>NW_024704753.1:1185644-1785644 GCF_018977255.1 Callorhinchus milii
TTGTGTTGGGATGTCTGGCCCTGTGCTCTGACTCTTCGAAACTGAACATCCCCAAAGTCCTACTGCCCTTCGCTCGCAGCACAACCATCAACTTCACTCTGGAGGCAGCGGAAGGATGTTATAAATGGTAAGGCTTGAGGGGGGGGGGGGGGGGGAGAGGGGAGAGGGATTAATCCCAACGTTGGATGACTGTCTGGGACCGCACCTGTATCTGGTGTTGGCTCTCTGTTGGTGAATGGCAGCCCCTGAGCTTTGAGACTCACTTGTTTTACAGAGAGAGAGAGAGAAGCGAAACCCACAATGGCTGTGCTCATTTTCATTCGCTTTCGCACACGTGCAAATGGCAGCCACATGGCTGCTCCCCCCCCCCACCCCTCACCCCCCCCCACCCCCCCTCACCCCCTGACAACACACACACAGCACAACTCTCTCTCTCTCTCTCTAATAATCTTTGCATTTGATATAGCGCTGTTCACATCGGGAGGACGTCCCAAAGCGCTTCACAGAACACACTGTAAAGTGAAGTGACTGTATATTTGTGGGCGAACGCGGCAGCCAATTGCGCACAGCAATGTCCCACAAACAGTCGTGGATTGAAAATGACCAATTTACTCTCCCACCCTCTTCCCCCCTCTCTCCCCCTCCCTCCCCCTCTCGCCACCTCTCACCCCCTTCCCCCTTCTCTCTCCCTCCTTCTCTCCCTCTCTCCCCCTCCCTCCACCTCTCCCCCTCTCTCCCCCCTCCCCCTCCCTCCAAATCTGCTTTACTGACCAACATACAGAATTGTCTTAAAATGTGCTTTTCCCCCTCTCGCACACACACACAGTGTATGTGTGTGTGTGTGTGTGTGTGTTGACGGATTGAGGGGAGAGAAGGAAGAGAGTTATTTGGTGTAAAAACTTATATGATCAAAGTGACCTCTCTATTTAGGACTTCTTGATGCACAGTTTTGCCCACAAAATACACAGTCGATTCGCTTCGCAGCACATCCCGCGAAGCGCTTTGAGACGTCTCGAAGACGTGATCAGGCGCTCCATCAAATGCAACAGCTGTTATTATTATCTTGCCATCGTGATTTTTTTCCTTTCTACTCTCCCGTCCTCCCTGTTCCCTCGCTGTCCATTTTTATTGATAGTAATATATATTATTTCCCATTCATTCAACGTTTCTTTTCTAACCGCTAAATTGTTTTTTTTTCTTATCAATTCTTCCAGCTGTCACATTCTTCTGTGAAAGAGAGGAAGAACATGTTTTCCCCCCAACCCCCGAAACTAACATGCAATGCAATAGTATTATTATTATTATTATTATAAATGTGGAAACTACCACAGTATGCGGATAGCTAATATTCCTGCCAATCTCAGAATGCAGAGTGGCCAAACAGTGGAACACAAAAGATATTTAATTCACGAAAAGAACCCTCACAACTCATTCGCAATCCAATCGCTCGTTTAAAAAAAAAAAAGGGGGGGACTTTGTATTCCGATCTTCACTGTTACAACGTGAGAGCGACCATATGGACCGGTTAAGTGCGAATGCTGGAGGAAGCCATTTCATGGGGAGATGGGCCTAACGCGTGTTGGTGCCCAAGAGAAAGAAGCAGATGGCTCTCCAACAAAACGACCCCCTTCCCCCCCCACCCCCCCCACCGCACGTTATTCTGTTCCTCCTTCACTTCTGGGTTGAAGGTATAGAGACGCAGAGTTCCCCTTTATTAGACCGACCGCCTGTCCTACCACAACAGACGGTGCTGCACAGGTGAATTCACAGGTAGGTCCCGAATAGACTCGGCCCAGGATAAATGATGTTGATGTGGTCCCCAATGTCATGACCGTTTCCTTGACCGGGAGGCGTTGTGTTGGGGGATTGGACTATGAAGACGCGGCGGTGGAGGAAAAAAAAAATCACTGTTTTTCGACGTTATCGTTAGTTACCCCCGATCCGGGGGGAAGAAGATGGGAGAGAGAGAGAGAGAGAGAGAGAGCGGTCTGGAAATTGGAGGACGGAAGAGCACTACTCGGCCAACTTCAGCATCTCGGCCCGAATTGGACCAAAAGGATCATAAAGCACAAAACAAGGGCCGTTAACCGTTAAATGTGCCTCTTGTCTGTCTGTCGCCTCCGCCACAGGTCCCGCTCACTCCCTCCGTCCCTCCGATGGAACGTTCCGCGCGAGTACCTCCCGAGGACTTGGCGGCAAAAACAGCCGAACAAATACTGACTGTGTTTCCAACTCCTCTCCCGCAGTCCAACACACAGTCACTCCACAACGACGGTGAGCGCTTCGAGACGTCGCGACGCTATATCAAATGTAAGGATTATTATTATTATTATTATTATTATTATTATGGGGGAAAAGGGGTGGACTGTTGTCCATTGTGTGTACTGTACATATCTGACCCTCGGTATACTGTACACGTGTGTGTGTGTAGTGTGTACTGTGTGTGTGTACTGTGTGTGTAGTGTGTACTGTGTGTGTAGTGTGTACTCTGTGTGTGTACTGTGTGTAGTATGTACTGTGTGTGAGCACGTGACCCGCTGTGGGTTTGGGGATCACGGAGACAGTGACGTGTGACGTGTGACGCACAATGTGAGCGCCGCGTCACTGCGTGAGGTGTACCCGCGGGGCCCACCCCGCCACCCCGAGCCCGAGCCCCCCCCACCCCGACACCCCGAGCCCGAGCCCCCCCACCCCGACACCCCGACACCCCCCCCCCCACCCCCCGAGCCTCGGCTCGTGTTCGGCCTGAGGTGACAGCGGGACTCCCCCCCACTCCCCCCCCGGAGACAGCGCTGTCGGGAGGCACAGGGACAGGGGCTGAGGGCCGCTCACACACCACACGGCGGCTGGAGAGGCTGTGGAGGAGCGCGGCCACTGCCGACAGGTAACCTGTGTGTGTGTGTGTAGTGACTGTGTGTGTGTGTAGTGACTGTGTGTGTGTGCAGTGACTGTGTGTGTGTGTGTAGTGACTGTGTGTGTGTGTAGTGACTGTGTGTGTGTGTGTAGTGACTGTGTGTGTGTGTAGTGACTGTGTGTGTGTAGTGACTGTGTGTGTGTGTGTAGTGACTGTGTGTGTGTAGTGACTGTGTGTGTGTGTGTAGTGACTGTGTGTGTGTAGTGACTGTGTGTGTGTGTAGTGACTGTGTGTGTAGTGACTGTGTGTGTGTGTGGCTGTGTATACACACTGACACACACACTGACACACACACACACACTGACACACACACACACTGACACACACACACTGACACACACACACACACTGACACACACACACACACACTGACACACACACACACTGACACACACACACTGACACACACACACACACACTGACACACACACACAGACACACACACACACACTGACACACACACACACACACACACTGACACACACACAATGACACACACACACTGACACACACACACACTGACACACACACACTGACACACACACACACACTGACACACACACACACACACTGACACACACACACACACTGACACACACACACTGACACACACACACACACACACACACTGACACACACACACTGACACACACACACACACACACACACACTGACACACACACACAGACACACACACACACTGACACACACACACTGACACACACACACACAGACACACACTGACACACACACACTGTGAGGGGGAGAGGAGAGAGGGTATAAAGTATACACATAACGATACAAAAGGGATTTTGTTGCAACTCTTCTGCTGTTGTGATTTCGAAGGCCTTCGTTAATTGTCCGACCCTTGGACTTGGGGCCAAAGTCACAGTGAGGACCGGTGTCTGGGGAGTGTGGCCGTGCGCAGGGCCGCCCGCGTGTGTCCTTCCTCCCCGGTCTTGGGAGACATGTCAAAGGCCGGGCGGGCGGGCGGCTGGGACCTGCCGTTCCCCTTCTCGCTATCGTTGCTGGATTTCAGTGCCAAAGGACAAATAACAACCCCCCGCGCGGGAAGCGGTCCCAAAAACTGTCGAAACAACTCCCGGCAACGTTTCCCGTTGTTCCCGCGGACGCTGCCCAGCGCGGTCAGCGGGCGGAATACTTGTAGGCGAACTCGGCGGCCAATCTGCACCGCACCACGGCAGGGGTGACCTCCAAACCGTCTCGAGGTGCCGGCCCTTAGTTTGAGGACCGTTGACCGGAGCAGCGCAGGTCCTGTGTGTCTGCCTCGGGCGAGGGGTTCGGTTACGATGCTTTTGTCAACTGCGGGTGTTTTTTTTTTCGAGATAAACAACAGATCGCGATTCGTGGAGTCCTGTAGCTCAGTGGTTAGAGCACTCGCTTTGCGAGTGAGAGACCTGAGTTCAATTCCAGGCAGAGGGTGAAACCTTGGGCAAGTTTCCTTACTCCACACAGAGCCTAATAATAGTCCCTCCAAAACCAAAACCAATAATAAATTGGTCATTTTCAATCTACGACTGTTTGTGGGACATTGCTGTGCGCAATTGGCTGCCGCGTTCGCCCACAAATATACAGTCAATTCACTTGACAGTGTGTTCTGTGAAGCGCTTTGGGACGTCCTCCCGACGTGAAAAGCGCTATATCAAATGTAAGGATTATTATTAAAGCGCTGCTGAAAATACCATTGGAAACGCCTGTCCTTACATATCAAGTTTCGCCCTGCAAAAATACACGGCCACTCCACTTTACAAAGTGAAGCGCTTTAAGACGTCCGGTCGACGTGATAAGACGCAATATCAAATGCAAGGATTGTTCGTATTGTTGTTTTATTGTTTAAGCACAATAAACACCGGGGTAACTAACAATAGTTGGAACAGTACCCACTGATCGAGACCAGATACAAAGTGAAATTCTGGAATAAACAAAGGTATCCCTGTAGTAGAATTATAGCCGCACTCAAAACATTCTTACTGAAGTTACTGTGCTTGAAAGAACTGCCCAATGAATGTCAGAGGCCTTTTTTATACACACAGTATGATGAATATACGTAATTGTGCCATTGAACACACTATTATTAAGTGCAGGAATGAGCCTTCAGGCTTACTGGATTAATTTTATCTCGGGCCCTAATCCAGTCTAAACTCTGCTGGAACATTTGACTGTATTTGCTTATTAAGATATTGCTAATCGTGAAGCATTTTAACATTTATTTTTGTCCTGCTTCGAGGGCAAATCAGGTATTTCAATTTACTTGCCTTTTGTTTTCTTTTGAGACCTTTTCCCGACGTGAAAAGTGCTATATGTCAAATGCACAGATTATTATTTATTATTATTTATTTCAGCGCCTTGGGACGTCCTCCCGACGTGAAAGGCGCTCTATAAATGGAATCTTGTTGTTATTATTATTTATTATCCATCCAGTTATGATAGTTGAATTGAGCTCATGGCAAAAATCTTTTCACTGTAAATGCTTACATTTTATTTAAGGTCATTATAAGTAGAGATCACGGTATATTGTTGATGTGTAAATCAAATAGCATGCTGGACATTTAGTCCAATATTTTTGATTTGAGGCTTGAGGTAAAAGACGACGGCTGCTTTTTCAACGGAAAACAAAATATTTCTAATTTGTAGATGCCTAAAAAATATCCAATGAAAGATTTGATGATTGATTTTATTGATTGCAGGAATCAGCATTTTTAACGGAGCAAGAATGTGAAGACAAACATGGCCGAAGCAGTAGTTGAAGAGAGTAGATCAGACAGAGGCAGCCTGTAAGTGTCAGAGATGCTGTTTCTCCGAGTTTTAGTCTGTGGTTTCATCATGGAATCCTGCAGCACATAAGGAGGACATTTGGCACATCTTGCTTGTGACGGCTCTTTGAAAGAGCTACCCGAATAGTCCCACTCCCTCGCTCTTTACCCCAACTAATCCCACTCCCCCGCTCGTGCGTCAGAGCCCAACACATTTTTCCTTTTCAAGTACCTATCCAATTCCCTTTTGAAAGTTATTATCGAATCCTCTTCCATTACTCTTTCAGACCGTGCGTTCTGGATCGTAACAACTCTCTGTATCAAAAACAATTCTCTCCCCGCTGGTTCTTTTGCCAATTATCTTAAATCCGTGTCCTCTGGTTGCTGACGTGCCTATTAGAGTAATCAGTTTCTCCCCTATCTACTCTTATCAAAACCCCTGATTGTGCTTATGGAGCTGGAATTGGTTAGGAGCAAACTGAATGTTGCTAATGAAAATCTTTACCGGCTTAGGTTAGTCATTACATTGAGTTGAATAACAGAAGTTAAATGCCTACACATTTGTGGTGTTTGGGTTTCGGGAGATGATTCATGGGCTCGGCCACCATGAAGATTGATCGGTGGCTCAAAATGAGATCGTTGGGTCGTTAGAAAATCGACTTCCAAATTAAGACTGTGTTTTAGGACCGTTTACCAAAATTCTGTACAATTGTAACTCTGAAGACCGTGGTTTTAAATAAACATAAAGAATGTGAAGCCACTCTGAATGACATGAGGACACTGGCTCACTGATGCTCAGATTGTTTGGGAATTGTGTCTGAAGGAGATGGTGGAAGTTTCTCTAAAATGTTCAAGATTCACAAACACGTCGTTAATTCAGCTGCCAGTCAGCGGGGCCCATTTGTTCAGAGAAGAACAATAGTTTTTTTGATAGTTTGACAAAACTGCTAGAATCTCTCCCGAAATCCCAATGGCCTTGAATAGTGGAGAGAGGAGAAATATAGTACAGGTACAATTTCCAGATGTGCTGCTAATGCTGTTTAGCTGTACCATGAGTTTCCTGTATGCCATAACTCCTCTCCCCTCCTCATTTTCTTTAAAGTACAAGATTTATTCAATAAAATTTGTCCTTTTTCTTAGATAAAAAAATCTTAAAATTTCCTACCTTTCATTTTTTGTAAAGGACACAACATTCTCAGCTCTACCTTGATATTCCACAAAGTTCCTGGCCGATTGTCTACTCTCCCGGCTACAATATCTCATTCCTCGGTCTGGAAAAACTTCATCCCTTTGATTCGGGAAAATGGGGGAAAATCATCAAGTTTTTGAAAGGTAAGTCGCTGATCCACATTTTAATTCGAAGGATCGTAATTTGAATTGAAAAACATTGACCCAAATTAAATGGCACTCGTGTTCGCTTGTCAAATTGTTCCATGTGGAATTTCTTCTTGTGTGGTCAGGAGGGAGGACACAAAGGATAATTGTTAGCTTCTGTTTTTTGTACTCCGAACTCAAAATTGGCTTCACCATTTCGCCCACAAAACTGCAAGCTTTTTTTTCTTCCTCTTTTTTTTCCCACTAGGGTTCCTTCCTTTTTTCTTTAATGATGCAATGTGCCGATGTACTTGATCGCTATTAATTTAAATGCTCCTGTAGCGCCCGCCTCACAAGCGAGAGGACCTGGGTTCGATTCCCCCGGGCAGAGCGAAATGTTAGGCAAGTTTCCTTATTGTCTACCTAGCACTAAGTAGGAACCCGGGTTGTTAGTCGATTGTCAGATCACTTTTCCGGGGGTAATAATCCCTTGTGGTACGCTGCTGTGTGCGATTGGCTGCTGTGTTTTGCCCACAAAATATACAGTCAATTCACTTTACAGTATCTCCTGTGAAGCGCTTTGAGGAGTCTCAATGACGTGATAAGGCGCTGTATTAAATGCAAGGATTATTTTTATGATTTTTGTTACAAACCATAAGGGAAATGCAACACTGAGATTTGATATTTCACTGAAGATTATTGCACTTTTAAACACATTTCCTCTGCAGAGTCAGTTTTCATGAGCAGCCAGAAGGCATTTTGATCTAATTATATGTGAAAAGATTATGACTTCTGTGTTTGTGGGTGTTTAGAAGACAAGCTGGTAGAAGATGACACACTTGTTCTTGCCCGCGAAGCAGAGGAAGAGGACTTGCTGGTGGCACACCCAAGGCAGTATCTCAATAAACTCAAGGTGACTCCCTCTCTTAATAATAATAATAATAATAATGTGGTCACTCAATCCACGACTGTTTGTAGGATACTGCTGTTCGCAATTGGCTGTGGAATTGGTTGGAGAACTCACCTCCCAAGCGAGAGGACCTGAATTTGATTCCCAGGCAGTGTAAAACCTGCAAAGGAAAGCAAATTTCCTTACTCCACATGCCTCTGTTTACCAAGCTGTAAGTTAAAAACCTGATTGTTAGTCGATTGGCGGGTCGCTTTGGGGGGTAATAATTCCTTGAAAAAAAATTCCTCAATCCACAACAACAACAACTTGGATTTATATAGTGCCCTCCACGGCGGACGGCGTCTCAGAGCGCTTTACAGTTTAGGATCCCGGGGCCGAGCCCGGGGGAGGGGGAGAAGCCGGGGGTGAAGGGGAGGGAAGGTGACCAAAGGCGCGGTCAAAAAGAAAGGTCTTCAGCAGAGACCTGAAAATGGGAAGAGAGGGAGCGAGGCAAAGGGAGTGAGGAAGGGAGTTCCAGAGCCTCGGGGCGTAGTGGCTGAAGGCACGGCCGCCGAGGGTGGAGCGGAGGCCTCGGGGGACGAGGAGGAGGCCAGACCTGGAGGAACGGAGGCAGCTGTTTGTGGGACACTGCTGTGAAAACTAAAGACACGTGGAAGATTATGCGTGTGTCGTGCGTGTGTGGGGTGCATGTGAGGCGTGCGTGTGGGGCGTGTGTTTTGTCCATTCTTCTCTTGTCTCAGTATTGTCAGGGTGCAAGCACTGTCCAGCTTCTAAGGAACAGAAATCATATACAGCAGTAAAGTTAAGTTCGGTCTCATCCTTGATCCATCGTGTCTTTCACATAAGACGGCAAAAGTAATTGTTTCTTCCAATAACAGCTCGGCAGAAATGTGAACAGGAGCAGCTGAGAGTAATTATGAGATGCTGCGTTTTTGCCTCTTGTAGCCTAAATGCTTTTTTTATACACCAAAGAACATCCCCTATTTTTCCTGACAGATTTTATGGATCACATTTTCTTGCTTTACGCTGAGAAAGAAATAATGAGTTCCTCAGGGCACCTCACACGAGGACTCAACAAGCAGCAAAGTTGCTGTGAGTTGGTTACAGCCCGCGGAGTGGTGTATAGGCTATCTCCTGTAGCTTCTTATCATCTGTTCAGTCTATTACCACCTGTCAAGTAAATTTAAAATAATTCTTTGCTAAATCTTTTTAAATCTTTGCAAAACTGTGCCTTGTGAGCTCACGGCATTCTGCCTCGGTCACGCTTCTCAATCCAAGGTGTGGTGTCATTGCGTTTCGCCCACAAAATATACCGTCAATTCACTTTACAGTATATTCCGTGAAGCGCTTTGAGACGTCTTAAACGACATGATCAGGCGCTGTATCAAACGCCAGGATTATTAAAAGGATTATTATTTATAATTTATATTTTCCAGCTCCCCAGTAGCTTAGCAGAAATGCTGCTTGCTCTTAGCCACACATACCAGAATAAATAATAAATAACAATAAATAATCCTTGCACTTGGTACAGCGCCTTATCACGTCGTTGAGATGTCTCAAAGCGCTTCACAGAATATACTGCAAATTGTGTACTGACTGTATATTTTGTGGGTAAAACGCAGCAGCCAATTGTGCACAGCAGTGTCCCACAAACAGTCGTGGATTGAGTGACCGAATCATTTATTTACTTATTTATTTATTTGGGAGGGATTATTACCCCCAGAAAGTGATCTGCCAATTGACTAACAACCGAGTTCCTACTTCCTGCTAGGTAAATAGAGCCGTGCGTGCGGAGTAAAGAAACTTGCCTAAGGTTTCACCACAACCTGGCCGGGAATCGAACCCAGGTCCTCTCGCTCGCAGGGCGAGCGCACTAACTCCTATGCTACGGGAGTCCCAACACAGCATGGAAGAGGACGCTAGTTTTATAATGTCGCTAATGATATCAAGGTGTGTGGGCAGCTGACTCGTGAAAGGAATATTTAATAGCACTAAGGAGCATGTGAACAGATTAACCAGATAGATTTACATGATGGCAGCTGGGTTTCAATATGGACAAATGTGAGCTAATAAGGAACTGGAGATTTGATGAAAGGATGTTCGTGAGAAATGGGAAATGTATTTTTGCGATTGGTTCTTCAGCAAATATTTCCATTTAATGTAAAGCTGCTGTGAACAGAGCTAGATAAATAAATTAATCTGTGGTATATAAATGTGTTACTCTGTATAATTCACCAAGCTGCTGTTGATTAAAATAATTTCTGTCTCTAATGATAACACCAAGTCAAAGAATAGTGGCTATTTAATAATGTGAGTATTTTTTATATTAACAGCTTCCGCTGTTTAAATGATGTACATATTTGAGGCTGCATTGTTCAAATAATATTGTTGCATTTGGTTAGGATATTAGGATAACTTACAAATTGAGCCTCACTTTTATATTAAATATGAAGCACAATTTGGGTCTTACTTAATCTAATGTACTTTTTTTTTTGACAAGCGTTTCCGAAGCCATTTTCGTTCGGAACCACATGAGTCAAATATCATCAGTTTGGTTTAAATCCTCGGAATTCATAATACGAAATTGCTGTCATTTGCCCTGAGTAATTTAACTGTCCCCATTCTCCCTGTCTCTGCTTGACAGGAATATTCCTCAACATGATGTATGATTTGTTTAAACTACTGTCCTGACAGCTAAAACTAATTCCTTCATTGTAACATCCATTTTAAAATCCTGTGAATATATATCTTTCTTCACCTTTTTTTTTTGCTGCGTGCAGAATAATTTCTTTGATGGCTTATGAGGGGTCTCCCAGTAAATCTTTCATGTGTTTCTGCCATGTTCCTATTTTGTGTGAATTAAATCTGTACCTGGCTGAGGATTGTGTTGTGGAGTTTTAATATTTCTTTTGCCTGCGGTGATCAATAGCGGTCCAGAATAATACAAATTTTATAACAATATAATAATAATTCCTGCATTTGATATAGCGCCTTATCATGTCGTTGAGACCTCTCAAAGCGCTTCACAGGATATATTATAAAATGAATTGACTGTGTATTTTGTGGGAGAAACTTGGCAGCCAATTGCACAGGTGAGATCAGCTAACATAACACAGAGTAAGGGTTGAACTGGGAACCTTCTTGGTCTGTCGGACTATTACTCACCTGCTTGTGACTTTATAACCGAGTTATTGATGTCCCGTTATTTACAATACAATACAACTTTACATTGATATGGTGTCTTTCAAGTTGTGGGGATGTCCCAAGGCGCTTATTTTAAAGGAGAGACAGAAAAAAATTATTGCTCACAGAACCCGTGGACTGTTTTACTTTCATATAAAACATTACAGGTGACCCATTGCTGTAATGTCATTTCTCATTGTGAATGGAATCTGCAGTATTGGCTCCCTCGCCTTTTTATTGCTGTGCGAAATATCATTTTGGTTTGTGCTGCAGTAAATCCTTTGTCTGCTCCGCTAGAGAATTAATGTAAAAATACAATCATGGCACCAATGTTGTTTTTCATTGTTAGGAATGTGCAAGAGTGGAAATGGCCATTGAGAACCATCTGGTCAGTCAGTCCCAAAGTTCATTTCTTTTTAAGAAAAATAATCCTAGACGTCTTTCTCTTACCCGAGAACATATTTTGTGCAAACAGCTATCCAGTTCCAACTCCCTCTTGAACTCGCTGAAGCAATCTGCAAAAGAGAACATTTTGCCCCCAAACTACTAAATGTTTCCTTTGGTACCAATTAATAACTCTCAGCCTTCGTTATTTTCCCTGATATAAAATTACCGTGTTTATTGGAAACCAAACCAATTTTCGCTCACGGACAGGCGAATGATTTGTATGTCAAGACCCCTGTGGGGGAAAAATAAGAAATTAAAGATTTAACATTGAGTGAATGGAGCTTTGTTTCCTCTGTGAGTTCATTGTTTAGGCAACAGCAGAATCTATAATAATCCTGAACAGTGCAAGAACCAAACAACCAATTGCGCACAGCAGTGTCCCACAAACATTTGTGGAGTGAGGGACCAAATTATTTTTATTTTGAAGGGATTAATACCCCCGGAACCGCGATCCGCCAATTGACTAACATCTGGGTTCTTACTTACTGTAGGTAAACAGGTGTGGAGTAAGGAAATGACTTGGACGATTTTAGAATTGAACACTGATTCTCTGTTTTAACTGAATCTAAATGTTCTCTCAATGGCCTCCAGTGTTGTATGAAGGTACCTCACAAGCATCTAATCTTGTGTCTTTCTTGCATCTCTCTTTATAGTGGTCGTTCATTGTAGCAACAATCACAGAGATACCCTTGGTGGTATTCCTCCCTAACTGCCTAGTCCAGAGAAAGGTCTTGAGACCGTTAAGGTTGCAGACTGGAGGAACAATTATGGTAGGACATTTTTTTATTTCGTTCAAATGGGGATGTTCACACGAGAAGAGAAGGTTGAGGGTAATATGATTACAGTTTGTAAGATTCTGAAGGGACTAGGTCATGGAGACCATGATAAGCTGTTTCATCTTGTACTGAACAGTACAACCAGAGGACACGGTCCGTGATTGAAGTGGGTAAATTCTGAACAAATGTGCCGAAACACTACTCAGTGAGCAAGTAGTAAATGTTTGGAACAGGTTCCCTGGGGAGACGGACAGACAGTGGAAGCAGAAAGTGTTGTTTGTTTCAAGAACAAATGAGATTGATTTCTGTTAGAAAATCATATCTGGGGTATACAGTGTATAGTTTGGGACACGACATGTCAAGCGACTGCCAGGATGGTGGAAGGTGAACTGGATGGACCTTGGTCTTCTTTCACCCAATAATACTTATGTTCAATTAGTCTTACTTCCGGTAAAGGCTGGTTCTGCACCAGGATTCTCTGTGAGCGCGAAAGATTCATGACTTATTATGGCGCGAGCGTGAGAGATGTGCGTATTTCACACAAGCGGAAGAATCACCTTCTCTGATGAAACGTTGTTTATTCTTAAGCAGCAGAACGCTCCTTTTGAAATATTGTGCACAACTGACAAATTATGTTAAATGACGATTCGCACGGGTGAATTATCACCCCAGCACTCAGCAGAAAAAATTAATTCCACTGGAACTGAGAGTTAATTTAGGTGCCGCTGTTCAAAGCTGTGGAACGCATTTGGCCCATCCACTCTGATCTGCAAAATCTATAAAATTATATTCAGCGCTTAATGAGAAATGCCACGTACAAGTGTAGCTCCAAGAGATAACGGGGGCAAGGCACTAAATTTGGTTAGATTGCTTTGCTGCACAGCACAACACAGAGCTTATTAATTTTACTTTCCTTCAACAATGCAAGGACCCTGAATGCTAAAATGATGTAGCAGGCATATTATAAATTCCCATCATTTCCTGCGTTCATTCTGTTGACTGATGGTTGACAGTGAAAATGCAGGTTTCGATTTGCTGAGATCTGCATCTGAATCTACACTGTTAGCAAAAGCTCTGTGTACCTTCAATGTCATTGGCTTGTCTTGAGTGGCTTCCCAGAGGTGCTGGCTCAGCCACCCTGGGTCTCAAATGTTTTTTTTTTCTGAAAAAAAACACACACACACACAGTATTTTGATGTTAAAAGGGGCGTGAGGAAATATTTAATCGCGCTCGCTCTTTCGGATGCTAATTGACCTCTGCAACTTTCGGACATGAGTGTTTTTTTTTCTTGGGAGTTTTTAAAGTGACTGCTCACGTCGAAATGTCTCCCGAGTGCTTCACGAGTATGGCTCGACAACAACAACAACAACAACACGTGACACCTACACAGCGCCTCTCACATGGGGAGGACGTCCCCAGGCGCTGGACAGTCAGGGATTTGGACCCGAGCTGGGGGTTGGGATCAGGAGGTGGTGGGGGGTGGGGGTAGGAGGGTGGTCGAAGGCACAGTCGAAGAGGAGGGTCTTGAGACGAGCCTTGAAGGTGGCGAGGGAAGGAGATGACAGATGTGGGTGGTGCAATGTTGGGGATTTTGAGATTTTACGAACCCGCATTGTAACGGGGTTTTTCTATAATCAACTGGTGTGGGTATTGACTGTTTTTGTAGTCATGTGGAGGCTATTAATGCCAGGAAAGCACCTGCAAACAGCCATGATCTGAATGACCAATTAATCTAGGGCTTTGTTGCCTGTGATAGAACAGGAGAGACGCTCTCTCTCTCTCTCGCTCTCTCTATCCCGTTAGGATTGTGGGATCTCTTTAAAGTCAAATTTCTAATATTCATCATTTATTGTTTTAGATCTCTGTTCAGGGTTGGATAATAAATGCAGACACGCTCACTCAGTGGTGGTTTAGGAAAGAGCTGATGGTAGCAAAACTTGGAATATTCACGGAAGGAGTTTTCTGCTGCTCGAGATAATAATATTGGAGCTTCATCACATGCTAATAATTGTTCAGCTGATGCATTGCAGCTCCAGACCATACGGGACTAAACTGTCAAAGTGCGAAAACCTCAATAAAACCGTAATGGGTTACCGCACTGGAATTTTTATAAGCTTTGTGCAGCATATCCCAGTCTACATTAACTTACTTTAAAGAAGTAAATTTCACTAAATTGGCCTCAGTCCTGTGTGTTGCAGAGGGCAATGCACACGTACGTAATGAGGTGTGTGTGTGTGCCTCAGTCAGTTTATGAGGCAGCTCGGAAACGTGACTGTATTTTAGGGGCAAGTTGTGTAACAACAACAAACAACAACAAATGACATTTACACGGCCCCTTTCACGTCGGGAGGTCGTCCCGAGGCGCTGGACAGTCAGGGATTGGGACCCGAGCTGGGGGTTGGGATCGGGAGGTGGTGGAGGGCGGGTAGGGGTAGGAGGGTGGTCGAAGGCGCGGTCGAAGAGGAACAGGATTCTCTGGCTGTCAAGTCAAATGGTGGCCCTAAGTATTGTTACCATAGCAGGGGGCGGGGAGACGGACCTTGAAGGAGGCGATGGAGGGAGCGAGGCAGAGGGACTGTGGGATGGAGTTCCAGAGGGTAACAAACTGTAGAATCAGTTTTAGAATATTTCTGTCAAAACATGGCTTTCTACGCATTCACTTACTTCCTTTTAAAAGTGTATTAACGTGAAGCTAATCTGTACAATATCTATTCACAAAAGATTCCTCTCAGCTTCAAACGGAGGACATACTGTACGTACCGAGCAATTTGCAAAATTGCAAAATATCACAAGTTTATCGCTGAATGTTTTTGGGGTTATGTTAGGTTATCACGTGACTGTCAGATGCGTTCTGCCACGAGAGGTTAGGTTGAAGAAGGGCCTTCAGCCTGTTTGATCTCCTCGGCCAGCGATATCGTTGCGCATTGGAAAAAAACAGAGTTAAGCTGGTGTCCATTGAACCAGGATTCTCTGGCTGTCAAGTCAAATGGTGGCTCTGAGTATTGTTACCACATCAGGGGCCGGGGTGGTGGTGGGGGTGGTGGAGAGACCCACACACACACAACCATAGTTTGGCAGGGTGCCAATTTTTGTAAGGAAAGAGTAACTGGGGATATGGGGCAAAGGGGCTGAGTTACAGATCAGCCATCCATGATCTAATAGGACGGCGGAACAGGCTCGAGGGTCTGAATGGCTTACTCTTGTTCCTAAGTTCCTCGAGTGCAATTTTGTGCGAAGTGCTGATTATCACCAGTGATCAGTGTTGCCTCGTGAGGCACATCTCACCCCCATTATGTCCAGAATGGAGCTGCTCGCGAGGAAAGCAATGACGTTTTGTACATCAAAAAAGGAAAATAATTACACTAGAATAAGATTTTATCCTCTTGAATTATATTGCTGTCGAATTATATTGTGGCAGGAAATATGACAATTGCCAATTAGCCCCTTTTATCTCATCCCACAGCTGTTTTATTTGGGGGGAGAGAGACTTATTCAGTTTGTACAGTTGCTGATCATGTGGTATCCAGTGAATGAACACCAAATGAAAGAGATGCAATTCAACAGGAATTTGAGCGAAACAGTTCTTTTCTGTACCCGTTTGTTCAGAAACAATAGTTAAACATCAAACCACAAAAGCAGAATTTAATGCCTCGCATGCAGAACTTCTTTCAAATTGCAGCTGGTGAAAGAGAGGGAGTGTGTGAGGGAGTGAGAGAAAGGGAGTGAGAGAAAGAGAGTGAGAGAAAGGGAATGAGAGTGTGAGAGAGGGAGAGAGAGAGAGAGAGAGCGTTAAATCTGCAGCGACCGACGACAGTCTGGTTTTATCAGGTCATTTTCGTAAATATAATGCTGAAATAATAATCCTCGCATTTGATATACAACCTTATTACGTCATTGAGCGCTTCACGGAATACACTGTAAAGTGGAGTGGCTGTATTTTGTGGTGAAGACATGGCAGCCAATTGCACATTCAAGGTTAAACAGGCCACCGATCTCTGTGTTTCTTGCCCTGCCTTTGGAGCAAGAGTGTTAATAAATAGATGACTTCAGTGTAAATATAAATGTGTCCTGAACGGACTAAAGATTGAGATTTCACAAGGTGAGTGCTATTTTATTGGATATATTAACCCTGCACTCTCATCTGCACCAGATTTATGCAGCCACTTTCGAGCTGATGTGACAACAACGACGACAAAAAAATTACATTTACGCAGCGACTTTCACGTCGGGAGGACTTGCACCCGAGCTGGGGCTTGGGATCAGGAGGGGTGGGGGGGGGGTGGCGTGTTGATATTTTCATCACCATAAGTTGGAGATGTATCTCTGTGTATATCATACTCTATACTGCTCTTTACTTGTGCTGTCACAGTGAGGTATCGGGATTTTATATTTGGTATAAGTTTCCCTTGAAACAAACAAGCTCACTGACAAAATCTAAGTTTGCATTTCCCTGTGTAGATTTATGTCGCCAAATAAATAGCAGGTAGTTTACTGTGTACGTTTCTAAAGTCTGCATCATATCTACTGCGGATCATTATTACTACAATCCCATAACGAATGAACACACATTCCCTTGGAACTTCTGAGCGATTTAAGACGCATGATCTGATTTTCAGCAATGATTTGATTTCTATCCTTTGCTTTTGGCGTCTAGGCTGGAAAACTCGCTATGGAGAGAGGGTGGGCAATCAATGTCGGTAGGTGGCAAATACACATCCAGTTTATTGAATGCGTCCGCAGGTCAAACTCGCACCATTATAGGAATATTAATTGATTTCACTGAAAACAGATACATCTTTACATCATTATACCAAGTCTATTCCATTCCAACTTTTCCCTGGTACAAGCACGTAAGCATTTCAGCTAGTTGTTTGACTTCTACCCTTTATATAGAGCTCCAATATTTCAGTCAAGTGCCCCCAAACAGGTTGAACATTGCCCTCTGTTACAATGGAGACCATTGAAGCCACTTGACGTTTTTAATAGTTCCAGATATTTTACAGACTGACTCATAGAAACCGTAGGCTGTGAGCCATGGCCTTGTTTTTGGCAGGTATTAATGTAAGATGTTTAAATTTGTGCGCATCCTTGTTTTGTTTATTTTAATCCCAGAATGACTGTTCTGTGATATTGTGATGAATGTGATCATCAGTTTTACCAGTTTCATTTTCAGAGTCTTCAGGTGAGATGAAAACAGTGACGGGATAGCTCGCCGGGAGGGCAATATATCAGTATAATAGTGGGCTTCTATTTTGGGTTTGTGTCAAAATCAGGAAGTTTGAGATTTAATGCGCTGCCTCTCTATTTTCCAATGCCATTGTACAGGGTGTGCACACAGTCCTGCTACTCCCTTTTTCCCTGTACCGTGCACTGACCAGCAACTGAAACATGTGGAAGAATGATGATAAATGTATTTGGAGGGACTCAACTTAATTATATTCAGTACCAGGAGGTAACAGGAGTTTGTGGACACCCTGTAATGGTGCAGATAATGGTGTGATGCCTGCATTTGTTTTATGTGCATAGAGTAAGGAATTCAACCCTCTCCCCCCCGCCCCCCCCCCCCCCCCACCCCAATCTCCCACCCCAAAAAAACCACACAGACACATTCACACTCCTGTTTATCTTTGTTAAGAGCTCACAAATCTGTTTTACTGCCCCCCTCTATCCGAAGGCGCAGCAATTTGTTTTGTTACCCGGTGAGTAAGAGAGCTCTCTTTCTACCAAGTGCCGCTTAATTGAGTAACTCTCAATCCTTTCCATCAACAGGAACTTATCCAGTTTCATTTTGAGGTTTCTTCTGCCACCGGCTAAGCTGATGGTTTCCTGTCTGCCTCATGGCCATTTACTTAAAATAAAGTCCCTCGCAGTAATAGTGCTGTTCCTGATGTATGGGTAGCTTTATATTGGGCTGAGAATTGCACCTCTGATGTTATTTATCACAGCAGTGAACATTTTTGGACAGTCGCCGTCCTAATTTATCAACTAGTGTGACTCTTTCACTCCCTCCCCCCACCCCGTCTTACTGCCCCCACCTCTTCCCCCGCCACCCCACCCCCCCCAACCTCGGAAAGGTTGGGCTTGAAGCTGACTCACGCTACCCATTAGATTTAGCAACTGCAGATTGCAATGTGGGCGAGCTGGTTGGAGAGACATCCGCTTCACTCTGTGTTCTATGGTAACCTGCCAACTCGCAGTTTCACCACAGCTAGGATCGTGGCTGGCAAGCTCAGTGGGCAACGGCAGGCTAGCTTTCAAGCGAGAGGACCCGGGTTCGATTCCCAGGCGGGGCAAAACTTTAGGCAGGTTTCCTTACTCCACGCGCCTCTGCTTACCTAGCGGTATGTAGGAACCCGGTTGTTAGTCGATTGGCGGGAGTAATAATATCTCCCACAAAAACATTTGGTCGTTCAACCCACCACTGTTTGTGGGGGATGCTGCTGTGCGCAATCGTCTGCCGCCTTTCGCCCACAAAATTCAATTCACTTTACAGTGTATCCCCTGAAGCGCTTTGAGATGTCTCAAAGACGTGATCAGGCGCTGCATCAAATGCCAGGATTATTATTATTATTTCAGTGGGAGGAGAGAGAGGGTGCAGGTGTGGGCGAGTTAAATACCTATGTAGTATTTGGTAATTGAGCACGTTAGAAATCGCACCGCATTATTTTGTCGACACATTAACAACAGTATTGGAAGCAAAGATATGTTTTGAGTGTTAATGAGTGACCACAGAATACATGACACTAAAGCTAGGATAAGTCACCGTGACATCATTCGGCACGTGGTTTCACAATGGTCTTCTCTCACAGGATAAAACCAGTGTGTGGTTTTTCGCAGCACAAGTAAAGCAAGCAGTCATTAGTCTCAATGAACTCTGAATTCTGCAGTAAGCCTTTTCAGCGGATTAACATTTCTGTAGTGTGATTAAATGTGTAACCCAGATCATTTGTGAACAATTTGATAATTATATATTTAAATTACTCTGAATAATTAATGTCCGTACTTATCCCTCTGCTAGGTGGTGGTTTCCATCATTGCTCACGAGAGAAAGGGGGAGGATTTTGTGCTTACGCTGACATCACTTTGGCAATTAAGGTAGGAAAAAACATATGGATATAGATTGCTAGCACTTCACTTCAGCTAACTGAGCACGAGTAGAGGCCTCAAATTCCACACAGTCTTAGCCCCTGTGAGACCATTTTGCCTTGAAACTTAAGATGGTGCAATAAATAGTAGAAAATGAACAAGTTCAGTCTTAGTGAGAAACCAGATTTCTGCAGTTCTTAGAGAGAAATCTAGTTCCAACTTCAGACTACATTTAAGAGAGATCTTACATTTTAAGGCAAAAACAGTCCCATTTCTTCACAGAATTTTATACTTCAGGTAATCATTTTACAACCTTGTGATCTGTGTGGCTAATGAACTGTCAACATTGTTAGAAGGCCATTGGGGTTATAGCCATCGGACTCTTAGTTAAGAAAGTACAATAATAACAATTTGGTTACTCAATCCATGACTGTTTGCGGGACACTGCTGTGGACAATTGGCTGTCCTGTAGCTCAGTGATTAGAGCACTCGCCTCACAGGCGAGAGGATCTGGGATCGATTCCTGGCGAAACGTTGGGCAAGTTTGCTTACTCCACACGCCTCTGTTTACCTAGCAGTAAGAAGGAACCCGGTTGTTAGTCGATTGGCGGATCGCTTTTCCGGGCGTTATAATCCCTTCAAAAGAATAAAAATAATGGCCACAAACCATACAGTCAGTTCACTTTACAGTATACTTATGAAGTGGTTTGAGATGTCTCAAAGATGTGATAAGACGCTATATCAAATGCAAGGATTGTTATGATATTATTATCCGATCACGATCAATTTAAATGCTATAGCAGCAAGCTGTGCCTCTAGAATAACCAGGACTGTCCTTTGTTCTTGCAGTTTTTGTTTGACAGAGTGGATGGAGTGTCGAAGGTTGCAATCATCGATTTGGATGCACATCAGGTACTTTCCCTCAAAACCCTTCGTGCCCAAGTAATTCTGTCTCCTTAACCTTTTTCATGTGTTGTGAACCAAGGCGGGTAATTGATATCCTGAAATAATACGTTTGGAAACATAAGTCACACTTGGGTTGATCGAAAGCTGACTGGTTTGCTTTGCTGCACAATGCTGGACAGATCTAATCCTCAACCACTCGGGAGGAGCTAAATCTTTTTTTCTGAGGAGCAGATTGTCACTAATGTTTTATTTTCTTATTCTTGGACGAATAAGATAATTTATCCCAGAAAACTTGATCTCCACATAAAACACTTCTCACACTGTGTTCTTGCAAACATATGCTTTCAAATCCCTCAGTGATATACACCAGTTCCCAAGTCAAGAGCTAATGCATACTGTGTGCTCAACAAGAACCACAACAACACACTGCATTTACACAGTCCTTTTCGTGTCAGGAGGACGTCCCAAGGCACTGGCCAGTCAGGATTTGGACCCGAGCTGGGGGTTGGGATCAAGACGGGTGGAAGGCAGGGAGGATAGGGATAGGCAGGTGACAGAAGGCGTGGTCGAAGAGGAGGGTCTTGAGACGGGCCTTGAAGAGGCAAGTGAGTGAGGGAGGGAGGGAGGGAGGCGAAGGGAATAGTGCTGCTATCATCGTGCACCAGATCAGAAGAGAAGTTGGAAGAACTCCCAATTTTATATGACTTTTTCTGCCGATTTTCTCCTCCACTCTTAAGTGCAGCTGGCTGCCTTTCCTTCTCCTCCAGTATCTCCAGGTAACAGTTGTTCAATTGATGGCCTTGGACATCAAGCATTGGACAGGTTGGTCAAACGTGAAGGGTGTCATTAGCTGAGAGCCTGGTGCTCGCTCAGCATTTATACACGTAGCTTCTAACAATAGTTTCTGGATAGTGATCAAGAGAAGGAACAAGTAGATCCCCTCTCTTTCCTCCCCCACTACCCCCCACCTCCCACCCCCCCCCCCGTCGATATTGTGACTAACTATAACCGCTCTGGTCCCAGCTGAAATCCGCTAATTCAGCACAGACTGGAATTCAATATTCATCTTTCTGTTCTGCTTGGCCAAACGCAGTGCCGGGCAAAGCCTTTCTCCTCTGGGCTGTGTAAAGAGTCAGCCCATTCATCTCACTGTTCCACAATATTAACCTTACTGTCTTCCCATTACAGCATCAAGCTGTTTCACAAATGAGCCCAGTGTGCTGGCCTTAACCACCTTTTCTTGGTAACCCGTTCCAGCTGTTGATTATTTTCTCAGTGAAGAAATGCTTCCTCCGGTCTGTTCGGACCTTGCCCTTCACAAATGCTGACCAGTACCCTCTTGTCATTGTTGGTTTAATGCAGGATTGTCCAACCTTTTGGCTGCTGAGGGCCGATGCCTTGTTTGAGATACGTCAGGGGGACGCATAAGCAATATTTCTGTGATTCCCTTCCAGAAGCATAACATAACACTTATGGGTTACGGAGGGAGCGGGAGGGCCAGATGAAATAGAAGGAGAGGGGTGGGGGCCGGATGCGGCCCGCGGGCCACCAGTTGTACCACCCTGATATAATGTGTATGAAAGGATTGTACTGAAGTCTTATTTGGAGAGGAAGAATGTTAGGGCCTGTAATGCAGGGAAAGCGCATGCAATTGGGTTTAGAATAGTTAGCTTCAGTGCCTGCTCAGGCTCAATGGGCTGAGTAGCCTCCTCCTGTATTGTAATTTTTATGATTCGTTTTTTCTATCCCATTAATAATAATAATAATAATAATAATATAAGTACCTTATTTGCCTCTGTGAAGTCTGTGATGTCTACTTTGAAACCTCTTGTCTCTTTCGTGAGACTGACTAGCTTGTCCTTTTGTGCAACATAACACCACCCCATGAGCATTGGGTATTAGAGTCTGAAAGGGCAGCTTAACCATTAGACTGCAAAGATGGTTATCCTTCCTCGTGCACTGGGGACCAAACCCTCTTCCTCCATCTTGTACTTACCATAGATGGCCCACCTGAGAGCAGGGTCTCCATGTGGTGAATTTAAGTCAAACTGGCCCCATTGACACAAAAGCAAAATACAGTACTGCAGATGCTGTAACTCTGAAATAAAAACAGAAGTGGCTGGGAACACTCAGCAGGTCAGGCAGCACCTATGGAGAGAGGAAAGTGAGTTGACGTTAACTTTCCTCTCCCAATTTCGCAACTGGTTTAACTTGCTGGGTGGACACTATTTTATACATTTGCCTTTTATCACTCATTCGTTTCTTATTTTAATCAACAGCAAAGCTGCACCTACACAACCCATCAAACGCCATTAACTTTTCCCCCTTGTGCGCTCTTTATTTACTTTTAAAATCTAGCGTGGCTCACGTTCAGTAGTGTTTACAGTGCTTCAAAGTATTCAGTGATCTTTGGAGTTACCCCAAAAGAAAATTATGAACATCTGATGTATAGTTTGCTTTGTAGTTCTTGAAAGATTGTGAGTTGCACAACACATGTTTTGTCGCTTAAAGGGAAGAGCAATCTTTATTCCAGTTCCCACATTCCACTTCTGTTAAGACTTACATTCATTGTGGGACATCACAATTGGCTGTGGCATTTCGCCCACAAAATACACAGTCACTACACATTACAGTGAATCCCGTGAAGCGCTTTGAGACGTCACGACAACGGGATAAGACGCTGTATCAAATGCAAGATTATTATTATTATTATTTGTCTTTGAATTCCACTTTGAGAGATTCCAAATTCACCTCTCCAAAGCTTGAATTGGAGGCAGTTTTGCTGGCAAACGTGTTGCACAAAGAACAGATTAAATCAAATCTGTCTTGCCAGATACCTCTGGATTTATTGGTAATAAGAATAATTCTCACAGTCTATATAGTGCCTACAATACTGAAAAAAAATCTCAAGAATTTCAAGGGTGATTGCTGCTGCGTATCATGACTGTGTGTTTGCAAACGTGGCAGCCAAACTGGGTACAAAAGTTCACACAAAGAGCACTGAAGCATACAATCAATTTGTCTGGAGGATTGTTGGCCAGGTTTACCAGCAACCTCGCTCTTACAAAAACTGCGAGTCTGGTCAACTTGGTTGGCAGAGTTGGGCTGGTTTCATTGGATTTGGAGGAACAATATGCCTTTGAAAGCCTCAGTGTGATCTGAGGAAGGAGCGGTGTGACAGCAAACTATTCCTTGCAGTTCACCCTGGATTAATCTCCTTTTGGTGGAAGCATTTGTTACAGCGCCTCATCATGTCTTCGAGACGTCTCAAAGCGCTTCACAGAATATATTGTAAAGTGAATTGACTGTCTATTCACCCGCAAAACATACAGTCAATTCACTTTATATTCTGTGAAGTGCTTTGAGACATCTTGAAGACGTGATAAGATCCTCTGTCAAACGCGAGGATTATTATTTAGCACTTGTTAAGCTGAGGAAGATGGGTTTGGCACTGGGGGCTAATTTGGGCTTTTCATTACAACTGAGCTCAATTACTCCTCTCTCTTGAATGATATTTGCAGAGGTTTCCCTGGTTAGTCAACACCAAGTTGTTTTGGGAGTCGACTTAATTTGATACAGCGCCTTATCATGTCTTCGAGACGTCTGAAAAGGCTTCACAGGATATACTGCAAAGTGTAGTGACTGTGTGTTTTGGGCAAAGGGAAAGATTTATGGGTGAGGTGGGTGGGGGGGAGAGAGAAAAATGGAGAAATTCTACATCTACTGGATGAATTTTATTACAGATTTTCTCAAAGAAAACACGGTTTGACGTCCGTCCCATTCAATTTGGATTGTAGCAAATTGTTTATTTATAAATTGTAAATCTTGAGTCATTATTTTATCAAGACCTTGGGTCTCGAGCCTTGCTTGATGCTGGTAGCGAGGATGCAGATAGTGCAAGGGTTTGTGAAGGAATGTAAGTCAGGACAACATATGGAGCCCAGAATACAAATCCTTTGAGCAGAAATGGTATGAGTGGTGTGTCTGCAATAGGTAAAGCAGACTTGCGTTGTGATCAGAATGGATGTGTCCACACACCGAGTAACTGTTTACATTGTGTTGCCATCTAAGACGGGTTTCCTCCCAGCTGGAATTGCTTGAGAGCGTGGCGTTAGTTGGGCTTCTGCCTGTACTCCGAGATCACAGAGCCAGGCTTGCTCAGACAACAACAACAACAACGTGCATTTGTACGGTGCTCCTCAGGCAGGGTAGCGTCTCAGAGTGCTTGACAGTAAAAATGGGGAAGGAGGGGATGATACTCAGATTACTCGTCTCAACATGACAGGCGACTTGCTTTGTGAATAAACATTTTCAAAGCGAAAAACTAAAAACTCTAATGGCCGAGGGGGTAACGACACTGCTATAGCACTTAGCAAACAGACAAGGGAGTCCTTGTAGGCTGTGCTTTGAGCTGAGTTCAGCCAAGACAGTAGTTTGGACACCTATAATCTGCTAACAAATACTGTCCCTAAACGTTCTTGACAGCAATTGCTGGTGAAATGCTATGAGACATGTCAGTGTGACTGGCGCTGCATCAAATGCAATAACAATTTTCATTGCACGTGGATTAGGGAGAGTTGGATCAACCAGGTTTCCCTCTCAGGGCTCCCCCCCCCCACCCGGAAAGTGTGGCCTGTGTGGATGGTGGGTGAGGACAGGATTGAGATTAGCTGTGAAGTTGCTCCTGCAGTTGACTGGCATTGGCTGCCGCTAGCTGTTGAAGCTCACAGGAGAGCTCGGGATGAGGAACATCCTTCATTCCATTTGATCTCACCTTTCTATTATAGCATCGCGCTGCTTCTTAGATGGTATCCGGCTCATGCTATTGATTACCCTCTGCCTAGAGGGACAGTGACCGCCTGGGATCTTGTGGAGGGCACCCAGTGTCTGTGGAACTAAACCCAGAGAGTTAAGTGTCTTTAGGAGGCCAGAAAGGAGAAAATCGCCCTATAACACACGCTTCCCAGAAAACACAGCCAACCATAGCAATGTGCACTAAGCATGCATATAAATACTTCAGGTTAAGGAGATTAAGTCTGAGCATGAATGTTAATCAAGGGTAGTGGAGTTCAGCCACAGAGCTTTGTCAGTTTTCGGCTAAGCTGATCCTGACTAGTTGACGTAACGGTCCAAAGATCTCTGTTTTGTTGAAAATATTTAAAATGAACATAATATGTTAATTTTTAGCCTCTGATGTTGAGTGTTCTGCTGTGTTGAGGCTCCATCATGTGGTCGGAGGTGTTGCAGGCACATTGCGTTTGCTCCATGCCGTACGTACTCGCAGTCTTAACACCAACCAACATCAGGAAGGAAAGGCGAATGTGAAGGATGTGCAACAGTCACTAAGCATTTTTCAATGTAATCAGCTAGGAGTTTCCAGGAAATTTATTCCTTTCCAACTGAATTGCAATGTAATAACGTTGGCTTAGAGACCGGAAGCTGGAATGTGATGAGCCTGGCTGTGAACGGCAACAACCTGCTGGAAGTTTAGTTGTTGTCTTGAAACGTTACGGTACGTAATGTCATGGGGGGTTTGTGAGGCAACGTGGAAGCCTCGCGTTTGATTGTGATTTCACGATTGCACTGAAATGCCTTCACACGCCAGCGCTCTCAACGGCAATCGATCCGGGTTTTAGCTGGTTTACACTCCCATCGCACACTCTGGGCTCCTCCCAAGCCTTTGGCAACCTGTGCCGAATACTTTACGGAATTAAGTAAGCAGGATGCATCCCTCCGGGAGAGAGAGAGAGAGAGAGCGCGATCCATTCCAATAATCTATTCTCTGGAACTTCCACATGTTAGGTGGGAGACCTGGAAATCTCAGTTTGGTTTGGAGAGTCTTAAGCAACGGTGATGGGTTTCCACATTGTGTCAGACACTCGGCCGGGCAAAAAAATATATACTTCGCCCACAAAAACAACACAGTCACTCCACTTTACAGTAATATCCTGTGAAGCGCTTTGTGAGGGCTCAACGACGTGATAAGGCGCGGTATCAAATGCAAGATTATTATTGTTATGGCAAAGAATTTCGCAAGCTCTTTTTTAACAAAAAAAGTAATTCTGAAAATACATTGCTTGTTTTCATCAATCCTTGCTTTCTTTCTTAGGGGAATGGACACGAACGAGACTTTATGAATGACGATAAAGTCTATATTATGGATGTTTTTAATAGATACATCTACCCAGGAGATGGATTTGCAAAACGTAAGTCAAGTTATAGACATTACATTTTGAAGACCATCAGTATTGCTTCTCGTCTTTTGTATACGGTTGAGTCTTTTTTTTTCATACCAGCATCGCAAGATACAAAAATAAATTGTGAGTACGTCAGATATTAAACTGGGATTTGCAGTTTATCAGTGTTTAGATGTCCTTGTAGGATGCAAACCTGAAAGTAAAGTAGCTCAATTTGTCACTTGGTCACGGGAATGTGCCGCGCAAAAGAAAAGGACATTACATTTGAAGATTACTCGGTTAGAATTGTTAAAACGTCATATTTTTTGCAAACAGATAGAACGGACAACTTTTCCCTCAAGCTGTTGACGCATATCACAGGTTTAGAGTTTGTCGATCTGACTGGAAGCAGTGTTTACAACGGTGTGTCAGCTTGGCTCCGTTGGTAAACTCTCGCCTCCGAGTCAGAAGGTTGGGGGTTCAAACCCATACGTTGGCAAATTAAACTCACGGCACTCTGATGCAGCGCTGAGGTTGTGCTGCGTTATATAGAGATGCCGTGCCTCACGTCCTGTCCTGTCTGCCTTTGCAAGTGGACACTGAAGATCCCGTATTGCTCCACGAAAACAGAAGCGAGTTGCTCTCTCCCAGTGTCCTGCCCAACAATCCCCCAGAGAAAAATTGGCTGTTCATCTCACGGCTGTTTGTGGGGACGCTGCCGTGCGCAATCGGCTGCCATGTTTTGCCCACAAAATATTCAGTCGATTCACTTTACGGTATATTCTGTGAAGCGCTTTGAGACGTCTTAAAAGAGTCTGTTGTCGTCTAAAAGGTGTCTCAAATGCAAGGATTATTATTATGATTATTATTGTGCGTGTGGGGAGATTCGCCCCCTGGTGGAGAAGTCTGTGTACTGTGCACTTCGGTTCAACAGTGACTCTGCCCCTGACTGTATGGGTTAAATAAGGACTTGTGGAGTCCTTATAGCGTAGTGGTGAGAGCACAAGCGAGAGGACCTGGGCCTGGATTGCTGGGCAGGGCGAAACGCTTTGAGACGTCTTGCAGACGTGAGAAGGCGTTATATCAAATGCAAGGGTTATTATTATTTTATTATTAACTCGTAGGGCAGAGGAGGTTCAGCTCATGTGTAATAGCTCTCGAAAATACTCGTCTGACTGTAGGACATGAATTCAACCTGAGTATCAGCTCTCCATTAACAGGAGCACTTTACACGTACTTGAAGCACTTGCTGAGAGGAGGTGCGTACTTTAACGCTGGCAGGTTACATTAATAACAACCCTTGCATTGGAAAACAGTGCTTATAGTGTTCAAATCTCAAAATGCTTCACAGTTAACTATTGTGGAGTGTAATGACCGTTTTTGTAAGCCAATGTACACCTAGTGAACAACCACTAACAGCCATCAACTGAATGACCGAGTGATGTGTTGGGATTGTTGGGCAGGACTCTGGGAGAAATGTCGTTCTGTTTTCGATTAGTTTCATGAGACTGTTGCCGTCAACATAAACAGGCAGACGGGATCTCGGTCTCATCCAAGCTCAACATCCCCAGTAATGCAGAACTTTCATGGAGTCCCCGTAGCGTAGTGGTTAGAGCACTCGCCTCGCAAGCGCGAGGACCCGGGTTCCATTCCCGGGTGGGACGAAACCTTAGGCAAGTTTCTATACTCCACAGGCCTCTGTTTACCCAGCAGTAAGTAGGAACCCGGTAGTTAGTCGATTGGCGGATCACTTTCCGTGGGTAATAATCCCTCCAAAAAAAAATGTGGTCACTCAATCCACAACTGCGTGTGGGACACTGCTGGGCACAATTGGCTGCTGTGTTTCACCCACAAAATACACCTTTCAATTCACTTTCCAATATATTCTGTGAAGCGCTTTGAGGAGTCTCAACGACGTGTTAAGGCGATGCATCAAATGCAAGTGATCCTGTTATTAAGTAATCAATTTAATACCAATTTGAAACTGAAGCTGGAAACCTACTCTACTGTGGTTGTTCAAATGGAAATAGTTTAACACCACAACCAGAGAGTTGCAGTTCAGTCTCTTTTCTCCTCCAGAGAAGGAGATGAAAAGTTGCGTTGTATTTGATATCCAAAATAGATTGGGGAGATTCTGTTTTATCCTTAACACATGCTCCACATAACGTTCCAAATGAGGTTCCAGAGAATCCGTTTCCAGAGGATTGAGATGCTTTGATGTTATCTCATCAGAAGATAACATTGTGTTGCCTTCAGACTTCAGCTCTGTGATTACAGTTCTCTCTGGTTGATCTTTAGCTCAATTTCCCCAACACTGGTGAGAGATTGCAGACCTGTGCTGCATTCAGTTTATGGCTGATTCGATAATATTAATAATAATAATAATAATAATCCTTGCAGTTGATATTGGGCCTTATCATGTCTTCAAGACGTCTCAAAGCGCTTCACAGAATATACCGTAAAGTGAATTGACCGTATATTTTGTGGGCAATTACCCACCAAAGACAACAAACAACAACAAATTGCAATCATGTAGTGCCTTTCCCATCGGGAGGACCCGATTTACCACACGATTTTCATTTGCTACGAATAGGGGGATATCCCATTTTGGTGATTTTCCAGAGCGAGACAAGTCGCAAATAAGCTCGCGCTCTCGGCATTCGTGAAACTCACTCCAGGTGAGTGAGACTGGACAGGTGTGTCTGTAATCACGCACAGTCTGATTACAGCTTGTGTAAGCCACAACTGAACATTGACTCACAGGCCGAGCCAGAAAATGACTCACTGAAGTGGAATGTATTGGACTGTCAATTACTGCCAACTTGTGTATCTGCTTCTATAATCATGGGTCAAACTTCACGTATTCCTTCATGAGCATTAATCTGTTCCTCCCTGTATTCTCTCTCTTTAGCGCAGTGAGAGCATAAGAATTTTCTAGGCGAAAGAAGGCCAAACCACCCAGTTCACCTTCCACCATCCTGGCAGTCACTTGCACATGTCATGTCCTAAACTATATACAGTTGGTTCAATACAATTGCATCCCCTATTTCAACAAGAACTCTAACCTTCACTTTATTGGCTGTTCATTTTGAGGAGAGCAGTATTTGGACTTGGAATGCTGCTGTGCGCGATCGGCTGCCGCGTTTCGCCCACAAAATACACTGTCGATTCACTTTACAGTGTGTCCTGTGAAGCGCTTTGAGACGTCTCGAAGACGTGTTAAGGCGCTGTATCAAATGCAAAGATTATTATTGCAGACTAGATCTGACAGAAGGCTGAGAGGTAAATGACCAATTAATCTGGAGGATTGTTGAGCAGGCCAACGGGAGAATCTCTCTTCTTTCAAACAGTGGGATGGAACTGAAGAACAGGCAGACAGGCTGTCCCCTAGGTTTAACTCCTCTCTGAAAGACGGAACCTGTGACAGAGAAATACTTTTCCATTATTGCACTTAATGGAGACTGTGAGTTCAAGTCCCGACGTGGAACTTGAACTTGAATCCATCTGATGCAGAGACACGAGTGGAAACGTGTCATAAAGGTGGTTGCCTTTCAACCCCGCCTGCTGAAGTAATGTGCTGTCCACAGCATAACAAGTTCCAATTGTGTTTCTAAATGTTTGAGATCCAAGTATGACCTTGTGCTCTGCAAGATTTATTTTATTTTCTCACTTGAAAGATTCCTGAATTTCCTTTGGTGTAAGATACAGAAAAATGACTGGTTTACACGCAGTGCCACGTAAATAAATAAGGCTGTGCTGGGCTCCAACTCACGCTGTTTGCTTTCATACGTTTGAAAATGTGTTTCCTGCGGAGTGACTGTGGCCCAAGTTGATGGATTGATTGATTGATTGATTGGTTTAAATGCTTTATTCATGAATTTGTTACCAGAAGCCATCAACCGTAAAATTGAGCTGAATTGGGACACGAAGGATTCCGATTATCTGGAAATAGTGGAAACAGAACTGGCAGCAGCACTGAAGGAATTCACTCCCGATATCATAGTGTATAATGCAGGCACGGACATTTTAATTGGAGATCCCCTGGGTGGTCTTTCTATTACACCGGAGGTTTGTAAAATACATTTTTTAATTCTAAATGATTGCGCTTCACCATATATATAATTTATTACATATAATAATAACATATTGATATTAATCCTTGCATTTGATATAGCGCCCGATCATGTCTTTGAGGCGTCTCAGAGTGTTTCACAGGATATATAGCAACAATAACGTGGATTTATGTAGCGCATTTCACGCAGGGTATCATCCCGGAGCGCTTGACAGTGGTGGAGTAATGTTGTAATCCCCTATGTAACCCCCCACACCCCCTCTCTGATTCCAACCTACAATTGTGCTGGAACTGATGCCAAACTTGGTGGATGGCAGTGTTGGACTGCGATATGTCCCGGCTTAGTTCTGATTTGTTGAGTTAAACACTGGGAGTCCTGTAGCTCTGGTTAGAGACCTTGCCTCGCAAGCGAGAGGACCTGGGTTCGATTCCCGGTCGGGGCGAAACTTAGACAAGTTTACTGACTTCCACACTCATGCCTCTGTTTACCTAGCAATGGGTAGCAAGAACCCAGGTCCTCTTGCTTGCGAGGCGCGTGCTGTAACTAACATGCTACAGGACTAATTCTTGACTAATCTTCTAATTCCTTTGAGTGTCTTGTTTTTTATGTGACGTCCAGGGGATCATTAAAAGGGACGAAATCGTCTTCAAAGCCGCCAGGAACATCATGTCCCCATCCTGATGGTGACGTCCGGAGGTTATCAGAAGAAAACGGCTCGGATTATAGCGGATTCCATCATCAACCTGACCCGGCAAGGACTGATTCGACGCAAGTCGTTTGCAAAAGGTCGCTCTTAAGGCCTTGGTTCTCGTCACCACCATCAACATGCGTTTGTCTGCGTGGCTAAACCGTGGCTCTTTAACTAACTAAAGGATGTTCTGCCATCTGACACGGTAGTTGCAAAGGTTGATCTTTTAAACAGAATTAACAATAGGCTTATGGTACAGTACTAAATCACCCACAAAATACACAGTCAGTTCACTCCACACGATATCCTGTGAAGCGCTCTGAGACGCCTCAAAGGCATGATAAGGCGCTATATCAAATGCCAGGATTATTATCATTATTATTATTATTACTAACTCTCTAAAGAAAAGCTCAAAGGCATTATGCAAGATATAATTCCATGTTAGATTCATCATGAGTACATCCCAAATTCCTAAATCAGTCATTAGGTGAGGAGCAAGTTTGCCCCTTCTCTAGGGATCTCCTCTTAACCCACCCTCCCCTCCTCTCCCCCTATCTCCTCAGGTAGCTGCTGAAACCCAAAGCTGCCAATAAGGGGAGACAAGTTTGCAGGGCTATAGGGAGAGAGTGGGGGAGTGGGGTTGATTTGGAAGCTCATTTCAAAGAGCCGGCACAGACACGATGGGCCGAATGGCCTCCTTCTGTGCTGTATGAATAATGCGCTAACACAGCAATGATAAGCAACTTGATGCCTTCATCACCTTGTGCACAGAATAGTGGGTGGAGGTGCCTGTGTGGAGAGAGAAAGAGAGAGTGGAGCCACGTAATATATTTTACTACTGATGTTAGCCGGCTATATTTAGTCCAGATAAAAGCACTTTTATTGTCCACAAATCCATTTTAATATGGGCCTTTTTAAAAAGAACACACACACACACCCCACCCCCCCCCCCCCCCCCCCACACACACACACACATACAAGGCATCCATCTCTTTACCATTCATTTTCCAGCAGAAGAAGTGCTTTTCTGGTTGTGCCGCTATTTGTAAATCTAGTGAGTAACGGCCTCCAAATCTGCATTTTGGGCTTTGCCTATCTGAATATAAATACGGCAAATGGGTTTTGTCAGATAATTGCAATGCGTTTGGGGCACAGTTAAGGTGACCTTCATCTTGTAGAGTTTTGTCATGTCTGACTCACAACAGATTAAAATCCTTCTTTTCTTCTGCTATTTCTCCTGGGGGGTACGTTCCAGGGCTTGTGCTTGACCGTAAATTATCTCCGAGCTGAACTACTACAAATTTTTTTTAAAAAAAGACTTGCTGTTTTCACATCTGTTTCTCATATATATATATATATATATATATAAAAAGTAGATCCATTTAAGCACAAGTGAAATCCAAAGTCACTGGAGATGAGATAAAGAAAGTCACATTTCCTAGAGTGCAGAGAAGGAGAACTCTTTTGCAAATGCAGTTTTTTTTCCCGAAGGAAGAGGATGCCTTTGAGAGCGTTTGTGTAAAAAAAACAGTTTGTTTTAATGTCACAAGATGATTGAACGTTAGATTCCCTCCATGGAATCTGGGCTTGGATTCCTAGACTTCTCTGGGTTTTCTGGGAGACGAGGAGGTAGGTTTTGTTGTTCTGTATTGGAGGGGTTGGTGGGGGGCTACAGAGCATTAAGGGACAGGGGGTAAGGACAGGTATTTGGACTTGAGGTACAGATCAGCCTTGATATTATGGAATGACGGAACAGGCTTGAGGGGCTGAATGGCCTATTCCTGTTCCTACATTTCTATGTTTCTTTGAAGGAAGGGAAAGGGGTAGGAGGTCTCCTTCCCCCTCCACTCTCAAGCGCTCTGGGGCGCTACCTTGTGTGGAGGGGTGCTAAATGAGTGCAAGTTGATGCCGTTCTCGTGTGCTTCCTGATCCATGAGCCAACGAATGTTGTGGAACATGTGCTTGGATGTTGGGGAGTGGAGGGGGTAGTGCGGGTGTAAGGTGCTAAAGAGGGAAGATGGGAAAAATTGAGGGGGAAAAGCAATGAAAAATAGCTTTGGGTTCTTTTAACTTGGGCATCGCCAATGGGTGTTAAGTTTCTTTTAGTCCTGTACAGATCGAATGCAGTCATGAAAATAAGCTGAGAGAGATATCACTTTATTTTCTTTTCAAAGGCACATCCAAATCCAGATGGAACGTGTCATTTGCACATATCTGATCAGAAAGGAGATCGTGCAATAGAAAGTGGAAAGTTATATTCAATGGGTATATTTAGGGGGAGAAGAACTTATTAGAAATAATTTGTTACCGCGAGACAGGAACATTTTATAGAATTAACATCAGGATTCGAAAGCAGCTTTCAAAACTAAATTGGATTTGATCAGAGAAACCCCTGCAGAGCTGTGGGGTAAGAGTGGGACTAGTTGGGTAGCTCTTTCAAAGAGCTGGCGCAGGCATGATGGGCCGAATGGCCTCCTTCTGTGCTATAAGATTCCATGATTGGCTGAGTGGGGTATTCACAAGCAGTGGGGGGGCCAAGTAATGTGTCCGGGAGACTCGATTGCTTCTTGTTGATCCGCGACATAGATTTGACCCATCTACAGTCAGGCCAGACCAGCGCTCCCACAGTTAGTGTGATCCGACCCGGGTTTCCCCAACGCATCGCACGCCTCATTATCGGCTCCAACCTGTACCCCATCACACTAAACCAGGCCACACCTCGGCTGCTTTGTGCGCTGGTTGCCCTGTGTGGCCCCAGTGGGTGGTAATGATGCACTTTAGAGCAGTGAGGAAATGCTTCATGAATCAAGCAACGGCATTAATGTGAACTTTATTTACTAGGAGGGCAGTCTGTCTCTCTGCAAAGAGGGTTGGCAGATTCGTCTCGTCTTTGCCCCGCATTTTAAACGTCTGGATTCTAAGCTCAGCCGCCCGCTTTTTGACTCTGTTTCGCCCGCAAATGACACCGTCAAGCCACAGCGCAGGATGCCCCGTGAAAGCGCTTTGGGACGTCTCGACGACGTGATGAGGCGCTGTATCAGATGCAGGGATTATGCTCGTTATTACGTTGTGGCTAGCGAGCGAGCATTGTAGCAGCGCTGGGTGCGTGTGCGTGTGTGTGTGTGTGTCGGGCATTTGCAGAACGATGGAGATCGCAGCAGCATAAATCGTGATTCGTCAAACACTGTCTTCCAAGCCGGGCTTGCTTGCAAATATCTTCTCTAAGCTTAACAGGTAGTTTGCACAAATGTAAAGGGAGAGAGGTTTCGACGGAAACAGAATTATATATTTAATGTGAAATACACTAATTGATAATTGGGGGCGACGTTATGGTCTTTTTATGGGATTCCTCAGTGATCAGCTCTAAATCGCAACACAGATTGATGTTAACACTATTGATGATATGTCTTATTAAAATAATAACACAATGAGATGTTAATGTGTTGGGGGCATTTGGGTTTTATGTGAATGTAACCACTTGGATCTAAACCCGATAATATAAAGGTTTATGCAGAACAACACATCACTTTGTTTTCTTTATTTTGTTGCTACCTTTATTGTCTCGAGTTCAAGATCCTCATCCTCACCTTTAAAGCCATCTATGGTTTTGTCCCACCCTACCTCTGCGACCTTCCAAAACTTTACCAACCCGCCCGCTCCCTCCGCTCAGTGATCACAGACCTGCTGAACGTCCCCCACCCTGCCCACACCACCATCAGCAGTCAGGCCTTCAGCCTTTCTGCCCCCACCCTCTGGAACTCCATCCCACAGCCCCTCTGCCTCGCCCCCTCCCTCGCCTCCTTCAGGGCCCGTCTCAAGACCTTCCCTCTTTGCCCGCGCCTTCGGTCATCTTCCCATCCCCTGAAGCCTTGCCCTCCATCCCTCTTGAATCCAATCCACAGCTTGGGAGCAAAGCATTGAATGTCCAGCGCCTTGGGGCATCGTCCCGATGTGAACAATACTATATAAGTGCAATTTGTTGTCTCAGCTCTGTTGTGTGTGTGTGTGTGTGTATGTGTTTGTTTTGACCATTGATGCTTGACTGGTTATGAAAGCCATTTTGCCCATCCAGCTTCCTCTTCTATGAAGATGTTTCTGCAAAGTCGATGCTTTTGGTAATTTGCACTAATGGAAACAGGTGCCAATTTTTCCTCATTCGAGTTTTTAGATGTTAAATCAAATGAAGCTGCATCAATTGCCATTAGTATAATTAAACTTACTGAAGAGAATTGATCAGAATATGCGGGAATGGAACCAAACAGCGAGCAGGATGGACTGAATGTTCCCTTCTGCGCTGGAAGTGTTTTATGTTTCTGAGCTACCAATTTCCCACAGTCCTTCCGAGTAAAAGTGTGTCATCCTGGCTTGATGGTAACGCTCTCTCACCTCTGAGTCAAAAGGTTGTGGGTTCGAGCCCCACGTTAGGATTTGGAGTCATACAGTCTAAGCTGACGTTCCAATGCAGCACTGGGGGCGCAGGGGGTTGCATTGTCGGAGATGCCGTTCTTCGGATGAGACGTTAAGCCAAGGTCTGCCTATTCCCCGCCCTCCCCCTCTCCATTCCCAGCAGCTCCTGGATCCAATTTGCTGTCAAGTTGGTGACGAGGAGGTTTTTGCTCAATGACCTTGTCAATGATGGCTCTCTTTGTGTCTGTGTGTGTGTCTCTCTCTCTCTGTACCTTGTGAGGTTTCATGCCTGTGTGTCAGTCAAGAATCAGAACCACTCGGAGCGAGCAGATGGCTTGTGACAAGGTGAGCCCAGGGCCCCAGGCTGTCCATTATTAACATACCGTGCTAATTGTGGTTTAACACTTCCTGTGGAGTTTCTCTCTCCATGATGATAATAATAAATTGGGCAAAAAAACTCTCCATCCGCACTGTCTCCTTGACTGGTTAGAATTTGTATAATGACAATAGTAACCTTTGCATTTCACACAGCGCCTTCTCGGGGCATTGAGACGTCTCAAAGCACTTCACAGGATACACTGAAAGTGGAGTGACGATATTTTGTTGGCAAAATGGTGGCACATCTGAGCAAACTGATGGGAAGAATTGGTACAACTCTGCAAACTAAGTTTAGTAATAATTTTGATACTCTTCCCCCCACCTCTTCTCCACCCCTTTCTCCCCCCACCCCCTCACTCCCTCGCCCCCTCTCTCCACCTCCCCAGGTGTATCCCGTCATCAATCAAGCACCACGGAATACATATATCAGGACAGACCGACAGCTCTGTGAGCATTCACACACATTCCTTCCTTATCTGGTGGCTCTGCAGCTAACGTTTTATTTATCGTTTGTTTTTTATTTTTTTAAAGATCAGGAGACTTGTAGATTTAAACCGAATTGTCAGAACAACTGCCCGACCTGCGTTCCTGAACAGTAAGTGCAGAAAAAACAGCGCTGTGTAAACCCATTGCTTTCTTGATTTACAATAACCCGACTTTCTCAGCTTTTATAGTTTATTTCACACCCCCCCCCCACCACCCCCCCATTTCAATTTCCGGTCACTTTTCAGGAGTGTGTCCGCGCTGGCCAGCTTTCCCACCACTTGTCCAGCCAGGACCACCATACCCGTGAGGGCTTTGGCTCGCAGGGTTACCAGGAACTGAGTGGGAGGATTAATGGGAAGTCAGACAACAACAGCGGCAACAAATTACCTTTGTATAACGTCCTTCGCGCCGGGAGGACATCCAAAGATGCTTTGTTCTGCCGTGATTAATTTGTCCCTAAACCCTGCACAGTGACTGGATATAAACCAATCCAACCAAAGGCTTCATTGGAACGAGTCCCAGTTTTTGATATAAAAAACCGGAGCCCTCTGGTGGTGAGCTCTACGTTTGATAAAAGATACAGGAAAAGAAACTCCCACTTTTCCAGTATAGTTAATTGTAGAGAATGTTTGGCTTTCGTGGGATTAAATTAAATCACTGGGGATTGGATCTGTTTCCCCCACTGCTGATATTGAACTGCATTCCATCTCCCTGTGCGACTTTCACTAATAATCTTTCCGCTTAACTGGAGGCTTGACAGTGATATAATAATAACATATATATATATAATAATAATTCTCTTCAACCGTGCCTTCAGCTCCCCTCTCGACTCTCTACCCCCTTCTCGCTCCCTCCCCTCCCCCTGACCATTTGCCCCCTATGCTCGGGTCCCAACCCAACTGTCCAGCGCCTTGGGACGTCCTCCCGAGGTGAAAGGCGCTGTATAAATGAAATCTTGTTGTTGTTGTAACAGTCCTTGCATTTGATATAGCGCCCTATCACGTCGTTGAGACGTCTCAAAGCGCTTCGCAGAGTACACTGCAAACTGTATATTTCGTGGGCGAAACTCGGTAGCCAATTGCGCACAGCAGTGTCCCCACAAACAGGCGTGAAGTGAGTGTCCAGTTTTATTTTGGGGATTGTTGGCCAGGACGCTGAGTGGGGGGGAGAGAGAGAGAGAGAGAGAGTGAGAGAAAAAGTCTTTCTGTTTTTGACCTGACTGTGTTTGGGGCTAATGGCAATTAGGCTGAAAAATACAACATTTGACAATTGAATTAAATCCGATGCTAATGGGGGGGTGAAAAATGCGATGTTTTCTAATGGATTTGACGAGCAGCGCTCTTCACCCCGTTGTTACCATCAGCTTGTCACTGACTTCAGCCTTTACAGAAGCAACTGAATCTCCGGATCAGATCAGAGATAATGATACAGACACGATTGTAGTCAGAAATCGGACCGGTGCATGTTGTGTTTCCATTCCGTTTCTTCCTGGGAAGCAAGTTACGCACAGAGCCTTCCAACTCTACCAAAGCTCCTGTGATAACACATCCACAAAAGCAGCCGCAGCTAAACACTTTTATCTCTGAGCTCCTTTGCCACAATCATCCTCTATTTTCTTCCCTGCCTCCCTCCCCCCCTCCCTCCTCTCTCGACTTGGAATAAATTTAAAATAAAATTGCTAAATATTTTCAGTCCGCGACTTAAAAGAAAATTGCGGTTGTTATCTTCACAAGAACTGGTTTACCAAAGGATTTTTCCCTCCCCCCCCCCCCACCCCCCGGTTAATAATCTGTGATGTACTGAGCGTACTGAACAAAAAAAAGGCTGTGTTTATCGTCACAGCACTCCTGTCTCTCGCATTTACATTGGCCGCACCAATTGGAGAGGAACTTTCGGGGCAATTTCTCTCTTAAGCCCTTTTGCCAGCAGCTATGTTGATGAAAAGCCAATTGCAAATGAAAGTTGTGTGGAATCTCTTTAACAATTCTCATCTCTCGCGAGCAGCTAGAAGATCAAATTGGTCTCGGGGATTTGCATGAATAATTTTCTATTAGTTTGTTAATTAAAGTAATTTCCCTGTCTATTGCCTGGAGATATCTCGAGTCCTCATACCGCTGATAATCTGGAAAATGTGTTTGAACACTGAAAAGTTTGGGCAGATTTAAGGTTTTATACTCGTGGGGTAGCATTTTAACAAGTCCAGAGATTTGATGAGATTTATTTTGCTGTTGGTTTGTTATTATGACCAGGTAATGTATCCTGTGAAGCGCTTTGAGGCATAATAAGGTGCCGTATCAAATGTAAGGATTACTATTACTCATTTAATCTCTCACCTGAAGTGCGGCATCTCTGACAATGCATTACACCCCCCAGTTCTACACTGGACTTCCAGCCTGGACCGTGAGCTCAAAGGTCCTAACGCGGTAAAGCAAAGATTAGTGACGGTTATGACTTACAATCCAACAGGGTTAACTGAGCGATGGACCGAGAGCGAGACCCTGGGTTTGTTAAGATAGTATCGACTTCCCTCATTGGGGTCATAAATTTCACAAAGAACAACTTTGTGAATGGGATCGTGCTGAGCTGAACTTTCTCGTTTAATTCGGGTGGATTCCTGCCAAACAAGCAAATTATCTGATTAATTTTCAGCTCCTCCATCGCTATTCAAATACCTGCACCAGGTGCAGTCGGAAACGTTCAACCCCTCACGCAGGGCAGAGTCACAGAGAGTTTGACAGTGGCAGAGCCCGACACCGAGCCATGGGGAGGGTGGAGATGACCGTAGGCACGAGCGAACAGGAAAGTCTTGAGGCGCGACCTGAAGATGGGGAAGGAAGGGGCGAGGCGGAGGGAGAGAGGAAGTGTTCTCTTAATGTGTTGCCTTAGTGCTCAGATTTCTCCTCCTTTTTCCTCCCCCTCACCCCCACCAAAAAAAACCTTTATCTCTGTGATTAGAGCCTGTGCCGTCATAGAAAAGCCACAATGATTGTTCCTGACAGGACAGAATCACTTGTATCTCTGACATTTAATTGCACGATAGCTGACATGATCCCTTAAATATAGAGTTGTGGGCAGAAACCTACAACAGCCCAATATGTTACAGTGAATGTAACTTACCGCCTTTGTTGGGATAACGCAAGGCCTTTTAACTCTTAAGGAAGGAACGCTTGAGCGAAACCATCTTTAAGTGTTTAACGTGTGGCTTCAGAGGATCACAGAATCAATTGGAAATTCTGCTGCCCTCCCTGAGACAGAATAAACCAGATGTAACACAACTTATAACAAAAGTTGCACTCCCGCTAACTCGCTCGCTCTCCCTGTCTCCTCATCTCTGAACCTTGCCCAAAGCACGACTGCTGCGCTGCCCACCTGACGTGCGCTATATAAATGCAAGTTGTTGTTGTGGCCGACGTTAGAATGAAACCCTCGGCAACAACGGCTCAGATTTATATTGCGCCCTTCCACGCAGGATTAGGTCTCGGGAACGCAGCTGAAACCCTCAATCGTTTGCTCAATTCTTGTCTAGAATTTAAAAGTTTCACCTGCAATGGGAAAAGGACCGGGGTTTAAGCTGCACTAAATTCATAGAGAAAGCAACAATCTTCTATTACATTCCACCAGATAATTTTATTGGGAACTGAGGAATGGGGTTAACAGCTGCACTCGAAACAGCTTTACCATATGGGATTTCCTTCAGAATTTCCTAGCAAAACTAAACATTCTCCATCCCTGACTGCTGGCTCAAGGTCTCTTATTAAAGAGAAAAAGTTTAACTCATTCAAAAAAGATGAGATTGGTTAACTCGTTCTCTCTCAGTGTCGAGGCAGCCAAGAGGAAGCAAGACCTTCACATGAGGGAAAGGGGAATACAAGGGTGTAGGAGGGAGTAAGGAGTGGGTGAGAACTCGTGTGGAGTATAAACACAGGCACGGACTTGTTGGGTCGAGTGCCCTTTTTCCGCGTTGTACGTTCTTTGTAAATCTTCTTGTGTGGTTGTGCAAGACATTAAAGGGGAGGATAGAAAAATAGGCTCTTTGCAGTATTGGGTGTTTGGAGTACAGAAGCGAGAGGACTCAGGTTCGATTCCCGGACGGGGCGAAACCTTAAGCAAGTTTCCTTACTCTACACGCCTCTGTTTACTTGGCAGTCAGTAGGAACCCGGTTGTTAGTCGATTGGTGAATCACTTTCTGTGCGTAATAATCCCTTCAAAAAAATAAATGAACAGATAAACAATTTGATCACTCAATCCGCGACTGTTTGTGGGGACGCTGCTGCGTGCAGTTGGCTGCTGTGTTTCGCCCACAAAAATACACAGTCACTCCACTTTACAGTCTATTCTATGAAATGCTTTGAGACGTGTCAACCAAGTGATAAGGTGCTATAACAAATGGAAGGATTATTATTATCATAAAATGTAAAAGGATGAAGAACAAAGAGCAGGGAATTGGGAGGTGAGGAGCTAACGTCAGCGTAGCGTCGATGGACGCGGTGGACTTTTGTGCCAGAAATTTCCGTCTCTGCCTAATATCTGAAGCTCTCATCCAGCCTCGTGGTACGGACAAATTGTGTACAATTACAGAGAAGGTTTTGTTGACAACCTCAAATTATTGTAAATTAATGTGCCTTTAAGAATCTACGTCCATCTGGGTCCAATCTGCAAGAATTACAGATCTCTGTGACTGTCTGCGCTGTTTGCGGTGAAGGAAACAAAATATCTCCCAGAGGGTAATTGGGAGGAAAAAAAAATAATTCCCTTCACCATCTGAGGCAAGAATACACAATGGAACATATGTCTTCAAATGTGTTGTGGGGAAGTCACTGTAATCCAAAGAAGGGAGGGAGAGCGAGAGAGAGAGAAAGAGAGAAAGGGAGAGAGACCGAGAGAGACGGAGAGGAGAGAACCAGAGAAGGGAGGGAGAGAGAGAGCGGGAGAGAGAAGGAGGGGAGGGAGAGAGAAAGATGTGATTAATTAGTATAGAGGAAATTGCAATGGGAACAAGATGGCATGGATTAAGCCGACAAGGCTTGAGAAATGGAATTTTAATGTGAATAAATGTAAGGTAAAGCTCATTAAAGAGAAAGTGCCCTATCACATCCAACCATCTCAAAGCGTTTTGTGAGTAATTACCATGAAGCGTAGTAACTGTGTAACTCAGGGCAGACGACGGGAGAGGCTCCCTTCTCTTTTTTGTTTTGAATCGCGCCGTGAGATCTTTAATATTCACCTGGAGAAAAATCAGCGTGAGTAACAGTCCTGCAACATATTATAAATAATAATAATACTAACAGAAACGTAATAATCCTTGCATTTGACGTAGCGCCTCATCACGTCTTCGAGACGTCTCAAAGCGCTTCACAGGACATACTGTAAAGCGGAGTGACTGTGTATTTTGTGGGCGAAATGAGGGGGTGGGGGAGGGCGTGTATGAAGTTGTTTTGCATGCGAGCGGAACTCTTGCTGGATTTGATGTTAGCCGTGCTCTTGTATGTTATGTCATGATTGTGTGTAATTGAAAGGCACAGAGGGCTTGTGTGCCGAACGGGGTGGGGGGGGGGGGGGGGGAGGGGTTAGAGGGGTTAGAGGGGGGTTAGAGGAGGTTAGAGGGGGGAGGGAGGGAAGAGAGCAGCTGGGCTGCACCGATTCCAGATGTGAAACGTTTCTACAGACAAACGCTTTCATTTTCAGGGCCACTGCCTTCAGGCCCGGCCTCGGGGAGGGGAAGGGAAGGGAAACGTGCAAATTGGCAAGAGCACGAGAGGCTGCTCTGTCGTCTTCGTGTCAATCACGCTACGACACCAGACACGTGCTGCTGTGTCTCGTGTCAGCGGGAAGATAGTCTTACAATCGATAATAATAGTAATAACAACAATAATAATCCTGGCATTTGACCCAGCGCCCGATCGCGTCTTCGAGACGTCTCAAAGCGCTTCACGGGATACGCTGTAAAGCGAATCGACTGTGTACTTTGTGGGCGAAACCCGGCAGCCGATCGCGCACAGCAGCGTCCCCACAAACAGCCGTGGATTGAGTGATCAAATTACCTATTTATTTATTTGGGGGATGGATTATTATCCCTGGTGAAGCCACCCACCGGGTTCCTACTTACTGCGACGTCAACAGAGGCAGGTGGAGCGAGGCAACTTAGTTTTGCCTTGCCCAGGAATCGAACCCAGGTCCTCTCGCTTGCGAGGCGAGCGCTCTAACCACTGAGCGAGCTGCAGGACTCCGACAAGCAGGGAAAATGGTAATTTGACTGAAATGTGTCAATGGAAGTTTCTTAAAAACAGATCTTAAAGAATAAACTATAGACAAACGGAGCTAAAATGTAACTCGGGTTGAACTGGGGACCTTTTTTAGCTTTTTCATAACTAAATGGTAATTATACTTTAATGATTTAATGTTCTATATTTATCTGGGAAACACTTAGTTCCATTTCCCTATGCCACCACTGCACCCCCCTCTGTACTCTTTTATACGTCTCCATTTCAGATATTTATCTTATTCCTCTTATGGATTCTGATTCAATCGCTGTTCTTGGCAGTAGGTCCTGTGGTGTATAAGTAAATTCTCCCCAAAACAAACCCTTTGCTCTTTTTGTAATTGCCTTAAATCCGTGCCCTCCAGTCACTGACTCACTGACGACGAGAGATAATTTCTCCCCGCTTGCTTTATCAAAACTCCTTTGTAATAAAAAAAACTCCTTACAGGTCTCACCTGAACCTTCGCTGTTCCAGGCATCTCCTGTTAAGTCAACTCTCTCATCCCTGGTTTAATAATAATAATCATAATGATAATAATAATCCTTATTTTTAATTTTAGTCATCCTCTGCACCCTATGGCTGTGATAACTTATTACTATAGAGTGCCCAAAATTGGACACAATACTCTAACTGCGCTTAGTAATGATTTATCTCAGGTTTAACACTACTGGATGAATATTTGATCATTTGTAGAGCTGGAGGCTTTGTTAGAAAATTGGGCTCTTAAGAAATTAAACTTAAATTAAATATTGTTGGTTGATGAATGTGCCCCTGGTTTTATTTGATGGTGGATGGCATCCAATCTTCAGATACAATGTGCTTTAGTTAATGCAACGTTTAAATATGAATGCATTTAGTTCGACTCCATGTATTAAAATGGGACAGTTTCTTAACATGCCCTGTGCTGAATCGAAATGCTTTAAATATTAAAATGTGTTCCGTAGATAAGAAGTGTTAAGTGATTTCCCTCTGAAGCGCTCTCATTTGCATTATTTGGGGGTGATATTTGGATAACAATAATAACAGTAATCATAATAATCCTTGCATTTGAGATAGCGTCTTAACAACAACAGCAAATCACATTTGTATCGCACCGTATCACGTTGGGAGGACTGTACTGTAAGGCGAATTGACTGTGTATTTTGTGGGATCAATTGTTACCCCCACTTTGTGCTCAATATTCACCAATCAACGGAAAGACCCTGGTCTGCGATCGCAGATTAATAATATTAATAATAATACTTACATTTAGCACCTTTCTCTACAGGATATACTGTAAAGCGCAGTGACTGTGTGCTTTGAGGGTGAACATGCAATGGAGATTAATAATAATAATCCTTACATTTGATATTATATTTATATGCTATAAGATATTTGATATTATGTTTGATATATATTATTATCACGTCTTCGAGACGTCTCAAAGCGCTCCACAGGATATACTATAAAGTGAATTGACTGTATTTTGTGGGCGAAATTGGGCTCTTAAGGAATAAAAGTTAAATTAATTATTGGGCTCGACACATCAACAGCAATGCTCTGCACACCAGCTCCGAGCTCGGAGTGCAGTGTCTGTCAATCACTCGCTGCTGGCGCGGCCGAGGGGTGTAAAGGGAGAGGAAAAAGAAGTAATAAATGGAAAACAATAACAATTGACGCCGTGCTTTGCGCTATTGCTGTATAAATCTCTCCAGTCAGTAATCAACAGCTGCAGTGAGTTAACAGCGAGGGTGTCTCAGGCCAGCGTATAATAATAATAATAATAACAATAATTATCCTTGCATTTGATACAGCGCCTCATCAGGTCTTGTGGCCGTCTCAAAGCGCTTCACGGGATACACTGCGGAGTGATTTGGCTGTATATTTTGTGGTCGACTTGTGTAAGAAAGGGCTTGACGCAGCAATGGGAAGACAAGGAGGTGGGTGTTCTGGAGATTTAATGAGTTGAAGGGTCTTCACTCAAACCTCTCCCGTGAGTATGGTACGTCTCCCCTCAAGACGTCCCTCTTTGACTGTGCTTTCGGTTACCTTTCCCTTCCGCACCCCATTCAGCTCCCAGCCAACCCCCAGCCCGGGTGCCCAGCCAGTGGTGTTGAGTGCTTTTAGACATCCTCCTGACTTGAAAGGACCTGCATTAGATATCAATTGTATTTGATTGTGATTCGTATTCCTAAACCACCACTATTTTCTGTTTAAAACCCTACCCTGCACTGTTATAATCAATAGTAATAATCCTGGCATTTGATATAACTCCTCATCACATCGTTGAGACGTCTCAAAGCGCTTCACACAATGTACTGCAAAGTGGAGCGACTGTGTATTTTGTGGGCAAAATGTGGCAGCCAATTGCGCACCTGATTTAAAGTGTAGATGAATATAATTACAGATGGTTAATTTTACCTCTGTAAAACTTTACACTGCGTGAACTCGACACGTTCCAACTTGACTGGGCAGGAGAGAAGACTGATTATCCAGATCTCTCCGCCGAAGTTGCTCGTTTTGCTGCAAACATCAGTTTTCTAGAATGATAGAATCTTACACTACAGAAGGAGGCCATTCGGCCCATCATGTCTGTGGCGGCTCTTTGAAAGAGCTTCCGACTAGTCCCACTCCTCCTGCTCTTACCCATAGCCCTTGCAATTTTTTTCCTTTTCAAGTCCGCTTCCACCAACCTTTCAGGTAGTGCGTTCCAGACCGTAGCAACTCTCTGGGTTTAAAAAAAAATTCCCCCACCTCTGGTTTCCCCCCACTGGTTCTTCTGCCAATTATCTTAAAAGGTCTTTTAGGGCTTTGTGAACGTGTTGACATTCCATTGAAGCAGAAGATGTTTTATATTTCACAGACAGCAAACGCCTTTGGGATGAATTAGATGTGAGTATTTCAAGCGTTGTCAGGGCTCTCTCCCTCCCTCCCCCCGCCCCTCTCTCTCTCTCTCTCTCTCTTCCTTGAGTGAATTGATGGAATTTGCCTCCGTTACTCGCGTTCTGCCTTTGAATCAATTATAGCCGTGAAGAAATCCACTCGTTTTCTTCCAAAGTCATCTGATAACATCAGCAGACATTGTGGATATTGAAACCTTACACATTAGATTCAGAAACATCGAAGTGCACTCAGGAGAAAGTCCCCCAATGAACCTCTCAATCCCTCCGCCTCACACCCCTCCTTCCCCTGGTTTAGATCACGACTGAAGACTTTCCTCTTCAACCTCTTCCCTTTTCCTTTCCCTCCCCCAACCCCCACCCGCTGGCTCGGTGTCAGTCTCCGCCGGTGTTAAGTGCTCCGAGACCCTGTCCTGCGTGAATGGCGCTGTGTAAACAAGTTGTTGCTGCTGTTGCTGCTATCAGAGAGAGATCAGGGTGTGGGGGGCGGGTTGGTCAGGATTCCCAAGTTGTATTGGAGATGGACTGAAAGTCTGATGGTACCAATACTAGGCTGGAGAGTCATCCGAGATTGGGAGCTCAAAGTCCTGATGTGGGGACTTGAATTCGCAACCTCCTAACCGAGAAAGTCAACGTGTGAGTGTCTGAGTCACTGAGTAGCCACTGTACGAACCAGGATCCCTGGGCAGACGGTGGAAGCAGAAAGTGTCGCTTCTTTCCAAAGCAAATTAGATCGATTTCTTTTAGGAGATAAAATCTGGGGATACAGCGTATAGTTTGGGACATGACATGTGTGCACGTGACTGCCAGGATGGTGGAAGGCAAACTGGATGGACCTTGTTCTTAATGACCCTCCGCACAACAAGCCAGCGATGAGCAAACTGCCCTCAGTCAGAGAAATGTGACCAAGGGACACAGAATAGGAAGAAAGAAAGAAAGAAGCCGTGTACTTAGCTCAAGTCTCTCTCCCTCTCTCTCCCTGTAGTAAAACAAACAGTACAGAATAAGTCACCTTCATTTCAGGCCATTCCACGCAGGGTATTTTCTTACATACAAAATCAATCTTAACCGTTACACCCCAAAGCTCAGAGAAAGAGAGGCAATGTTAAAGATCTGCTCTGCGCTGTGTTCAGGCGCGGAGGTGGGGGGGGGGAGGGGGGATTTCTGAGAAAGGATCACTTTGTGTAAATGTAACCTGGAATAGGGAACAGCAGGGAATGATTAGAGGGCAGTAATGTGAGGTCCGTATGATGTCATCAGTATGTGAGAGGGATCCTTGATTGAGTGAGTTTCTGACTTGTCATCTGACTCCAGGGATTAGGTTGCAGCCTTGAACGTTCTCTCTGGAGTTCCTCACCGGTTGTAGCACATCGGCTTTCAATTTGGGAACGCTATTCTCTTTGGCGGTCCAGGTTTGAGACAGCGATGATTCTGCCAGGGCTCAAACCCAGTGCCAGCTCGATCCAGGGGGTGTTCATTGTCCAGGGAAACGGCCGTGTCTTGGTTTTTATTAACTCGCAGCCAGTTTCAGGGGAAACCTAAGCTCCCCATTAGTCGTGCTCTAATTATTCTCTTGGGACGAGGTGAATTCGCTCCGTTAGCAATTTCTTGAGAAACAGACTCAACAAGCAGCAAATGACCCCCTTCTCCTTTGCAACAATTGCATTCCAGACCCCAGTAAACCAGATTATAACATTCTTCCTCCACCCCCAACCCCCCCCTCTCCATCCACCAACTCCCTCATGGAGGGTGTGGGTGGGGGAATTGTGGGGGGTGAGTGGGGAGAATGTTATAATCTGTGAAATGTGTTAGCTCGGAGAAAACGGTCTGAGGCTGGCACTTTCTCCGCTGAGTCACTTAACGTCAGCCACTTTGGAGCCAATGCTGTTTATTGCTGGCTCTGTGGTCTTCCCCAGTGAGTGCTTGTGGTGATAAGAGGCTGAGGCTTGATGATGGGATCGGCTATCTGCACTATATGTGGCTCTCACAGCTCCTGTTCCTGCTTACTCCACTCACGAAGCAGAGGGCACGATATCAGGAGCTCAGCCTATTGACTATGTGCTGTGCACTTCTCAAGGCTTAATTTCCCGGATCTTATTTGACTAAAATAGAGACAGAAGCAGCTCATTATCAGAGGAACCTAGAGCCACAGGAAGGACACGGTGAAGGTTCATGCACAGGACGCCAGCAATAAGGAGTTAAGCAAGTTATAAAGATAGGCTTGAAGTATTTGAAGGGATTATTACCCACGGAAAGCAACCACCAATCGACTAATAACCGGGTTCCTACTTACTGCTGGGTAAACAGAGTTATGTGGAGTAAGGAAACGTGCCTAAGGTTTCACCCCTTCGGGGTCCTCTCGCTTGCGAGGCGAGCGCGCTAACCACTGCGCTTACGGGGGCTCCGACAATTGGCAGAACCGTCAAGAAAAGCAAAATGCCGAATCCTTAAACTCGAACAAGTGCAGAAAATCAGCGTTTGGAGAAACTCGAACGAAAGCTTGGAAAGAAGAGTCAGTTATTCTCTGGGCGAGGAAACCAATTCAATGACCAGCGTTGACCGGCTACACATAAAAACGCTGCCCATTAGCCAAGCCAGCGAAAGCCTAAAAGCCCAACCGTTAAAAAAAAAGAAGAATTCTCTCCTCTCCGAGATATTTGTTGGGCAGAATGGAATGTTTTCATAGCGTGGCTTCAGTCACAGTACAGCCCCCGCTTCCATTACAGCAGTCTCGCTCCAGGCCTGTTTACATTACGGCCCCAGAGAGAGAACGAGAGTCAGTTTGAGTGGAGCTGTTGACTTGTCCTCTGAGCTTCCCAGTGAGGTAACGCCGTTGGGATGTGAAGAGTGAATCCAAATGCAGAGCCAATCAGAGGGGGGGTGGGGGGGGTCAGGTCACCATAGAACATGCATACACGTGTGTAGATAGGCACTATCCATGTGCACCACTGGTGATTTCTGCAGAGGAGTCCTGTAACATGGTGGTTAGAGCACTCGCCTCGCAAGAGAGAGGACCTGGGTTCCATCCCGGGCAGGTCAGGGCGAAACCTCACTCCGCACACCTCTGTTTACCTAGCAGTAAGAAAATAATGATCCGTCAAAAAAAAATGCGGTCACTCAATCCACGACTTTTGTGGGGGAGGCTGCTGTGCGCAATTGGCTGCCGGGTTTCGCCCCAAAAAACACCCGGTCACTCCACTTCACAATATCCTGTGAAGCGCTTTGAAACGTCTCAACGACGTGAAAAGGCGCTGCATCAAATGCGAGGATCGTTATTATTGTTATTATTAAATAATCAATTTAAAAACAAAATTCAAAACCCAAGTGGAAATGTTTCAACAAACTAGAGTTTATATTATTATTATTATTGTTAGTATTTGTATCAGTCAGACTCTTTCACGAATGTCCATAGTTTATTTCGAGCCAAGCACTTCACAGGATCTTTGTTCGGAGTCCAGGTGGTCCTGTGCTGATTAAACAGTGGTATTCACACTGAAATGTGAAGCCATAAAAGGACTGAAACCTGACACACAACACAACACCACACAAGAATGCAACTCGAGTGATTGACGCCCTTTATCAACAGAAGTCAAATAGCTGTCCTTGTAACATCCCTTTACCTTGCGCTTTCCTCCAAATCCTCTCAAAATGAGTTATGATAATCCTTGTGTTTGCCACCACGTAAGGGGGACATGTCACCGCTTCACACGATTTACTGTAAAGTGTAGTGACTGTGGATTTTGATGGTGAACTTGGGAACCAAACACCTGTGAAGTGAATAACGAATGTTGTCGGCCAGCAACAAACTCCCTTCACTCTGATCGTGCTTTCACTTATTAAATAATAACCCACCCCGGGACATTTGTTGTCAATAATAATAATCTTTGCATTGGTATAGCGCATTATCAAAGCGCTTCGCAGGATTTACGGCAAAGCGGATTGACGAGGCATTTTGTAAGCAGAGCAATTGTGCACAGCAGTGTCCCACAAACAGCCATGAAACGAGTGACCAATTTTATTGGGGGGGATTGTTGGTCAGGGCACCGGGAGAGGGAAACTCCCTTCTCTTTTCGAATAGCGCCATTGGAGCATCAGCTTAGACTAAGTGAGTTCAAGTCCCCACGTGGGATTTGAACCCACAACCATCTGACTCAGAGGAGGGAGAGAGAGAGCGCTACACACTGAGCCGGGCTGACGCACACACAAGGATTATTATTATTGTCACTGTGAAGCGCTGTCCACTCTCAGAGTTGTGGTTAGAAGCCAAAGATTTGCAAAGAGCATACGGCACGGAAACAGGCCAATCCGCCCGACCAGATGATTGTGTTTACACTCCACACGAGTTCCCACCCTCTCCTTTGCTCTCTCCCAAACCCTTCTATTCCCCTCTCCCTCAGGTGGAGGTGTAGCTCCCACTTGTTTCCATCTGCACTATCTGATTCAACCATCGCTTCAGGCAGCAAGTTTTTTCTTCTTTCAGAGACGAGTCAAGCAGGAGGCGGAGAGCAGGTCAACAAACCTTATTAAAAACATAACAAGGAGACGTGAGATAGAGCAGGACATTGGAGAACACAGCTCCGTGCAGAGCGAGAGAGAGAGAGAGCTCCAGCACAGGCCAGCGAAGCCTCCTGTGTTGTGACTGAAATGTGTAGTGACTGTGGATTATAAGGATATTAGATGAATCATAACGTCTGATAATCCACTACTTTGTTTCTTAAGAGAAATTTACAGAAAACAGGCTTCAAAAGTAAGACTGTAGTTAATAATAATAATAATCCTCGCATTTGCTATAGCGCCTTATCACGCCTTCGAGACGTCTCAAAGCGCTTCACAGGATACACTGTAAAGTGGACTGACTGTATATTTTGTGGGAACTTGCCAAATATTCCAAATTCTGGCAGCTGAAATGTCATTAAAATGGAGTAAATCTAGACAGGGTGGAATTTCTCCCTGGGGGAGGGAGGGGGTGGGTGGGTGGGTGGGGGGAGAATCATTTGCATTGCTAATATCCACTGTGTAAAAAGCTGGCAATCTGCTCAAAATCACAAGTGTCTCTTGCACGGTTGTGGAGTCAAAGTGACTCTGTCGAAACAACTACATCCACACAGCGCCTTTCGCATCGGAAGGACGTCCTAATGCGTTGGGAAATGGGGATTACCCCCTTCCCCTCCACCACCGGCTTAGCCCCCACTCCCTTTCCTCCCCTCCCACCGCCCCCCCCACACACACACACACACAGCTTCACAACAGACAGTTTGTCAGATAATGTTGCCCTTGGAATCATTGTAAAGCACACGTGGCAGTGGAATATTTGGCTGAACTGAACATCACAGTCTCTCTCCACATGCCTCACTCCCACGATACAGTGCCGAACTGGCACACAGCAGGGCTGGCTGGTCTGCGCTGGTAGTGACGCGAGGTTGGCACGGGTCTCTCTCTCTCTCTCTCACCTCCTCTTCCTCAGTTTGATTTGTTTAACAGTTTAAAGACCTTTTTTTGCAAAACACTTTTGAGCTGGTTACAGGATTCAGTAAAAATCAGACAACCAGGAGGAGATGTTATCAGCTGAGCTGAGAGTCAGACTCCTGCTCACCATCGCTCCTCTTTTTTGTTGGGGGTTGGGGGGAAAGAAGGAGGATGTGGCCACATTCCCCCCCACCCCCCCGGAGCTGTGGATTCACGACAGAGAAATCGAGGCAATGACATTTGCCTGAACACACCCACACCAGTCTATCAGTAGCAAAGCTCTCTCCAACCCGCCCAGTAAATGGTTTCACTGACTAAAAATGACCCATTATTCACCTGATTTGTTGTTGTTGTTGTTGTAATAATAATCCCTGCATTTGATACAGCGCCTTAGCGCGTCGTCGAGACGCCTCAAAGAGCTTCGCAGGATGCACTGTAAAGTGAATTGACTGTGCATTTTGTGGGCGAAATGCAGCAGCCGATTGCAGACAGCAGAGTCCCCACACACAGCCGTGGTTGAAGTGAGCAAATTATCATTATTATTGGAAAGGATTGTTATCCCTGGAAAGCAATCCGTCAATCTACTCGCCCACAAAATATACAGTCAATTCCCTTTACTGTGCATTCTGTGAAGCCGTTTGAGACGTCTCGAAGACGTGAAAAGGCGCTGTATCAAAGGCAAGGATTATTATTATTATATTTGATATAGCATTTGATATAGCGCTTTTCACGTCAGGAGGACGTCCCAAAGCGCTTCACAGAACACACTGTAAAGTGAATTGACTATATTTGTGGGCGAACGCGGCGGCCAATTGCGCACAGCAATGTCCCACAAACAGTCGTAGATTGAAAATTATATTAATTATTAACAACCGGGTTCCTACTTACTGCTCAGTAAATAGAGGTGCGTGTGTGTGCGTGTGTGTGGGCAGGAAGGAAACTTGCCTAAGATTTCGCACCTTCCAGGAATGAATCCCGGGTCCTCTCGCTTTGCGAGGCGAGCGGTCTAACCACTAGGCTATTGGGGACACTCCGCATTTAAAATTTCCTAGATTCCCCCTCGCTCTCTCTCTTTCTCCCTCCTCTTCCTCCTCCTCACTACTCACACTCTCACCACACAGACACTCACACAACCCGTTTGAGCGCACATGGGGTTTAGGTCATGGGAAATATGAGAGTCTTGGAATAAGGCAGAAGAAGGCAGGAACACCCATACCATCACGTCATGGAGCTAAGGAACTGGGGTGGGAGTGAAGGAACAGGACAGGACAGGACAGGACAGGCTGCTGAGCTGGGAACACACAGTCCACAGTGGGACTCTGTGAGATAACACGTGTAACACACCCCCCCAGAGTCAGGGAGAGTTGGGGGCGACAGCATCATTAGGTGAGGTGGTTAGTGACTGAGTGAGAGAGTGACTGTGTTTGCATTGCACACACACACACACACACAGAGCCTCTGCTCAGTCTGCACTGACTGCCACTGATTTGAGTGGATCTCACTCACAACCCTGTCCTGTGGTCCCTGCAAACCCTCTTGCAAAGCATCGCCTGCGATGTCAGGAAGGTAAGAGACAACTATTTTTTTTTTGGGGGGGGACTTAAATTCTGAAAGTGGGGTTGGGGGGAAATCCGAGGTTTGCAGCTGAGAGTGCTGGTAAAGCCCAGTAAAGCACTCGAGTTATTTCAAGGCTACTTTTCCCCATCACAGCTGCTCCTCACTTGCACCAGCTCTCATGCACAAGTACAGTGAATGCACTGTATTTATTTCTTTGTTTGTTTATTGGGGCAGAGTATTTAATGTGTGGGGCATTTTTTTGGGGGGTTTCCAACCCCTATTAAAAGCGATTTGAACAGCCCAACCTTCTCTGAAGAGTCTTTGTTTGGTTGCAGGGAGACTGCAAAGTGGTCTGGCTTGTTCCTGGGTTAATTGTTGAGGGGGGTGTATGTGTGTTTGAGGGGAGTGTGTGCTTATAAATATATATATGTGTATATATATATGTGTGTGTGTGTCTCTCATGTGCCCGTCAAAGAGCAATTTTGATGAAAAGTTGAAGTTCTGACCTTCTGCCTTCTTCTGACCTGAACTTCACTGAAATATATATTAAAAAAGTGTCAAACAAAGTGTTTCATATTCAGTGTTTTACCCCCAACATTATTTCAGCTTCACCTGATTCCAGGTTTACTTTTGCTCTCTGACTCTCTGTGTTGCTGACTTTTTGAGTTAAATCACCTGAGAAAGGGGGTGGGGGGGGGAGAGAAGAAGCAAAGCCCCAATTGTGTGGGTTTAATGAGAGCAGTGATTCCTTGTCCCAGGGAAAAGTCGCCTGTTTCCAATCTGCGATGCAAGCGAGAGACACAATTGACCATGCACAAAACCCGGCTTCCGTTTTAAACCCAAGACCCAGTTGGGCTGATTGAAAAAAAAACCTCCAAATGCTCCTTTGAAATCCTAAACCACTTCCTCAACACATCGCAGAAGGCGAAAGAAAAAAACCCTCCTCCGACTGTAGACATCGAAACTTGTGGTTAATTCAGGTTCCACACACACTGTGCTGTGAGCTGTGTGGAGCCAGAGCCTGGGCTGGACTGTATATTTCTATTGGTGAATACAGAACATCTGTCCAGCTGTTGAGAAAGGAAAGAGCAACTGAGAAGCAAAGTGAGAGATCAACAGCAAAGGGCAAGTTGTACAATGTGATTTCTGAATGTTAATGTTCCGCTGTGCGCAATCGGCTGCCGTGTTTCGCTCACAAAATATACAGTCAATTCACTTGACAGTGTATCCGGTGAAGCGCTTTGAGACGTCTCGAAGACGTGATAAGGCGCTGTATCAAATGGAAGGGTTATTATTATTATTGTCTGAGCTGTTTTGAATCGCTCATTTTGGATGCCAGGTAACTAGCCACTTGCATTTTTATAAAGAATATTGTCTGGATTTAGTCAATATTGCCTTCAGAACTGACTCGCTTTCACATATTCTGCACTTTATTTTCTGGGCAATTTCTTTCTGGCAATCTCTGTGGGACTGTAGTGTTGGGTAGACTATTTATTGGTGCTTTCTTTGTTTTTCCAGATTTCTGTTACCTTTTGAATGTATTTACATTTTTTTAATATAAAGATTATGTTGATGCCTTTGTAAGGTTAAAGTTGCAGTGAAGGGACTGTCTTGTTAACACCATAAAAGAAATATATCCCTGGCTAAGGGATATTTTTTCTCCCAGTGTTATGTTCTGTCACACCCTGTGCAATCCAAGATACATTACATTAATTGATTCAACCTGGATGTTCAAGAAAATACAGTTTTCTGTTATCGTTTAAAAGAAACAAAAATGCAAGCGTAATGTAGGTTTAAATTCAAATTTTTCCTCCCCCCCCAAAAAAAACTTTTAATAGTGCTCTTGCATTTGATTTATTTAACATAATTTATATTTAAAAATATACCTTTTGGATTACTTGAAGATTTAACCCGCAGCAGGACAGCCTGTGTGCCAAAGCAAGGATCTACAGTAAAATTCACAATAGTCTGATCTTTTTAACCGTATAATCACCCATTGAATAAGTCTGTTGAATTTCCTAATATTAATAAGCTTCACATAACTCGTACTTTGCATAAGTCATATTAAATGTATGGTCCCAACTCAAACGACGTTGTGAGGCTCACTGTAGAAGGGACGGAATGATGTGAATTGCATTACATTACCGAATTGCAGTGAATACTTGTACTCATTGATGAAAGCCACCTGAATGAGTTAAATCTGCACAATAAAACATTGTAAGGATTGGAATTAAACCCGTTTCCGCTCGTTCCCATAGCGATGCGTTCGAGAAATAGTTCAGCTCTTTTAACAGAAACTGATTGCCAGATTGTAGTTAATAAGATGAAGGAAATCACCGCTGTTTAATTCCTCTGTACGGCACGTGAGTATTTGCCTCGAGTCTCTGTGCCTGAAAGGACTGTCTATAAAAAGTTACTAAATTTGGAAGCAATTACTTATTGAAATGATCAGGTGCTGTAAAAAAAACACACACACACACACACAATGCTGTATGTGTGATCCTTGCCCGGGAGCGTATTAGACCTGTTTGGTTTTGCAAATATTAAGACCATCGAGGGAACGAGGACAAATGATGGGATCCATTCAGCTAAGAATGTCTCTGAACCATTAAAAGGCTGACCAGCCAAAGCAAACACGAGCAGTCTTGCTTGTGAGTTAGTGCAGACATAAATGGGGTTTTATGACGTGTAGATGTTTATTTTCTGAAATGTAATCATTTTTTAACAAAAACCTTGAGTCTTGCGGGTTAGCGAGTCAGTACTAATTGCGAAACATCTGGAAAATGCAATGATTCCAGCGGTTCAACTTCCAGCCATCGGCCGGCCGTGAGAAATTGCCATTTGCAATATACGCCCCGAAACTCTGGAACACTCTCTCTCTCTCTCCCTCCCTCCCTCCGCCTTTCCCCTTCCTTCCCCATCTTCAGTTTGCGCTTGAAGAACCTCCCCTTCCACCCTGCCTACGGTCACCTCCCCTGCCCCCACCCCCCCGGCTCAGGGTCAGGTTCTGCCACTGTCGAGGGCTCTGGGATACTACCCTACGTGAGGGGCGTGGTGCAAATGCAAGTTGTTGTTGTTGCAATTGGCTTCTTTCTACGGATAAATTCGAGGGAAAGCACCTTTCAATACTGCTGTCAATTTGCAGAAGCACCAAATTAGTTCAGCAAATGCAGTGAGTCAAGTGAGCGAGGTATTCTAACGCAGGAATGGTAGCTTGATTTGTGTGCTGTGGAGAAGCCAAGTCTTGCATAGTTTTGAGTTATTCCCTGAGGTTCTGTTAAATGGGCTTCATCAGAACTTCAATTGCACTGCCAAATACTTGGCTCTTGTCCCATGGATCAAGTCTGTTCTTATTTTTGAGAGGAAATTTCACTCAGTGAAGACCACTTGACAAATCTTCACCCCAACCCCGACAGCCAACTCCAACCACCCCACAGACAACCTCCCTACTCTTGACAGACAACGCCCCACCACTCCCCATTCCTTCCTCACCCCCCACCCCACCCCCAGAAAAATTCCTTAACAGTTTATTCTCTCTTCCCTCCCAATTCCCAGGCTTATGAAGAGAAGACAAAGAAATAAGTTGGAGTTTTGGAATTAGGATCTTTGTCGTGCGAATCTCTTTGCTGTGTGCGTGAGTGAGTGAAACTCCTAACCAAGCCATGGCTACAGAGCGACCGGAGATGGCAGCCTTATTGAGTCCCAGACTTTGGTTCTCACTGCTAATAATCTGGGCTAGCAGATGCCTGGCCCAAAAGGACTGCACTGGCGTTGACTGCCCCATGTTGGAAAATTGCATTGAACAGGAGCTGGAGGTTGGAGCCTGTTGCTCAACATGTGTGACCTATGGCTGTGAGTGTGAGGGTTATCAATACTACGACTGCATTAACGGGGGCTTCAGGAATGGGAAGGTTCCTGAAGGCTCCTCATACCTGGTTGACTACGGGAGCACCGAGTGCTTGTGCCCCCAGGGTGGGGGCAGGATAAGCTGCCGTTTCATCCTCTGCCCCGAGCTGGCCGCCAACTGCATCCAGGTGCTGGAGCCGGCAGACGGCTGCCAGCAGTGTGCCCAGGTGGGCTGCCTCCACGATGGGCAGAAGTACACGGCTGGGCACACGTTCCACATGCCCCCTTGTAAGGTCTGCCACTGCCCCAACGCGGGGGGCGAGCTGATGTGCTACCCGTTCCCCTACTGCAACGACAGCGGAGAGGACAAGGCGGTGGCTGCGGCCGGTGAGAGCGAAGAGGCGGTGAAGCATTATGATGATCCGTACAGCTTCGACCAAGAGTTTTCCCTGGAAAATGACCACTATCCCAAACCGCCACCCAAACAGCCCAAAGAGATTGACCTGTTGAACAGCAGCAACCAACACAAGCCCGAGACCAGGGACTTCCCAACCGAGGAGGACTATTACAAGGAAAACCATATCCCGGCCATGCTTCCTGACGTTTTTCGCACCACGACTGAACCAAACACCATTGATGCGATCCCAGTTGATACAACCGCCCAGCCCGTCACTTTTATGAATCGACTTGAAGGTCTTTGGCGGAGGCAAGAGGAAGAGGAGATAACCGAGCCAAGCGAGGAGGGCACGAAGAAGACCAGAGAGGGAGAGACGAGAGAAGATGAAATGATCGAAGAAGACCAGAAGTTTGAAGACCAGAAGTTCAAAGCCTATGATGTTGAAGAGGGAGAAAAGTCACCTGTCTTCCCTACAGTCAAGTTTAGCTTTCCGATACAGCCTCCCGTGGTGGTGAAGGAGGATGACAATGCTGTGCCAAACAAACAGCCTCAAACTCTCCTCATTTATCCCTTCGATGAAGAGCAATCGATTCCCGTCACTCGCCTGGAACCGGGCTTGAATGAAGGTAAGACTATGGAACCGGGATGACACAATGCCTAATAACTAGTTTATATTCCAGGCTCCGGCTGAGATGTGGATTGACCAGGGCATCGAAATTCCAGCCAGTCTTAGTCTGTGCCACCCCATGGCACTTAAAATGTGAGATTGTGCAAAGGTCTTCCATCCAGTCTTAAATTGGAAGGTGGTTCCTTATTGAGAACAGCGGAAACGTGGCATCCAAATTAAACTGTGGATTAAAGAAAGGTCCGCATTTTTATATCTGAAGACAAAATGGTCTCACAGGCTGAGACTGCCTGGAATTTGAGCCCTCCAGCTGTTTTGGAAATAGAAATGGAGGGAGCGGGTGGAAAGCCACCCCAGGCTTCTAAGGCCTGATCCCTGCTGACCAAGAGCAGTGTCGATGGCATGTGAGGAATGTCCCAGGCTGGGTTTTTACACGTTCCCCAATAATGGGCAGTCTAGATCAGACTGATAACTTCAGGAGTTGGGGCGTGAAATTGGGAACAAAGTGGCAGAGCTGAGCTCAGTAAAGCCAGGGCCAAAACTAGTGCAAATCGATTCTTGATGGTTTCTCCTTCTTTCCAGGTCAGGCCTTCAGCCTCTCTGCCCCTACCCGTTGGAACTCCATCCCACATTCCCATCGCCTCACTTCCTTCCCTTGCCTCCTTCTCAAGACCCTCCTCTTCGACCATGCCTTCGGCCAACCTTCTACCCGCCCTGCCCTGCAGCTTCCCTTACCCCAACACATCCATGACTGTCAGGCCCCTTGGGATATCCTCCCAACGTGAAGGGCGCTCCACAAATGTAATTTTGTATTGTAATTGTTGGCAGGTAACAAACCCACCCAGCAAGCTCAAGCCGTCAAGTCCATTTCCCCTCTCCTGTGTCCGAGTTGCCTGTGGACGTGGCTGGGACATTGCATTGTGCGAGCGTGGCTGTGATCCAGAGTAAACTCCTGTGTTAGTCTCGCGGCCCGCCTCGCCTTTTCCTATCATTCTGGGAACTCTCACGGATTTGTTCCCCCCCCCCGGCCCCCCCGTTTGTTTTTGTTATAATTGCTCTCATTTTTGTTTAAAATGGTATTTTTGAAACGATTAAAAACCCATTAAAGTTTTTGTTCCGCATTTAGATCAGGAGAGATAAGCACATGAGGTCACCCCCAGCCGTTCCTGTTGGAACCAGCCAATGTCTCCAATTAATTCACTGTTAACTATTACCATTTATGTAGAGGTCAAAACCCTGCAACTCTTTACAGATTCGCTGTCAGACACCAAGCCATTGGGGTGTGTGTGATGGTGGTGGGTGGATTGGGGGGGTGTTGAAGGCTAGTGCCTGATGGTGGGACGGGGTGGGCAATGAGCAGCAGGCTCCAGTTTGAGTGGAATTTGGATCCAGATTTAATTTGTTTGTGTAGGTCTCAGAACATTCCACAATTTGACCCATTCTTCAACGCAACCTTCATTTTCAACCCACTTTTCTTTGCACGTTCCTCTGCCTCTCAGACCCAAGTGGAATTTCCGCCCAAGGCCAATCTCGACAGCTGTCTTGTGAATTGTAGATTTTCCTGCCTCGGGTGAAATTTGTTGTCATTTGTAGCCTGATCCTGACCATAACACCTTCTGACACTCTGCAGATTTCACAGGAGACGCAACAACCCAAGCCAGTCACCACCGGCTCCCGGAGATAAATCTCTCCACCTCTTCATCTCCCGTCAGTGAGCTCCCGCTACCCACAACCAGCAGCGAGCTGCCATTGCCAACCCAAGGTCAGTCATCAAACCTTAACAACAACTACTTGCATTTACACAGCGCCCCTCATGCAAGGTAGCGTCCTAGAGCGCTTGACAGTGACGGAACACGACGCCGAGCTGGGTGGAGGCCCGGTTGAAGAGGAAGGTCTTCAGGCATGATCTGAAGATGAGGGAAGGATGTGGTAAGGCAGAGGGATTGAGAAAGAGTGTTCCAGAGTTTTGGGGTGTAGTGGCTGAAGGACTAATGGTAGAACGGAGGGCACGGAGGACAAGCTGGAGGCCGGAACCAGTTGAGTGGAACCAGCGGGTAGTGGGTTGGGGAGTAAGCAGGTCATAGAGATAGGGAGGTGCCAGGGCATGAGGAGATTTGACGACAAGTGTAGTGTTAGCTGAGACGACTGGAGAGTGTTCAAGGAATCCAGGTTGCAAATAACTGACGAGGCAATGTGTGTGAGGATTGGAAAACTATTAAAAACCTACCCACGGAAGGTGGCTATTCATCCTGTTTATCAGTGGTGTTTGCTCCTCCAACGAAGCCATCTATTCCATTCCCATTTGCAATTCCCTGCTACGATAAAACCTCAGGAATAGGCAACAATTGTCACTTGGCTCACTCTTGGCCTACGTCAAAGAGAGGAGATGGAAATGGAATCCTGAATTCTTGGCGCTCTATGTGAGGATATTTATACTCATTCTGTGCGGTTGTTTGTTTTATTACTTAATTTCCCGCCTTGCAGTATCCTCAAAGGAGCGGATTGGAATTTCGCTGAGAGAATACCGAGGGCTTTACTTAGTTGCAGCTAAAAAGGCGTAGCGTAATGGGCCGAATGAGTGAGTTTGTTGTACCTCACTTTACATGCTGTGTTCAGTCGCCTCCAGAGTTATCCAGCCCAGTATGTCAGGATCCCAGTACATTATAACTTGGTGTCAGAGGAAAATGGCCAAACCCTTTGCCATAACCAAACGGCACAGAGGATGAATGAAATCTTTGTCATGTTAATTCTGCCCAGAGTTGAGAGCTCCAGTGGGGGAGCGAGCACCAGTCACAATTATTATTATATTATTATTATACAATGGGACGAATGGCATTCTCTTGCGCTGCAAATTTTCTACTGTTCTGCAAGACGGTAAAGAAAACAGATGACGAAGAGCCCAAAAAAACAGATGTCCTGTTAATGAGTTGCTAATGGAGTGTTTTCTTTCCTTAATCGCATTAAGCGTTCAGCACCACTTGGGGTGGGAGGGGGGAGGAATAGCTTAAATGTGTTTTTAGCTTCCGATAGGAAAAGAGCGTTAGAAAGTCCTGACAAGGCAGCTCCAATGGATGTGGTGAGCGATACAGAAAGGGTCTGTGTGGAAGGAGTTGCCTTTGTGCTTATCTTGGGCATCGCAGAAACCAGCTCTTTGTTGAGATGTGACGGTGCTGGGCTCTGCCCTTTCCCGTCCTCAAAACACTTTTTGTTTTTGTTTCCCTGCAAAGCAAATACCCATGAGCGATTGCCAGCCGGGGGTAAAGGCGGTGGATAAACAGCAGTTAACATGGAAAAACAAACACGCAGCAACCAAAACATAAATCCAAGTCAACGGTAGCGATTTGGACCTGCTGTTGGCGGGATAATTTCCGCGAGTCTGATAAGGTCTCGTTATGAAGTGATTAGATCTCTTAATTGTGGTGTAAAATGGAAGCAGATTTACATCCCAGAGAGAAGGCTAGTTAGACACTGAAGTGTTCATGAAGCGTTGCCAATCGCATTCAGGTTTTTTTCGACTTTCCAGCAAATCCACAGGCAAAACCTGCGGTTAACTGATTTCTCTGGGTTTGTCACTGAAACTGATGGATTTGATGTCCGGTCACTACCGCTAACTACTTGTGGCTGAGGTTGTCACGTCGCTGAGCCGTCTCAAAGCGCTTCACAGAGGGTAAAGTGGTTTGACTGTGTATTCTGTGGGCGAAACGAAGTGCAGTGATATCCATAAGCCTCGGGTTTCTTTGGGAGACTTCGCATGTGCCGTGGAGCAGGCAATGGGAAACCAGAAGGGGAGGGGAACACGCGAGTTAAGCTACGAAACTCACGTGTGGCGAACTGGGTTCAACTAAAATCAGAACCAAAAGGCTTTCAGTGAAGTAGCCTACAGCGTTCCCAGCACCCCAATCCCCCTCTGCTCCCATATCAACGCCCTCCACAAAACAGGTCTCCCATGCTCGCGCCGATAATTAACAAGAGGAAACAAAATGTTTTGACTCAAGAGTGTTTGTAGCCGAAGAGGATGATAATTCACACACAGAGAGAGACGGAGAAGCAGAGTTATTTGGCTTAGCGCCTCCCCATGGTGAGGTGCATCCGTTACAGACCACCAGAGCTGGCAGCCCCTCGGACGCCTCGGCCCGAGGCTGGTGTCCGTGCAGAGTTGGGTCTCGCTCAGGAGACCCCGGGGGGGTGTTTAAACTGAGCCAAGTCCGTCCGGGAAAAAAAAAACGTTTGCAGTCTCTTAACAAACGTTGGTGTGATCCGGTGATTGCTGTAAGTTACTGCAGGCGAAGGCAGCGACTGTGGTTATCTGATGGAGACGGATAATTGAGTCCCGTAGTGTAGTAGTTAGTGCGCTCGCCTTGCAAGCAAGAGGACCTGGGCTCGAGTCCCAGGCGGGCTTAAACCTCACGGAAATTTCCTTACTCGGACCACTGGACCCATCCACGAAGCGAATGAGCGATTTTTTTTTTTATCGGGGCGGGGGGTTACGGGGGATCTGGGGGAAGGTGGAGGAAGATTGTTGACCAGGAAACTGGGAGAGAGAAACTCCTTTCCCTTTTCCGATAGGGCCCTGAGATCTGTAAGCTTCACCCCTGATCATTCCCCATTTCCGTACGATCTTTCCATTGTCTTCACGGGATGTCACAGTGTGAAGGGAAACCTGTGCAATGGGCACTGTCCCTGAATTGAAAGCCAAGGCTTACTCAGGACAAGCGATTGATCCAGGCTAACGCTACGCACGCTGAAACACGGGGCCTAATAACAGGAGGGCGAGGTTTTCAACATTCACGTTAAAATTGTGCCACTTGATCGTAATGTCACTGGGCACCTTTCGGATGTCGGGCCTTTTCAAGGCCACAAATTCTTCACCGGATTCCGACTCTGGTACCTGTTTGATGTCTTTTGCAGTAGCGTGCTATATCATGGGGCTATTGACAGGCGAGTCTCACGGAAAGCTGAGGAATGCTCATTACAACCACATGTGTACTTGCCCATCGTGTCTGTGCTCGGGCTCGCTCCCCCACTGGAGCTCTTTACTCTAACCGCATTCCCCTGCTCTCTCTCTCTCTCTCTCCCTCCCCATCGTGTCTGCGCTGGTGACATGACTTCTTGTGTTATAAATTAAGATCTCTACGCATTGCGGTTGCGAAGCGATTTGTATATTGTTCACATACGGTATTTTCATGTTTTAATTATTCACAGCTTTTGTCTTCTGAAGTGTGTGGCCCACATGATGCAAACAGGCAATAAAGGGCAAGATTAATGTGATAGTGGAGTGAGAATCATTCGCATGCTTTTGGTCAGTGGGTGTCTTGACATTTGCCACAAGCCATCACCGTGGCTAAATCTCCAAACCAAGCCGAGTTCCGTGCATGTCCCCCGCACGTGGAAATTCCTGTGTTTGGTGACCGTTAGCAAGTGCTGGATTGTCACTCGGGTTGGGTTAATCACAAGGGAACATACATTTTTCTCTCAAGAATTGAAATGCTTGAGAGCATGGGGGATTGGGGGGGTGGGAGGGGAAGAGATGTGTGATATTCAACTGAAAACAAACAGTTGTAGAATGATACAGGGCGGAAACAGCCCATTCGCCACTTGCCTGCCAGGCAGAACCTTGCTCTAACATTTCATCGATGACAAGAATCCTTGTGTTCGATACGGCATTCGTTCTATCCAAAAAAAATCTCAATGCCTCCCCGGGAGTTGCTGGTGGGGTGTAGTGACTGTCTTTGTAGGCAAGCGTGACAGCGAGGCCCCATGCACAGGCGTGAAGTGAACGAGCCCAGTGTCGCTCTGTATTTCACAGGGTCCTGCAGCGTAGTGGTTAGTGCACTCGCCTGGCAAGCGAGAGACCTGGGTTCAATTCTCAGGCAGGGCAAAATCTTAGGTAAGTTTACTTATTTCACACACACACACACACACACATACGCACCCCTGTTTGTCTGGCAGTAAGTAGGAACCTGGGGGGTAATAATCCCTCCCACCAAAAAACGTGTTCGCTTAATCCACGAGTGTTTGTGGGGACGCTGGTGGGCGCAATTGGTGTGTCGTGTTTTACCCACAAAATACACAGTCAATTCATTTTACGGTGTATCCTGTGAAGCGCTTTGAGACGTCTCGAAGACGTGATAAGGCGCTGTATCAAATGCGGGGATTATTACGATCATTATAACAAACCTCACAATCGAGCTCGCATTTCTGAGTTGCGATGTTGTAAAACGTGATCACGTCTCCGTGATAGATTCTGTCGAGATCCGCTTCACTCTCTTTCGTTCCTTTCTGACTTTTTTTTCTCTCTCTCTCTCTCTCTCGTCATAATTGTTGTTGGCCTCAGTTTTCCAGCTGAGCAAATACATGGATCAATGATAGTCTTAGAGCCCTAATCCACTGAAAAATGCCCAGCCAGAGGGCAGGGAGAGCTCTGTCAGTGCACAATGTACGGCAGCGGTCTGGTGAACCGCAAACTGACACCAACATGACATTAAGTCAGGATTAAGCTGTTTTACGTTCACCTTCAGTAACTCAGTGTGACTCAGAATAGCTGATTGATTCCCAAGACTGACACCTTCACGTCAATCAAACCCCATTGACTTGTTACTTGGAAGCTGACAGTTTGCACACCTGACACTGAAGGACTTAGGTGGAATGTGCACCTGATTCGCAATGTGTTTCCCCGTTTGCGTTCCACTTGTGGTGGTGTTTGCACATCTGTTTGCCTGTGATACAAAACCTCACACGCTGTCCGGCTCAAGCGAGTGGCTAAGGTGACAGTGTCACGTAAATAGACCGTATAAACAGGACGCCATTTTCTCCACCGAGCCGTTGCCGTCGGTTTATTAGTTCACAGCAGATCTTTTGTTCGCATTTAATCGCAGTGTACCCTGTGCAGCGCTTTGAGACGTCTCGAAGACCTGATAAGGTGCTATATCAAATGCAAGGGTTATTGATATTATTATCTAACCGTCCCTCACCTCATTCAAGATCCATCTCGACACCTACAACAACAAGATTACATGTGTATAGCGCCTTTCACGTCGGGAGGACATCCCAAGGCGCTGCACAGAGTATAGCATTTCAGACCCGAGCTGGGGTCGGGTGGGGGGGGAAGGGAGGGGAGGGGGGCGGCCGATGACATGGTCGAAGAGGAGGGTCTTGAGGCGGGACTTGAAGAAGACTAAGGAGGGGGCGAGGCAGAGTGATTGGGGGATGGAAGTCCAGAGGTTGGGGGCAGAGTGGCTGAAGGCTCTCCCACCAATGATGGGTCGGGGGAGTTGGAGCAGCCGGAGCCGGCTGAGCAGAGGGAGCAGGTGGGTTGGTAGGGGGATAGGAGGTCGCAGAGGTAGGGTGGGGTGAAGCCATGGAGGGCTTTGTAGGTGAGGACCAGGATCTTGAACTGGATCCTCTGAAGGATAGGGAGCCAATGGAGTCGGGCGGGAATGGGGGAGTTGGGGTCACGGAGTTTGGTGCGGGAGAGGACACGGGCTGCAGAGGTCTGGATTATCTGCAGCCTGCGGAGGGAGGAGTGGGGAAGGCCGACACGCAGGGAGTTTGCATAGTCGAGCCTGGAGGTGATGAAGGCATGAACAAGAGATTCAGCGCCTGAGGTGTGAGGCAGTGGCGGAGTCGGGCGATGTTACGGAGGTGAGGGAAGGCAGAGCGGGTCATGACTTGAATGTGGGGGAGAAAAGACAGTTGAGGGTCGAACAAGACACCGTTCCTGACTGGCTTGGTGAGCTGTAGTGAGCAACCATGGAGGTTGATGTTGCCGGAGCCTGAGGTGCAGAGGCGCTGGCGCGAGCCATTCAGGAGTCCAAAGGTCTCTGACCGCACTTTTGGTCATCTTTCCCCTGGCCACAACCCCCCACCACCGCCCCCCCCCATTGGCTCCCACCCCCAACTCGAGGTGGGGGTGTTGAGGGGGTGGGTCGAGGTGGTGCTCGCAAATTTGTGCAGCCTTGTATTGAAAAAAAACCCCACAAAGATGTAGGAAATTAGAGATGCCCTTTGAGAGAGAATTTTCCATTGTGTTGTTTGTTGTCGCGGCTGTAAATGAAAAAGCTTTGAAAACTGCAGGACATGTGGCTGTGACTGAGCCCAGTAAACACAGAGAGAGAGCGTGGGGGGGTTGGGGGTGGGGGGGGGGTGCAGTGTGTCTGCATGGGATCAAACTATTACATTCCGTCAGCTAATCACGGTTTATTGCCTCCGGGGAGGGGAGAGTTTAACAGCTGCTTAAACCCCGGTGCGAGAAGATCAAAGGGTTAAGTATAACGTAAACGTCACCGGCAGTAAATCAATTCCTTCTCCTGATCTCGCTGTCCTGTGGCCCCCGCGCAGCTTTCTGAAGTTTATTTCAATAACTTTCAATAACCAGCAGCGATTTCAGCTGCTGATTTGCGTGTCACCATCGTGCAGTGCTGTTTTTGACGCTTGCGTTGCATTTTGCATTTGACACAGCGCCTCATCGCGTCATCGAGACGTCCCAAAGCGCTTCACAGGATACACTGGGTAGTGAATTGACTGTATATTTCGTGGGCGAAACACAAAGAAAAAACTTACGCGTGTTCTCAAGTTCTCTGATTCCTACCTCAACCCTCAGCTCTGGTGCAAACCCTCGACTGTCCCAACGCCTTGGGAGGTCTTCCTGACTTGAACGGGACTGCGGTGGTGTCCTGTAGTGTAGTGGTTAGAGGGCTCGCCTCGCGAAGTGAGAGGACCCAGGTTCGATTCCCGGGCGGGGCAAAACCTTAGGCAAGTTTCCTTACTGCACAAGCCGCTGTTTACCCGAGCAGTAAGTTGGGACCTGCTTGTTTTCCGGGGGGTAATAATCCCCCCCACTTAAAAAAAATTGGATCGCTCAATCCACGACTGTTTGCGGGACACTGCTGTGCAATCGGCTGCGCAGTTTCGGCCACAAGATACACAGTCATTCCACATTACAACATACTCTGTGAAGTGCTCTGAGACGTCTCAACAAAGCGCTAAAGGGCTATACCAAATGCAAGGATAATTATTATTATTAATATTAATAATCATAAATGCAAGGTGATGTTGTTGTTACCCAAATCGGTTTCCCGAGGGTCTCTTTCCCTGATCTCGCCACATTCCTGCTGAGGTGCAATGCACTAAAATGCCAGGAATAGTTTGAACACGAGGCGGAGGAAATTCTCTGGAGGAAACCGTCCAAAGCGAAAGAGCGACACGTGATTAATCCCCGCAACATCCGAAATTGATTACCAGCCGCGGCTTTTAATTGATTGGAAAAGTATAATAAATAGTTTTGCTCCCACTGGGTCTGTCTGGCTTCTGTGCCAGGTTTCCGTGCTTTTGTCAGGTGCTCGGGTGCTACGGTTTATTGATGTCTTTTCTTCTTCGCCTGAGGATTGTTGAGTCGGGTTACAATCGAGTGCGTTTGGTGAAATCTGAACCAAAAATACTGTCTCACTTAAGAAAGGGCAGCAACAGGATTGACTCCAAATCTATTGCAACAATAATAATCCTCGCAACTGATACAGGGCTTACAATGTCAGGAAGCCTCCGAATGCTTCGCGGAGAATTGCCGTGAAGAGTGTAGGCAAAGTCGATGGCTTTTTTTTTTAACACGCAGTGAAGTCGTCCCTTGGGGCGCGGCAAGAGACAAATGTGAAGTCCCGTAGCTTAGTGCCTCGCAAGAGAGAGGACCCGGGTTCGATTCCCGGGCACGGCGAAACCTTAGGCAAGTTTTCCTTACTCTGCACACCTCTGTTTACGCAGCAGTAAGTTGGAACCTGGTGGTTAATCGATTGGTGGATCACTTTCCGGGGGTAATAATTCCAACCCCCACCCACCAAAAGTTGGTGACTCAATCCACGGCTGTTTGTGGGACACTGCTGCGTGCAACTGGCTGCCGTGTTTCACCCACAAAGTACACAGTCACTCCACTTTCCAATATACTCCGTGAAGCGCTTTGAAACGTCCCAACGATGGGATAAGGCGCTGTGTCAAAAGCAAGGATTGTAAATGACCAATTTATCCAGAGGCTTGAAATTCCACCGAATCTTGCATCTTCAACTTTCCGCCCCTTCCACCCCCGCCCCTGCCCTCTCCCCCTCCCCCACTCGTCCCTAACTCCAGCAATATCTTAGCGCAAATCCAGCTGATGGAGGGGCTCTTAACTCCTAACCTGCAGTCATTTCAGCAGCGAGTCAGGATAACAATCGAGCTCTTATATCCCCAAACCATTCCCGAGCCACAACAAAGCCCTACTCAGTGCCCAGACTGCAGTTACAGACAAGGCCTCGGCTCTGGAGGAGAGAGAGCGTTTTCCTGCCAACTGAATTGCACACCCACCCTCGCCTCAAATTATTCTGTTCTGCGTGTGGTTGGGTGTATTTGCGAGGCCTTGTGTTCAGGGAGCTGTGGGTTCCTTTCCATTGGTGGGATACTTCCCCCCCCCCTGCTCCCCCCTTCCTCGTCTATCGAACCCCCCCATAACCTGTTGCGCAGTTCTAAAACTTAGTTTGGGAACAGTTTCGGAAAGGCTTAAAGGTGTGGGAGAGCAGAGGGTGTGGATCGGAGGCGCGCACAGAATTGGAAACGTTGTGAAAACATTCTTTTTGTTCCCGAAAGACTTTGAGTGCTTTTCAAAGGGAGAAGACGCCAGCAGCTGGATAGTTTTTGGCTCAAGTTTAAAGACTCCGTCGGTGCCGTTGTGCTTGTGCCTGGGGGGTAGTGGGGAAGGGGTTGGGGTGGGGGGGGGTGGTGCGGGGGCAGAGTGGGGGAGTCGGAATCCTACCAGCCCCGACCAACGGGGGGGAAAATGACCTCTTCTGACGTTTTAAAGTTGTGTCTCTGGGTGTGTGTCTCACTGTGGCCACTTTCAGGTAGTGTGAGCTGCAGAAATCAGTATGATTGTGTTTAATTTTACAGAGTGTAAGTCTTTGCTGGGTTTATTCCCTGAGACCCTCATTCAGAATCGCCCTGCTTTCCCCCACCCCCCCGCCCCCCACCCCCCGCCCCCTGAGCACTGGGCTCCAATCCCAGGAAATTCCAAAATGCCAAATGCGGCTGCTTCAGTCTTGGTTCTGCTTTTGGAGGAGAGAGAACTTGGGAGGGGAGGCGTGCGCGTGTGTGTGTGTGCGTGTGTGTGTTGGGGGTGGGAGGGGTGGGGGTTCTGTTCAATGAGCACAGCTTACTGAGTTCTGCAGCGTAGTGGTTAATGAAATCGCAGCGCAAGCAAGCGGACCTGGTTTCGATTCCAAGGCAGGGCAAAACTTTGGGCAAGTTTCCCTACTCCACACGCCTCTGTTTACCCAGCAGTAAGCAGGAACCACAGTTGTTAGTCGATTGGGGGATTGCTTTCCGGGAGTAATAATCCCCAGCAAAAAATTGGCCACTCAATCCATGACTGTTTGTGGGGACGCTGCTATGCGCAATTGGCTGCCGCGTTTCACCTGCCAAATATATAGTCGGTCCACGTTAGCAGTATAGTCTGTGAAGCGCTTTGAGAGGTCTCAGTCAACGGCCTGGTAAGGCGCTGCATCAAATGCAAGGATTCTTGTTATAATTTGAAACCTGGTTGGGGTGCGATGGGGAAAAGAGCGTCTATTTTAAAAAAAAAAAGGGACGATGAAGATCGGGTGCGATTATTGCGGAGAGTTGATTGAATTGTATTGGATTGGAATGTAAATGGTTGCCTTTCACTCTCTCTCTCTCTTTCTCTCTCTCGCTCTCTTTCTCTCTGGTTTCAGGCTTTGCGGGGGATGTGGCTGAGATGTGCTGTGCAGCCGGGCAACAGTGGTCAGCCTCCCACGGCCACTGCTTCGACATGTCTCCGCAGTTTGCTGACTCCGCACTGTGCAGGTAGGTCAGGCCCTGCTCTGAGACGCTACCCTGCATGGAGGGCGCCATACAAGTGCAAGCTGTTGTTGTTGTTGTCGTCATTGCTCTGTACAGCCACGTGCAATCGCAGTAGAGGTTCAGGGGTAAGACAACCCTAACGCTTTGAGACGCCTCGAAGACCGCCCCGAAATTGCCCTCCGCACCCCTATTATCGCTAAGTGTTACTGCGTCACTATAATAATCCTTGCGTTTGATGTCGCGCCTTAGCACAACATCATCGAGACTTCTCAAAGCGCTTTGCAAGAGTTGGTTGTGAAGTGTAGTGACTGTGTATTTGGAGGCGAGCACGGCAGCCAATTAGTGTCTTATTCGAGTACAGTACCTTGGATAATACAGCGTCCCCCACCGTCCCCCCCAACTCCCCCCACCCCAGTGCGAAGTTGGAGCATCAACCTCGACTGTCTCAAAGTGCCTGATGTGAGGTCTCGCTCATTCTTTTCTGGGTCTGTTATTACTTTGATTGCTTGTTTTATTTTGCACACAAACCGAACATATTGGATCAGTTATTTGATCAAAGGAGGTTCTCCAGGGATGACTTTTTATTCTTTTAAGAACCACTCCAGGTTTGAGACAGAAAGTAGTGTTCGAACGTCCTGGATACTTTCAGAGAAATAAACATGATAAATAAGCTGATAAATAAACATGAAATAAGCTGCGATGTGTCTCAGTCTTGTTACCCTCTGAGAGATACAGAGCAAAGGCAATCGATGGTCTTAGTCACAGCTCCCTTACGCAGTGTGGCGTCCCAGAGCGCTTACCAATGGTGGGGCACGATGCTGAGCGGAGGGGAGGGGAGGTGACTGTAGGCACGCTCAAAGAGGAAGGTCTTTATGAGTGATCTGAAGATGGGGAAGGAAGGGGCAAAGTGGAGGGTCGAAGGAGAGAGTTTTGGGGGCGTAGTGGCTGAAAGCACGGCCACCGATGGTGGAACGGAGAGGACGAGGGGCGAGCGGGAGGATGGAGCCAGCCGAGTGGAGGTGACGGGTGGTGGAGGGGGGTAATAAGTCGATCGGAGAGATAGGGAGGTGCAAGATACACAGAGAGATAGGGACGCAGCCCTCTGACACAGTCTCCAATATCACACAATTCAGAGACGCACCTTTGGCCCACAAATACCCAGTCACTACACTTGACGGCGATTCCCTTTGAGCCTACGTTTGGGGGCTGTGGCTGGCACTGGGAGTTTTGCGATGCGTAAGGTTATCATGGTGATTGCAGGATCACCCAGAGTCAGTGCTGTGTGGCGTACCTGGAGGAGAGCAGCTGTTTTGCGGGAATGACGGCAGTGAAGGAAAAGGGAACGTGCAGTGAGGATCCCAACGAAGAGTGTGGCACCAGCATGTACAAGGCGAGGAATAATAATAATAATTAATAATAATAATAATCCTCGCATTTGATGCAGCGCCTTATCACGTCCTCAAAACGTCTCAAAGCGCTGCACAGGATATATCGTAAAGTAGGAGTTCCTGTGTGTTTCGAGGGCGAAACGCGGCAGCCGATTTGCGCACAGCGGTGTCCCGTGAGTGACCCAATTTATTGGGGGTGGATTGTTGGCCAGGACACCGGGAGAGAGAGAGAAACTCCCTTCTCTTCCCTTCTCTGGGATCTTTAATGTCCACCTGAACAGGCAAACGGGGAACTCGGTTTAATGTCTCATCCGAAGGACGGCACCTCCCACAAGGCAACCCCCCAACCCCAGTGCTGCATTGTAGTGTCGTCTTAGACTATGTGATTCCACGAGCCGACGTGGGGCTCGAACCCACAAACTTCCGACTCGGAGAGGAGAGCGCTACCACTGAACCAGCCCGACACACAAGTGGAGGGGGTGGGGCACGGGAGGGGAATTGGCCGTGAATGTCTTTACTGAGAACACAAATAGTAACCACAAATTGACGTGTTCCCCAGAGCCTTCCACGTTGGGAGGACAATCCCAAGGCTCTGGACTGTTCAGTGTTTGCTCTCGAGCTGGGGGTGGTGAGGGGTGAAGAGGGTTGGGGAGAGCGAGGGGAAGAGGATGTGTATGATATTTTTTTTCCTTCCCCACCCCCCCCCTTTCAGAAATGCTGTGACTGCTGTGAGTTGGGAATTCTGTTCCGTGGCCAGGCTGGCTTGTGTGAGGGGATTCCAGCATTGGGCTACCCCTGCAGCCAGGTCTATTTAAGCTGCTGTCAGGGAGCTGGCGAGTTCGACACTCCCGAAGTAAAAAGGCCAGAGAACAAGCCTCTGCCATCGCCCACTCTGGCACCGGAGAGAGGTATGGATTCGGGGAGCCCTGTAGCGTAGTGGTTAGAGCGCTCGCCTCGCAAGCGAGAAGACACGGGTTCGATTCCTGGGCAGGGCGAAACCCCAGGCAAGTTTCCTTACTCCCTGTGCCTCTGTTTACTTGGTTGTTTGTCAATTGGTGGATCGCCAAAATGATTTGGTCACAATCCAGGCTGACACTCCGGCACAATACTGGGGGTGGGGGAGGCATCATCCTTTGGGCGAGATGTTAACCTGAGTCGGGGCCCTGTCCAGTTTTGACGTTAAAAGTCCAGCTTCACAATCAAAAAACAGAAGGGAGTTTGGCCTGGTTTCCTCGCCTCCGGATTAGTTAGCTATCTGCTTCGTGGCTGCAGTTTGTTTGTGGGACGTTCCCATAGGCAAAGTTGGCTGCCGTGTTTGCCTACAAAATACACTAGCCGTTGCTCTAGAATCTTCCCCTGTGACGTGCTTGCCGATGTTTTGACATTATAAGGCCCTGTGTCAGACACAAGGGATTGTTCGAGTTATGTCATGAAGGACGCCAGGAATGTCAGCGAGATGCAAACCGCCTTTTGCTGCAGATACAAGGAAACGCACACACACACACACACACACACATGCTTTCACTTTGTCAGAAAGCGAGCCGTGTGTTTGGAGCGAGGGTTGGGCTGGCCTCCAAGCCTGGCTCGGCCTCAGGTGGGAGCTTTGGGAATGAGGTGGAGGGAGATGTGTTTGATGTGCTCGCTGGCTTTGGCAGGAGCTGCCGGCACATTCCTCATCCCAGCCTCGTGCACCTTTGACCCGGATCAGTTCGGAACCTCGGTTTGCCGGCTGCTAACACGGGCTTGGAATCCGCCCGGAGCCACTTCAGGTGCTGATTGCCCGATTTGTGTTTTTCTGGCGAAGTTTTCAGAACCAGTTCGGCGGTGTGATGGGAAGAGGGTTGTGTGGGCCATCTGGAAGGATGAGACCCTAACAGCAATAATAGTAATCCTTGCATTTGAGACAGCGCCTTATCACATTGAGACGTCTCAAAGCGCTTCACAGGATAAGCTGTGTATTTTGTGGGCCATGCACGGCAGCCAATTGCGCGCAGCGGTGTCCATTCAATACACTTGACATTTGTACAGCGCCTCCTCACATCGGGAGGACTTCTCAAGAACTTGATCACATCAGGTGGGCTTTCTTCATTCAAACCTCTCCTGTGATTGTAACTCTGTCTTGGTATTGGGTCTGGGGATGGGATCAGGGCGAGGTCTTGGATTGGCATTGAGGTTTGGATGAGTGTTGGGATCGGGGTTATGTCTCAGATTAGGATCAGGGTCTGAGATTGGGTGACTCGGTCCAAATGGAAGCCAGAGGCCCACTGAATGTTATACTTCAGGCTGGGAACAATGAGGGGTAACAGGAGACTCCAGACAGCAACGTCTCGGGTCTTGAGGACGTCTCCACATCAGAGATAATGCGATAGGAATTGATTTGCCAACGCGTGGTGTGAGGTCTCCCAACACACACACACACCAATAAAAACAACAACAAAATTACATTTGTATAGCGCCTTTCATGTCGGGAGGACGTCCCAAGGCGTACAGACACACACACCCGCATACACCCACGCACACACAGACATACACACACACACACACACACACAGACACACACGCACACACACACAGACAGAGCTTCCAAACCTGCAACCCAGCCTCACACATCAAGGTATCAGAAATCTGGCGAACAACAAAGCATGCCCCATGTGTGTACAGAATTTACCCCCTTTGACGTCTCTGACAGTCCACCTCATAAAGCATCTTCCAACTTTTACATTTTCTTTTCTTTTTTTTTTTGCATTGTTGTTAAAAAAAAATAAGGAAAAAAATGGGCATTTGGGTTGTCAGTTGGAATGGAAAATCATCTTCACTGCCAAACCCGGCACTTTGTGTTGTTGTCCTTGAAGAGGTCACTTGCGGTTCTGTTGACTTGGCAGCGATTATCTGCCAAAGGTTTCCTGGCGATCTGACTGCCTCAACCATTCAATGTTCAAATAATAATAATAATCATAATAATCCCGGCATTTGATACAGCGACTTATCACGTCTTCGAGACGTCTCAAAGCGCTTCACAGGATATAGTGTAAAGTGAATTGACTATTGTGTATTTTGTGGGCGAAATGCTGCAACCAAAACTGTCAGTGAGCACCACAAGACACCTCTATCCCAGTACACCTCGCTTTGAGGCTGCCTCTGAACCACGCCTTTTTTGCTGCTCTGTGGGTGACCGAGGCCACTCTTCCTAGAGTTTCTCTTTGCACACCCAGGAGTTTTTTTTAACTGAAGCTATGAAGTTCTCTTCTGGTCGTGGAGTGACTGGGGGGAGAGAAGAGGACACACAGAGGAGAGCAATGAGGCTGACGCACTTGGGTTAGGGGAGGGTTTGGAACTAGGAACTGCCAACAAATTGGTGTGATGGGATAACGGTGGTTGGACGTTCTCAAAGGATTAAGGGGTGGGGGGGGTGGGGGTGTGCTTTAACATGCACTCATTTCTAATGGGATTTCTTAATAAGGAATCTTGGGGGTGGGGGAAGAAAGGGCTCCTTTTGGTAAGTGAAAGTAAATCCCTGGAGCAGATCGCATCACAGCAGAGTTATGATATTAATGGTAATAATTATAATAATCCTTGCATTTGATGTAGTGCCTTATCCTGTGCGTTTGCTTGGTAAGGAATGCTGGTGGGAATGGCTAGACTGGGTGTCCGTGGACGGAGCGCGGTTACCGCGGTGATTTTGCCAAGGCGGAGTTCCCGAAGCAACGTGTGTCTTTTTCTCTCCTGTGAAGTCGTGGAGCCAGAGACCTCGCGAGAAGCTCTCTCCATCAGTGAGGAGGAGACACAAGAGAACTCCATCACGGAAGATGACCTGGACGAGTGCACGGTCTACGCCGGCCAGCTGTGCGAGCACATCTGTTTGAACACCCCAGGGTCCTACCAGTGCTCCTGTTCCCTGGGTTACCAGCTCCAGCCTGACCAAACCTCCTGTCGATTAGGTAAGTGACCTTATTGTCCATCGGTGTCTCAGGTCACCTGCTGCTGCCTTTAGGTCCCTGGAGTGCTCCTTCACCGTTTGCGCTTATGTGTCAGGCGCTCGACTTCATCTTTTACATCAATTGTTGAGCAAAAGCAACTGAGACACTTATATAGAAAGTTTCCAATGCGGTAGTCTATTCACCCATCGTGTCTGTGTTGGGGCTCGCTCCCCCACTGGAGGTCTCTACTCTAACCCCATTCCCTGCTCTCTCTCTCTCCCCCCATTGTGTCTGTACTGGTGCTCGCTCCCCCACTGGAGCTCTCTACTCTAACCCCATTCCCCTGCTCTCTCCTTTAATACTTTCCTGCCCCACATTTTTATCCTAACCCTGTTCCAGACTCAACATTGCGGTACGCTGTGCAATGAAGATTGTTCTCTTCACCCTGTGGAGGTCTCGGAATATGAGAAGCCATTTATTGACTGGAACTAACATTTGTATCATATCCAGACACATGGTAATGGTTACAGACGGTTCTGTTTTTGTTTCCCTTAAATCACGGCCTCTGCTCATTAAGTTAAAGCAAGGCTGACTGACAATACCGCGGGCCTGTGTGACAGCTGCAATGCCTCTCCTTCGGCGGAGGCAGGAATATCAATTTCGGATTGGAAGCGGCTCACTCTGTGCCGGGTCTCTACACCTAGTGTAGGGCAGCTTGATCCTGGCACCCAGTCCACATGTAGAGTCGTGTAATAATAATAATAATAATAATCCTTGCATTTGATATAGCGCTTTTCACGTCGGGAGGATGTCCCAAAGCGCTTCACAGAACACACTGTAAAGTGAATTGACTGTATATTTGTGGGCGAACGCGGCAGCCAATTGTGCACAGCAATGTCCCACAAACACTCGTAGATTGAAAATGACCAATTTATTATTGTTTTTGGTTTTGGAGGGATTATTATTAGGCTCTGTGTGGAGTAAGGAAACTTGCCCGAGGTTTCGCCCTCTGCCTGGAATTGAACTCAGGTCTCTCACTTGCAAAGCGAGTGCTCTAACCACTGAGCTACAGGACTCCACTTAGTGCAGTGCAGTGGTTACTGTGCTCGCTTCGCAAGCGAGAGGACCCAGGTTGGATTCCTGGCAGGGCGCAACCATAGGCAACTTTCCTTACTCCACACAAACTCTGTTTACCTAGCAGTAAGTAGGTACCCATTTGTTATTAGATTGGCTGATCGCTTTCCTGGGGGTAATAATCCCTCCAAAAAAAATAATAATTTGGTCATTCAATCCACTGCTGTTTGTGGGATAATTGGCTGCCGCACTTCACCCACAAAATACACAGTCGTTACACTTTACAGTGTATTCTGTGAAGAGCTTTGAGACGTCTCGAAGACGCGATGAGGCGTTGTGTCAAATGTGAGGATTATTATCATTATTAATATTGTTTAGTGCACCAAGATTGCAAATCCTGAAAAGACAGGCAGACGCACGGATAAGGATCTATCAGGATGTCGCAGTCTTCATTCCTTAGCTCCTCCAGACACATCGTTGAGGCTGAACCTCAGCAGATTGATGATTAAAATAATTTTTACAATAAAACCCCAAATCCAACGATGTGCTTGGGCAGCGTTCCCACGTGGCTGTGTTCCAGAGCACACAACTGCACCGAATTTGGTCCCAGTTTAACAATCACCTCACAGACAGAGAGGCAAGGCCAGCGAATGGGGGAACTGGAGGCTCCACAGTGGAGGTGGTAAATTGCGTCTGAGTTCCGACTATTCAGCTCTTGTGTTAACCCACATTTTATTCCACCTCATCCCCCCCCCCCCCCTTCCATCCCCCACCCTGCAACACTCAAAGCACCCGTTTGTTCGTGCTCCCGCTAATAGGGGGCAAATAATAATAATAATCCTCGCATTTGATACAGCGCCTTATCATGTCTTCGAGTCGTCTCAAAGCGCTTCACGGGATACACTGTAAAATGAATGGACTGTGTATTTTGTGGGCGAAACGCGGCAGCCGATTGCACTGGTTTTCTAACCCATTTGTGGCATGTTAACAATTCAACAACTGTTGAATCAGCTACCAAGCATCGCAGTTACAGTCTATGCTTATCGACTGGTCCATCGCTACAGAAACAGTCACTACACCAGACCATATTTGTTTGAGAAGGTGCAAGTTCCTTCTCACCATCAACAGTAAACGTGACAGCATTCAGTGTGTGATACCAGAGGGTCAGTTTGCAAGGCGATGGGATAACAGTGTAAAGCAGCCCACATCAGACCCACACTGGGGGAGAAATTCTACCCGGGTCTAGATTCCTCCCTTAGAAACCTGTGCCCGATTGGCTGCTGGGGTTTTCCCCCCCCAAAAAACACACAGTGAATTCACTTTACAGTATATTCTGTGAAGCGCTTTGAGACGTCTCACCGATGTGATAAGGCGCTATGTCAAAGGCGAGGATTATTATTATTATTGGCATTGCAGAGCGTCCAAGAATTGGACAAAATCGTAAGGTCTTAAATTCGAAGCCTGTGTTTTTTTCTGTACGTTTGCAACAAACTTAGGGGAAATCAGTCTCGAAATGAAAGCTAACGATGAGACACTCTGAAAGTCCTTCGAAAGGACAGGCGCGCAGAGACCCTGGAGCAAACTCCGCTGCTGTGTGTTGTGGGAATGATTATTCTATCTTGGGTCAACTCAGAAGAGTTCAGTGTTATTTTCCTGTGAGTCTGAGTCACCCAGTGTTTGGGGATTTTTTTTTTGATGGTTGGTTTCCAGCCTTTACTCACTCGGTGGAAACCACCGGTGGAGACTTACAGAGGAAGCGGATGAAGAAAATGATTTGAATGAATCATCTTTCCTACCCAGCTCCACCCAAACGGTTTCAACCTGGGAAATATTTATTGACATTCATTGGCCTGCTTGTTGCACTCCGAGTTAACATAACCTGCCCCTGAGACAGCATGTGTGGCATCTCACAGCGCTTCACAGGTTATCGCTGATCTTGTGCTGTCGCTTTGGTGGAGGGAGTCAACGGGCCGATTTGCACGCAGCGAGGTCTACAAACTCCCCTCACCCCACCCCTCTCGCCCCCGCCTGCCTTTGCTTCACCGGGTCTGACCTCCTTCTTGTCCCCCGAGGCCTCCGCTCCACCCTCGGCGGCCGTGCCTTCAGCCACTACGCTCCGAGGCTCTGGAACTGCCTTCCTCACTCCCTTCGCCTCGCTCCTTCTCTTCCTATTTTCAGGTCTCTGCTGAAGGCCTTTCTTTTCGACCGCGCCTTTGGTCACCTTCCCCCCCCCCTCCCCCGGCTCAGTCCCGGGATCCGTTACTGTGAAGCGCTCTGAGATGCCACGGTTGTAGCGCACAGTGCAAACGATGTGTCCGTCTGTTACAGAGGAAGCGGATGAAGAAAATTATTTGAAAGAGGAGGAGCGTGTGAAGGACAACTCCACTCACACTCAGCCTGTGGACACCGTGGACAAGGACCTGTGTAGAGGTGAGGCTTCTCGCTCAGACACAGGGATATCTCCGCGTGTGGGTGGCGTGCGTTTGGAGAGCTCTCGGTGATCTGGTTCGGATACTCGTGAGCACGGTGACGGGTTTAACAGTTTGTGTGTGCGTGTCTTGCCCTCTCTCTACCGAGCTTTAAATCCCACTTTATCCAGCGATTCAGCGGATTCACAGTAAAGTGTAGTGATTTTGTAGGCAAAAGGATGATTGAGAGGAGAGAGAGAGTTGGGAAGAGGGATTATTGAGTGAACCTAATTACCAATAAATTATAATAATAAATAATAATAATTAATAATAAATAACGGCTCAGCATCGTGCGCTCTGGGACTCTACCTTGCGTGAGGGGCGCCGAGTTGTTATCGCCATTGACGTTAAGGAGACAAGCCAGGGAAATGGGATCGAAGCAGATGTCGATTGGTCAGCACTGTGAGAGGGACGGATATCCAGATGTGCTGACCCAGATGTGTGGGTTCTTACAGATTCCAACCCGTGCATGCACAACTGCACACAGCTGGGAGACGGAGTCAGCTGCTCCTGCCGGGATGGTTACCGGCTGCTGTCCGATCACACCTCCTGCGACGGTGAGCGAACATTCCAGAAACCAGGCAGAGTCATCTTACAGGGCATTGGGCAGCGAAATCAGGAAGCAAGTTTTCCCATAAAGGGGAGCGGGAATCCCTCCCTCCCTCCCTCCCTCAAAAGGCTGTGGATTATTGCTGGATCCATTCCCATTTCCCAGACTGAGGTGGAGGTGGAGGTTGTTAGGTCAGAGGATCAAGCGATATGAGGTAAATGCAGGTAATTGGACTTGAGGTACAGATCAGCCGTGATCTAATAGAGTGGCGGAACAGGCTGGAGGGGCTGAATGGTCACAGCTGGTTTGGAGCAAGCGACGGAACCCAAAAGAAAAAGAAATATATATCATAATCATAATTTGGTCACTTAATCCACGACTGTTTGTGGGACACCCCCGTGCGCAATTAGCTGCCGCGTTTCGCCCACAAAACACACAGTCACTACGCTTTACAGTATATTCTGTGGAGCTCTTCGAGATGTCTCGAAGACGTGATAAGGCGCCGTATCAAATGCGATACGTGCCCCCACCATACACAGTTTCCCCGTGTGCTGGAGGTTGAGAGGGTCTTTACTGTAAGTTGGAAGTTGACGTCTCGTGTCTGGTCTCTCTTTCCCCCCAGATGTTAATGAGTGTCTGACGGATTCTCACAGCTGTTCGCTGGGCGAGATCTGCATCAACACCTTCGGCTCCTTCAGGTGCCAGCGAGAGATTGTCTGCGGTCCCGGCTTCCAACGGAAGGACAACCATTGCCAAGGTGCCCGTCAGCCTCCGCGCTGATCCTGAATCCTGAAGCAGTCTAGTCTCCCGGGCTGAGATATCCAGTGTAATATCGTGGCTGTGTACAAAGTTAAACTGGATTGACACAGTTAATAATAAATAAACTCAGAACAGTACTTCAGGATGCCCCAAGGCAGCAAAACAAAATGGTCATTCAATCCCTGACTGTTTGTGGGTCGATTGGCAGATCGCTTTCCAGGGGTAATAATCCCTCCAAAAAGAAACCTCGAACCTTTTTCTGGGGCGCTGCTATGCGCAATTGGCTGCCGCGTTTCCCTCACTGGATACACAGTCACTACACTTTGCAGTATATTCTGTGAAGCGCTTCGAGAGGTCTCGAAGACGTGATAAGGCGCCGTATCAAATGCGAGGGTTATCGTTGCTTATTATAAAAGGTGTGGGATCACTTCGGCTCAACCTGTCCCGGTGTGAACGTCGCTGGCTCGGTGCTCGCCTCGTTGGGCAATTTTTTTTCAATCGCAAGTGCTTACAACATAACATAACATAACATCATTTGTTCATTTGTGCACAATTCACTTTGCATTTAATTGCAGTGGCAAAACAATTCACTGGACTTCACAGCAGTTATTTGTGAAGTGCTTTGAGATGCGTTGATGTGATAAGGTGCTGTAGAGTCCTTTGTAACTGACTATCTATCTGTGTGTGTGTGTGTGTGTGTGTGTCTGTCTGTGTGTTTGTGTGTGTGTGTGTCTGTGTGTGTCTGTGTCTGTGTGTGTGTAGACGTGGATGAGTGTATGTTTGGTACCCACAACTGCTCAACGGAAGAATCCTGTGTGAACAGCGAAGGCTCGTTCCAGTGTGTGGCGGCCGAGGTCTGCAAACAGGGGTTGATCCGCAATAGCAATGGTGACTGTGTGGGTAAGCTGTTTGTTTGGCATTTGCTATCTCCCAACACGGCATCCGGTCTCCATTTCTCCCCCCACCCACCACCCCAACCATACACATTCTCCCACCCCCCCCCCCACACGCACGCATTGTGGAGTCCTGTAGCTCAGTGGTTAGAGCGCCCACCTCACAAGCGAGAGATCTGGGTTCGATTCCAGGCAGATCAGGGCAAAATCTTGGGCAAGTTTCCTTACTCCGCTCGCCTGATAATAATCCCTCAAGAAAAAAACCCAATAATAATTTGGTCACTTCAATCCACGGCTGTTTGTGGGGACACTGCTGTGCGCAATTGGCTGCTGCATTTCGCCCACAAATATACAGTCAATTCACTTCACAGTATATCCTGTGAAGTGCTTTGAGACGTTCAGAAGACCTGAAAAGCGCAATGTCAAATTCAAGGATTATTATTATTATTATTATATTCACCCGCCCCATACGTGTTCCCCCCCAGGATACCCGTCAGTCTCCTCTGGGACGCTACCCTGGGTGAGGGGCACTATATAAATGCAAGTTGTCGTCGTCGTCGTCCCCCGCCCCATACGTGCCCCCACCATACGCAGTTTCCCCGTGTGCTGGAGGTTGAGAGGGTCTTTACTGTAAGTTGGAAGTTGACGTCTCGTGTCTGGTCTCTCTTTCCCCCCAGATGTTAATGAGTGTCTGACGGATTCTCACAGCTGTTCGCTGGGCGAGATCTGCATCAACACCTTCGGCTCCTTCAGGTGCCAGCGAGAGATTGTCTGCGGTCCCGGCTTCCAACGGAAGGACAACCATTGCCAAGGTGCCCGTCAGCGCCCGCGCTGATCCTGAATCCTGAAGCAGTCTAGTCTCCCGGGCTGAGATATCCAGTGTAATATCGTGGCTGTGTACAAAGTTAAACTGGATTGACACAGTTAATAATAAACAAACTCAGAACAGTACTTCAGGATGCCCCAAGGCAGCAAAACAAAATGGTCATTCAATCCCTGACTGTTTGTGGGTCGATTGGCAGATCGCTTTCCAGGGGTAATAATCCCTCCAAAAAGAAACCTCGAACCTTTTTCTGGGGCGCTGCTATGCGCAATTGGCTGCCGCGTTTCCCTCACTGGATACACAGTCACTACACTTTGCAGTATATTCTGTGAAGCGCTTCGAGAGGTCTCGAAGACGTGATAAGGCGCCGTATCAAATGCGAGGGTTATCGTTGCTTATTATAAAAGGTGTGGGATCACTTCGGCTCAACCTGTCCCGGTGTGAACGTCGCTGGCTCGGTGCTCGCCTCGTTGGGCAATTTTTTTTCAATCGCAAGTGCTTACAACATAACATAACATAACATCATTTGTTCATTTGTGCACAATTCACTTTGCATTTAATTGCAGTGGCAAAACAATTCACTGGACTTCACAGCAGTTATTTGTGAAGTGCTTTGAGATGCGTTGATGTGATAAGGTGCTGTAAAGAGTCCTTTGTAACTGACTATCTATCTGTCTGTGTGTCTGTGTGTGTGTGTGTCTGTCTGTGTCTGTGTGTGTGTGTCTGTGTGTCTGTGTGTGTGTCTGTGTGTGTGTCTGTGTGTGTGTGTGTGTGTAGACGTGGATGAGTGTATGTTTGGTACCCACAACTGCTCAACGGAAGAATCCTGTGTGAACAGCGAAGGCTCGTTCCAGTGTGTGGCGGCCGAGGTCTGCAAACAGGGGTTGATCCGCAATAGCAATGGTGACTGTGTGGGTAAGCTGTTTGTTTGGCATTTGCTCCCTCCCAACACGGCATCCGGTCTCCATTTCTCCCCCCCCCCCCACCACCCCAACCATACACATTCTCCCACCCCCCCACACACACACACGCATTCACCCCCCCTATGTGTTCCCCCCCCAAAGTACCTGTCAGTCTCCTCTGTGGGACGCTACCCTGGGTGAGGGGCGCTATGTAAGTGCAAGTTGTTGCTGTCGTCCCCCCCCGCCCCATACGTGCCCCCACCATACGCAGTTTCCCCGTGTGCTGGAGGTTGAGAGGGTCTTTACTGTAAGTTGGAAGTTGACGTCTCGTGTCTGGTCTCTCTTTCCCCCAGATGTTAATGAGTGTCTGACGGATTCTCACAGCTGTTCGCTGGGCGAGATCTGCATCAACACCTTCGGCTCCTTCAGGTGCCAGCGAGAGATTGTCTGCGGTCCCGGCTTCCAACGCAAGGACAACCATTGCCAAGGTGCCCGTCAGCGCCCGCGCTGATCCTGAATCCTGAAGCAGTCTAGTCTCCCGGGCTGAGATATCCAGTGTAATATCGCTTTGAGACGTCTCAACGACGTGATAAGGCGCTGTAGCAACGCAAGGATTATTATTATTACAGAGCAAGAGGAACGCGGGTTTAGAGTCACAAAGGGAGCAATTTCAGGACAGACGCTGGGAAGTTTTTCTTTACCCAAAGGGGAATGAACGAGTGGAACTGGAAGGGTGGTTCAGGCCAGGACTCTGGGAATCATGTGAAATCCTACAATGGGAGCACTGGGATTCTGAGGCCTGAGATGAGCCACACTGAGCCTCTGTGTGTGTGTGTGTGTGTGTGTGGGTGTGTGTGTGCTCTTGTGCATCGCTGACCCTAACTCTCAGCTCTTTCCCTTTGCAGATATTGACGAGTGTGAGCAAGGGACTCACAACTGTGCCGCGGGCTACGATTGTGTGAACACTCCCAGCTCGTTCCACTGCCGGTCCAGGGCCCAGTGCTCGGAGGGCTTCCTCCAGGACGCACAGGGCCATTGCCACGGTAACGGGCCGCCAACTGGACAGAGAGCGACGGGGAATCGCCCAAACATTAGTCTCTGCTTTTGGGTGGGGCAGTGCGGGGTGGGGTGGTGGGGGGTGGGGGGGGGGGGGGTGGGGTGGGGTGGGGCGGGGTGGGGCGGGGCGGGGTGGGGCGGGGGGGTGTGAGGTGTTGGACCGGCAGCTGATTCTTTACCCAATGCGGGGGTGGGGAGACGGTGGGTTTGACCCCCCCGCAACCAGCGAGATCACTGGTGTACAGAGAGAGAGCGACCCACAAGCAAAGTGGTTTGGGAGGTCGGCAACGGCCATTTAGCCGGACTGGAAGGTGGTTAAAGGGGGCGCGGGTGGGGGTCGGGAATGGCAGTGGAAAGCGGGCGGGAGTTGTGGGACCTCTCGCTCCTGACGCCTTGACCCTTGAAGGTCTGGCTTTGACCTGTTGCCGTGTGTGCGTCCGTGTGCAGATATTAACGAGTGCAGCAGACTGGCTCAGCCCTGCACTCCCGGGTTCAACTGCATCAACACCGTCGGCTCCTACACCTGTCAGAACTACATGATCACCTGCGGGAGAGGATACCACGCCAGCCCGGAGGGCACCCGCTGTGTGGGTAAGAGACTGGCAGCCGGGGCGCGCTGAGAGCCCAGGCACACACAAACACAACAACGCCGGCCAAGCGCCGGGACATAAACGCAGGTTTGACGTTGACCGCCGCGTGTTTTGCGGGCGAGAACGCGGCGGCCAAATCTCACGCCCGCGCGCGGCGGCTCCCGCTTCGCGGCGTGTCCCGCGAAGCGCTTGGAGTCGCTTCTCAGCGACCACCGTGGCAGTGACCACGCGCGAACGGTTACGCGGGTCGCGCTTTGCAAACTCCCGGCTGAATCGATCGAGGACTGGCGGGGTGTGGGGGTGGGGCGGGGGTGGTGGTGTGTGTGTGTGTGTGGGTGTGAAACCCCTTTTTGTGTGCCGACAGATATCGACGAGTGCCAGACCGGTTTGCACCGTTGCGGGGAAGGGCAGCAGTGCCACAACGCTCCGGGCAGTTACAGGTGCGACTGCAAGAGCGGGTACCAATACAACGCACTCAGCAGGACGTGCATCGGTGAGCACAGACGGACGGACCAGGGGCTGGTCCCCGCCGCTCAACACGTCCGCACCGCACCGCACGTCCCCAAGGCCTCAGCTCCTGCCAACCTGCGCCTAATACCCTCCCGGAGTTCAGCCATCGCATCCGAGCACCCAGTACAGACACGGGAGAGAGAGAGAGAGAGAGGGAGAGCAGGGGATGGGGTTAGAGTAGAGAGCTCCAGTGGGGGAGCGAGCCCCAGCACAGACACGATGGGGGGAGAGAGAGAGAGAGAGAGGGAGAGCAGGGGATGGGGTTCGAGTAGAGAGATACACAAATGACGAGAGGATGCGAGTCAGGTCCTTGTTGACCGTTCCATAAGACGAGCGAGAGTGCGGAACGTGAAGCCTATCACCCGACTTGGACCCTTCACCGAATCCCTTCCTGCCTCTGATTCCCTGAAAGCCTCTGGTGATGGAGCCCTGACACCACAGGATCGCAGCGCAGAGTGTGTGGTTCGAGCTGTGGGCAGGTGGACATCAGATCACACACACACACACATAGCGCACCCATTGCCCTGTGTGGCCCCTCGTGCTCTAGCTCCCCCGTGTGGTGCGACAGGTTCATCACAAGTCAATTTGGATGACTTGGGAACTACCGTATCTCCAGTTTTTCTGGGCACAAAATCTCTATTTTTATATATATATATATAAAAAGAGGTGAAAAGAGCTCTTTTATCTCTTTATCTGGCTCTCTCTTGCCATCGCTATCTCTCTCCGTCTCGCTCACTTTCTCTACCCCTCTCTCCATCATCCCTATCTCTTTCTGTCTACTTTTATCTCTCTAGCCCCTCACTCTCTCTTTTTGTCTCTCCCTCTCTATCTATTTCTCTCTCTCTCTCTGTGTCTCTCTCGCTATCTAACGGGTTCCGCATTTTCCCAGGAACTCAATGTGAAGGAATGTTTCCTGACCTAACCTCGAGCTGATCTGTTAGGATGTTCCCCTGCGCTGTGGCCACCTGGACTTTCCCTGCTCACTGTGCCTGGTTTTGCCGTTGACAGATGTGAACGAGTGCTGGCGATATCCGGGCCGCCTGTGTGCCCACACCTGTGAGAACACCCCCGGCTCCTATTACTGCTCCTGCAGTATGGGCTTCCGGCTCAGTGCCGACCGCAAGAACTGTGAAGGTAAAGAGTGGAGGGGGTCAGGGGAAGGGGGAGGGGATCGGGGAGGGGGGAGGAAAAGGTAACGGACATCACCAGGTGATCATATGGCAAAGGGAACCTGCATAGCTCATAAAATAACAACACATTAACTCTTTTCTCTGCATTGGTGGAGGTGGGGGGGGGGAGAGAGAGAGCAGGGAATGGGGTTAGAGTAGAGAGCTCCAGTGGGGGAGCGAGCCCCAGCATAGACACGATGGGGAGTAAAGGTTTACAATTCTGCGTAACCTTACGCGATGGAGCAACACAGGCGTTTGGAGAGTTTCTAACCAGTTCCTGACTCTCTGACAGATGTGAATGAGTGTGAGAGCTCCCCGTGCGGCCAGGAATGCGCCAATGTGTACGGTTCTTATCAGTGTTACTGCAGACTGGGCTTCCAACTCAGCCAGCTGGACGGACACTCCTGCACAGGTACCCGCTCACATCCTCACGCTTTTGTCATCTCTCTTCGCTGAGTGCTGTCCAGTCCTAGTCAGAACCCCTGCCCCCACCCCCCCCCCACCGACTACACACCATCCTGCTCCGCACCCAACCTCTGTGAGCCCCCTAAACCCCCTACCAACCCGCCCGCTCCCTCGCTCCCCACTCACCCCCACCACCATGCCTCCTTTAAGGCCCGCCTCAAGACCCTCCATCCCTCTTGATTGCATTTGCAACTCGGTTGCAGACCCTTCACTGTCCAGCACTTTGGGAGGTCCCCCCCCCCCCGACGTGAAAGGCTCCGTGCAGATGTCACTTGTTGTTGTTGACGTCGAGTTACCGGGGGAATGGAGGGGTGGTGTGGGGGGGAGGGGTCTGGTTCACTGTGTAAAGTGTGAGGTCTTCATGATGAGCGCATTGCGAAACAGTGCTGTGTGCGTGTGTGTGCGTGTGTGTGTGCGTGTGTGTGTGCTTGTGTGCGTGTGTGTGTGCGTGTGTGATGGGCGAGGGACTGTGGGTACTGTGCTAGGTCTGTGGTGTGGTTCAAGCGCTGTGAGATGCTACCCTGAGTGAGGGGCGCTCTGTAAATGCGACTTGTGGTGGTGGTGGTTGTTGTTGTTGTTGTTTGGTAGCTGGTGCGTCTCAGTGAGCTCCATTGCGTCAGCCCACGCGGCAGAATTCAGCCGTTGAGCGTAGTCGGAGGGCCCTGTGCTCACTGAGAGCATTATCCACTCCGTGATATTCCATCAGTAGGAAAGGAAATCAGTGACTGATCGACACGGTGTCTCACTGATATCAATAGCCTCCGGTAAACGGTCACGTACTAATCCGATCGTTTGCCCGAAAACGCCCAACATTGTGGTTCCAATGGCTAAACAAACCCTAACAAACAGCGGGAAGTTATCGTTGGAGCAGACCGAGGTGGTTGCGGGCGGGAGGTAAACTCCCTTCTCTTTTCCGACACAGACATGGGATCTTTACCACCTGCCTGACCAGGTACAGACGGGACCTCAGGTTAATGTCTCATCTGAAGGACGCAACCTCTGACAATGCTGTTCCCCACCACCCCCCCACCCCAGCTCCGCCGCACCCCACCAGCTCTGTGCTGGAGTGTCAATGAGTGTAGATGACTGGACCAGAGATCAGAGAGGCAGTGGGGAGGTGTCTCTTGTCTCTTTTCCAATGAGCCGCCAGGCCTCTGACTGTGTTGGCTTGTGTTGCAGATATTGATGAGTGCACCCAGAGTGGGGGAGCACTGTGTATGTACCGCTGTCTCAACGTGCCTGGCAGCTACACCTGTGCCTGTCCTGAGGTGGGTTACACCACCTCACCCAACGGAAGGTCCTGTGTAGGTAAGGTTCAACTCAACCCGGATCAGCCCTCTCACCCGCTCCACCAATCACCTTCACCATCACCGGAGACAGGGGCAGGGCACGGGTGCAGAGAGGTGGGGCATGGGCAGGGGTGGGACAAACCGAGGGACCCTGGACTGTGAAATGTTTTAGCACAAATGGTCATATTTAAGAGAATGGAAAAATCAAGGTCAAATATTATTAACAAGTGCAGGGGGAGAGCGCAGGGAATGGGGATAGAGGAGAGAGCTCCAGTGGGGGAGCGAGCCCCAGCACAGACACGATGGGGGGGAGAGAGAGAGAGAGAGAGCAGGGAATGGGGATAGAGGACAGCGCTCCAGTGGGGGAGCGAACCCCAGCACAGACACGATGGGGGGAGAGAGAGAGAGAGAGAGAGAGCAGGGAATGGGGATAGAGGAGCGAGCTCCAGTGGGGGGGCGAGCCCCAGCACAGACAGGATGGGGGCGGGGGGAGAAGAGAGATCAAGCAATCACTCTTTAACACTTATTATGATCTTCCCCTTAGATATTGATGAATGTGCTATAGGATCACACAACTGCTCGGCATCTGAGACGTGCTTCAATATTGAAGGGGGTTTCAGGTGCCTGATGCTGGATTGTCCCCCCAACTACAGACGAACTGGTGATACGTAAGTGCCCGCAAAAGCCTCTCGCTCTCGGCTCCAAATCCGTTGCCTTAAGGTTGAGGTTTGTGCCGGGGGTTTAGGGACATTCATTCTTCCCTTTATCTGGGAGTCGTTTTTCCGCATTTCAAATTTGAAAACAAAATTCTCCCAAAATTAAGTCCAACTTGGAGAACTTCCTTTAAAATTCCAGAGGATTCGAAGGCTCCGGGCAAGGCATCGACCTGAGGTGAACTTTTATGATTGTTTGGGAGTGTGCGTGTAGGTTTGTACGTGTGTGTGTGTGTGTGTGTGTGTGTGTGTGTGTGTGTGTGTGTACAGGTGTGTGTGAGTGTGTCATCAGTGTGCGAATGTACCTGTGTGTATAGGTATTTGTGAGTGTGTAATCAGCGCGCGTGTGTGTGTGTAGCTGTGTGTATAGGTGTGTGTGAGTACGTAATCATGCGTGTGTGTGTGTAGCTGTGTGCGTACAGGTGAGTGTGTAATCAGCGTATGTATATGTAACTGTGTGTGCAGGTGTGTAATCAGCGTATGTGTGTGTGTTGCTCTCCCCTAAGGCGTTGTGAGAGAATCAGCTGCAACAACTACATGGACTGTCAGAACATCCCGGTCAGAATCACCTTCTACCATCTCAGCTTCTCCACCAACGTACAGATCCCCAGCACCATCTTCCGCATCTCCCCCTCGCCCGCGTACGTGGGGGACAGCATCTCACTCAGCATCGCCAAGGGCGACCCCGAGGGGCACTTCGGGACCCGCAAGCTGAACGCCTACACGGGCACCGTGTCTGCTCAGCGGCCGTTCCGGGAAGCCAAGGACTTCCTGCTGGACGTCGAGATGAAACTGTGGCGTCAGGGCTCGCTCACTTCCTTCCTCGCTAAAATCTATGTGTTCGTCACCGCTCCTCCTTTCTAAGCCTCCGCCGCTCACACACCCACACCCACACCCCCCCCCCCAAACACACACAGCCTTTCATCCCTTCCCTGCTCGCGCTCGCTCACACGCAACACATTGCCAACGTGTCTTGACTCCCGTTTCCCGCAAGGACCCACGCCCCCCACCCCAAAAAAAAATAATAATAATAATGATGATGATGTGGTCGATCGACCCACCACTGTTTGTGGGGGGTGGGGGGGGGGGGGGAAACGTCGCTGTGCGCAATTGGCTGCTGGGTTTGGCCCACCGAAACACACAGTCACTCCACTTTACAGTGTATCCTGTGAAGCGGGTGGAGATGTCTCAATGACGTGATGAGGCTCCATATCAAATGTGAGGATTATCATTATTATTATTGTTATTATTACTATTATTATTATTTCACCGTGGACGCTTTCTCACTCTGTCGCGACCAGGATATATACTGATGTTTGTAAAGTAACTTAAATCTGTGCTGAGCTGAGCTGCCTTGTGTGTGTTGCTAAGTGTTTGGATTCTGTGCTGGGGGGGGGGGTTTGCAGGGGCAGAGGGTGGCGGTGGGGGTAGGGGGCGGTGGGGGAGAGCGTTGTGATTCCTTTCTTTACGATGGCTAACGGGGAACGAACCCGCAGTAATGATTTCACGGTGTCAGGGTTAGGTGTGTGTGGGATCGGGTGTCTGGGCACATGCAATTTTTTTTATATATTTAGTAAAAAGCCGTAGAGAAGACACGGAAGCCAGATGCCACCGAGAGAGTGAGAGAGAGAGTGAGAGAGCGAGTGTGCGAGCGATTGAGTGAATGTGCGAGCGAGCAAGAGCGTGCGGGCGAGCTAGCGAGAGCGAGTGAGCGAGCGTGCAAGTGAGAGGGAGTGTACCAGCGAGCGCGTGCGAGGCAGTGGGCAAGCCAAAGAGAGCGAGTGTACGAACGAGTGAGAGTCCAAAACAACAAACCCGTCGTTTTCTTTTAAAAAAAACAACACACACACACACACACGAGTGAACGTAGAGCGAATAGCGAATTTGCTCGCGGCAAATTGTCACGTGAAGCGAGTTGGAACCACCCCCGAAATGAAAGCCAATATATAATATATCAATCAGTATTTGTACAAACTCAGAAACGCTTAAAAAAAAAAGTATATAAACTGGAAACGTGTTGACTTTTTTGTTTTAAACTTGGCCAATGTCTAAGCTTTGTAAACTTATCCCATGGTGCTGAATATAACAGGAATTCTCTAGCCACTATTTTGTACTTTTTTATATATATATATATATATAAAACTAAATGGAGTGATATTTTACTTACAATTTCGAGCCCGATCTGTCTGGCAGCCAAAATTTACAGGTTTACACGTTTTCTTTCTAATTTGTTACCTTGAGACTATAATTGCTGCCGTAGTGAATGTTTACCCTGGTTTTAATGACTTAAGCTGTTAGCCGTGTAGTTTGTCTATCGTAACCGATTAAGGATGCCATTTTATACATCTCGAGAGCGAAATAAAGGAAGTCTTTGTATAAAAACCAGCGATTCAATTCTACAAAACGCACAGTCACTACACTTCACAGAAACTCCCCCAGGGGGGGCTTTGAGCGGTTTCAGTGGCGCAAAGAGGCGCCCTGTCAAACATTATTATTTCATGTGAACCTCGGGGGGATGCAGGAATACGGGAGAGTGGATGGGAGCAGGTCGCAACAACAACAACTTGCATTTACGCAGCACCTTTCACGTCGGGAGATCATCCCAAGGCCTCGGACAGTGAAGGGTCTGCACCCGAACAGTTGGGTGGGTGGGGGGGTAGGTGTCAAGAGCCTTGGAGGGCAAGCGGGAGGGTGGGAGGGTGACCAAAGATCAGATCAAAATCCCCAATGCTCCTCCTCCTTGTCCTCCTTTGGCCCTGTCCCTCTCCTGGACCCGCCCCTCTATTGACCCAGGTCCCACCCAGCCCATTGGGTGGTCTTGCTGTGATCACCATTGATTACCTGATGATTGGTCACTCAGCCATGGCCCCTGGTGGCTGGAGTTGATTAACCAGGTGAACCGGTCATCACAGGCTCCATCCACTGGTTAGAGAGGGCTGGAGATGACAAGGCCTGTGGAGACCCACCAGGAACTTACACGTTTCCTGGAACCATCACCCGGGACTGGAGGTAAGTGAGAAGCTAACGCCAGCTGAACACCAAGGTATGATTTAGAAGCTTTACAGCGCAGGGAGAGAGGCCATTCCTGTCTGTGCTGACTTTGGCTCTCCCTCCCCCAACCGATCCCATGAACCCATTCCCCTCGACCTCTCGCCGTATCCTTTCAACGTGACCTTATAACAGCAACACTGACTGTCGTGAGGGATGGAGTAGGGCCATTGGAGGTGGGATGGGGTGAGGATATGACCAGTCCCTAAATCGCAAGGTTACGGGTTGAAGCCCTCAGCCCTGGCTGACGCAGTTCTGGGGTGGGAGAGGTGGGGGTTGGTAAGGCCCAGCACGGCATTCTTGGGAGGAGACATTAAACCCGTCTGCCTGGTATGAGAGATTGCGTGGGTCAGGCCGTGCTTGTGGGGCCAGCGAGGCCCGCCCTGGAGTGAGGTGGATCTCCCAACCTCCTGTAAACAGAGGAAAGGGTGGGGGAGCGAGCTTGTCACCCACACTGATGGATCTTCACTTGATGAGGCCGTGTGTGCCAGGACACAGTCCTACCGTCTAATTTACGCACTCGAGCAGAAGTTTAAACATAAACAGTGAGAGGTTCAGCGAGGCTCCTGCTCACTAGGGCCGTGAGGAATACTTCCTTGTCATTATTCTGAGAGAGGTCGTTTTGGTTGCTCTTTAATAATAATAATAATAATAATTGTTGTGGAGTCCTGTAGGGTACCGGCTGGAGCACTCGCCTCGCACGCGAGAGGACCTGGGTTCGATTCCCGGTCGGGGTGAAAGATTAGGCAAGTCTTGTTACTCCACACGCCTCTGTTTATCCAGCAAAAATACTAATAGTAATTAATAATAATCATTGCACTTGGTTATAGCACCTTATCAAGTCGGAATCAAGTCTCAAAGTGCTTCACAAGATTTACTGTGAAGTGGAGTGACTGTGTATTTGTAGGCAAACATGACAGCACAATTGCGCACAGCGATGTTCCGCAAAGAGCCAGGCAGAAAATGGTTCGTTTCATACACCTTTACGGGTTTTGTACCGACGGTCGGGGTTTCTGTAAGGAAAATCTTCGCCCGAGCGGGCAATCAACCCTCCATCTTGCACGTCCGTAACTGCAAAACGTCGTACGTCGCTTCACAGGAAAATGCTGTCAAGCAGTAAAGTGACTACGAGCTTTTGTCGGCCAACGCGACCGCCAATTTGCACACAGCAACGTCCCGCAAACAGCCGTCGAAGCGAATGGCCAACTTTATCTGGGGTCGTTGGCCAGGACATTGGGAGCGAGAAATTCCCTTCTCTTTTCTAATAATAGTCCTGGCATCCACCACCTTCTGGTCCCAAACGTGAGCCGCAGAGAGAAAGAAACGGACACAATATTCGGTGCGCAAAGTCGCCTGTCGTGTTTGCGAGCGACCACAGGAGGGCACCTGAGCTTTGCGAACAGCTTGGAAGATGTTTGATAACTTCAGCGGAAATTTTATAACCCGAAAAGTTTCCTCATCTCGCGTTGTAACCCTAATAATAACAGTCATCGTCCTCGCGTTTGACCCGGCGCCCCATCGCGTCCTCGACACGTCTCAAAGGCGCTTCGCGGGATGCACTGTAAAGTGAATTGACTGTGCGTTTTGTGGGCGAAAGGCGGCAGCCGATCGCGCACACCAGCGGTGAGTGTCCCGCAAACAGTCGTGGATTGAGCGAAGGCATTTTTAAAACCTTAAGTGGAAAGGCCAGCTGCGGTCCTGAACAGTGGAGCTTTACAGCCACGTGCGTTACGCAGAGCTCTGTGTGAGCAAATCCTTTGGCTCTTGATAAAGCCATCGTTCTGCAGTGAGAGTGTGTGAGAGAGCGTGTGTGCAAGAGAGTGAGTGAGCGAGCGGAGTTTACTCTGGGGTTTGGCTTGAACAGGGTCCGACTGTGTCAATATTTGCCGCGAGGCTTTCCTGTGCTAATGGCCGCTCCCGTATCACAACCTTGTTCCGTTAAGTCAGCGTGGCTGATAAGAGATTGATGGAGGTGTGAAGTTGGTCAGATTGATACACTGCGGTGTCAATCCCAAAGCAAGGCTACGTGATTTATGGCGCTCGTTTGCAAAGTAAACTCCGAGAGAGCTTGTGTAATCAAGACGTGGAAATTAACCTTTTATTTGGGGGCAGTGGTGGAGGAGGCAAGGCCAGGGCTATTCCTCTGTCCATTAACAACAGTGCCCCCTTGTTCACCAGCTTCCTCTCGCTGGAGTGAGGTTTTTTGGCCTCTGCTGCCCACCTGAGTGCCTGCGGTTCGCGTCTAAACCTGGCCAACAAGTGTCGGCAAGCCAGTTGACCGTAGAGGGTGTCACGGCTCAGGTTTCCTTACTCCACACACACGCACACACACACACACACACATACTCGCCTCTGTTTACCTAACAGTAAGTGGGAACCCGGTTGTTGGTCGATTGGCGGATCGCTTTTCCGGGGGTAATAATCCCATCGAAAAATAATAATGATTTGGTCACTCAATCTATGACTGTTTGGGGGACGCTGCCGTGTTCAATTGTCCGCTGCATTTCACCCGCAAACCAACAATCAATTCACGTCACAATATATCTTGTGAAGTGCTTTGAGACGTCTCAACAACATGACAATGCGCTGTATAAAACACGAGGACTATTTTTGCAAAGATTACCGTCATTATTGTGACAGTGTTATTGTGTAGTTGTTTTATTGTTGTGTGTGAGTGTGTGGTGGGGGAGAGAGAGAGGGGAGTATGAGGCTAATCTGACATATTAAACACATGAACAACCACCAGTTGTCAGTCAAAATGCAATTTTTTTTAAAACTGTTCGAATAACTTTTTATCCCCCCCCCCCCCACCCCCCCACTCTCTCTCTCTCCTGAACCTCTGTATAAAGTGTGTTTCCTCTCTGGGTCTCGGGGTCAGAACAAAGACAGAGTTACTCTCACTCAGTGATATGGGGGACAGAAAGAAAATCAGGGTATGCCCTTCCTCTCCACAGTCGAAGCTGAGCTCAATTCACTTCCGCCTATTGATGCGCTCCCTACCTTGTGTATATATAAATGTCCCATGAATTTGACGGATTATTTTCTTCCTCTGTCTTCCTTTATCGCTGAAGCTGTTCCCCACTCGGGCTGTGTGCGCACGCCAACACTTTGTCACATTATCAACTGGTGGGAAGTGAGGTTGAGACGTCGTGACTGCGATTAGCACAAGCATTTTTTTTGTTAACAGTTTTAAAAAAAAAAGCTGCTTCTAAGGCTGACTTGGCTGCGAGTGTGTTTTGTTTTATTAATAGTAATAATACTAACAATAACAATAATAATAACCTCCTCCTGAAGGGGAAAAGCGCTATACAAATGTAATTTGTTGCTGTAGTAGTAACAATAGTCCTCGCATTTGATACGGCGCCTCATCACGGCTTTGAGACGTCTCAAAGCGCTTCACAGGATACACTGAAGTGGAGTGACTGTGTGTTTTGCGGGCGAAACGTGGCAGCCAATTGCGCACAGCAGCGTCCCACAAAAAGTGCGGGAGAACGGTCATCTTTTCTCCCAGCAAACCCACCCCCCCCCACCACCCCTCCCGCACCCCCACACCCCACTCTCTTCAGCCCCCACCCTCCCCTCAGCTCGGGTGCGCGGCCGGTTCTGCGATGCGCTTTGAGAGCCATCGCCGTATAAATATAAATGGAATCACATTATTGTATCTCTGTCCCAGCGATTTGTTTCGAGAAAAGCTTTTCAAGGTCATCGGAGGCTGGTTTGGAAATCGGGGGATTTTATAATTGAGGGAGATGAACCTTCCTTCTCTGTAAAGGACGAGTTACTTCCTGGTGTCATCTGAAACTTGGCCTTTGTGTCCCTGACCCCGTGGCCTCTTGTTCTGCTGTGTATCAGAGAGTATTGTTCTGGGTTTACTTTCTCAATCCCATTTGGCATCTTGTGTACATCCACTGGGTTCCTCCTTCTGTGATGGTAATAAAACCTCTGCTAATACCCTCTTTAACATAATCCCCTCGCCTGCCCCGGGCATCTCGCCCTTACCCTGTGTGTGTTTCCACTCCTATCGCCCCCCCCCCACCCCCCCAGTCAGCTTGGCTCGGTCGCTCGCTCGCACTCTCCCCCTCTGACTCAGAAGGCTGTTGGTTTAAATAATAATAATAAATAATCCTTGCATTTGACCCAGCGCCTTATTACGTCTTTGAGATGTCTCAAAGCGCTTTGCAGAGTATACTGTAAAGTGTAGTGACTGTGCATTTTGTGGGCAAAACAATCCAGGCTGATGCTTCCGCGCAGCGGTTTGAAGGAGCTGTAGTTCGGACGCGACGTTAAACCTGGATTCCGTCCGTTTTTGTTCAGGTGGACGTTCAAACTCTCATTAGACCAGTGGAAGGGAATTATCTCCCAAAATTGCCTCTTCACTTCAATTCGCCCACAAAATACACAGTCACCCCACTTTATAATGTATCCTGTGAAGCACTTTGTGACGTCTCAATGGTGTGGGAAGGATCTATATCAAATGCAAAGATTATTATTATTATTATGGCTGTTTTGAACACAGCTGTGTGCAAAATACACAGTCCCTACAGTCGGGGGTAAATTCCCTGTGATGCAAGGTGGAAGATTAGCCTTCATTACGGGGAAAGACTCCATTTATACAGTGGCCTTCACACAGGGACGAACAGCTCAGCGAGTTTAACAACAGCACAGTTTGACGTTGAGCCGGGGATAAGGTCTGCATGTGTGCGCGCATGTGTGTAGGTGATCGTAGGCGCGATCAGAAGCTGGGTAAAGAGTGGGCGAGGCGGAGGGTTTGAGGCAGGAGAGATAATTCCCTTCCACTGGTCTAATGAGAGTTTGAACGTCCACCTGAACAAGCACGGACGGAATCCAACGTCGCGTCCGCACTACAGCTCCCTCAAACCGCTGCACGGAAGCATCAGCCTGGATTGTTTTGCCCACAAAATTCACAGTCACTACACTTTACAGTATATTCTGCAAAGCGCTTTGAGACCTCTCGAAGACGTGATAAGGCGCTGGGTCAAATGCAAGGATTATTGCGGAGTGTCAGGTGTGAGGGGAGATGTGGGGGCAGATGTACGGAGGGTGTGACCTGTGCTGACGCTGACTGGCTGAGCTCTGCGCTGCTTGTGGCCTGCCTCGCACGAGCCAGTCGTTCGCCTGCGGCAATCACCTCCCGCGCACACATCCTTAGGAAGCCACGAGCAGCGATAACCTCCAGAGGGCGACCGGCCAACTCTGGCTATTTGCAGCAACAGCAAAGCTTGGAACGTGAAGCTCTCTGCTGTAAGTTCCACGTCGTAAATCCCTTTAAAGGGCCAAGTCAAGCTCTTTGCCTTTAGTTTAGTTCCTCTCCCCACCCCAGCCCCCTCTCCCCACCCACTGGACACACAGGGGCCAGGAGACACTACCTTCTCTTTTCCGATAGCATCCCCAGGGAGACAGACGGTGGAAGCAGAAGATGTTGTTTGTTTCAAGAACAAATGACATGGATTTCTGCTAGAAAAGAATATCTGGGGGTTATTGCGGATAATTTGGGGGACACAACATGTCAAGCGACTGCCAAGATGGTGGAAGACGAACTGGATGGACCTTGGTCTTCTTTTGCCCCAAGTTCTTATGTTCTTATCCTGGGATCTTCAACATATCCAGCGCCTTGGGACATCCTCCCGATGTGAAAGGCGCTAATACGCACGTACAAAATTTGTTGTTGTTTGTTTATTTCTGGGAGAGCATTTGTGCTACGCAATTCGACGGCAAACATAAAGCGAGTGAATGATTTAATCTGGATTGGGACACGCGGAGGGGAGAGAAAACTGCCTTCTCTGTTCCGGTAGCATTGCGGGATCTTTAACATCCGCTCAAACAGGACACGGAACAGGGACCTGGGTTTGAGAAGCCCCGTTAGAAACGACCTGATGTTGGGTCCCGATCGATCGCCTTTGATTTGGGCAAGAAAGGGAACAAATAGACTGTTTTAGATTGAGATTTCTCTGTCTGCGATGATACCCATTTCCCCCCTCCTCCTCACCACCTCCCTCCCCCTCCACCCAACCCCTTGGCCTTTACCTTAAACTGTTCCTTCCCAAACGCAGGTAAAGTTCACATTCAGTTTAGCACAGTGATCGATGAGAGAGAGAGAGCAGGTGGGGATGACATGGAATTTGCCCAACAGAGAAAAATCACAGTCTGGCTGCTCATGGCTTAGTCTGGGGCCTCCCTTTCCTGTTTGTGACCTGTGCTTACCATGTGATTAATAACATAACGTACTATATTATTATAAATATTACGTGTGTCTACGAGGTCTCGCTCCGAGTCGTCTTCTCTCAAGACCCCGCGTAGCGAAAGCCGCAATCGATATTGTGCGAAGCGCTTTGAGACGTCTCGAAGACGCGATAAGGCGCTACATCAAATGCGAGGATTATTATTCTTATCAAAAATCTGCCATAAAAATGTCGCTTGAATTTTCGAGCGTTCTTTTAGTTAAGAACCCAGACTAGATGTGGGATTATGTCTGCACATGTTCCGGCAGTTATTTTTACAACTGTTTCCTGGGTTCCTAACCCATTAATTACCCCCTTGTGTTTCAAACCAGCATTGATCTAGTCTAGTTAAAAAGAAAGCGAATCATGTATCAATCCGACCCATTTGTCAAAGCCGTTTTTTATAATAGAGACGGTACCTGGCGTTGTGTGTTTTTCTCCCACCCCGGATCGGATTCTGGGGGCCTTGGTCTTGCACGGCAGCTACGAATGGGTCTTGAGATGGCATCGCGTCAATCTGGGCGATGGGCTTCTGTAAGGATGGTCAACCTCCTTGAGAGGAGAGTACCTCCTGCTGGGATCTCCACTTCAATTTGTAACCAACTCTCCAGCCCCTCTCCCCCATTTCCCCCCCAGACTTTCTCCGCTCACCAACACCCTCAGCCCCAGGGGGAGTAGCACAAGCTTTGTAGTTGAAGGTCTGGCAAGCACGGGCAGGAATCAATGTAAAATTGGGAGGAGCAGGTGGAGAAGGCTGGTCAACATTTCTCCAGGTTGATGCATTTGCGGGCAAATGTTCTGGCCCGGAGATGAGGGGGGGGGGGGGGGCTTCTTGTGGGTGCACGAGTTGAGGTCACAATTATCCCCTGTGAGGCACAGCTGGACATTGCTCTCACATTTGATGGGCGGAGGGTGGGGAATGATCTTTCTCTGTATTGTACCTCTCTCTGTGTTTCTCTCTCTCACTGTCTCTGTCTCTCACAGCTCTGTGCCTCTGTCTCTGCTGTCTGTCTCCGTTTGCTCTATCTGTGTCTATGTCGCTCTTTTTATTCTTTGTCTTTGTCTCTCTTTGTCTGTTGGACTTTCTTTAACCTTCATTTTATACGATAGATCTTTTTTATAACACGTATAACAATAATTATGTGTCATTATTAAAATAATAATCCTAGCATTTGATATAGTGACTTATGATGTCATTGGATATACAGTAAAGTGGATTGACTGTATATTTTGTGGCCCCCAATTGCGCCCAGCAGTGTCCCCACAACAGTCGTGGATTGAATGATTATTACCCCTGGAAAGCAATCCAATTGACTAACGACCATGTTCCTATTTGCTGCTGGGTAAGCCGAGGCGTGTGGGTGTGGGTGCGTGGGCGTGTGGAGTAAGGAAACTTGCCTAAGGTTTCGCACTGACCGGGAATCGAACCTGGAACCCCTCGCTATCAGAGGGTGCGGGCGGTTTGAGGAGGCTGTCGGGAAAGTGTAACAGACAGAGGCAATGTTTGAGAAGGGGTGGGGGGGGCAGACCCCCTCTCTCTCTCTCTCTCTCTCGCGCTCCCTCCTCCCTTCAGTTTGTCACACTGCCCGGAGGAGAGGCAGGACCACCCAGGGAGCAGAGACACGCCCGCCCGCCCGCTCGCTCGCCTGCCTGAGCACCACAGGCTCGCTGGCCCATTGTAATTGATATCAGCAGCCGACAAACACCGACTCCTGCCAATCTTCCCCTGAAAGATTGGGGCTCGCCTCAGTGGCTGAGCATTGCACTGAACAACAACTTGTATGTGCAGAGCGCCCGTCACACAGGGTGGCGTCTCGGAGCACGTACTTGGCATGTAGCCCTTGGAACAGGCTTCTCTGGCCTTAACCATAGTGTTCGCCACAATGAAGAGCGACTGTGTTGATAGCAATACGCAGGCTCGGTGCCGGTCAATAATAATCGAGATGATAAGCCTTGCATTTGATATAGTGCCCTCTCGCATCGCTTCATGTCCTGTGAAACGCATTGAGACTTCTCGAAGACGTGATAAGGCGCTACATCAAATGCAAAGATTATTATTATTATGATCAAGACGTCTCAAAGCCCTTCCCAGAATGTATTGCAAAGTGTAATGACTGTGTATTTTGTGGAGGAAACGCGACAGCGTCCCCACAAACAGCCGTGGATTCAGTGATCAAATTATTCTTTTTTTTTTTGAAAGGACTTATTTGAAAAGCCAATCGACTAACAACCGGGTTTCTGCTCACTGCTAGGTAAACAGAGGCGTGTGTGTGTGTGGAGTAAGGAAACTTGCCCAACGTGTTGCCCTGCCCAGGCATCGAACCCAGGTCTTCGCAAGGCGAGCACTCTGACCACCACTCTACGGGACTCCACGTTTGTGTCCACGCTTCATTTTCAGGTACAAAACAGAGATGGCGGTGGGTGACGGCGAGGGGGAAGGTGGGGGGGGGAGGGAGATTTTAATACAGACCCAGTTGTCAGAGGCTGAGACCAATATCATGTCGCTGTTATTGGAGTGACATGATATGAGAATGCTCGGCCGGTTTGTAAACGGTTAACTCCTCTTGTTGTGCTGCCGCTAACGCTGAGTAACCCCCCCCCCACTCCCTCCCCCCCACAAGAATTGTTTGGGATGGTTCTTTCGAAAGCAAAAAAACAAAGTCAGGTTTTGATGAATTCTTGTCGTTCTCTTTTGTCAATATGCAAATGATTGAAATTCAACGGAGCCGAAAGATGACAGACAGAAATCTCAGCAAATTGCAGTGTTGACAGCAACAAGTGAGGGGGTGGCGGGCAAGCACTCCACTTTACTGTCAACATCCCAGCCTTCCTGGGCGGTGGTGGTGGTGGCCGAGGATGTGGGGGGGGTCGGGAGAAAGAGTGGAGAGGACGGGGGAAAAAAAATCCTCAATTCAATACTTTTGTTAAGTCTCGTTCCAGGAATGAATGAATGAATGAATGAATGTGTGTTAAGCGCTGCACATATCAATGCAAGTTGTTGTTAGCGTTTGCTGTTATCAGGTGATGCTCTCCCTTTCACATGAGATCACCGCTAAATTTTCTCTCTCTCTCTCTCTCTCTCACACACACACACACACACACACGTGTTTGTGTCTGGAGGAGGGGATTGAGGAGGCCCCATCACTCCATTCCACTCAACAGCTAATCCTTCACGCGGGATGGATTGTGCCCCACGCTCAGTGGCTAAAAGCTGCCTGTTTTAGACTGGATTTGAACCGTTCCTGTGAGCCGACAAAAGAAATGTGTCAAAGCCTCAAAATGATTCCATCTCACAAAGAGAGAGTGTGTGTGTGCGGTGGGGGGGGGCGGGGGGGAGGAGGGGGGTTGTAGGGGGGAAGAGGGGGAGTGTGAGAGTGTAATGCTGCTGCTATCAGTTCTGTATTGGTCGCTGTGTTGGGGGGGAGGGGAGAGGGCGGCTTCTGAGCGTCATCTTAGACCATATGAGTCCAAGTCCTGATTTGGGGCTTGAACTCACGACCTTCTGACTCCGAGATGAGAGCTCTACCACTGAGCCAGGCTGACACAGAATATCTTGAGGACCTTCATTAGATAAAGAGCTCAAGAGACAGCCATTGCACTTGTCAGGAGGCAATCCTGGTTACCTCATTACTTGTATCTCACAACAGAGAACAAATCTGTGGGGAAAATACTTGGCTCATCTTAGCACTCAGTGTGTTCCCAGCACTAGATGGCAGCCTGATCCATATTACACTGGGCCATTTGCTGTGCTTACAGCAATGTGGTCAACTGGTCTCTCATGTAGGAAGGTTCATAATAGGCCATTGGGTTCCATGTGGTCTGGGCCCGAAGTGAAAGCTTCTGTATCGCTCTTACTCTTATCAATGGAGTTACCAGGAAAGGTGGTTGAGGCCAGGACACTGGGACTCGTTTAAGAAACAGCTGGATCATGTGATGGGTGGTCATTCAGCTGGGCGGGGAGTCTGGGAGGAGATCAGTGGGTCGCAGGGTCTTCTTCACCCCAATCTGTGTGTGTCTCTCTCTTTCTTGCCATTTTGTGATGTGTGACTTTGGGGTGAAAGTATTTGGTGGAAAACTGGTCACAGCCAATCCTCAGGAGAGTGAGAGGATTGGTAGGGGATGATGCCCAGTACCATTATCTTGGAGAAGTATCTTTGTGACAAGTGGAATAAGGACATCAGGTCATTCAAAAGAGTTTAGCAAGGCTGCTTGTGGTTCATTAAAGCCTGTCATGGACTCTATGCTCTGGGGTACCTTGGCTGATGTGTACGTACTTAGGTTGGGAATGATGCTTATTGTCTGGTTGTAACTAAATCATCAGAATTCCACATCCTCTCTGGAAGGTTTCCTATCAGCCCACCCTCCCGCTCTCTCTGCTCAGCAAACAGCGGCTTGTTTCCTGTCCTCAGCCTGGCCAGGCCCAGCTCCACTATCAGTGACGAGCTTTCAGCCGCGCTCTGGAACTCTGGAGCCCACCCCTCATCTCAACCCCACCCGCCCTCCACACCTTAAATTCGCCTCACCTGCGCGGGGATCCTGGTTCGATTCCCAGGTGGGGCACGGTGAAAACTTAGGCAAGTTTCCTTAACTCCACACACACGCCTGTGTTTACTTCGCAGTAAGTAGGAACCCGGTTGTTAGTCGATTGACGGATGAGGTGCACAATTGGCTGCTGCGTTTCGCCCCTAAAATACACAGTCACTCCACTTTACAATATATTCCTTGAAGTGCTTTGATACGTCTCAACAATACGATAAGGCCCTATATCAAATGCAAGGATTATTATTATTAAAATCTCTTCAACCACGCTCTGTCACCTTTCCTTTGGTTGACCTCGAGCATGACTCGCTTCCAGCTAATCCCGTTTTCCCTTCCCCTAACACACCCCTCTCCCTTTCCTCACCCCCTGCCCACCCTTTACCTGGGAATCAAGTTGTCCCCAAACTCCGAAACCCTCTCGGCCCCATTGATATCTGGGCTGAGGCACCGATCCGGCTTGTTCCAACTTAATTTTCTTGCATAATGCAATCTGTGCGCGCAGACGTCATTCTTGGAGATTAAATCTTGGATGAACATGAAAGTGTAAATTAAAGTGTGCTGTAGCTAGTCGCATTAGCCTGGGTGCCTGAAGCTAACTCGGTTTCATGCAAATCTTCTTTAGGCACCCTTATAGTCTCCGCTCCAACCTCTCATTAAATCCAGTGAAAGATAATTCAGCCTGGACCATTCTTGGCTCGAAAGGTACAAATGAGCAATATCGTTCTATCTCGATATTTGAATCCGAATCCGTCATTTCCCGAATTGGCATCACATTAAAGTGCCGCAGCTCCCTTTATTGTACTCCCTGATTTATATCTGCCCTTCCCCACGCGAAGGTGGTGGGGGAGGAAAAAACATCAGTCCCATTAGTTTCCTGAGGCTGTTGTTGTGTTTCGATGTACACCTTTCTCTCTTTCTGTCTCTTTTTAACTCTCTCTTTCTCTTTCGCTCGCTCCTTCCTTCTCTGCTCCTGCTGTAATGACATATAAAGGGACCACAGACTGGAGTCTGGGTTCTGCAGCACCAGAGGTTGGGCTCCAGAGTAGAGATGGACTTTACAAGCAGTGGCCCTGGCAGAGCGGCGAGGCGCTGATATCTGGTTGAGTGCCTTGCACCTCAGGTGTTAAAGTTACCTGTAAGAAGAAACCAGATGAAATCAGGATAAAGCCCATATGTAAGGTGCGGACCAGCCCGCGTAATGCACACAGCGATGCTGGAAACCAGCTCCATTCCAGCTGTGTGATAACTGTCTATGTGATCACCTCAGTGGCTGGGACACTAAACACGCAGTAAACACAGGTAGCAGAGTGATAAACGCATGAGTAGGGGTGTGTAAGCTGTCCAGCGCCTTGGGACGTCCTCCTGACGTGAAAGGCGCTTCACTAATGTAAGCGTGTGTGTGTGTGGGGTGGGGGGGGGCGTTCACACCCCTTTACAGCAGGACACCCCAAACCTGTGATCTATATTATAATAATCCCACCCTGTATTCTGCCGGGTCGAAACAAAAAGGCAGTTGTGCACATGGCAAAGGTCCCGCAAACAGCCGTGAAGTGAACGAGCAATTAATCTGGAGGATTGTTGACCAGACAGCCCAGGATACACTGTAAAGTGAATTGACTGTGTATTTTGTGGGCGAATCTCGGTAGCCAATTGCGCACAGCGGCGTCCCCACAAACAGTCGTGGATTGAATGACCAAATAATTATTATTTATTTATTTTTGGAGGGATTATTACCCCCTGGAAAGCGATCCACCGATCGACTAACAGCCGAGTTCCTACTCGCTGCTCGGTAAACAGAGGTGCGTGTGTGTGTGGAGTAAGGCAACTCGCCTGAGTTTTCTTTCTGACCCGCCCGGGAACCGAACCCGGGTCCGCTCGCTTGCGAGGGCGAGCGCCCTAACCACTACGCTACACGACTCCAAGCCACAGAAACCCTGCGAGAGGGAAACAGTCGTGTTGAGGCCTGCGGCGGGCGGGCAGGCGGGCGGGCAGCGAGCCACTGATCTGATCATCAAAAGGAAATCTGGCCGCCTGATAATAACTGGAGAAATATCACATTTCTTGGGTAGAGTTAACAATACATCAGATTGTTATTCCAAAAGGTAGATAAACCCTCCTGGGCCCACGCAATTGAACCGAAGACAACAAACTTGTTGCCGTTTCCCAACCTCTTTGATGACAGCTCGGCTTTGTAGCAAAACCGTGGCGTTGTTTGGCCAACGCTCCATGCGATTTTCCTTTCTATCTGATTTTATATTTTTTTTAAAAAAAACCTTCTGTCGTTGTCATTTTGATAACAAAAAAGAAAAAATAACACATAAACACGTTTTTATATAAAAAAAAACCCAACAACAACCTCCTCCTCCAGGTATTATTTCCAGGGTTCATTTGCTCCTGTTTGCGGCTCGCTTTCCATGGCTTTGATTCACAGACGTGGTGTTTTGACAGTGAAAACCCCAACCATTCCAGGAACTCATCTCAGCATTGAAGCAGAATGGAAGTACTGCTCGATTGGTATCATTTTGTTTAATGTGCGAATCACCTCCTCCCTCCCTTTCCCCACCCACCCACCGCAGACTGTGGACACGTCGGCGTTTGACGTGCTTACGAAATCATTCCTTTCGCAAAGGAAAACGTAACCGATTCGATTTCATTTCAACCGTACGGAGAAGTACCAGATTCTTAAACTTCGTGTATTTATAACGTGCATTCCTGTAGCTCAGTGGTTAGAGCGCTCGCCTCGCAAGCGAGAGGACCCGGGTTCAGTTCCCTCCGAAAAGAACACACCACCACCCCATGCTGTAGTTTAGTGTGTGGTGTTCTCGCTTGTGTTACTGACGGGAACTTGGGGTGAGGAGTTTTGTAGCTCTGCTCGTCTATTACTTGTGACAAGTGATTGGAGTCTGGGGTCCGGCAGACAGACAGACACCCTGTTACTCCCTGACCCAGGCTCACAGCACTGTCCGGTGTGACAGCGTCAGTTAGGTAGGCGAGGGGATAGTCCCGAGTGGGCAACCTGTGCAAACATTTATCCTTCAGATTAAAAATCACTCTGTGTTTGACAGCTGACTCTCTCTCTATTAGTGTACAAATAGTTTGTCTGTGTATTGTGCTGTAGTACATCCCATCCTAGACACAGCTTGCATTCCTGACATTCCCAGCTCAGGATTTCGCTGAGGGCAGAGCATTGATACTCTTCCTGGATGATGATAATAATAATAATCTTTGCATTTGATACAGCGCCTTATCACATCGTTGAGACGTCTCAAAACGCTTCACAGGATACACAGCAAACCTCACATACGTGGTATCAGTTGGGACCATACATTTGATATGATTTACGCAAAGTATGAGTTATGTTAAACTTGCGTAGAGCATAGAATATCTTGAATGGGACCTGGGCAGAGTTAGGTGATTATATGATTTATACAGATCAGACTTAGTCGAGTTTTACTGTAATGTGGAGTGACTGTATGTGGACAGAGCAGTGCCACTGAGCTGATATCTCCCCCCCCCCCCCCCCCAACTCTGGTTGCCTCAGGTCAACGAACTGCACAGCAATGAGCTCCAAGGTGCAATGAAGGGGAACAGAATGGGATTAAACCAGTACTTACAGGGAGGTTTATTTGATCACGGCGATTAACCAGGTTTTCCTTTCCTGGGAGATTGACTCGTCCGCACACACACACAGCGTGAGATGCCACACGCCAGGCCTGTTATTATAATTAACCGCCTTTGATGCTCCTCATTACCCCGTGCGGCAGCGAGCTGCAGTTAGCTGCTTCTTCAGAGGCTTCCTGTGGGAACGAAGGTGTCCTGTGTGTGCCAGCCTGTGTGGTATCAGCGGTAGCACTTTCACCTCTCGAGTCAGATGGTTGTGGGTTCAAGTTCAAGCCCCACGTCCGGTCTTGGATTCACAGAGTCTAAATTGATGCTCCAATACAGCGCTGCGGTGGGGGCTGTTGCATTGTCAGAGGTGCCATCGTTTGGATGAGACGTTAAACTGGGGGTCTCACCGATGACATGATAAGACGCTGTATCAAATGCAAGGATTATTATTATCATCATTGTGTGCACAAATAAACCCCGAAGCTCGTGCGATAGGGTCAGTTGGTCTGTTACAGCAGAGACGTACGTCTCTGCTCCTGGATTATGGTGAGTGGTTTTGCTCCGTTATTAAGGTGAGCCGAACCACCTAGTAACAGGGCTGCACGTTGCACACCCTAACTGTGACCAGTGCCTGTTTGTCATTCCCATTAGTTAATTCTTTGTTGTAAGATCGTTCACACCTTGTCATTACACATCATCATCATCACATCGGTTTGTAACAAGATCACCGGAGACACAGGGTTGAAGAGGTTTACTTCAGCCCATTTGATCTCATTCTCACCAAATTACTCTCCTCCCATCACAGCGCCGAACTGTTTCTTAAGAAATTCCCAGTGGGCGAAGCACGACGGCCAAATGCGCACAGCAGTGTCCTGCAAACAGTTGTGGATTGAGTGACCACATTATTTTTTTTTGAGCGATTATTAATCCCAGAAAGCGATTTGCCAATCGACTGGGTTCCTACGTACTGCTGGGGAAACAGAGACGTGTGCTTGGAGTAAGGAAACTCGCCTAAGGTTTCGCCCTGACCTGACCCGCCCGGGAATCGAACCTGGGTCCTCTCGCTTGTGAGGCGAGGGGTCTAACCACCGCAGGAACCCAAAGATCAGATTCCACGGCCCTATAAATGCATGGACTATTATTAGTATAAGTTATATTCAAAGGCAAGGATTGTTCTTATAGCTGGAGACAGCGTTAATGTTCCTAACGCACAACTCTGAGCAGCTGATGATCTGTGAGTAAACCGTGTGCAGTGCCCTGGAGCCAGGTGGCCGTTTAGCTCTTGTGGGTTCATTGCCTCGGGGTCTGGTTACATTCTGTATCTCTTTTTATCATCGTCATTTTCTTCATTAAAATTTTACGCTGGTTTTGAAAAGATTAATTGAGGAACAAGTCAAACATTTCAATTAAAAGAGCGATTATATTGATGGAGTGCTGCTTTACGGTAAGCTAATATGTAGGATTAGGGAAACCTGAGAGAGGCCAGGCTTCCTTTAGTAATGGCATTTTAACCCAGACTTTCATCACCTGCGTAAGGTGGGTCCTGCTATAACAAGGAATAATGATGATGATAGATAGTTTCAATGCTTTCTTATGTGCTGTTCGTCTGTCACCTGTCAGCCAGCTATTGGCTCCAGCACACTCCGAGCCAGGCCTGCGGTTGGGGTTTAAAGATCTCGTGATGGACTTGAAACCATTCAGCCCAGTCGCTCGAGTCCTGGGCGATGTACAAGTCCTCTCCCTCCACCACACGGAAGCGAATCGAACCAGCGATTCGAGTCCCGGCACAATCTTAAGCGCTTCCGTTTCAGCGATGGATCACACCTCAGCCCGTGTCCTGTCACTGGGGTGGGTGGGGGTCGCAGTCCCGTAGCGTAGTGGTTAGTTAGTGTAAGTTGTTGTTAAGCGCTTCGAGACACTGCCCCACGTGAAGGACACGGTGTAAATGCAAGTTGTTGTTGCTGTGCGGTGGTAGCGGGGAGGGAGTGAATCCGCTGGTAATGGCTCTAGTCTAGATGACAAACGAAGGGTGCAGTGGGCGACGCTGGGTGATGGCGGGTGCCTGTAATAACAGGAGGCTGGGGTCGCTCTGGGCTTCACTGACAATAATTTTGTCTGAGCTCAAGTGAAGTGTCTCCTGACGGAGGCTTTCCAAGAATGCTGGTGCCTGGAGCTCTTTGCAGCTGAGCCTAGCAGTGCGCCCGGCTTCCAGCACACCACACAGTGAGCAGCGCTCTCCCCAAACGGGGCTGAAGTTAGCGATGTCAACAACAGCAACAACCACGGGGCCTGGGTTTACCCAGCGCCCCTCAGGAGGGGTGGCCGCCCTGAGCGCTAGACAGTGGCGGAGCCCGATGCCGAACACTGGGGGAGGTGACCTTAGGAACGGTCGCAAAGGAAGGTCTTCAGGGGCGACCTGAAGATGGGGAAGGAGGGGGCATGGCGGAGGGATAGAGGGAGTGTGTTCGCCCTCCCCCGCACCCCGCTTTGCCCCCTCAACAGCAACAACAAATTGCGTTTGCACAGCGCCTTTCACGTGGGGAGGGTGTCCCGATACACTGGACAGTGAAGGGTTTGCACCTGAGCTGGGGGGCACAATCAAGAGGGGTGGAAGGTGGGAGGGGGTGTGGGGGTTACGTCCATTCAGCCCGTCGCTCCTGGGGCAGCGATGCCGATGCGAGTACAAAGTATACAGTCACTACACTTGACAGATTATCCCGTGAAGCGCTTTGGGACGTCTTGAAGTCGCGATAAGGCACTGTATCAAATGTAAGGAGCGCTACCTTAATGCGGGTAGAGCGAGAGAGAGAGATGGGGCTGTGGAGTGAGGAGGGGGGGTGGTGGGAGGATGGGAGGGGAGGAGAGGGGGGAGGAGGGGAGGGAGAGAAACACATTCTTGACAATCTTGTTTGGTTAGAGCGAAGCATCGGAGGCAGAAGCCAACGTGACTCCAGTGGCCATCAGTACGCACTGGTGGTCCACTAAGCATTTGCTGAAAGATATGTGGGAAGCAAAGCATCTGGAGATTGCGGGCTGTGTGCTGTGGGCGCACCTCAACCCCACTCTTCTCAGGAATTCCTGCACAGTCACCCGTCGCTCCCCTCCGGCATTCTTGTGCCTGGCCTTAAGCTCACAGGCCCCGCAATTCCCCCTGCTCTTAGCCCGCGAGCCTTCCCTGTTCCAGGCGCAACATTTGCCAACTGTGTAAAAGCTGCTCCAATTCGTTCTCAATTTGGGAGAGGTTTTCTGCGCAGCCTCTCCAGGCGGAAGGGTTCGATAACAAATGCAAGGATCATTATGATGATGCCGCTAAGAATAAAAATAAATCATAATAATAATATTCCTTCGCGACGTCTCAAAGCGCTTCACGGGATACACTGTAAAGTGAATTGACTGCGTATTTTGCGGGCGACACACGGCAGCCGATTTCGTAACCCCTCATTTTTTTTTAAAAAAAAGCTACGGTTCCCTCCTGCTGCTGCCCCCCCCCTCACCCCCTCCCAACACAAGTCTACGTCTCGCTCTGAACTGCCGGGGGCGGGAGGCGGTTGGTCCCCAGTGACTGACGGGGGGTAGAGGAAACCTCGGCTCCTTTAATTTCCAACGGGAATCATTTTCCGGAGAGAGACGCAGAGCGGGTGGGGGTGGGAGGTGGGGGTGGGAGGTGGGGAGGGGGTTGTTTCAGAGCAAAGCTGCCGTTGCCAGTGGATAGATGTCGGTGGAGCCTCACAAAGCCCTGGGATGTGTGCAAACCGTTGCCATAGGGACCTGCGCTCAGTAGGAGATGATGCCATTGTCATAGTGTTCTTTTTTTCTCTGGGGGAGGGGGAGAGGTGGGGGGAGAGGTGGGGGGGGATGGACATAATTGATGGTCGACCATTAACTGATTAATACCCAGTGGTAGGGACGGGAGTTTGGCTCCTGCCTAAGCTCAGAGCCAAGTGTAGAAGGATCGACGGCTGTCTTTCAACGAAGCCAGTCCTTTCCTGCAGTGAAACGCTTTAAACGAGAACGCTTTAAACCATTGCCGTTCGATGCACCCCCACCCCGCGCCTCACCTGAGAGGGAGGGGGGCTCTATCAAACGCACGTGCAGTCGTGTAGCTCAGTGGTTAGCGCACTCGTCTCGCAAGCGAGAGGACCCGGGTTCGATTCCAGGGCAGCAGGGCGAAACCTTAGCGAGTTTCCTTACTCCGGACGCCTCTGTTTGCCCAGTAGTAAGTAGGAACCCAGTTGTTAGTCGATTGACGGATCGCTTTCTGGGAATAATACTCCTCCAGAATAAAAAAGATTATGCGTTCAATCCCACACCTGTTTGTGGGGTCACTACTGTGTGCAATTGGCTATCACATTTCACCCACAACACGCACAGTCAATCAATCCACTTTACAATCTATTCTGTGAAGCGCTTTGAGACAGACCTCTCTATGACGTGATAAGGCGCTGTATCAAATGCAAGGATTATTTTTGATGATTATTATTATTCACAGAAACGGGGGTTCCGGGCTATTTCAAAATGAGCACGGCTTTGAATGAGAGTAAAAATAATCTTTCTTTCTTGTGTTTCTAAACCAGGACAACCGTATTCCTTTCACGTTACATAATGCACCTGGCTTTTTGGTTTCACACGGGACCTTATACTCCTGGAACGTCTTGAAGTGTCACACGGGGAATCGCTGTCTAGTGTAGTGCCTGTTTTTGGAGGCTGGTGAGGGGTCAGCTGGGTGTCTGACACACGCGGAAACCCATCACCGTGGCTAAGAATATCTAAACCAAGCTGAGATTTCCGTGCATCCAACTTACACGTGGAAATCCCAGAGACAGCTTGTTGGAATGGAATGCGCTCTCTCTCTCTCTCCCTCTCCCTGGAGGGACGCCTCCTGTTTACCTAATTCCGGAAAGTATTAGCCGCAGGTTGGCAAGAGCCAAGGCTTGGGGGAGCCCAGAGTGTGCGTTGTGGTACTGTTTTCTCGAGGCAAATGTTACTGCTTTTGAGTAAAAGCACTTGAATTTGTATCTTGGAATCAAAATGTTTAGAAACTTTGCACCTTTCAGCGAGACTAAGAGCGAAAGCATGAATCAGACAGAGAGAGGGTGCACGCGAACGAGAGAGAGAGTGACAGAGAGAGATAAAGAGACGGAGAGAGTGATAGAGAGACAGAGAGGAGGGATCATTAAGCAAATTGACAGGAAATTGTCCAAAAGAAGTCAGTATTGGGAACATGTTTGTCGAGCGAATGCCAAAAGTGGAATAGAGTTGGATCTATCAAGGTTTGTTTGGCTTTGTAATGAAAGCCTTTTAACGTTTAATTTACTGCGCTGGCGTTGTGAAGATATCGCAATAATCTTAGCCCGCAGGTGAGTGCTAGGACCCAATTATAACGTATGATTAAAAGCTTCAAGTACTGACATAGCAATGTAATAAATAGGTATGTTGGAAGTGACAGTGCCGTAGGGCTTCTTAAAGGAATTTACAATTGAGTTTGTATCTCCGAGCATTTGGCTCTGGAGCTAACTGGGCTGAAGTTCAGTATCGGGTAAAGCCCGCTTCCCAAATCCCTCTCGCATTGCATGGGATTCGGGGTGTCAGCCTGGCTCAGTGGTCGCTTTCTCTCACTCGCTCTCTCTCTCTCTCTCGCCCGCCTCTGAGTCAGAAGATTGTGGGTTCAAACCCCCAAGTTAGGACTTGGAATCACACAGTCTAAGCTAACGTTCCAACGCAGCGCGGGGTGGGGGGGGGGTGTTGCATTGTCAGAGGTGCCATGCTTCAGGTGACATGTTAAACCGAGGTCCCCGTCTGCCTGTACAGGTGGACATTAAAGATCCTGTGGCGCTATTTGAAAAGAGAAGGGAGTTCTCTCTCTCTCCCTTTCTCTCCCGGTGTCCTGGCCAACAAACCAACCCCCAAATAAAATCGGTCACTCACTCCACAACTGGTTGCTGTGTGCAAATTGACAGCCGCATTTCGCCTCCCCAAAAAATACACAATCACTACACATTACGGTATATCTGTTAGCTGTGAAGCACTTTGAGACATACGAATGTTAAAGGCGCTATCTCACGTGCTGGGCTGGTTACCAGAGTGCCCAACACTGCACACCGTGACTCCCTCGGTACAGATGAGCACAGCCCAGGCTCTGAGCCAGGCAGGTTCCACGAAACCCAGGCACGTAACATTAGACATCAACCCAAATTGGTTTAGTCAGTAAATTTATGGATGATTCGACTGTTGTTCCACAGAAAATATGACCAAATGGCTCATCACGCCAGGCAGGGCTCGGTGATGGATCAGCCAGATGTTTAGCTCTCTGAAAACAAAGATGTTCAAGCTTTTTTTTTATATAGCCGGTTGTCAAACCCTCCTGTTAATTGCTCTGTCATTATGAACAAGACAGCACTGTGTGTGGACAGCTTGCTGCAAGCCAGTGCTGTCCAGTTTACAAATGGAGGTGGGAGGGTGGGGGTTGAGGCCAGAAGGGAGGGGTGTTGTATCTTTTCTGCCACCTCTACGCTCGCTCTGTCCACTTTTGCATGGCCAATTTTTTAATATAATATTCTTTATATTTGATACAGCGCCTCATCATGTCGTTGAGACGTCTCAAAGCGCTTCACAGGATACACTGCAAAGTGTTTCTTTCGACCGTGGGTTTTGTGGGCGAAACGCGACAGCCAGTTGCGTACAGCAGTGTCCCGCAAACAGCAGTGTAGTGAGTGACCAATTTTATTTGGGGGATTGTTGGTCAGGACACCCATTCTCTGGTCGAATAGCGCCCCGGGATCTTTAACGTCCCCCTGAACAGGTGTCGACAGGATCTCATCTGAAGGACGACACCTCTGGTAATGCAACACTCCCCCAGTACTGCGCTGGAGTGTTAACCTGAACTGTGAGCTCAGCAGGAAAAATGAAATGGTCTGTACTCTGTGTGTGCGCATGTGTGTGTGTGTGTGTTCGGGGGTGTGAGGGTGTGCGTGTGTGGCTTGAACCCACAACCCCTGACATGCTACAAAGGGAGACAGACAGACAGCATTAACCGAGCTCGACATTTAAAATAAACCACAGCAATGACTTCATACCTCACGCCCAAAGTAAAAAGCAAACTGTGTGCGGTGTGGATGGAAGCCGAATAAATTAACGTCAACAATAGTTATTTAAGGGGATCCAATCAGTGCCTGTAGAGCAGTTGAGGTGGGTTTACGGGTGAACTGTGCTGTGTGATTTAGATAGAATCTTGACGTGAAGTGAAATTGAGCTCGTTGGTTTGTGTGGTTCCTCGAAGAGTGATTTGCGAGGATATTTTGCAGCGTGGAATACAAAATAAGTTGACTTGCTTTCCCTGCTGTAAAGTGGCCTCACACTTGGGAAAAGGCTGCTGGCCAACATGGCTTCATTATCGGGATCGTCGCGATTGGAGTAACGACGGAGTGAGAATTAATAACTTGCCGCCATCATTCTCTTCCGGGCCACTGGCCACTTTAGCCGTTTGAGGGCAGATCATTTGCTGATTAAAAGGCAAAGCGAATGGTATTGTCCCTGATAACCACGGCTCATTAATCGCTAAACAGGTTGAGATTTATGAAAAAAAAGGTTTCATTAAATGGAATCCGTGGAGAACCTTCTCTTCTCCCCGCCCAAACCCCTCCATGAAGCGTTGGGTGTATGTGCACAATCTTATATAAATGTCAGAAAATTCCAGAGAGGAGTGGGGAACTATCTGTTGAGGAAATCGGCTGAGGTGCGTGTGGGAGACACAAACAACGATACACGCATAAATGCACACAACACGCAAGAGGAATACGCACACCCACACACACACAACATGCAAGAGGAATACACACATGCACACACAACATGCAAGAGGAATACACACACGCACACACAACATGCAAGAGGAATACACACACACGCACGCACACACAACATGCAAGAGGAATACACACACACGCACGCACACACAACATGCAAGAGAGGAATACACATATGCACACACGCACACAAGTAAACACACCAACAGAGAACAGTGTAGGATTTGGGGGACAGAAATTGTGTGGGATTTTTAGGAATTGTCAAACTGAAGCCTGGAGACCACTTAAAGATTATTTGGGGGCCGGGGAGAGTGTGCATTTTGCTGCTCTTCAACTGATGCAGCCCAGAAAACAAACAGGAAACCCCCCCAAAAATAGTTAGACTCCGGGACTTTAAGCTCACGGTCCAGCGTATGGGCTCTAATGCAGTACAGGTGTGTGGGGGTGGGGGGGGTTACATTGCTGGAAGCACCGTCCTTTGGATGCAGTGTTAAACAGGTCCCATCTGTACCTGTTCAGATGGATGTTAAAGATCCTGTGGAATGACTGCAAAAGAGAATCTCTCAGATAAGAAAAATCAGTGTTTCACCCACAAATAAGACAATCGATCCTCTTCACAGTATATCCTGTGACGCACTTTGACAAGTCTCACTGACGTGATAAGGCGCTATATCAAATGCAAGGATTATTATTATTATTATTACTCACTTCTTGGCTGTATCTGGGGACATGGTTGTGCATAACTCGGCTGTCTTGTTTGCTGACAAAATATACAGTCACTGCTCTTTACAGAAACTTTGTGCAGCACTTTGAGACACTCAGGACATGATAGGCGCTGTGTCAAACGCTAGGATTATTCCTGATTATCGAGCATCTCCCGACGGCTGGCCAGCTCGTCAGTAACGGGAAAGCCGTGTGCTTTACATCATCACAAAGGGAACTAAAGGGGAAGTGGGAGAGAGAGAGAGAAAAAAAAACCTTTACGCGCAGAGTGTCTGGAATGTGTAATTCTCAGCCGCAAACCATTGTTCGGGCAGATAAATTCTTTGAAAAGAGAATTAGATAGACGACTGAAATAGAGGAATTTCAAAGGAGGGGAGAGACAGAGAGAGAGAGAGAGAGCGTGAGGGAGAGTGGGATTAGACAGGGATTAGTCTCAAGTGGAGAAAAATCACCAGTGTGGATTGGATGGGCTGAATGGCCTGTTTCCGAGCCGTGCTGTTTTTTTTCTGCTGTGTTTGCAGACGAGGCTGCAATTTCGACACAACCGCAGCAATCGGGAGAAGTTGGGAGACGGAGCAAGCGAGGCAATGAGAGACATCTTGATCTCAGTCTCAGTGTGGCGCAGGGAACATCTGACCCACAGCACTCCTGCGAGACTGCGTTGCTGTTTACTTTAGGCATGGATTTTGACTATTATTTTACAACAATGCTGATGGAAATAGCTCGAAGGCAATGCCTGAGCGCTCTCGATCATGGAGAGCAATGCGGGGAATGCTGAACATAAAGTTAATTACAGGTAGCTGGAGGAGCTAATATCTCTTCCACTGCTGTGTCAGAGATCCCTTTTGACTGTCTTACAGAAACCAACACTTTGTCTCGAAATCAGATAACCCAGGCCCTGATTCCCCACTTTTTTTTTGTACCCTTTTCCCCACGGACTTTGGTGATTTGGGATTAGCCGCGAACCACACTTAGCCGCGACGGACGTGCCAGGAAAAGTCTGCCATAGTTTCGAGCGCTCCGAGACGTTGCCCCACTTGAAGGGCGCTGTATAGACGCAAGTTGTTGTTGTGGTTTCTGTGGGGCAGAGGGCGCCGCAAGGATTCATAAATCGTTCTATTACTTTCACCAAAAATAGCCTTTTGTGGCCCGGGCGTGGTATAAGGGGAAAGGCAGCTGGCAATGTAGTGTTCCACCTAAAACTTCACATGATTTTCCCTTCCACCAGAGCCACGGAGTCTTTAACATCGACCTGAAGAGGTTTTGTGTCTTATCTGGAGGATGGTGTCTCTGATATTGCAGCTTTCTCTCTTCCCCACTCCCCCTCCATTCCCCCACCCCTAACCCCTGGAACTGCCCTGGAGAGTCAGCCTGCAATGTGGACTCAAAGTACCCCGACATGTGGGGCTTGACCCCACAATATTTGACCAACAGAGCCAGACTGACACTCCAGCGCCTTGGAATGTCCTCCTGACGTGAAAGGCGCTATATAAATATGCAAGTTGTTGTTGTCGTTGTTAATACCCTGCCTAAAGTGAGTGGCGAGTCCCAGTTCGTGATGGGCTAAGTCACTGTGTATTTTGGTGTAGAGTGTGTGCGGTACAATAATGTAAGACAGTGTAAATAGTTGCCCCAGCTTTATACTGGGCAGCAATTTCGAACGAGTTCCCGAAAGGAAAGTCCTGGTTATATAACCCAGGAACCCACTCCCTCCCGGCTTTTGTTTTTGTGTAAGAATTCATTCGGTTTGACAGCCCTGGGGTCCCTGTTGCTACAAGTAGCTGTGACCGACAAGACTAGTCATGTTAACAGCAGACTGATTGCCACAAGCCTTCGTGCAGAATTCTCCACCTGTGCTACTTTAGCTGCTTTTCTCTGCTCAGAATCTTGTGCCTCCCGTCGGCAGGAACAAAACCTTATATAAGAACATTAATCAGGGCGTGTGTGCGCGTGTTTTAAGAACGATTCCAGCATAGAAAGAGCCCTCCGTGTCTGTGTTGGGGCTCGCTCCCCCACTCTAATAATCCCAATCCCTGCTGCTTTCCCCAACATAATTATGCTGAGGCTCACGAATGCACAGTCACTACACTTGTCACCAATTTCCTGTGTTCCTTTGAGCCATTCGGATGTTGTAGGCTTAACATAATGTACGAGAGATTATGATGGTTATTTGGTATTTGCCGAGATTGCTAGTTACAAGCAATGAATGCGAATGAATCCTCTCCCTCTCCCCCACCCCCCAGCACACCTCCCACCCCCCACCAACCTGGAAATGGGGGTGGTAAGAAGCGCAGTTAAGCTCCCAAAAAGGACTGAGGGAATAGAGACCTCGCGATACAGACTTGACAGAGCAAACTAGGACAGAAAGTCAAATGCTATGGAAGAAACAACAAGCGCAAACCATCCCGACAATAGCCTGAACAAGCGATCACAATGGCCCGATTCATTCCGTTGACGATTCTGGAATTTTTACGGAGCAAAGTAACTCCTGATTGAGCATAATTAAAATGCCAACAAAGGTAATGATGGGGTATTGAATCAAAGGCTTTGTGCTTCAGGTGATGAGAGTGCAGGATTGGCAAAAACCCCACAGGTAGGTAAGCAGAGAACACCTACTCTTAAGCCTTGGCAGCTCAGAGAATAGCAACGTAGCCCCCTGTGGAAGTCAATGTCAGCTTGATGTACGGCAGAATATTATATAAAGAATATAATATTATATGTCATAGATCATAGAATATTTACAGCACAGAAGGAGGCCATTCAGCCCATTGTGCCCGTGCCTTCTCTTTGGAAGAGCTGCCCCAGTCAGTCCCACTCCCCTGCTCTTTCCCCATATCCGTGCAAGTTTTCCCTTTTGAAGTTACCAATCCAATTCGCTTTTGAAAGTTGTTATTCATCTGTTTCCACGGCCCTTTCAGGCAGCTCATTCCAAACCGTAACAACTGTCTGCTCACCTCCCCCTCTGGTTCCTTTGCCCATCATCTTGAATCTGCGTGCCCTGGTTACCCTCCAGTATTCCAGAGAGCCCCAAGTTCCACCTGGTCTTAGCCTGCACAACCATTTCGTCTTCGAGTTTGGCTCCGCCGAATTGTGGAAGAATTCTATGAATTGGCAGTTAATTTGAGAGCTGGATCATGTTAAGAACTGCAGGGAAAAAAACAGCTTCCAAACAAAGTGTGATACCTCTGTGATAGCAGTCCTGTCTACCTATTGGAAGATTAATTGCCGATACATTTCACAATTGGCCGTGGCCAACGTTTGAAACGATGCTTTGAGGCCCGGAGGCCGTTCGCATTCTTTGGTTCGTTCTTGGATGACGCTTCGCCTCCTATCGGGCCCAATCTCTTCCTTCCCCAAGTCCTTCCCAACAGCCAACTCGTTACTTATTCTCGAAGGTTTCGAGTTTCCGAATGTTAAGGCAACACTACTGTCCTGACTGTATCAGATTGGCCTGTCTAACCACTTATCTCTTCTTACAGACCTCGGCACTCTCTGTCGTTAGGTTTCGCTCCTAAACTGAAGAATTATCTTCTGGTTGTTCTGAATGGCTTTCAGATTCCTTCAGCTCCTGTTTCCATTGTATCTGTTCGGAGGTCCAACATTCCACCTAGTCTTAGCCTTTAGCCTTGACATGTAAGGTTGCTCACTACTAAGCAAAGTTCTTAAATTATGCCTCAATTTAGAAGCTGGTTTTAAGATGGCTTCCAAATTAACACTGTGTGTATGTCTACAATACGAAATTACATTTGTACAGCGCCTTTCACGTCGGGAGGACTATGTGGGTGGGGGTGGCGGGGCTGTCTTTTTTTGATGAGACGTTAAATCCCAGATCAAGTCTCCCTGTTTGGGTGGACATTGAAGATCTCTGTGACATTATTAGAAAAGAGAAGGGAGTTTCTCCCTTAGGTCCTATCCAGTGATTTTCCAGATAAAATTAGCCATTCACCTCATGGCTGTTCGTGGGACTTTGCTGTGCATTGAAATGGCTACCAGCAAAAACAGTCACTACACTTGACAGAAAATACTCTCAGGCGTTTTGAGACATCAGAATGTTTTAATGTCATAAGATGTTCACCTGTGAAATATAGTCGCTGCACTTTACAGTAACTCCTTTCAAACATCATCTCCACATTGAAGGGTTCTTTAACAAATGCAAGGATTATTACTATAATAATAATAATAATAATCCTTGCATTTGATATAGCGCCTTATCACGACTTTGAGATGTCTCAAAGCGCTTCATAGGATATATTTTGAATCGAATGTATATTTTGTGGGCGAAACACGGCAGCCAATTGTGCACAGCAGTGTCCCACAAACAGTCGTGGATTGAGTGACCAAATTTGTATTATAGAAATGGAAGTTGTTTCTCTCTCTTTCTCTTCTGGAATGAGTCCAGTCTCTGCTCCTAGTCTCTGAGTCCACGGTCTATGTAAGTGGCAGACAGGAACCTGAGCCACATGCATTGCAATCTCCTCTACTCCACCATCAACAGATCTGCACCCACATGCAAAGCTGCCAATGTTCCACTCCTCTCCCAGTACCTGGATGGAATACCTTTTGCCTGGTAATGTCTCTGGCTCCCAGCCAGTGCTGGGCGCAAGAATCCCATATGGGAATCCCCTGCTACATGATAGGCTTCTGTCACGCAAACATCTTCTAGGTACAAACCCCAAACCCACAGGGTCATGGCTTTCAAATAAGAAGCGAACGTGTGGAAGCACAGGTACTGACAATAATGATGGGAGCGTGTGATAAGCTCCTCTCACAGAATGGGAACATTGACTACAGAAGGTTTCCTAAAGGAACCAGAACAGAGTCTGGAAATGAAAAGGATTTGGGATTTGCTAGGTCAATATTTGTCAGGTCGGGATAACATTTGTTATGTCGGGGTATTAAAAGATATGGGACAAGGGCGGGTAAGTGGACTTGAGGTACAGATCAGCCATGATCTAATAGCATGGCAGAACAGGCTGGAGGGCCCGAATGGCCTCCTCCTGTTTCTATGTTTCAGTGGGCAATGAGATAGATGGGTTGAAAGAATCTTTTGGGAAGTTGCGTGGGTGACGAGATGGACTCATGCTCCACATCTGCATGTTAACATCTACTCCAGGTGTCATTGATGTGCTCCCAGCATTGTCCCACAAACCCACCCCGATTGAGTGACCAAACTATTATTTTTATTTATCGAGTTAGTTTTTTTTTGGAAGGGAGTATTACCCCCGGAAAAGCGATCCGCAAATGGACTAATAACTGTGTTCCTACTTACTACGAGGTAAACAGAGGCGGTGGAGTAAGAAAACTTGCCTAACGTTTCACCCCCTACCTGGGAATTGAACCCAGGTCCTCTTGCTCGAGCGGCGAGTGCGCTAATCACTGAGCTACAGGTCTCTACAGAATTCTAGCCCGTGCACTTAGAAATTCTCATGGGTTAAAGCCACAGCGGAGCAATGCCCTGCAGTCCAATTTTATTCCGAAAGCTAAACTTTGCCAATTCCTGTCATACTTTGTCAGCTGCAAACAATTCAGTTTAGCGTGTGGGTTTTTTCCGCGCTGTAAGTAGTGTCTTTGACCTTTTCCATTGGCGCTGGTGACGACAGTGTGGTTTCTTTATGTTCCTGCATAATTTCTGGGATGGCAACCGTGCGTGTATAGAGAAGTGGAGATCTGGGACACCTTTTCAGGCGTGCAGTAACCATTGAGTAATACTTAACCCAGCACTACACAGCGCTAGTTATGCATTACAGAAGCTGCGATCCATTCAGCACGCAAGACCTTGGCTTGCCTCCAATTTCAAGTGTAGGGGCAGTAAGATCATAAAGAAAAACCTCTTCAATCTCTTCCGAAGTAGATTTTAATCAATAAACAGCGGCAATTTGCACTGCGGACTCGCTCAGGGATACTTCAAGCTCAGAAATACTTCAAGCTAGTTTTCAAACCTTTCCCGTGAAGTGCCTGGAGACGTTTCGATATCGTGGAGCTGTAACTAGCAAATGGCAGGATTCTGATTCCTGCTATTAATATTGCTATTTCGCCCACAAAATACACAGTCACCACACTTTACAGTATATCCGGTGAAGCGCTTTGAGACGTCTCGAAGACGTGATAAGGCGCTGTATCAAATGCGAGGATTATTATTATTATTATGACGACATATTGGGAAACTTTTTACCAGGTTATAATTTCTGCTACACATTACTTAACTTTGCGCTGGAATTTCTTTTGAACAAGAAGCAACGGCCATCACTTGGGGTCAAAGCCCCTCATTTTATTTCGGTCGCTGGCTGCGCAGAGGTCTGATCTACCCAAATCACAACACTTTGTCCATCTTCTTAGGCTTTACAAACTTTTGCATACAGAATAATTAACTTCAATGAGTTTCCAGTGTGTGATCTTTTTTGTGTGTGGGTGGGGGGGTGGGGGGTGTTGGAGGGCGTTGTAATGGCATTGTGGCTGATTTCTCATACCTGTAGGTGTATTTGACTAACGGTGATGATTAATTACCTTTTTGTTCAGTAAAACCTTGGTCGCCCAGCTCTGCTTACAAAGGGAGCCTTTGTGTGCGACGAGGAGTTTCACTGTGAGTGCGGAAATGCTCCATCGATTGCGTTTCGTTGCAACTTTATCCAAAGATGTTACTTTTAGGCGATTTTGGCCTGAATTCAATTGCGCTCTCTCCTTTTCATGCACTGGAACGATAAGCAGAAAGGCTGAGAATGGGGCAGTTGTACAGTTCCCAAATCGTCAAAGATATTGTGGACAAGGATGAGGGTTTGATCAGAAACATCCGCCAAAAATGTGCGATTATTTTAGGGGAAATTTGTTTTTTTTAATTTACTTTAAGTCTTAATTTAATGTTTGTTTGAGAACAAACTATCCTTGCATTGGTTCAGCGCCTACGATATGAAATGGTTTAAAGCTGCTTCAAACGGAATTGCTTGACGGCCAATTTACACATGTTCCCCCCCCACCCCCACCCCCCCTGGTCTGTGCTGGGGCTCGCTGCCCCACTGGAGCTCTCTACTCTAACCCCATTCCCTGCTCTCTCTCTCCCATCGTGTCTGTGCTGGGCTCGCCCCCCCCTCTCTCTACTCTAACCCCACCTGCTCTCTCTCTCCCCATCGTGTCTGTGCTGGGGCTCGCTCCCCCACTGGAGCTTTCTACTCTAACCCCACTCCCTGCTCTCTCTCTCTCTCCCCATCGTGTCTGTGCTGGGGCTCGCTCCCCCACTGGAGCTCTCTACTCTAACCCCATTCCCTGCTCTCTCTCTCTCTTCCCATCGTGTCTATGCTGGGGCTCGCTCCCCCACTGGAGCTCTCTACTCTAACCCTATTCCCTGCTCTCTCTCTCTCTCACTTCCCATCGTGTGTGTGCTGGTGGTGCTCGCTCCCCGCAGCGAATTCAAGGCTACGATCTCCTGTTAGGGTTTTGGATCTCAGTGGAAGCACCAAGTTTGGCTCTGAAGGAACCTTATAACTCATCTGAAGCTAATCGGAGATCACAGTGGCGCAGCCCCTCCCAGAGCAGAGCAATGTCATGGTTATATGATCTGCGAAGGCTCCATTTTTCATTGTTCAGACGTGGCTTTGTTTCGGTTGATGTCCTCTGTTTCCTGTTTGACTCAAGTCGTTTCTGCTGCTGGGGAGCAGAGTGCCCTGCTAAAGGCAGTGAGCCGGACGCACAATCAATCTGCTCATGAATTATCGAGATGGGTACAATGTCTGGGAGGGAGGGAGGGAGGGAGGGATCGAAAAAAGGGAACGAGAGAGAGAATCACTGTGCTGTTAGTTAGAGCCAAAACGTCACCCACAACAGTATCAAAGTCCCGGTAACAGCCATGACACGAACGAACCACATACCGGAGGATTGTTGACCAGGACACCAGGAGAAACTTCCGTGGGAGGTTTGATGTCCGCCAGGGCGAGAGCGCGGTTTAACGTTGGTTGATTGGGGGTGGGGGCGGTGGGGGGGGGCGGTGTGTATGTGTCTGCGTGCGGGAGGGGTGGGGGCACAGTCTGGATACTAATGGGATTTCATTGTTACGAATCCCTCAGGAATCCAGTGGGTCAAACACCTCCCCCTCCCCACCCCCAGTTGAGTTCAGAAACACCATCGATCACACTATACGTCTCGGCTACCTCCCTCACCCGAGCGAGCTACTGCTGGGGAAGCACTGACTCGAAACTGACGCAAGGCAGGAGAGGTGACTGCCGCACTTGCCCGTGGTACAGACTGACCCAGGCCTGTGGAGAGCTGGGAAGGCTAGTGACCGCACAGGTTAGAAGGAAACCCGAGCCATTGTTTCCAGGTTTAAACGCTCAGAGGAAACTTTTTTCTATTTTGATTTTTTTTTTCTTACCCTGAGATTCAATCTCTCCGCCAGGGAAGTCCCATCCATTATTTGTGTGCATTCCACCTTAGACAAAAGAATTGGTCGCGTTGAACCTCACAGCAAAGTAATGACCGCTGCAGATGAAAAGGCCCGGCCGGGAACACGTTAATGGTTTTCCCGCTGGAGCATGAAGTGCAAAAGCTGGCAACCGCCAAGCCCCAAAGGTGCAAACGTTAGAGCCGGGCACCAGGTAAGCCCAGGAATGGAGCCTCCGCCCGCATAGGAGATCAACAAAACGTGTTCACCCACAAAACACACAGTCACTACACTTCACAGTATACCTTATCCCATCAAGCACTTTGAGATGCCCTCCTGACTTGAAAGGCGCTGTACCAAATGTTATATACAGTCGAACCTGTTCAAGCAACCACCTCCATTCAACAACCAACCCTGTTAACAACCACCTCCCTAATAACAACCATCCTGGAACATCCTGGACACACATTATACACACCCCAATGTACCCTTTCCTCGGAGGCCACCTTTATTTTACCGTCAAGTCTGTTTCTAGGCGAACACAGAGGAGAGACAGTTTGCACACGGTATTTTATTGGGTGACTGTGTAGGTGGCAGTGACAGTTGGCAGCCTGGCTTGTGAATGCTCCTCTGCGCAGATTCCCTGCATTTCACTCAGTCACCAGTCAGGAGTTTTCCTGGGTGTCATTTGCACATCGGGATCGAATATCTGGAAAGTTTTACGGTGGTACGTGTAGCCTCACCGACCGACGGGACAACATGAATGAAAGGCCAGTGAGCTGTGGCTAATGATGGGATGAGATCAGACCAGACAATTCAACAAGTACCGGACTCAGCCCGGCTCGGTGTAAATATCTGTCACAAGAGTAATTCACTTAGAATAAGTGGTTAATCCCAGGATGTTGGCTTGAGTTCTGCTTCTCTCTCACCACCACACACACCCCACCCCCGCCTCCTCTCCCTGCGTGACACAGACACACGCTCATATCATTCTTACACAAGCCACTGAGCAGTATTGCTTTGTGCTAACTCCCGGCAGGCGTGGGAACCCGGCAAATGAGAAGACGATTAACTCGATGTATACGACGTAAGAACAGGAGGAGGCCATTCAGCCCCTCGAGCCTGTTCCGCCATTCTATTAGATCCTGGCTGAGCCGTACCTCAACTCCAATTACCCACCTTTGCCCCTTATCCCTTGATGCCCTGACCCAACAAGCGTCCAGCCACCTCAGTCTGGACATTGTGAACATGAACAAAATTTGAACATCTATCCTGACCCCAGGGAAGCCCAACTCTGTGGGTCTGACTCCCCCGTCCGCTCCCTCCACTCTGCTAACGCAGGCCCTTAGCTCCCTCCTCTCTGCCATCGGCAGACACTTTCAGACACTTGCTAACCCCAGAGGGGTGTGTGTGTGTGTGTATGTGGGTGGGTGGGTTGGGTGTGGGGCATTTCATACAGTGCCTTATCATGTCTTCGAGACGTCTCACAGCGCTTTACAGAATATACTGTAAAATGAATTGACTGTATACTTTGTGGGACAATTGCACACGGATCACCTGTTTTGTGAGTCCAAACCCATCCAGCAACCTTTGAAGTCTCTGTCTACATGACCTTGTTTCCCTCCTACAAGACAGAATTGCCAATGAATAAGAATTCGATCCACATTTACGATGCTCAGGGACAATAAAATGCTCAGCAATTAATTACGTCTCTCGAGATAGTATCTCATATCCCTTTGAGTAATGGGAGAAAGCTGTAATCTCTGCCTTATTGCTGATTATCTAACTCGTCATGTCCATGCCAACTCTGTATGATCATCTCCATTTGTTACTGCAAGGTATTCTTCTAGGAATCTCTCACTGATGTTGAGATTGGAATACCTGAGGTGCCTCTGGGACTGAAGCCCATTAGCAAACTCTGGGCGAGTCTGCAGTAAATCCAAGGCTCTGTTGATGGTTGGTGAGGCTCGTCAATGAGACCTTGGCTGGCTGAACCCTGTGAGCCAGATCCCTGTCTGACCAGTTGGGGGATGCTGGCTGGACAAGCGCTGACCTGGATAGTGACGCTGTCCTCTCTGTCCAATGGTGTAATTGCTCACACTCCACACAGCCGAAGACGTAACAATTATCTTTACGTTTGGTTCAGCGCCTTATCACGTCGCCGAGATGTCCCAGAGCGCTTCGCAGGTTTCATTTCTGAGGATAGCGTGAGGAAGCAAAGCTATTTTGTCAGAGAGTTTTCCAACTTTGTCCAAATGGGAAATAAAAAAAATACTCTCAACCTCCTGTGCTGCTCTCTCTTGTTTCCGTGCCCTCGGCTGTGAGACCGATAATGAGATTGGATGCGTTTTTGTTTCCACTTCCACTGCCTGGGGTCCTTGTTTGTGTTTTGGTAAGTGATTCTGATCGAGCGGTGTCTGTATTTATATAGAGCAATGGTGGCCAGAGCTGGGGTTAGCACACAGTCTGATCTGAATACATAGATGCATGAACTAGCACAGCCGGCAACTGAGAAGACCATTAATAATAATAAACATGGCATTTGATACAGCGCCTTATCACGTCTTCGAGACGTCTCAAAGCGCTTCACAGAATCTACTGTAAAGTGAATGAACTGTATATTTTGTGGGCGAAACGCGGCAGCCAATTGCGCACAGCAGCGTCCCCACAAACAGTCGTGGATCGAGTGACCGCATTATCATTTTTATCTATTTAATTTTGAAAGGATTATTACCCCCCGGAAAAGCAATCCACCGATCGACTAACAACCGGGTTCCTAGGTACTGCTCGGTAAACAGAGGCGTGCGTGTGGAGTAAGGAATCTTTCCCAGTGTTTCGTCCTGCCCGGGAATCGAACCCAGGTCCTCTCGCTTGCGATGCGTGTGCTCTAACCGCTAAGGTACAGGACCATTATATTCCTCTGTAATGTATCTATTTGACCAGTTCATTATATTGAGCGAGATGTGCACTATTTGACGTTGCAATACAGGAGAGAATGGAGAGGAGACATTGGCACCAATAAGGGGTTGTAATGGACAACAATAGAGGCATCACAATGGGAGAACATCAGGTGCAAAATTACATGGAAATAGTTGACGTGTTCCAATGTAATTATTTGCAGATTACAAGGATATAATTCTCATGAAACACCGGCTGATAAAGGATGTCAGTGTAGATTACATACTGATATTACAGCAACTAAACTCAGTTACCTGCCTGTTATGAGACTGATATTTCACATGCAAGTAAAGTTAAACCAGAGTATCTTCTCCTGTGCAGCGAGAACAAAGGCCGACATTGTTCCGAGGGCTGGTTAGATCGTGGGCCAGAGCTGTATCTGTTGCATGCTCAAAGAATCCTGGAATGTACACTGAAAACGGTGCGAGCACAATTCACTGGACACATTTCACATCGTTTTCAATGCAAAAAGTCAACATATTTTAGGCATTACCTCACCTTTCCTTTATCATCGCCTCCATCTCAACATGATATATTCACATTGAAGGTGTCTGTTTATCGCTCCCTCTGCCCCATTCCCCCCTCTCAACCCCCATCCCCACTTTGACTTTAGTTTGTAATGATGGGACAGGTCTCAGAGATATGACCCCAAATTCCACCTCGTTTTAGTGTGAAAGACTGTTGTTTGGCTCAAAACTATAAGAATTATGCAGAATTATGCAAAACCTGCTAAATTTGGAAGTTGCTTCTTTTTAAGGCATGTGAATGACCGGCCTCCAAAAAATGAGTCTGAATTTAAGCAATTTCCACAATTCTGTCATATTTTAAGACAAATTGGTCTCGTGGTCTTAGATGAGATGTAATTCCATGCCTCTGATTAAATCTTGCTTAAGGCTGATTTTCTCTCTTGAGCAGCTACGGTATATCTGGCTCCAGGAACCCCTCGTAAAAGACAATGAGAGCTAATTTGCAAGATTTCTTAATAAGAAATGAGCAATTATCCAATTCCTGAAGCAAGGGGTGCCTTTGAGAATACCCTCAATACTGTGTTAGGTTTTCAGTGATGAATTCTCATTGAGCGTGTCAGATGCTTTCGAGATTGGGTAAACACGCATTTCATATTAAGAAATCTGTTAAGAAATACCGCAAATTAGACTCCCATAAGTGAAGCAACAAAGCTGCACAAAGGATTAATTGCATGAGCAATGTTCTGAGTGTGTTGCACAGGAACAGACTTGAATCTTCCATAACTTAAACTGCAAAACAAAATACTTGGGTTATTTTACTCCAACTTTGAAAGAGTCTTGTACTGTGGGATATGACAGCAATGCCTAAGGATACACATATAGTGGCTTTGAGTAAGCATAATTATTATTTTGTGGATTGACTATGCAACTCTCACTTACACAAGATCTTCCTGGCATTTCTTTGTGAAATACTATAGCACCTTATTACGTCGGGAGAACCACTCAAAGTACTTCACAGTTTTTGTTTTGTTTTGGTGAAGTGTAGTGACTGTGTCTCAAGCCTCGACCGTTTGCGGGGACGCTGCTGTGCGCACTTGGCTGCCGCGTTTCGCCCACATAATATACAGTCAATTCACTTGACAGTATATTCTGTGAAGCACTTTGAGACGACTCAAAGATGTGATAAGGCGCTGTATCAAATGCGAGGATTATTATTATTATTATTATTATTATTATCTCAGGCTGGCTCAGACGATAGCCCTCTCACCTCTGGCTGTGAGTTCAAACCCAACATGAGGACTTTGAGCTGATAGTCTGGCCTGATGTTCCAGTGCACTGCTGGGGGGAGAGCATTGCATTGTCGGAGGTGCGGTCCTTCAGACACAATGATAAACCCACATCCCATATCTACCTGTTCAGTTTGACGTTTTGGTTCTATGGATCTATTTGAAAAGAGACAGGGGGAGTTTCTCCTGCATTCCTGACCCTTGCTGGGCGCAAATAGGCACGATTGCCTACAAAATCCAAGCCTCCCTCCCCTCTCTCCTTCCCTCCCTCTCTCTTTCTCTCTCTCTCTCTCTCGCTACACCTCAGAGCATTTGCCCGTGAAGCGCTGTTGAGATGTTTGTTTCAGGGTTCCAGGCGCCATCAGGAAAGCAAGCCGTGTTTGTATGGATGCTCACTGCTTGTGCTGTGTTTCTCTTGAGTTTTCAGACTTGCTCTCTCTCTCTCTCTCTCTCTCTCTCTCTCTCTCTGCCTCAGATTTATTCGTGAAGAGCTGGAGATGGCAGAGCAAGTTATTACCTGTGACAAGCACGTTATTGCCAAAATTCTCAGCCTATTAATTAATGTCAGCTCCTTGCTTTGTCTTGCCTGACTCTCAGAGTTTCAGGCAAAAAAAAACTGCGCAGAGAGAAACTACAGAACATCTCACCTTAATCCAAGCCTCCCTCCCCCCTCTCCTTCCCTCCCTCTCTCTCTCTCTCTCTCTCCCTCCCACCTCACCACCTCCAGAGACAAATCTATTTTAAACCCAAAGGACTTTTATTTATCCATTTAGTCCCGTGTTTGCTAATTTTAGCAAAAAATTTAGGCGTATGTGAATTTAGGTTGTCGAGATTCTGGGCAATCGTTATGTAGTCGTTCACTTTGAATTCTTACCTCTCCAAACCTAACGGCTAAATCATTGAGAGAAAGGGGAAGGGACAGGAGGGGAGTGGAGAACAAATGGGACAATGGGTCGATGCCCCATGTCGGGACTTGGAATCACACAGTCCAAGCTGAGGCTCCAATGCAGCGCTGGGGGGTGGTATTGCATTGTCAGAGGTGCCGTCCTTCGGATGAGACATTAAACCGAGGCCCCCGTCTGCCTGTACAGGTGGACGTTAAAGATCCCGCAGCGCTATTCGAAAAGAGAAGAGAGTTTCTCTCTTTCCCCCAGTGTCCTGGCCCCCAAATAAAATCATTCACTGGCTGTTTGTGGGACGTTGCTGTGCACAAATCGGCTGCTGTACATACTACAAAAAAGTACACGGCCAAAAATACACAATGAAGCACTTTGAGACCTCCCACAAAATACAGTCACTAAACTTTACAGTATATGCTGTGAAGCGCTTTGGGACATCTCAACAACCTGATAAGACGCTATATCAAATGCAATGATTATTATTATTATTCTCTTGAAGTGAAAAGTGCCGGTATGAAACTATTGTTATAATTTCCTTGTTTTACACACAGAGTTACACACGCGTGATGTTTTTCCGGCTATTTAAGGCTGTCTGAATCAGTGCAATTCACGTCAGGGGTTCCTTTGCGTGTCGGCAGCTATTAACCGCACACAAAAGAAGAGTGGACGTCGTTGTTTACTGTGGTTGTTCTCGTTGCTTCTCTCACAAAGCCCTCAGCTTGAGGTGCCATTACCCCAGGTTGGATGGAGCTCGGGTGGATAGCCAACTAACCCTACCACTTTGACCCAATCTTGGTTTTCGGGACCCGTTCTGTGGAAGTCAGCCTGGGAGAGAAAGAGAGCGAGAGAGAGAGAGAGAGAGAGAGAGAGAGAAAGCACTCGTTAGTAATCCATGTGAATAGCCCTGTCTCTGTGGGGGGAAATATGTGTTGAGAAGCTTTATCACGTCCAGGGTGCTGACAATCCAAAAATTATGGCTCCATTCAGAAGCCATTCTCTCACCAGGGCTGGAGACAAATCACAGTTCTGGTCTAAAGGAACGTTCCAAAGGACATTTTTTGTCCCTTTAAGTCTTTTGTCCGTGACTAACCGCACTTTGCAGCGGGGAGATGTCAGACAGAGGAAGAGGATAAAAGCAGCTGAATCGCGTGAGATTGACTTGGTGCGTGAGCTTTAAGCAGCCGCATATGGTTCGGGAGGCGGTAGAGCTGGTGACATTTCACATCCTTTCCTTTGTCAGTGAAACGCTGCACATTTCACACCATTCTGCTAGTTTAAAGAACATAAAATTGGGAATCAGTGCGATGGCTTCTGGGGTCCATTTTAATAATAATAATATTAATAATCCTTTCACCCACAAAATACAGTCAATTCACTTTACAGTGCATCCTGTGAAATGCTCTGAGACGTCTCAACGACGTGATAAGGCGCTGTATCAAATGCAAGGATTATTATCATTATTATTATTATTATTCTTCAGTCCGAAATCCTGCTGAGAAATAGAGCAAAATTGCACCTGACATTCCTGTGTGTTAAAGGATGGCTGGCGTTATTTTGCAGCTGTCAAGGTCGCAATGGAGCCGAGAAAGATTTCACTCAGGTATTTGTGAAGGGAACTTGCTTGCCATCTGACACTGACACCAGCGCCTTACAACACAAGTGTAAGAGATGCTTGTAATATTTATGAAATGTCTTTGAAAAAAGTTGCTGAGGTGAATGGAGGCTGGAGATGACCCCAGTCTTCTGTCAATGGATGGTCTCATTGTATCAGTCTCTCCAAACTCCCTCTCTGAGCTCTCTGGCACGATATTCCCCAAGGCCAAATAAATAATCTCCGGTGATTTGTTCCCCACAAAGCCTAGAGATTGTGCGGAGAAATATCAAGTGATGTTTCACTGAGTGCATTGCGGGCAACAGGGCAGTGAAGGTTGAGGAGAGACACCAGGAAGTGTTTCCTTCCGCAGAGGAAATAAACAGCTGGTTTGGGCTGAATTGCGGAAAACTCTTAAATTCAGCCTTCGTTTCCCCCCCACCCTTTGGAACTCCATCCCACAGTCCCTCCGCCTCGCCATCCCCCCCCCCCACTCCCCACCCCCACTCCCTTGTCTCTTCAAGGCCCATTTCATCATTGATCCCAACCCCCAGCTCGGATCCAAATCCTTGACTGTCCAGAGCCTTGGGACGCCCTCCCCATGTGAAAGGCGCCGTGTAAATGTCATTTGTTGTTATTGTTTGGAAGTTGGACTCTTTTCAAGAACCGAGGAAAGCTGGATTCTAATATTAATAATTATTATTATTAATAATTAATCCTCGCGTTTGATCACATTTGGAGGACATCTCAAAGAGTTTCACGGGATTTACTGGAAAGTGTAGTGACTGTGTGTTTGTCAGTGAACGCAGCAGTCAGTTTCCGTCAACAGCAATGATGTGAGTAATCGGTTTTTATAATAGTCGCGAGTTCTGTGTTAGATTCTAAGACACACAGGCTGCGAGGTGGCCAGAGTTACGAGCTTTACGTGATCCTAAGGGAAACGATGGAGTGGATAAACCAGGAGTAAATACTCCGCTTTCCTTTGAAACAGTGAGGGCAGGGTGGTCCCGCGTCACGAGGCAGACGGAGTCTAAAATTAATAACGCAATCAAAGAAAGCAGCGATGATGATGAACTGGGAATAAACAACACAAATTATATGGTCGCTGCAAGGTCTGTTACAGCAAGTGAGATTACTGAGACTGAGAGAGAGAGAGAGCACTGACACAGACGAAAATGCGAAGCAGAAAATCCCCCCCTCCACCCACCAACCCCCTTTCCCCCGCCCCTGCCCGCGCCCCCACCCCCGCCCTCGGCCAGAGAAAGCAATTGCCTTTGTTGTGCTCCTTGTAACTAGAGCTTTGCACTTTAGCAGAGCTGCCACTTCATATCGATTAGGATCGCACAAGTATCAGCTGACAATAGTGTCACGTTTGATTTCAAAGACGTCGCCGTAAACAATGGCTTATAGTAATAACAGTAATGCTTTCTCCCCCTCTGGGAGGCACAGGAGCAATGCTATCTGACCGCCTCATCTCATTCCTGTTAAGCTTTGAGGTAGCTGATGACATATCACGCACAAATGGCTTCTTTATGAGCTGCCAGTGATTGTCTGCTGTGTTGGGAATAGCCTCCGGAGCCTTGCGCCGCTGTGCCAAAAAATGTTACACATTCTCCCTGTGAATCCGTCTCTCTGTAACCTTCCACCGAGAGCGCCCAGCTGCACCTGCTGCCTTTCACTGACTCAGGTGACTTGTCTCCGCAAGGTGTATCAATGGCCTTTGTTCCATCACCTCGGCCTTGTTGGGAATCATGACCCGCCGTCCGTCCATAATAATAATAATAATAATAATCCTTGCATTTGACGTAGCGCCTTATCACGTCTTTGAGACGCCTTAAAGCGCTTCACGGGAAGCACTGTAACGTGGATTGACTGTGTATTTTGTGGGCGAACCACGGCAGCCGATTGCGCACAGCAGCGTCCCACATACAGTCGTGGATTGAGTGAGCAAATTATTATCATTTATTCTTATTTTTTTTAAGGGATTATTACCCCCAGAAAAGCGATCCGCCAATCGACTAACAACCGGGTTCTTACTGACGGCTCAGGTAAACGGCAGCTCACCCCACCCCGGGAATTGAACCAGGTCGTCTCGCTTGCGAGACGAGCGCTCTAACCACTACGCAACAGGACTCCACGTAGTTAGCGCGCTCGCCTCGCCAGTGAGAGGACGTAGTTTTGATTCCCGGGTGAGGCGAAACCTCAGGCAAGTTTCTTTCCTCCACAATTAAATGGTGCCTCCATTGCACGGACAGGTACAAAAAATAACTCGGTGTCAAGGCTAAGGGAATAACCTCCTATTGAATCCGATTGCCTGTACAGCTGGGTTGTCCTAGGGTTGTAGAAAATATGTCGCGAGGGACAAAATGTGTGCGTACCCCTCAACGGGAACCTCACCCCATCTCCAACCCCACCCAACTCGGAGTTTCAGATACCACTGGTATGCAATTCTTATTTCACCTGACCCATTCCCTCAGAGGAACGCGAGCTATCACCAGAATGACCACTGTCAAGGCATGCCCATTACATTACAATTGAGTTATATATCATTAGTTAATAAAGTTAAATACAACCTAGCACACACAGAGAGTAAAGAGGGAATTAACTGCTCCTGCCAGCAGCGGTCGTTTTCTTGTGGTTACTCAATTTAGTACTTACTTTGACTGATTTGGTTTCACAAAGTGGGATTGTTTTAGCATGAAGCTCTCCGGGACTGATTACAGCATCACACAGTGTTATACGACAACTGGCTCTGTACGCAAACGTCCTGACCCCAAGTCTGAACGGATCCCGCAACAGTGCTGATCGATAAAATAATAATTACAGTCCTCGCATTTGACGCAGCGACTGAATAATAATAATCCTCGCATTTGATACAGAGCCTTATCACGTCGTTGAGACGTCTCAAAGCGCTTCACAGGGTATATTGTAAAGTGTGGTGACTGTATATTTTGTGGACGAAACGCGGCAGACAATTGCGCACGGCAGCGTCCCCACAAACAGTGGTGGATCGAGTGAGCACATTTTTTGTTGAAGCAAAGCAATCTGCCGCTTGACTCACAACCGGGTTCCGACTTACTGCTCGGTAAACAGAGGCGTGCGTGTCGAGTAAGGAAACTTGCCTAAGGTTTCGCCCTAGTGGAGTGACTGTGTGCTTTGTGATTGAACGAAGCAGCCAGTTTGCGCTCAACAGCTTCCCGCAATCAGCCGGGGAGAGAATGACCAATTTTAGTTGGCGGGTGGAGTGGACGGAGGGGGGATTTGGCAACAGATAGCAGGAGAGAGTAACTTCCTTCGCTTTCCCAACAGAGCCACGGAATCCTTCAATGCTTGACCTGGCGAACGAGCAGACGGGACCTCGGTGTACGAGCTCTCGCCCGAATATATAAATAGGGATGAGCAGGGAGCCCACAGAGCGCATCTGTTTCATCTGCTCATGAAAGAGGTTAGTAATAAGCCCGGCGAGCACCCATTGTGTGAGTGAGCTGCTATTTGCATGCAATAAATACAGAGCCCGTCCTTTCACCATCTAAAGGATGTTGTGCGTTAATTGGTGCATTTCCGTAGCCTGTTGTTCTCCGGTTTTGTCTCCTCCACGTTGCCAAGTGACGAGTGAATCAATCAAGTCTGAGCAATTCTTCCCCCTATCTCACCCCCCCACCTCCACCACCACCCCTACCCCCCCCCCCCCCCCCACTCACAAATGCTCTGAGCGTCGAGTCTTTATACAGCCAACAAAATAAAATCCATTGCATATCTAATCGTCACATAGTGACGATGATTGACCAGTGTTCGTTTATTGTAAAAAAAAAGGCTTGAATTTCTCTTTGGTAATTAAATTATTTCTTCACGAGATTCCTTAGGAAGGTTCGTCCGCACTGTTTGACGATCTGGTGAATTCGTATTGAGAAATCTGTTTAGAAATTCCGCAAATTAGACCCCCCCAAATCTTCCCCCCAACCCCTGCCATCACCTGCCACCCCACATACTCGCTCGTGCACACATGTATGCACACATGCAAACACAAAGACGCACAACCATTTACAAGCACACACATACATATAGTATAATAATAATCCTTTCATTTGATAGAGAGCCTTATAACGTCATTGAGACGTCTCAAAGCATTTCACAGGTTATAATGTAATGTACATATAAATATACATGTGTACATATATGTAAATATACACACACACACACATATAGACACACGCTGCCAGCAAAGTCGCTGGCAGACATTTAATCCAGAAAAAAAGCAAAACCATGATTCAACATGAAATAAGTCTTAAAAACAACAAAGCATTTGGATAGCCCGGGTGTGTTGGATAGCCCGGGTGTGTTGGATAGCCCGGGTGTGTTGGATAGCCCGGGTGTGTTGGATAATAGCCCGGGTGTGTTGGATAGCCCGGGTGTGTTGGATAGCCCGGGTGTGTTGGATAGCCCGGGTGTGTTGGATAGCCCGGGTGTGTTGGATAGCCCGGGTGTGTTGGATAGCCCGGGTGTGTTGGATAGCCCGGGTGTGTTGGATAGCCCGGGTGTGTTGGATAGCCCGGGTGTGTTGGATAGCCCGGGTGTGTTGGATAGCCCGGGTGTGTTGGATAGCCCGGGTGTGTTGGATAGCCCGGGTGTGTTGGATAGCCCGGGTGTGTTGTGAACATTTGGATAAGAAAACAAGACCAAGAATTACAAAGATGCTACAAACAGTGTTCAAATGTTGCTCAGTGTCAAAATTGGTTGCTTGTTGACATGATAATTGGCTTAGGGGTGAACAAAAGTGTGTTCTGTATAAAATATAAATATATATAACACATGGAGGGTTTAATCTCGCTGCTGAACGCATTAGCTCTGTAAAGACGAAATGGTTTAACACTGTGGGAAAGGAGAAGGGAGTTTTTCTCTCCCGGTGTCCTGGCCACAATCCCCCAGATAAATTGTTCGTTCATCTCATGGGTGCCTGTGGGACGTCACTTTGCTCAAACTAACCACTGCATTCGCCTACAAAACACACAGTCAGTGTACTTTACAGTAAATCCTGCGAAGCGCTTTGAGATGTCCTCCCGATGTGAAAGGCACCGTACCAAATGCGAAGATTATTATTATCAGGAATGCAAGCTGTTTGCGGAGGTTAAATACCGCCTTGTTTTATGAAAATACTATTTGAAAAAAAACATCTAAGATTTGCCAAACATTTAACAGCTCGGGGAGAGAAGAATTGCAGTGTATAATTATACACATGATTTCGGCACTTACTATTGTGCTCACGATGTTACAGCGAAATGATAAAATGATAAGTTGCCGCACTCTAAGAACACGACGAGGGTTAGAGCTAGACTGGGCGTATAATTTTCCCTGGCTGTGACAAAGAACAGCGCAGCGAGCTGGGCAGAAACCTCCCTGTGAAGCTTGTGTCTGAGGAACGAACGTTTCTTGTCTTGACTCGTTCTCTTCGACCATTTTTCGGATTTCAAAACAATATCAGTGTATTTATAGGAACATAGGAACAGGAGGAGGCCAATCAGCCCCTCGAGCCTGTTCCGCCATTCTGTAAGATCGCAGCTGATCTGTACCTCAACTCCAATTACCTGCCCTCGCCCCATATCCCTTGATGCCCTGACCTAACAAACATCTCTCCACCTCAGTCTTGAAAACGTGAATGGATCCAGCAATATTGTGTGTTTGACACACGCAAAACCAAACCGTACATAGAGCCACCCAATGCTCCAAATTGTACCATAAACTGACACGATTCTAAAGGCAAATGTGCGAGTGCACAGTTCTGATGGATTTCTTTTCTATCTCCATCCCGTCTCTTCGACAAAAGACCTGTGGCTTAGAGCTTAAGTTGGAAACCACAGAACCGCGTAAGGTCTAGACTAAATGGATTAAACTTAGACCAAATTTCAAGAAACACAATCAAAGGGCATGTGAATTACTGTGCAAATGCCTCTCATATTTCTCTCTCTTCCCTCTAAATCTGAAAGCATTAAACAAAAGTTCCTTAATGCCTTTCAGGTTTGCAAAGACAGATACTGTGTTGTTGGGAACAAGTTGGCGGCTTCATCCGTCATGCCTTACCTGGGCTGGCAACGTGCCTTTGGCTTAGAAATCAACAATCTTTTAATAGCTGATCTCTCTGCAGTGCTGGCTATTAACTGGCCCATTTCTGTAGCTTTGGGTACAAATGTTAATAGCATTCGGCCCCTTATATCTGTAACAATGGCTGGTCTCTTCGGTGAGGCTAAAAAGGCATCAGGTGAAAGTCTACCGGTCTCCAGAGGAGAGTATTCAAAGTTCATGAACCTGCTGTCAACTGCTCTCAGCCCTGATCAGTTGCACACACTCTCATCTCTGGGTCAGAATGTTGATGTGGGTTGAAGGCCCACATCAAGGGGCTGTTTAGATTGGAGCCAAATCGTTGCGTCACAAAACCATGAGTCCCTGAGAACCATAAATCCAATGTACAACTCAGGAGGCCATTCGGCCCATCGCGCCCTTGTTGGCTTTCTGTATGAGCTCTCTGTGTAGCCCCATTGCCTGCTCTTTTCCCTGGTACCCATCTCTCCTTTGCAGACAGTTATCCCATTTCTCGCTCTGTCTCCCTAACTCTAACCACTAAACTAGGGACCTTCCCATCAGAGCATCACACTGTTTCTCAAATGAGTCCCAGCATACTGGCCTTGACCACTCTTCCTGGCCTAACCTTTTTCTAACTCTGAAACTGTGGCCTCACAACGCCACAAACCAGCACAGTGGGAGGCAGTAGGGATGTTTAAAAGGAAGGTGGATAGATACGTGGGAAGGTGGGGTTTAAGGGTGTGGAGAAAAGGCAGAGAAACAGGATTAAGAGATCTGCTGTTATCTAATAAGTGTGTGGAGTAGTCTCGATGGCCTGAACGGTAATCTGTTCCTGTGATTACCTCCCTGGATAAAGAAACACTTCCCTCCCTCATCACTCCTGCACGTCTCCTTGTGGATCAATAAGGGAACAGTAAAGAGATCTGGATTGTCTCACCTTCTGCCTTAGGAGCTTAACGTGGACAGGGATGAGGCGGGGGAGGAATAGAGGGGGAAAGTAAACTGTCTACACACACACAGCACTCGTCACTTGTCAGTCCATCAGGCTGACGGGAAGCTAATCTGCTTTCAACTCCTGAGCCAGGAAACACCACACTTTCCCATTGAGTTACTATCAGGACCAAGCCAAGTCCGAGCTGGGCCTTGGGATGTGAAACAGGTTGAAAGAGGAGGTGGCTCGGCGTACAGCCAGCGCCAGTGGAGATGTTATACGCATGATTAATGTATACGCGTTCAAGATATCTCGCTCATTCAAAACAAAAAGCCATGACAAAGGAGATACGTGTTTATAATAACCCTTTCATTCTATTTCCTTAAGATTATCTTGCATTTGGTATAGCGCCTTACCGCTTCGCCGAAACGTTTCTGAGTGCTTCACGTAACTTTACCGTAAAGTGTAGTGACTGTACAGTTTATAAGGCTGTTGCTTGCACTCTCTTGAGCATCCTCCAGGCTCCTCTCTTTGGCTCCATCCATGGGGCTGGAGGGGAGAGGGGGTGGGCAGGTGGGGTTAACCGACATTAGTTCCCTGGTCCCATCTCCGGACACCTCTCTTTCTCTCTCTCTCTTTCTCTCACTCTATCTCAATCATTCAAGTAATCACTTTGTTGTCAAACTCCTGGTATATTGATAGACGGACACTCCACTTTACAGTAAATCCTGTGAAGCACATTGAGACATCTGACATGAAAGACGCTGTACCAAATATAAGGATTATTATTAATTTTGGGGGGTAGTCGATAATCCCTCCAAAAACAAATTTGAAAAATAATAATTTGGTCACTTCAATTGGGGGCGGACGCTGCTGTGCGCAATTGGCTGCCGCATTTCGCCCACAAAATACACAGGGAATTCACCTTACAGCATATTCTGTGAAGCGCTTTGAGACGTCTCGAAGACGTGATCAGGCGCCATAGCAACTGTGAGGATTATTATTAACATTAATCTATATTTGTGTTGAAGTTGCACGAACCAGAGGGGTAGGTCTGGAGTGTAAGCTGGCGCTGGGTATCAATCAGGATCCGAGGGTGTGAGAGACAGATTCCGGATTCCGTGGGCTTGCCCGCTCTCAGGTTGTCCGTGTGATATTCGCGAGGCTCCACAGCGCTGGGTGGAATGTGATCTGTGCAGTTTCACCGGACGGGCTGGGATAGACGTCGTCTACGGGAGATGACAAACCTGGGGAAATAATGGGAGCCGGGGTTGGCACTAAAAGCTTCCCGCAATCTGTTATGTGAATTTTTCACACTGGAAATCCTGCAGTTTTCAGCCCAGGACGGCTGAGTGCGAGACACTGGCTCCGAGAGAGAGACGTTCTGCTTTGTGTCAGCCGCTGAGCTGCACCTTTCGCTCTTCTATACCAGCCAAAAGCGAGTGTGGTTCGAGGGCTGTCTCTGAGGCTTTGACCATTTATTAGGAGACATCTCCGAGGTCCCAAAATTCCACCCAGTCTTAGCCTGTGAGGCTATTTTTTTGCCTTCAACTGGTTGGAATCGCGGCAAATTTCGCCCACAAAATACACAGTCAATCCATTTTCTGCAGGTTATAATCCCTGGATCATTCAATCCACAACTGTTTGTGGGACACTGCTGTGCGCAATTATTATTATTATAATTGGCTGCTGCGTTTTGCCCTCAAAACACACAGTCACTCCACTTTACAATATATTCTTTGAAGCTCTTTGAAAAGTCTCGACGACGTGATAAGGCGCTATATGAAATGCTAGGATTATTATTATTATCGTTATTAAATTAGTAAACCCAGTCTTAATGTGGGAGCCGGTAATTCCGCATATCTTAACGGAAAAAAGACCACGGTTTGTGAACTAAGACGGATTTGGGGAACTTTCCACAATTGTGCGCGCTGTTCGAATTGAAGAGAAAACCGTGTGACAGGGGGCTGAGACCGGGTGGAATTTGGGGGCCTGTGGAGGAGAGGGCAATTGGCTGGTGCAATTTGTCTCTTCTTTTCTCTCCCTGCCGATCGCCCCGAGACGTTAGACTTTCGGGACAAAAGGCGGAGCCGGGCTGTTTAGTTGTTTGATAGTGAACATTTTGCCAACGTGTCGTCGGGACTCCCTCAACGGCCTGGCAACCCTTTTCTAAAGTGTTTTGGGCGTTTCTGTAGCAACTTGCGGCCGGGGCTTTGAATAAAAGAGATGTCACAGTGTGGCAGACTGAGGCAAGAGCAATCTATCATTGGGTCATTACCCCTCCCCTCCCCATGTCCAACCACATCTCGGAATGACGTTCACGGCAAGCTGATCACAGTGGACACTTGCGATATTTTGCCCCCCTCCCTCCCCCTGTTCTTTACACGGTACCATGTTGCGTGTTAAACGCTGCATGTTTCGCACCCCCCTCCCTTCCCTCCCTTGCCGAGAGAGCTACAGAATGAACGAGAGAACTGATCACAAGTCAGTCAGGGCTTGCTTTGTCTGGAGGCGAGTCTGTCCTAACCCGTCGTGCCTGCACAAACACACCACATCGCTTGGGGAGGAGGCTCCCAAATCTGCTCGATTCCACAATTAGACGTTTCATCTTGGTGCTAACCATGTATTCCATCCACGTTGTCAACTAGATTTTATTTGGAAAGGAACGACTCGAATTAGAGACCGATATTGATTGACTTAGTTTGATGCCAAGTTTAAGGGTTAAACCAGGCAACTCTTCGGTACAAAGGTAAAAAATTGGTGTCTGTCACGTAACAGAAAAATTCGAAGGGAAATAATCAGCATAAAAACAGCAAGAGATTAGTCTTTAGCGAGTTATAGGCACTTGTCCTGACTTGTTTGAAAGTCTGCAGGTTATGAGATTGATGAATGCTCCATCTGCAATGGAAACAAGTGCTTCGAACGCAGCAAGCGATACCGGGTTAGGAATCCTTGCAACCATACGTCCTTCAGATGAGACATGGAACCAAGGCCCCGTCTGTGCCAGTTTGGGCGGGTGTTAAAGATCCCACCACACGAACGGCGACGACAAAGGGGGTTTCTCTGGGCAAACGAAAAAATGTGGTCGCTCATTCCACGTCTGTTTGTGGGGACGCTGCTGTACGCAACTGGCTGCCGCGTTTCGCCCACAAAATACACAGTCAATCCACTACACAGTATATCCTGTGAAGCGCTTTGAGACGTCTCGACGACGTGATAAGGCACTACATTAAATTTAAGGATTATTATTATTATTGTTGGCCAACAATCCTCCAACTAAAATTAGTCATTCGCTTCAAGGCTGTTGCTGCGATCTTGTGGTGCATAAATTGAGGGCGTCGTTTCTTTACAAGTACACACTCACTACACTTGACGAGACAGCAGTTACCTGCGAAGCGCTTTGAGATGTTGCAGCATTAAGGTGGCGTAGCAAATGCAAGGCTTATTATCGATGTAGCTATCGGCCAAGTAAGGCGGTGCTTTCCTTTCAAACGATAACTCACACTTATACCTCATCTTTCATATGAAGGATAACACCTCAAAAGCGTTTCACAGAGACAGAGACGCGGAGTGAACAGTGTGGTCAGGAGACCAAAAACGTGATTGAAAAGGCAGGACTTTAGGAGGCTAGAGTCAGCAAACAATTACAATCCAATCTCTCTCTTCTCTCTTTGCTCTTTGTTTAGGGGATCAGATGGTATCATACACATTGACATAACCTGCACGAAGCTTTTACCAATTTATTATAGTGAAGACCACGGGCTGAAATCTGTCCAACACTGTCTTTATTTCTGCGTCCTCTGCCTACAAAAAAGAGCCACTGTGTCGACTAATTACTTTGAAACCTTTCGACTTTATAGGCCCTATAAACAGCCCAAGTCTTTCTTCTTCCTCTGAGGCAGATTGACAAGCTGAGAACTAGACCCCCCCCCCCGTTCCGAGTGGCCGCTAGTTTGTGTTGAGCGTGTTGTGTATAGGAGGTTTTAGCTAAGTCAGCGGTTTAGAATCGCCTCGGCTGTTTTTTTGACCAGCGTGCTTTGGCGCTCGCATAATCTACAGCTTGTTTTGTTAACCCTGGATCTCAGTGGTATAATACTGCGGAGATTTTAAAGGCTGATAGACAGATGAGCATTGTGCCATTGAATATAGCACAAGAATATTAAATTCACCTGTGTTGTCAAGTGGTGAAAGGTGTGAGTGTGTTTTGTTGGTGGTGAAACATTCTTGAATTCCCAGCGATCTTGACAAAAGGTGTGTGTGTGGTGGGGGGGTGGGGGGGGAGAGGGTGGGGGTGTGTGTGGTGGAGGGGGGGTTGGCAGTGTTAAACCAGCCACTGTTTATATAGATAGCAGTTCTGTCTGTTATCTGTGGGAATCAGACAGTGAGCACAGGGCGAGTTTATACAGTCGCAGTCTATACGAAGGCAGTGACGGAATCAATCTGACACTTTCACAATATGAAGCATTATCTGCCAGCACACACAGCACATTTGCTGGTCCCGATCTCGCTGCTTAAATGACTGTCGTACGAGAGAAGCAATTTCCCAGAGAAAAAAAACCTGTCTCTCTTTCAAAGGATTACACGCGTATCGTGTTAATTCTGATTATGAATTCGGCCCAATTTTTAGATAATTTGCACTTTTGCCAATCTGTATCTTCACGCACAAACGCACACAAATACACACACAAACAGATGCACACGGACACACAAATGCACACAGAAATACACGCAGAGAACAACACACACAGAAATATATATACACACTCATAAATATACACATAGGCGCAAATACACAGACACACACAGATACACACATACACACCTAAATCAAAGAAATATATCGAGTTTTTTTGACATGTCTAACTTTTCGGATCTGAATTTCTGCAACTCCCTATGTTTATCAGTCAGTTAACCATTTTTAACGTTTGTGAATTCCTTTGTATCTATTACAAGTAAATCACACCTTTAATGCCTGTTTTTTTTTGAGAAAAGTACGGGTTATAGAGTTATACAAGCAGAAACAAGTATAAATAAAATTCATATAAAAATAGTCTCTTACAAAATATATTCTCTTAACCTATGTTTTTTTTTCCCCCACGGAATGGGGTTTGTCTGGGTATCGGAGCTCCGAAATTCCACTTAGTCTCAGCCTGTGAAACCCACAGGTTCCGTTCAGCATTACACACATAATAATAATAATCCTTGCATTTGATATAGCGCCTTGTTACACGGTTGAGATGGCTCAAAGCGCTTCACAGGATATATTGTAAAGTGGAGTGACTGTATATTTTATAGGCAAAATGTGGCAGCCAATAGTACAGCAGTGTCCCACAAACAGTTGGGGATTGAGTGACCACATTTTTTTTAGCGGGATTATTACGCCCAGAAAACAAGCTGCCAATCGACTAACAACCGGGTTCCTACTTACTGTTGGGTGAACAGAAGCGTGTGTGTGGAATAAGGAAAGCTGCCTCAGGTTTCACCCTGCCCGGGAATCGAAACCTGGTCCTCTCGCTCGCGAGGCGAGTGCTCCAACCACCGCACTGCGGGTTTCCACATATAGCCTTTGGCAATGATGGCCTTTCACCAAAGGTGTAATGCTGAATGGAATTACCGCCCACCTTAAAAAATAGCTTCAGAGTTTAAGAACGGCCAGCAGAATTGGGGACACTTCTTATTAAAAAGTCCGGAAACATAGCTTCCAAATTAAGGCTGCTAATATTTTTCGCAGGTCGCCTCAGAATGTAAGATAAAGTGGTCTCCCAGGCTAAAATCCGGTGGAATTTCGTGGCCTCAAATTTTATATTCTAACAAGTCCGAATGGTTTATAATTAGTGGAAAGGTTTGCAGTGGCAGGGGTGCGGGAGGAAAAGGGGTTTTACAGCAGTTCACACCGACCCATCGCAAACGGTTTGTTCTTCTTCCAGACAACAAACTAACAGCAGAAAGATTTACACACACAAAAAAGACTTGCTTTTATCAGGAGAAAGCCTTGCTCGCTCACGTTCACGTGTGAGAACTCAGCTCTTCTCTGAACAAAACCCTATTATACACAGCCCAGCAATCCCGGTCCTCTCTGCATCCAACAGAAATCACCTCGGCAAGAAAGTCGTCTTTCTTTCTCTCGCTCTCTCTCGCTCTCTCTCGCTCTGTGGAATTGTCCCAAATGTCAGTCAAAAGTACTTTTTTTTAAAAAATAAATTAATATTAGTTTTTTTTCTTCCTCTCTAAATATATTGTTAAATATTGCCATTACTATTTATTTAATGTACAGTCAAGCTTTGTATCCAAATGACACACTTCCCCTCCTCCCTCTGCCTCCCTCCCTCCCCCTCCCTCTCTCTCCTATCCACCATGGTGTTCTTAACAGCTGCGAAAGCACGCAGGAAAAGCAGGGAAATCAATGTCTGTGGGAAATGGGAAGCAATGAGGCTTGATGTAAGTGACTTCCAACTGGCAAGAGAAATGAAGGCTTTTCACCAACACACAGACTTAAATCTGCATAATCCACACTCAAAGGCAGAACTCTCCAAGGCACTTTGTCCTCTTTATAGTCTGTATTTAAAGGCTTGGGGAGGGGGGGGGTGGGGGGTTGCGGAGAGGGGTGGGAGGGGGAGGGGAGAGGGTTTCGCTCCCCCACCCCACACGCTTCGAGCCAAGTTACCCTCCCTGGGCTGTTCCGACGCTTCTTTCGCTCTGGATTTCTCTTCGCCAGCTACGCGTCAAGTGAAACGTCGGTTTGAAGTGTTGTGAATTCTGTGCGGCTGATTTACGAGATGGTGGAGTTTAGGGGGTTGTTTGTTTGTTTGTTTGTTTGTTTTCTTGTTTGTTTTCCTTTGTAATCCATTCGAAACTCCAAAAAGACGCGGTGACGTTTTATCGGGGACGAACCTTTTTTTGAAATTCGATCGAAGGGCGACGAGGTGGGGGGTGGGGGTCAATTTGAGCCAACTCTCGTCCGTCCATCAGTCAGTCAGTTAGTCAGTCAGGTCGAGACACTTGTGCAAACGGTGTGCAATCAGTCTCTTTACCCCCACCCCCCCCCACCCCCACGCCAATGGGTGGAGGGTGTGAGTCTCTCTCAGGCCCCGGGGGAGAGCGCAGAGGCTTCACTCTCACTTACACGTGTAGACTTCAGTCCTTTCGCTACAGGTGTTGCACTTGACGTAACAGCACCAATGGAACTTGCAGTTACACTGCCAGATCCTGGAGTACTGGTGAGTGTTGTAGCCTCGGCCACAGCACATCAAGTCACAGCTGTTATTCTGCAGGGACGTCTTGTTGCACATCCGCCCCTGGGTCCCGACGCTGCCAGTGATGGGGTCCTCCTCGCAGTAGTTGGGAGACCTCTCTATGTACACCAAGTCAGTCCCCATGGGCTTGCGGTAGGACATGGGCTTCTTGATCTTCAGGAAGGCCGGCCTCTTGTTGCGGTTTGTCTTCACCGGCTCCACTTGCACAGCCTCATTGTATTTGTCCTTCAGGACATAGCCCAGCTCCCTAAATTTGGGGAGGGTGGTCCAGCAGGTTTTGGTGGTGCACGACCCTGAGACCCCGTGACACTTGCATTCCAACGGCATGTTCCTCTCCAGGATCTAGGCAGAGAGGTAAAACATGAGGAGCTTTACAACAACAACAACAACTTGGGTTTATATAGTGCCCTCCACCCCGGATGGCGTCTCAGAGCGCTTTACAGTCACGGATCCCGGGGTCGAGCTAGGGGGAGGGGAAGGTGACCAAAGGCGCGGTCGAAAAGGTCTTCAGCAGAGACCTGAAAATGGGAAGGGAGGGAGCGAGACGAAGGGAGTGAGGAAGGCTCCCTCGGGAGATGTTGGCAGTGTTGATTCCTTCAAACCCAGATTAGATAGATTTCTTTTGGGAAATAACATTATGGGATATAGCGGCAACAACAACAACAACAACTTGGATTTATAACTGCTGTGAAGTTTATGCTGTTGTTGTTGTATATAGCACATAGGGAGTTCGGAACATACGTGCGAGTGACCGCGAACTAGGTGGACCTTGCTTTTTTTCGTCTTATGTTGGGAATGGGGGGAATGGACATCTTGGGCTAATTTACGATATTTTCAAACTGGATTTGTTGTGTTCATTTTCAAAGGTTTCCCCCGGCAAAATCTGCTCATGAATCAGGAATCTTCATTGAATGAAGTCCAAAACCAGGCCCCACACGAGGGAGATACAGTGGGTCGCCAACGGGTGGGGCAAACATTGTTTATGCTGTGAAGTGTAGTGTATTTTGCGGGCGAAGCGGGGCCGCCAAAGCCATTTTCATAGATTTGGATTCGCAAAGCACTGGTTGCATATTTCACTGTGGGTTTGGGGATTAACGCAACAAATCCAGTTTGCAAATACCGTAAATTAGCCCAAATAATTTTCTCAACAGTATGTGAGTCGGTCAACGGCAATAGGAATAAATCAACAGATCGATGGCAGGAGAGGCTGGGGTGAAAAACGCCCTTCGTCCTGTTTGATCTCAAACCTGCCAGTGTACACACCCTACGCTCTCCCCAGTACACCATCGAGCTGTCTCTCAATCGGTGCACAGGAGCAGCGTGCAGCAAACCAGAGACGAGAATCAGGTTACTCCAAAGACTCCCTTCTAAACCCATTTCAGCTGAGATGTCAGCAAATGTACAATCTTTGACTTTCTGCCAACCCCTGAGGTTGAAATGACAGACACCTGACAACTCACAGAATCCAACAATACCTCACCGCCAACATTTGCTGGGTTAAGGCAGTTCTATATCAGCCACTTATATTCGGTTTCAGCTTTCAGTCACTACGCCCAGAAATTCCGGGGGTCATGCTTACCTTGCGCCCGGCTTCGTTGTTGTGCAGGTTCATCAGGGTCCTGGCGTTCTGCTTGATCTCTCTGGCATCCACGAAGACCTTGGAGAAGCCGATCCCGTACCTGATGTCGGCTGAGCAGCCCCCCCACTTCCAGCCCTCCTTCTGGTTGTAGCTGCCTTGCTTCTCCTTGTCGCAGCCGCAGTCTCCCAGCTTGCCCTGGGTGCAGGCCGCCGTGATGGCGTGGGCCACTCCGGCCGCGATGATAGCGTAGGTGAAAGCCGCTTCCCTGCTCCCTGCCGTCACAACCAACCGCACGGCAAGTGTGAGTGGCACCCGCTGATATACAGTGCCCGTCCCTCACTGAGGATCCTCACTCTCATCCCAATTCCCTGCCCTCTCTCCCTCCCTCCCTCTCTCTCCCTCTCTCTCCCTTATTCCCTCCCCCCACCCCAAAAAAAAAACCCGGGCAAAAATAATAATAATCTTTGCATTCGATCTACGTCTTCCGAGACGTCTCAAAGCGCTTCGCAGGCAACACTGCGAAGTGGAGTGACTGTATATTTTGTGGGTGAATCGCGTTAAGTCAACTTGCGCCCAGCAGCGAGTGTCCCACAAACAGTCGTGGATTTATTTGGTTTTTTTTAAACAATAAAAAAAATGGATATGAACTTTGAGACACATCAAGTCTCCAAAAAAAATATATATATACTAATTTAAAATCCCAACAAAGCCCACTTGGTGGTTTCCATTCAAATCTGGGACAAGCAACTTGAATTAATGACGATAGTAAATATTGTATTGATCAAAAAAACACACACAAATACTTCCCCTCTAACAGCGGGTCACGGTGACACCTTACAGGAAACTGAGGGAGATTTGAGAAGTCAAGAAATGACTTATTGATTTATATCACAACATCAGATTATATCAGTGATTTTATCATCGATTTTTTTTTTAAGTCAACAATCGCCGTCCACGGCTGAAGTTTGACGGAAATCATGCGATTATCCAGGATCCAACCTGCCCTGGGAGTTCATTCCATTTTGTACACGCGCAATGGATGTTTTAAACCTTTAAAGTTTTTAAAACGTTTTAAGTTTCGCCCCACACAAAACATGCGGCCAATTAATTCACTTTAAAATGTTGAATTTTGTCCACGAAACATACACTGGATTCACTTTTTGATTTTTTACGTTTCGAAAGTTTTTTTTAAGTTCCGCCCCTAAAATGTACCGAGTCAATTCGCTTCGGAATATATATATAGTGTGTGAAGCACTTTGAGATGTTCCGACGATGCGATAAGGTGCTACATCAAATGCACGGATTATTATTATTAACTAATTACTCCTTATTTTGATTGTCTCTCGCACTCTTAAGGCAATGTTTAAATAGATAAAACTGAAATGTTTTCGGTCCTTGGACAAAGTAGCGTCACAAGACTGATCAATGCGTTGGTCAATATTTAACCGGGTAACCTGCAAAGTTACCTGTAACGAAGTTAACCTGAAAATTGACAGGAACTGAAGCCTCCTGAGCCGTGGCTTCACTTACGCAGAGCCCAATGCAATTTGTGGCCGTTGATCTGAGAATAATGCACACTTTTGCTGCGTTGCCTTAACAGTCCCGACTGAGTTTTGATCTTATTGCCTCGCTATTGGGGGCACTGCTCAGATACCCCTGTGATTGGGATACACCGCAGTGACCTAACACAAAGTAAGGTAGTGCCCACAAGCTCTCACTGTGAGACGATAGTGCGGAGACTTATAGTGAGGTTGAGGGTGCAGCTGTTTATGGTGAGTACTACACCTTCCCTGTGCTTTGAAGTCAGAAGTTGATAAAATAAACTGCGATAATTCCCCCCATAAAGTCAATAGTGGCCGGCAGTTTCCAAAGCACAGACAAGTAGTGTCATTGACAGTGATTTTATTAAGCTCCGCAGCGGAAATGCAGATAAAAAGTGTGTGTTGTAACTTGGAAACGCCGCGCTGTTGGGGTTAGGGTTAGAGCTGTGGGGAAGCTGGTTATCTGGGCTCTGGGTTAAATGGGGTTAAACTCCCCTGTTTCTTAGCGAAGGGGGAGGAGAAGCTATTACCCAAATATTCACCCCTCGAGCGACTTACTCCCAACAGTACGTTTGTGTATGTTACAGTATGTTCGTGTTAGAGTTACAGCTTTGGGACCAAATCTCACACACCCACTGGAATAATAATAATAATTTAGTCACTCAATCCACCACTGTTTATGGGATATTGCTGTGCGCAATTGGCTGCCATGTTTCGCCCACGCAATACAGTCAGTTAACTGACTAATGGATATGCTGTGAAGTGTAGTGACTGTGCATTTTGCGGGCGAAACGGGGCAGCCAATTTGCCACAGCAGCGTCCCACACACGGTGGTGGATTGAGTGACGAAATTATTCTTATTTCTTGAAGCGATTGTTACCCAAGAGAAGCGGCTGTGTTCTTTCCCGACCTTATAATGGGAATAATCCTTGCATTTGACACGTTTTCGAGACGTCTCAAAGCGCTTCGCAGGATATTGTCCGTAAATTTTGTGGGCGAAACGCGGCAGCCAATTGCACACAGCAGCGTCCCCAAAAACAGTGGTGGGTTGAACGACCAAATTATTATTGTTGTTATTTTTCGAAGAGATTATTATTCCCGGAAAAGCAGGGAATGAGGGGAAAAAGTCTGTTTTTTCCTGATCTTATGATAATAATAATAATAATAATAATCCTTGCATTTGCCAGAGCGCCTCATCGCGTCTTCGAGACGTCTCAAAGCGCTTCGCAGGACATGCTGTAAAGTGTAGTGACTGTGCGTTTTGTGGGTGAAATCTTACCCACGAGGAGTTCTTTCCCGAACACGGTCCTCTCGCCCAGCGCTGAGCAGTTCCAGCGGCCGTAACGGAACTGGAACTGACACTCGTTGATGCCCAACTGAGCTCCTTCCCCGATGACAATGATGGCGTCCGGCCGGCTCTGACAAATGGCCCGCTGACGGGGCGCCAAGCCCGGAATCTTACTGCAGATAATGTTCGCTCCCAGAGCCACCACCGAGGAGAAGCCACTGCAGGGGAGAGACACGGGGTGTGTTCAGATCAGAGACACACACACACAGAAACACACACACACAGACAGACAGACAGACAGATACACACACAGACACACACACACACACAGAAACAGACAGACAGACAGACAGATACACACATACACAGACACACACACACACACACAGACAGACACACACCACACACACAGATACACACACACACACACACAGAAACACACACACAGACAGACAGACACACAGACAGACAGACAGACACACACACACAGACAGACAGATACTCACACACCTCACACACAAACACACACAGATATACACACACAAACGCAGATACACACACAAATAGACACACAGACACATAATAATAATAATAATCCTATTTGATATAGTGCCTTATCAATCGTTGAGACATCTCAAATTCTTAATACAGTATATATAATTTTATTAAGAATCTCTCAATAACCCCCCACCCCCCCCCACCCCCCCCCACCCCCTCCATCTCCCCAACGACTCTCCATCCCTTCAAACTCCTATCGACCCCTTTTGTTGAGACAATATAATCGAATTGAAATATAAATTTAATAGAACTTTTTTTTTAACCTCCAAAACATAAATATGTTATGCCTTAAAAGAGCCACCGAATAAGAGAGATTGGGGGAGAAATTCGGTGTTTAATGGCCATTGATCAGCAGCGCAAGTTTCCGCCCTGAGAGACCGCAAACGTGCGAGGAAATAGCGAATACTTTCGTTAAAACGCGCAAGGTGGGTTAACGTAACCCTGATGCGCACTGTGTTGTGTGTGTGAGAGAGAGAGAGACTGCAATTTCATCTTAAAACTTAGTTATTATTATTATTTGTATTATTTAGCGAATCAGTAACGCAATAGAACGCAAAATATCGATCGCACAAAGCAAACCGATTATCCCAATCGATTATCCGATTATTGATCCCCCCCCAAAGTGACTGTTTTATCCAATATTGGGGTGAAAATCATCCTTTAAATATTGCTGTGTTCCCCCCCATCACTCACTGATTATTCCTCTTGTTGTATTCGCTCATTTACCCCATTCTCACCCCCACGTATTTCGCGCAATAAAACTCAACAGCGAACTCGCAAAAGGCGAGTGAAATTTGCGCCATGTGCAAAAGAAGAGAATAACATGATTCGCATGTGTAACGGGGGGGGGGGGGGGGAGCGAGAGTGGGGCTACCTGTGGGTCTGTCTGCCTGTGTGTATGTCTGTCTGTCTACGTGTGTGTCTGTCTGTGTGTGTGTCTGTCTGTGTGTGTATGTCTGTCTGTCTGTGTCTGTCTGTGTGTCTGTGTGTCTGTCTGTCTGTCTGTCTGTCTGTCTGTCTGTCTGTCTGTGTGTGTCTATCTGTGTGTGTGTGTCTGTCTGTGTGTGTGTCTGTCTGTGTGTGTCTGTCTGTGTGTGTGTGTGTCTGTCTGCCTATGTCTCTGTCCTTCTCTGTATTTCTCTTTTGTCTCTCTCTGTGTGTCTGTGTGTCTCTCTCTCTCTGTGTCTGTGTCTCTCTGTGTGTCTGTGTCTCTCTCTGTGTGTCTGTGTCTCTCTCTGTGTGTCTGTGTGTGTCTCTCTCTGTGTGTCTGTGTCTCTCTCTCTGTGTGTCTGTGTCTCTCTCTGTGTGTCTGTGTCTCTCTCTGTGTGTCTGTGTGTCTCTCTGTGTGTCTGTGTCTCTGTGTGTGTGTGTGTCTCTGGGGGACAGGTCAGTCGGTGTGGGGGAGACCAGGACACAAAGTGACAGCGTTTTCGCCTCTTTCTCTCTCTGCCTTAACCCCACACTCCGCTCTCACACACACACACACCCCCGGGAGGGAAGCGGGTTTCTGGGGCACATGTGGGAGAGGGATACAGACAGCTCCACAATCACATCAAACCACGAGGCGAATCAGTGCTTAATATATAACATTAATTTGTGGGATTGGACACATTTATAAGCCTTTGTCTGTCTGTCTGTCTGTCTCCTGTCTCTCTCTCTCTCTATGTCGGTGTGGAGGTGTACAGAACTCTCTGTGTGTCTCTCTGTGTCACTATCTCTCTCCCTGTGTCACTCCCTCTGTCTCTGTGTGTCTCACCCTGTCCCTCTCTCTGTCTCCCCCATGTCTCTCCATGTCTCTCTCTGTCTCTCTGTGTCCCTGTCTCTGTGTCTCTCTATTTGTCCCTCTCTCTGTGTATCTGTGTGTCTCACCCCGTCCGTCTCTCTGTGCCTCTCTCTGTGTCTCTCTCTCTCTGTCCCTCTCTCTAGTCCCTCTCTCTGTGTGTCTCTCTCTGTCTCTGTGTATCTCTGTGTGTCTCACCCCGTCCCTCTCTCTGTGTCTCTCTCTCTGTCCCTCTCTCTGTGTCCCCTCTCTCTATGTCTTTCTCTCTGTCCCTCTCTCTGTGTCTCTCTCTCTGTCCCTCTCTCTGTGTCTCTCTCTATCTCTGTGTGTCTCACCCTGTCCCCCTCTCTGTCTCTGTGTGTCTCACCCTGTCCCTCTCCCCGTCTCCCCAATGCCTCTCTATCTCTCCCTCTCTGTCTCTATCCCTCTCCCTCTCTCTGTCTCTCTGTGAATCAAACCCTCACAATTGCGCGAAGTAAAGCGTTGTTATATCACAGCGCAGAGAATAGGAGGACAGAGACGGAGACAGAGATGGGAACCACACAGAGTGTCTCCAACAAAGTCTCCCTCTCTCTCTCACACTTACCCTATCTTTAGGTAAACGATTCCCACGCAGAGAAAAATGTGGAACAGCCATCGTCTGTTTTTTCGGTTCATCCTGTCGCCACTTTCAGTGTGAAGGATGCAATCCTCTTCCTCTCGCACGTATGGATGGATGTGTCTGTCTGTCTGTGTGTCTGTCTGTCTGTGGGTTGATGTTTCTTTGCTCCCTCCCTCCCCAGGCAAAAACAAACACACCAACACACCAACACTCCCCCCTCTTGTGTGTGTTTGTGTGTGTGTGAGAGAGAGAGAGAGAGAAAGAGAGAGAGATCCCACTTGTTATATTGTCAAAAAAATATCCCAAACTGAATCGATAAAAGCCACACACACACACACACACACTCTCTCTCTCTCTCACAGATTAACCATCATCGGTATGCGTGTCACACACACTCACACTCACTCACCACTCACTCACTCACACAGACACTTTGCAAAGGTTTGCAAATAAGGGGGAAACTGTCCTTATTTTAAAGCACAGTCATTCAACACAATGCTCTCTCTCTCTCTCTCTCTCTTTCTCCCTCTGTGTGTGTGTGTCTCCCTCACCCAAGTTCCTATCTATCTAATCTGTTTGGGCGTGTTCGCTGGTGTAGTGTGAGACACACACATACCTTTTACACACACACACACACACTCTCTCTCTCTCATTCACTCTCTCACTCATTCACTCTCTCTCACTGTTATTCTCTCTCTCACTTTCATTCACTCTCATTCACTCAGACTGTCTCATTCACTGTCTCACTCACTCACTCATTCACTCTCTCTCTCTCACTGTTATTCTCTCTCTTTCATTCACTCTCTCATTCACTCAGACTGTCTCATTCACTCACTCACTCACTCTTCTCTCATTCACTCTCTCATGCACTCACACCGTCTCATTCACTTTCTCTCACTCACTCTTTCACTCTCTCTTTCATTAACACACACTCTCTCTCTCTCACCTTCTCTGGACAAGGACATGCGAGTGATGAGCGTTTATCACGTTATACTGACTGCTATCTGCCAACTTGGAGGCTGATTAAGTCTTTGAGTGGACGAAGAATATTCTGGGCTGGGCTGGGGAGGGCGAAACATTACTGAAATGATCTGGCAGTGTGACTTTTTTTTCCCATACAACCAAGTATGAAAAAAAATAGTTTTTTTTTAAACTAGAATCAAACCCTCAATTTATCAGAGCCTTTTCCCCTGACATAATCCATCCTCTGGCGACGCTCGTCTCTCTCTCTCTCTCTCTCTCTCACTCACTCCCATTGGGATGAAGGATGCCTTGTGTTAAAACCTCACAGAGAGAGAGAGAGAATGAGGGAGAGGGAGAGAAGTGGGGAGGGGGTGGGGGTTGGTGGGTGGCTATTGAATGTGGCTAAATAAAATGAGTCGCTGAAATCCAGGCTATGTGTTGACAGCTCTCCTTCCATTGAGCGTTTTTGCGCATTGGATAGTCAGGTTGTGGGACATAGCAGTCAGGGAGGTGAATGGTATATGATAATGCACTGCCTTTCTCTCTGTGTGTGTGTGTGTGAGAGAGAGAGAGGAGAGAGAGAGAGAGAGAGAGAGAGAGAGAGAGAGAGAGAGATAGATAGATAGATAGATAGATAGATAGATAGATAGATAGATAGATAGATAGATAGATAGATAGATAGATAGATAGATAGATAGATAGATAGATAGATAGATAGATAGATAGATAGATAGATAGATAGATAGATAGATAGATAGATAGATAGATAGATAGATAGATAGATAGATAGATAGATAGATAGATAGATGGGGAGGGAGAGAGAATGGTGTGTGTGTGGGGGTGAGGGAGGGTTCCACAGACAGACAGGGAGGGAGATATGTAGGTAACAATAATAATAATCTTGTATTTGATATAGCGCCTTATCATGTCTTCGAGATGTCTCAAATTGCTATATATGCAGGTTACGAGGGAGGGAGGGAGAGAGGGAGAGAGGGAGGGAGGGAGTGATAGAGGCACCCCAGCCCTTTCGTGTGAATAAACTGCTCACTAAATTGTCTCTATGGCTGGGAGTATTGATGCTGGTCAGTGTGAGTGTGCGATCCCTCATTCAGCTCTGGGACATGCTGTAAAGCAACCTGTCATTACACAACAATAAAGATAGGAGCTGAATATTTATATATATTTAAAATATTCTCTTAAGACCTTCCCCTGAATAGAAACTTGACTGGATTGCTAGGCAGCGGAAAGAGAGAGAGAGAGATTAGTCTAATGGAGCCCCCAGATAATTCAATGTGTATTTTCTGTGGTAATAATTCCAATCTAATGCCGACAATAAAACAATCGAATGAAATGAAAGGACTACATATTTTTAAATATATATTATTATTAAATGGATCTCAGCTTCCTTTATGTGTGGGTGGGTGGGGTGCATGGAATTCGCAGTTTGGTTTGGACTTACTGTAAAACCAAATGCTGTCATTTTTTTTCTTTCAATCCGAAGATATTCATCACTATTATATTGTAATTTAGATGTTATACAGCCACATAAATAAACTATAATATTATTAACAACAATAATAATAATCCTTGCATTTCATACGGCGCCTTTTCACATCATCGAGACGTCTCAAAGTGCTTCACGGGATGTACTGTCAATTGGAGTAACTGTGTATTTTGTGGATGAAATGCGGCAGCCAATTGCGCGCGACAGTGTCCCACAAACAGTCGTGGATTGAAGTGACCAATTTAATCTGGAGGATTGTTGGCCGGGACACCGGGAGAGAGAGAGAGAGAGAGAAACTCCCTTCTCTTTTCGAATGGTGCCATGGGAACTTTAACGTCCACCTGAACAGGCAGATGGGACCTTGGTTTAACGTCTCATCGGAGGGATGGATTAAACCTCATCGCTGACAATGTATAGCCAGAGCAGCACAGGACTTGCTTATTGTGGTACTTACAATAAGCAATAGCAAGGTGAGAGCAGGGAGTGGAGGGTTAGCACGGAGTACAGCCTGACTCACTGCATGGGAAGCAGAGAGTGTTCTTCTAAGGATTCAGTAAATAAGCCACATTTACACAGTGACAGGGAGCACTGACTCAGGTTATCTGGGATAGCTTGATAGTACAGACAGCGCCCATATCTACTCCAAATATTACACTGCAGCCATCTCAATCTGAGCACAAAGCAAACAACACTCGATTTCAGCCAGAGAAAATCTGGAATGCACTGACAACAACGGCAAGTTGCATTTACACAGCAGCTTGAGAGTTCCATTCACTGATCAAAAAGATGGAGCTGTTGTTGTAAAAGTAATAATTGATAATAATTTGGTCGCTCAATCCACGACTGTTTGTGGGACGGCGCTCGGCACAATTGGCTGCCGGGTTTCGCCCACAAAATACACCGTCGCTACACTTTACAATATATCCTGTGAAGCGCTTTGAGACATCCAGACAGCGTGAAAAGGCGCTGAGTCAAACGGAAGGGTTATTATTTTATTAGAAGTGGTAATGAGAATTGCTGAAATGGTATGATTGAATGTAAGACGTAGATCATTAGCCAACTCCGTGCATAAGTCTTGTCTAAGTGTTGTTAGCCCCGATACATGATCCAGGCTGACAACTGACCCGCGCTCAGCCTTGCTATCCTGTGGTGATGGCACAGTCTGTTTGCTGTTCGCAGTCACCGCTGCTTGTTTTGGCAGCGAGCCCACTTTTGACATGCATTCCGTGTCTTGGCATTTGGCACAGTTGGGTCCACGAGGTAACAGATGAGGGCACTGCCACCAACAGCGCCAATTCAACCACCAACTGAGGCCATAACCTGATGGAAGCCCGAGCTGCCATTTAACAGGTGCGACCGAGAATGAGACACCTTTCCTATGAGCAGCGTACGTGAAGTTTGACAATCCACTTTACAGTATATCCATTGAAGCGCTTTGAGACGTCTCGACAACGTGATAAGGCGCTATATCAAATGCAAGGATTATTATCATTATTAATGTATCCTCAATACACAGACTTCCTATAGTATGAATCAGGCGGTTTGTGGGACGCTGCTGTGCTCAAACTGGCCACTGTGTTTGTCTACAGAATACACTTCATGGAAAATCTCTGTGAAGCACTCGGAGGCATTTTGAGGTGATAAGGGGCTATAACAAATGCAAAGGATTATTATTATTAGTGCAGTATATTATTAGTGCAGTGTGTAGTGTATAAACTGAACAATGGAGAGCCCTGGGCATCTTGCTATTGATTATCAGAGTGTGCAACCCTGGGCCTGTCCAATCTCTACTTGCCTATCATCCTTGTTAACCTGAGTGCTCTCTCGGCTCTGATAATAATTATCACCTTGCAGCTGGATCAAACCCTCTCCCTCTTTACACACATTTCATTCAGTGCCACTAAGACTCCCACTTCTGTGAAGCCTCTTAATCTGTGCAGATCCCAGTGCTGTCTCTATGTGATCTGATGTACAGCACTTAACCTGAACTCAAGTCGCCCACAAAATACACGGTCCATAATTCACTTTACAGTATCTTCTGTGAAGTGCTTTGAGGCATTTGGAAAGCACGATAAGGCACTCGATCAAAAGCAAGGATTATTATTATTATGATTATTATTATTGAATCTTCGTCTGTTATTTCTGGTATTAGTTTATTTCAAAACTTCTTTTAAACTCTGAAATCGTAAACTCTGCTCCTCTCTCTTTGGCTCGCACGCCCCCAGCGTTATTAAGAGCTTTGAGACGTCCTTCCCGGCATGAAAGGCGCTGTGAAAATCTAAATTCAAATAAATACAAGCATAAAAAATTTGGTCACTCAATCCACGACTGTTTGTGGGGACGCTGCTGTGCGCAATTGGCTGCCCACAAAATACACAACCAATTCACTTTACAGAGTATCCTGTGAAGCGCTTCGAGACGTCTCGAAGACGTGATCAGGCGCTGTATCAAATGCAAAGATTGTTATTAAATTGTACTGTCAGTCGTACTTTAATCTTCGGTGATCCGAAGACTCTGGATGAAGGAACATTGACCCAACAAAAAACTCTCAATGCTGGACATACAGCGTGAGTGACTTCAACCCAGCTCAGGCTGCAATATCTAACGTGCACCCAGATATTACATATTGCACTCTTGTTATGCTGATTACTTTCCACATCCGCCTCCCTTTGTCTGTTTCCTCTCACTGTCTCCTCTGCCCCACCCCCACCAATTGCTGCCACTCTGTCTGCCGAGTTCATTGGTGCCCTCACTATCACGTATATGGTTGTTCCTTTATTACTATTATTATTGCTATTATCGCTTTCCGGTGGCAATAATCCATTAAAAAAAATTCGGTCACTCAATCCACGGCTGTTTGTGGGGACGCTGCCGTCCGCAATCAGCTGCCGCGTTTCACCCCCGAAGTATACAGCGAATTCGCTTTGCAGCGTATCCCGTGAAGCGCTTTGAGACGTCTCGAAGACGTGACGAGGCGCTGCATCAAATGGAAAGATTATTATTATTATTAGATTAAATGTAAAGTGGTGGTATAATAACAAGAGGATCCCTCAGGGAGCTTTGCTGACAGATAATCCTTTGTTTGCATCTGGGCCGTGGGTCACAATCTGGTAGCATTGCTTTCCGCTCCGTTGCATCATAGAGGACATTTGACCTCAGACAGTTAAATGATTGTCAGAATTATCAAGCTCTGATAATCATTGAGCGTCTATAATGAACCCTCTCTGCTGTATCTGTTTCTGGCCTGTCAATCCCTCAAACTAAAGACAAACAGGGCTCAACCCTAACCCTGCCGGCGATAATATTATTCTCGAAGCGGTTTATAAACACAGCCTGCCTTAACCCCTTGTATCGACCTGGCCACAAGTGGGCCGTTGAGGCTGGGACCGTAACAGGGTCTGAAACGGGAACTGGATAAATACTTGGTGGGACAGTGGAAAAGGGCTCAAGGTTTCAGCACAGACACTAGGAGGTATTTCTTCACAGACATAGAAGTTACGTAACGACTTGGAAGTGGGTTGTCAGGAAGGGTGGTTGCGGCTGGGACATTGGGACTCATTGATGATAATAATAATAATCCTTGCAATTGATGTAACGCCTTATTACACCATTGAGACGGCTCAAAGCGCTTCACAGTGCATACCGTTGACTGCTTGTGACACGACCTTTGCTACGTTCCAAGTGGCTGCCTGTAAAAGCACACAGTCACTACGCTTGACAAGTGTTTCTGCAAAGCGCTTTGAGAGTTTTTGTTGAAGCTTCGCATATTATTATTATTATTATTATGAACAAAAGGTGATGTGCAAAGATGTGTTGGAAACGTTTGCCAGGCAACAATACAACCTTCGCCCAAATTGTTTTATTTTGTATAATAATAATAACACAACACTGATAATCCTTCCATTTGATACAGCGCCTTACCACGTCGTCGAGACGTCTCAAAACGCTTCACAGGATGTATTGTGAAGTGGAGTGACTGCGTATTTTTGGTGGGGGGGGGGGGGGGGGGGCGAACGCGGCAGCCGATTGCGCACTTTAAGCAAGATGCTGTGTGTGTTGAAGCTGGGCAGATGCCACACTCTGATAGACTCTGCAGGCAGGAACCGCCGCGAATCGCAGTTAACCTGTCAGGCACATTTACGGTTTAACCTGTCCCGCCTGGCTTCAGGGGCAAGGGGTAAAGTGAGCTACCTGGTGAGGGACACAGGTAATTAATCACCGCGCTCAATGTTCGTGGCCAGTGTTTAATGGACAGTCACCTAATGACCACCGTTGACAGACGCCAGCATTTATTGTACTTAGCCTTTTGATTCAGGTCACTCTCCCAGGGTGATCCCAGCTCATTTTAACACCTTCGGCGCTGGCCGCTCTTTCCCCCCCACAAAAATCTTCCCGAACCGGGACAAGGGAAACAAGTGCGATTCTTTTAGCAATCGGGAGGTTCCCTTCTGCTGATGCAGAAAAAAATGGAATTAGAATATTTAGGGATTGATAAATTATAATCATAATTCTTCCATTTGCCGAAACGTCTCAAAGCGGCTTCACAGAATGTACTGTGTCGTGTAGTGGCTGTGTATTTAGTGGGTGAAACGCAGCAGCCAATTGCGCACGGCAGCGTCACCACAAACAGTCGTGGTTTGAGTGTCTTAATAATTCTTTTTTTTTGAAAGAATTATTATCCCTGAATAGCCCTGAATAATCCCTGAATTATCCCGGGCTCCAACTCAGTGCTTGGTAAGCAGAGGCGTGTGGAGTAAGGAAACTTGCCTAAGGTTTTGTCCGGCCCGGGAATATAACGCAGCTCTTTTCGCTTGCGAGGCGAGCGGGCTTTTAATTACTTAATGTAAGTCATTCTGTAAAGATCGTTTGCGGCAGTAAAGAGGAAAGCCGAGGAGGGAGGAGTAAATTTTTTCCAAATGATTTGACTTTTTCGTAACCTGTAATGAGTGGGAGTGGGCGGTGGATTGAGCCATTTATAGACCTAGCATCGCGGGAGTGGGGGGGCTGATTGCCACTGTCCCACAAGGGAGGGTTTTGACACTCGCATTGTTACCTTGAAAGGCAGCGAGTTATCACAGCTGATCCACTGAGTCAAGGATTTCTCCTGACAGTCATTGTTTGGACGATTCATCTCCCAACCCAACCCCTTCCTCGCTAGCAACAAGTCACCAGAAGCGTCTGCCTATCTGGGGTTCAGCACTGATTCTCCCGATCGGGTCATTTCCTTTTGGAAACATGACAAAGAGTCGTCGAGGCATTGAGAGAGGGTCAGACTTCCCTTTCTTGGCCCGGCCTCAGCCTGCGTGTGTCACTGCTGCCATCTCATCCTCTCCTTGAAAGTTCTCTCTCTGAGCCTTACCGCGAGGTGGGGTCCATGTCCCCTATCTCTCTTGCGGGAAATGCGAGCCAGGCTTTTCTGGGCAATCCCACTGGCATTCACAGGGACTGGAAAAGAATAATGGCTTTGTGCATCCTGCCTGTATCTCCCAGGCCATTTGTTAACTGTCTGGCAATGACTCAATGTGAAACGACAAGACCTCAGCTGATTTTTTTTGTGTGTGTGTGGGGGGGTGAGGGTTACTGTAAAAGGTTGTAACTGATCTTAGAAGTGTTTCTTTTTCACTAACCCATTGAACTTCAATGCAAACTTCACAGAAATACCAGACAATTGAAGGGTTTATGGGACTATTTTTATGTGTTGAATATACACACACTCACAGACTCACTCTCACACACACGCAAACTATCATCACCAACAGCAAAAACTTGAAATTCTGTTCAAGGAATAAATCAGGAAGAATATCTGTTTGAGAAAAGTTGCCTCATTTTGCTTATCAAACTTTTTTTTTGACTCTCCCAAGGATTAATTGCTTTGAAACGTCTCGACGATTAGATAAGGCTCTATATCAAATGCAATTACTATTATAATGACGTGTTCAACTAAACACAGTCACTAACTATACCTTACAGAACAATCTGGTGAAGTGCTTTGAGACATTCTCCCAACGTGAAAGGCGTTGGGTCGAAAGCTAGGCTTGTTATTATTTATTGTAACCTCTGATTACGGTTGTCTCAAATCACAATCTTAGAAAGCTTTACCCTCGAGAGATTGGGGTAAGATTGTATAATTGTGTTCCACGGCATCTATTACACAGTAATAATAATCCTAGCATTTAATAAACAGTCCTGCCTTTAACACCTCAAAGCACTTCACAGGCAATCGCTGGCATGTGGAGTGGTTGTTTATATTATTAACTTCTCAAATTTTACCCTTTTTAATAAAAAAAAATTCCACTTAAAGCCTTGAGTCTATTTGGTCTTAAAATTGAAGATGGCGCGGAATTGTCGAAAACAATTCTGTTCAATTCGCGCGAAATTTGGAAGAGGGTTTTATACTGTCCTTCGGATTCCAAACCAAGACTGAAAGCAATTCCGTGCAGTCTGAACCGCTCGGAAAAGATGCTCAAATCGAGGTGGAATTTCAAACCTTTTAATGTTCTGTGCAGCCACCCACTCTGTGCTTGGAATCCAGTCAAGATTCAGCCCCGCCACTCCCTTCTGGGAGCTAATAGCTTGTGGCTATCTCTCCCAGCGAAGACGTGAATAACTGATTTAGAATGACCTGGAATAAATAATAGAGGAAATGATGGCGATTGATGGTGGGGGGGGGGGGGGAAGGGTGGCGGGGAGGGTCGATTTAAAAGTGCAGCCACCACAGTGTAGTTTGTGTGTGTATGTGTGTGTTTGTGTGTATGGGTATACGTATGTGTGTGCTTCTATATGTACATATGTGTATGTGTCTGTATGTATGTGTGTATGTATGTGTGTGTGTGTGTGGGAGTGTGTCAAGCCCAGTTATCATTGCACTGCGGAGGGAGTTTACTTGGGGTCCACTCCTCAGGTGTTGGACTTTGGCCACTATTGTTTTCGGTTTGCTTCCTTATTGAAATAAATGTGAATGTGCGAACAGAAAGGCCGCATATGCCTTTGCCAGGATGTGTGTCTGTAACTCACTAAAAACACAAGGGGAAACAGTGGCCAGGAGCGAGGAATTAACAGGAGTCTGGGCGACAGGTATAAAGTTCCTGCTCTGTCAGGCTTGTTTGGTTTACAGAACACTTCTTCTGTTTATAGTAATAATAATAATCCTTGAAATTGATACAGCGCTTTATCACATTGTTAAGGCATCTCAAAGCACTTCACAGGATATACTGTAAAAATGAATTGACTGTGTATTTTATGGGCAAAATGTGGCAGCCAACTACACACAGGAGTCATGGATAAAGTCAATTCAAATTCCCCTGTCTCTTTTTATGTAATTTCTCATGAAATACTTATTCAATTCCCCGTGAAACATCGTTATGCTCTTAGGTTCGACAAGAGCATTTAGTGAAGTATTCTGTGAATACGAACTACGGACTCAAACCACCTGCATCCTCTGAGCCGTCCCACACCAATACCCTGTTAGGAGTTCTGCAGCATAGTAGTTAGAGCGCCCGCCTCGCAAGCGAAAGGACCTGGGTTCGATTCCCGGGTGGGGCGAAACCTGAGGCAAGTCTCGACGACGTGATAAGGCGCTTCATCAAAGGATTATTATATCATTAAGGTGTGGGCGGTCGGGGTGGTGGGGGGGTGAAGGGGTGTAGGGACCAGAGTTTGCAAATTCAAATGTATCTTCAAAGTCACACATTCAGTGCAGACACGCACAACAGATGAGTTAAATAAAAAGCATCAGCTCCTCGAATCTTTCCATTTTGTCTCTGTGGCCCGGATTAATGCTGGATTGTGAGCTTTGCTATCTGCGGCACTGACCTAAGCTACACTGTGTGATTGTTATAAGTCTGTGCTGACTCCACGCCTTTCAAACACTGCACGCTTCACTGCTTCCGTCTCTGCATAAGCTAGAAATATGTGAGAAGCGGATTGTGATTGTGATTTTTTTTTGGTGGGGGGGTGGGGGGGCACGAAAAATAACTTCCAACAGTTTCGCTGTAATCATTAACTTTAAGAGGAGATATGCTTTCTGACAGCACAGTTTCATGTTGGCCGCATAATGTAAAGGACCGCCCCCCACCCCTCACCCCCCCTCCCCCCCTCCCACGAACACGAAAAAGCACCAGAAAATATCACAAAATCTAAATGCACAACTGTGTTCAGATGGGCGTCATCTTTGTTCAATTCTGGTCACTTTTGCATTGATTTGAATCGGTTCAGATTGATGGATGATCTGCAATGGGTGGAGGGGAGGGCGCGGAGGGGAGAGGAGAGTGGTCAAAGGAGGGAATTCATTAGATTAGAATAATGCTGTCTTTATATTTCCTCCCCCCCCACCCCCCCTTCTTCGAAAGAAAAATTAACACAATGAAACCCTTTTTGACCTTGGGAGCGCTTGACAACTTCTGCTTTGCTCAGTTGGACACAAACAAAAAAGGGTTTAGCACAATGGTAAATGACTTTTCAGTTTCTCCTCATTTATAACCGAGCGGACTCTCCTTTGAAGCGCATTCCTGAGACAGCACCTGGTTACAGGTGTAAGACCATGGTAATCACTGGCGAGCGCTGTTGATCAAGGGCAGCACACAACACAACACACAAACCCAACACAACCCAACAGAAGCCAATGGATGGGAAGCAAGAGTAGACGGGAGGGTCAAGATCACACCGCGCCCTCCGCTGGTAGACCGGCACAATTACAGGACCTGGTGGATTTGGGCAATGGAGCTTAACTGTACCCTCTGGGCTACGCACAAGGTTTGGGGTCTGAGATTTCGGCTCAATGGATAACTTCTTCAGAGCATTTGCTGGTAGAGTGGACTAAATGCACGCAACCAACTGAGCCCGAACTGACATCTGACCCAATATATAGTTGTTTCCATTACTGGGTCTGTTGTGGAAGATGTAGTGAATTAATTTTTTTCCCTCCAGTGTTGAAAGGGGTGAATCACTTTGGGGTTAAATGCAAAGAGCGCTTTACCTTTATAGTCATTCTACATCGGAGCCAGACCTTGCTGTGCACCATGGAGGGTTTGAGTGAATGTGGCTCATCCCACAGTCCCTTCCGCTCGCCCCCTCCCTCCCTCGCCTCCTTCAAGGGCCCATCTCAAGACCCTCTTCTTCAACTGCGATTTCGGTCACCCCCCTACCCAGTGCTTTGGAATGTCTGCTGGTGTGAAAGACACTGTGTAAATATAATTTGTGCAAATATAATTCTATCGTCTCCATCACTGTCCTGGCAGAACCCAGCAATGCCTTTTAACCTTCAACATGACTGGATTAGTGTGGGGCTACGAGGCACTGCTGTCCTCTTCTGGCCCACGTTATAAACTGCAACCATCTTGATAAAATCATTGCATTTCCTTTCGCTCTTTACCATGTGGCGGATTCTCAAAACGCTTCACAGTAATTATTGTCAAGAGGAGTGACTGTTTATACCTGCCACCTTGGCAGTCAATTCACACACGGTGAAGTCCCTCAAGCCACGAGACGAACGAGCGATTTATCTGTAGGATTGTTGACGCGGGTGAGATGTCACTTTTGCCTGCATTGCACTTACTGCGGGAAGTGCTTTGAGAAGTTGCAATAATAATAATAATCCCCGCATTTGACATAGTGCCTCATCATGTCCCTGAGGTGTCTGAATCGCTTCACAGAATATACTGTAAAATGGTGCGACTTGTTTATTTTGTGGGCTTTGCGACAAGCCATTCGACCCATCAGGTGATTTAATTTTAGATGTGGAGCAGAGATAAATTAATGTCATGTTGGATAAGTAGTTCTTTTCGAAGTTCTGAGCAAAATCCAAAGATAAATTAACCCGTAGAGAACGATGGCCCTAATTTCCAGGCACAGCTTAGCTGGGATATCGACTCTTATTCACGTTTGATTTTCTACCCTACACGGCTGTTGATCAATTTGTGTCCAGGTTGACACCCCAATACAGTGCTGAGTAATTGGGGGTGACCTTCAGATGAGGCATTAAACAAAGGCATGTGACAAATTGCAGGTATTTTAAGACCATCTCATCTCCCTTTTGCATCATTAACACCTCTTTAGCCCGTCATCCTTTGTCCTCTATCCCATTCTCTCCTTCGTCTTCCTTGCCCTGACTCCCCCCTCTCTGTTAGCCTCTCCCTCGCCAACATGCCCCGGTTCTGACGAAGGGCCATGGACCCAAAAAGTTGACTCACTTTCCTTTCTCCACAGATGCTGCCTGACCTGCCGAGTGTTCCCAGCGATTTATTTGTTTCGGCTGATACACTATTCTTCAGGAAGGTGAGACATACATTTCAGGTGAGATTATAGGTGTCACTGTTTCATGTTTGGACATATTTACTCACTCCTCGACGGTTGATTTGCAACAAACTACCTGAAGTCAATGAGCATTTCAAGCGTTCCCACGATACTGTCCCAAAAACCATTTATCCAGCTGTTAATTTATTGTTTCAGAAAAATGCAAAATATGTAATTTATTTGCAGATGAAGTTAGACGACAATGGTGAATGTAGTAAACTCAAATCCAGAGGGTTTAATAAGAGAATCCTTGTATGCTTGGAAGACACGTAGCAATGTAATTTAAGTATCGGTTCAAAAGTGCTGACTATATTTATTGTATTACATTCAAAGTGATCCTCAATGCATTTTGAATTTGTGAAGCGATGATCCTTTTTGGGGTTTTTATTGTAATTAACTTGCATTGATATGTATATTGTTTATAGAGTAAATTACTATACAACTGGTACCTTTTAAAACAATGCCTGGTATCTGATCCTCCTCTCTACAAATTAGAATATGGTTTTATTTGTGGAGTTGAATGATTCAACAGCTTTCATGCCCCACAAGCTGCTCAGAAGACACAGGCACACACTATGTTTAGGTTTTTTTACATTTGTTTTGTTTGGCACCAGCTCGGGTCCAAGTCCCTTCACTGTCCAGCACCTTGGGACGACAGATGTCCTTCTGACGTGAAAGGCGCTGTATAAATGTACTTTGATAAGATACTTGAAAAGGAAGAAACTTGAAATGCGTAGATACTGAACAGTTGTAAGGCTGTGGGTAAAGAGCGGGGGAGTAGGACTAATTGGGTAGCTCTTTCAAAGAGCCGGCATTGGTACCATGGTCCGAATGGCCTTGTACTGTAAGAATCTAACAGCTTCGCATGTGTCAAAAGTGGGAGAAGCAAATGGCAGAGATCAAGACGAGAAGTGCTGCACGGATCAAGGCTCTGCGGCTTCAAGGGGCTGAGATGACACCGCACCAGGATTGAGCAGCTCAGCTTCACTTCAGTTCAGCGTCGTGGACACTTCAGCCAACGTTCGGCCCTCACAAAGGTAAACTTTAGAAGAAATGGTTTGTTTTACATAAGAGGATGATTAGCATGGAGGGTAATTTGGATATCACACAAGATGGCTTGAGGTTCAGATGAAGAAGGCCCTTGAGACACTTTGATCTCATGTTCCCAATTGCCCTAACGGAAGTGGTGGTACTTGAAGCAGCATCTCCCAACACCTTTTAAAAGGAATTTAAGATAAATAGTTAAAGAATATGGGATAAGTGCAGGGGAATGAGACTATCCCAGAGGATTTGATGGGTCATTAACAACCCTTCAAGATGCTGCTGCCTAATCCCATGTCCAAAATTAAATATTCTTCACAATTAGAAAAAAACAGAATTTTGCCAGAAATTTTATTGTTTGAATAAAGAAAACAAGTGAGAACAAAATTAAGATACGTATGAAATCAGATATACCAGGTGAGAGGTGCTGTCAAGAGGCCATTACTGTGTCACAGAGCTCCAAGACACTCCCCTGTGTGAAGGGCTCCATATAAACGGAAATTGTTGTTGCTGTAAAATCTCCCTTAATATTTCTTACAATCAGTAAAATTACAATGTTTTCCCTCACAACGCAAGTGACTTGTCGGTCGACAGTGCGGACAAACAAAATAGGAGAACATCAAAACCCACAGTAAAATTTCACAACCAGAGTAAAATAATACTGTGCTATAAAATACCGTGCTAAAGCCTTTGGGACACACAGCAGATTGTACATCACTTAATGAGAGGCAGAGTCCATGTGCCCAATTGGTGAATGTCGGCAGAGGAGGGAGGAGAGGTGGTGACCAGCCCAGCCGCGAGTGTGATACCCCAGGAAAGGCAGCAGGTTGTATAGTTATCTCCTTTGGGGCAAAATCCCTGCCCTCAAACTATGCAACCTACTACCTCTACCCAGCAGCTCACCACATTAATCCAACTCAGCACGAAGCTAGGATTCCCGTTATGGGGAAATTAACCTCCTCTCCCCCACCCCACCTGGGTTCCTTGGGTGATGTGTGAAAGGACCTGGTCTGTGATAAGCGAGTCATTTGGCAGAAACACAGAAACCTGTGACGCTCGTCTTCAATGGTTGAATAGTTCTCTCCTAAACCGTTCCCTTTAGGAGATGCTGTTCACTGGTCCGACAGTGATCGCTACCATTAAACAGCATCTCTGTTATAATTTATCGTATCAAATGAGTCATTTCGGGCCCTTCCATATCGAATGCTACGGTTATTCCAAAAGCTCAGTAATGAAACAGTCCACATATAAGAGCAAACAGCCTCCGACTTTAGAGCAACTTAATTTAGATCAGAAGATAACTTGAGCAAGGGAGGACGAGCAGATTAATAGAAGCCAATATTGTTGCTGCCAAGATTTCTGACTGAGGTTAAAAGATTCCTAGAACGTTTAAAAAAAGAAATAGGAAAGAGACAAGCAATACATATCGTAACCATGGTTTTGGCGAGTTCTACTGCTGTTTCCTCGGCCAACTCGTGCTTTGGAACAAATGCAACCCCATAAAATAAAACAAACAGCAAAATAAATTGACAGCCCAGAGAGAAGTCACGTTTAGATGTGTTTCGTGCAGACACTTGCACCCAGAACTCCAGAGCGAGTGAACATCCTGGCCTGGAAAAAGAACGATTTCATTACAACCTGACCACAGCCAGTAAATCAATCAATCTGCAGCTACAGTACCACAAGGAGTGAATGGTTTCCACCTGTTCCCTTCGCTACAGAGAAGGGTGAAAAAAAAGGCTAAAGACTTTCTGTTCTCTCAAAACCTAGACGCCATTCATTCTGTAACAGTAATATAGCGGTGAACACCCACAGCATGACGCGCCAGGCCAGAGTAAAGTGGTTGAAGATGACTGTGCAGCCTTAAGAAAGACAGTAGATTGTATAGTTATCTCCCAGTGTGGGTGTGACCCTAAAACTATACAACCTACTACCTCATCCCAAAGTGCAAACTGGATCTTTGGCAAGCTCTCATTGGGAACGGGTTCAATTCCCACTCACGTTAGCCATTGTGACAGTCAAAACCAAATTCTAAGTTATCTTGAACACTTCTCTCATCAGCTGTGCCTTTGGCCAACAGACAAGACTTTGCCCCCTTCCTCCACCCCGTTCGTCGATCCTCACTGGCTTTGCAAAGCGCTTCGAGACATTGGCTTGTGATATAATACTGTACACACGGTGGTTAGCTTTTATGAATGAAAGTGGAATAATGCAGAGTTGGGATATTTCTCTGGAAACTAAGACTCGGGGACAAGAAGATCACTTTCACTCACTGCGAAAACAAGACAACAAAAACGGTTATTCAACAGATAGCGGGCATTTGTTACACAGGGAAACAGTGGTCGAATCTCATCGACGTACCAAGAAAAAGTGCTAAATCAGTCTTGCTAACCCAAAAAAAACATTTACAGGCATATATTATACAAAAACCACCCACGGAAATATCTGCTGAAAAGAGAATCTGGAATGGAAAATAAAACGAGAGAGAAAAACTCACAGAATCACGGCTAATTGGCTGCTAATCTGCATTTCAGCTGCGAGTGAGAGAGAGGGAGGGAGCACTGTGGAGATCAGTATGCGAGGCAATGGGATGACGCCACACTCACAGCATCACTGACGTTAACTCCATAATCCTGTGAGGCAGCTATTGGGCAGTAAATGGTGCAGTAACATCTCCTGGCCAGAGGAATCACCCAGCACCCATCTTCCGGGAACGTTACAATATTTCATAGGTCAGGGGTTGTTGTGTTTTTATTTTTGAGAAGCATGAAATTCCGAGAAGGCCAAGAAATCTTTCGACATTAATGTTTTAAATGATAATAATTATAATAATCCTTGCATTTGACATAGCGCCTCATCGCTTTGTTCAGATGTCTCAAAGCGCTTCACAGAATATTTTGCCCACAAAGTAGTCAATTAAATTTACAGGTGTACACTGTGAAGCGCTTTGAGACGTCTCAACGACGTGATAAGGCGCTCTATCAAATGCAAGGATTATTATTGTTACTGTAAAGTGAATTGACTGTGTACTTGGTGGGCGAAACAGCGAATTGTGTGGATAAATACTTGAGGAAAGCAAAAAATAAAGGCCTAAAGAAACAAGAGACAGAATGGGATTAGATGCAAGGGTCATTAATCTCCCGATCATCCTAGAATATTACAGGATAGCATAAAGCATTTATTAGCATGACATTCAAAAAGAGACTCATAAATATTTCTACGTTCTTTAAATATAATGAAATGACTCGTTTGTCAACCCGACATCCAGCTCACCAGTGCGAAGCGTTACAAGACCACTACTGTTCTAATTTCTTCCCACTGGCATATCCCATTTCACATCTAGTCTGGCTGCTGTCCCTGCTCCTGGTCTGCTCTCCTCTGTCTGGAGTGTGTTTGCGCTCCAGGACTCTGCTCAAGTGGCCATTGTTCAGGTGTGAGCCTCGATAACAAGTGCCTTTAGGACACTCGACTGTAGAGGGCGTCACAGTTGAGCTTGACCACTCCTCACTCAGCTCCCACATACACATAACTATAGTAAAGAGCGGTGCAAACGGACAAGGAGCACTGACCTGGGCTGTTCTCTCCCTCCAACCCTGAATCCTGAGAAGACTGGGCCAATTAGCCCTGACTAAAACCGGATGGATATCTTAATATGTTGTTAAGTACATCACACCGTTCTCTGGTATAGTTAACAAAGACCACAGCGAGGAACATGGCAAGCTAAGGTGCAATTAATCTACTTCAATTGGACACGTTTCCATTATGCTGTTAAAAAGACAAGGCAAAACATAACTTGCTCTCATACTGCTAACTGATAAAAATCAGGTTGTTTGCATTAATTGGGCATGAAATTTTTTTCTGACCACAGAGTATTTCACGGGCGAAGGCAGGTGATTAATCAACATGCAAAAAGGGTTTTATAGTCGTTTAAAAATATATTAAGCACCGTACATGCCATGTAATCTACAATCTAAATAATGGATTTCATAATCGGCGTCCAATTTTATAAATTTACTATCGTCTCTGTGCCATTTGCTGGCTTTCTCCTTCTCACTAAACAAACACAAGTCAGGACTGAAGGCTGGGAGATTAGCAGAGCACTGCTGTGTGAATCGGCCATATTTGCTCTCCGTTTGTGCCAGCATTCAACATTTCTGCAACACGTATACGGTTCACAACAGATTTGGGATTTAATACTTTTTTAATATAAAAATCTGGATCTTAAAGATGTATTTGTTGGAAACCTGCACAGGTAAGCGAGGGTAAGAGAGTGTGCCACGGTTTTTGGTGCACATCTGCATTGCAGTATTGTCTTCAGACAAGACCAGAATCCATTCATTCGCCATTTTTCTTACACCCATTCTAAACCCGCAAAAAAATGTTGCTCTTAATTACATTCCCGATAGTCCCACAGTTTCACTTAATTAAAAAAAAACAAATATCGGTTTATAAAACAAAGCAAACAAGAGGATTTACTGTCTAAGGCTTTCCTTTCTATCGATGGCTCAGTCGACGCGGAACTCATTGGCTTTGTTAATTTGCCCGCCCCAGAATAAATAAAACGCACATTATTTTCAATACACGTTTCAGCATCTATTAGTTTTTTCTTTTAAAAAATTTAGCAGCAACATTTTATAATAAATGTTATAATTATCGTTGCCTCTAGCTCAGAACTGTAAAACCAGCGACTCTGTACAAAAGGAAATGAAAACCCGCAGCACGATGGCGAATGTTTTCCTGTTGCCAAAAGTCTAGGTACTTGCCGTGATTCGAAATGCAAGCCAAACAGCGACTGGGAATCCTCGCCTTGGCATCAGTCACCCTGTAGAACACAAAAGTGGAGCTGTAAGCCTCTTTTGTGGAACCCCGACTGTAAGCATGGGGGGGGGGGGGGTGGAGGGAGGGAGGGGAGAAGAGGGAGAAAGAGAGAGAGGGAGGGAGGGGGGGGGGAACGGAAGAGTAAAAAGAGATACGAGGCATTAAAATACACGGTCTGTTTTTCTATTATGATCTGCCCGCCCCAGGTACGTTCAGTTTGAAGACGACCGCACGCGAAAACAACAACAAAAGCTTATTTAAGCTTCTCGGAGAAGGAGAAAAAAGTCGTTGGAATGACGAGCTTTGATGAGCAGCACTTCTCATGCATGCTAACGCCCTCACAAACGAGCCCTGCGTTCATTCATATTAATATGCAAAAGGGCGTATATCGTTGTGCAATGCAATGTGGACACACACGCACGCACGCACACACGCACGCACAATTACAAAAAAAANTGAACGGCGCACAAAGACCCCGGCAGCCCCTTCCGACGCCTTACGCCGATGTATTCTTTCATGTCGACATATCAACAATGAATTTTATTTAAGCGTCTGTTTTAATGTTTGGCCACAGCTTGGCAGAAATCCCAGAATTACTCATATACACCCTTTGCACAACATACCCCCCCCCCCCCCCCACCCCCCCGCACCCCGTCTGCAACCTCTTTTTTTTGTCGTATTGAGCACAGATGGGAGCAAGCACTTGGCAAGAGCATCACCCAAATGGATACAAATTAGGAGTACGCTGGCACAGACACAAAAACGTGAACCGTTAATCGAAGCTGGCACAGGGCCTTCCCAGATTAGCTTAATAAAGCATTTTACAGCAGCTCTAGAGAAGAAGAGAAAGGAAAAAGAGAGAGAGAGAGAGAGAGAGAGACGGAGAGAGACCGCGCCGGGGGTGGAGGGGGGTGGGAAGGGGGGGAATCAAACCGGGAGAGTTCAACACAATCTTAGTTTCTCCGGAGAAAATTATTTCACTTGCCTTTCAAAAAATGTTTTCCCCCCCGTATTAAAACAAAGAGCAGTCGAACAGGAAGAGGGGAGAGAGAGGGTAGGCTAGACGGTGCCTGCTTGGGAAAGTCTAGTGATGCGTGCCCACTTCACTGACTCCAGCGACGTCAGCAGCAGTCTAAAACCGAGCAGCAGCCGTTCCAGAAATCTGCACTGGGTTTTTCGTCCGCTGCCAGTTTTACGTCTCTGCGACCAGCCCTCGCTGGCGGGCAGGACTGGCAGTCAGTCAAGCCCACGGGCAATGCTGGTGGGAGACGAGACGGCAGTTTACAAAGCCGGGATGGCATCGGGGATTTTTTTATTTTTTTTGAAACTGGAAATGACGTGCCTTTTTTTTTTCCGTGTTTGGGCTAGGACTGCAATCTTGGCAACCTGAGTCAATGTCACTGATTTTAAAGTTGGCCCAAACAGAAAATGAGGTTGACCAGCCATACTTTAATGGCTCTGTCTGCCGCGCACTCATAACATTATCAGTTTACTACAGTTACATTAACTGGTGCGGCCACCGAGATCCGAACAGGCTAGGGTTGATTTGAGCCTCAAGACAGCGAGAGCTCAAGCGTTGGGATTGGGACGTTCCCCCTGACGTGAAAGGCGCTATACAAATGTAATTTGTTGCTGTCGCTGGCTTTATACATTATAAACCAAAATACAAATCACTGTTAATCGCTTTTAACCTAACAAAAGCTGCTTAACTATTTTAACGTGGTTAGTACTAGCTTTGAGTGAATAAGTGATGCCTTGTCAATTTGGCTCGGTCAGCAGCCATCTTATCTCTAGGGTAAAGCCCCATGTAGGGTCTTGAGCTGACAGTCCAGCCGGACACTCCAGTACAGTTCCAGTACTCTGTCGCAGGTGCTACCATTCAGATGGGATTTTTGCCAAAGATCCCACAAGGCGTCCGTTGAAAGATCCCATGACCCTATTCTAAAGAGAATTCAGTTTCTCCTCTTGTCCTGGCCAACAACCCTCCAGATTAGTTCGTCCTTCACCGCCATGGACCATGGTTTGAAACCTTGCTGGCCCAAATGCCGGCTACATTGACCTACAAAAACAGTCACTACACTTGAGTTACCGGGTTATATCTGGAACTCCCCATGTAACAGCATCGCAGGAGCACAGGCATACGGACTGAAAGCTGATGAAAGCTTTCTGCGTCTTGGGACTTCCTCCCGACATGAAAGGCGCAATACAAATGTAATTTGCTGTTGAAAAAAAATTAAGTGCAATTGGCTGCCGCGTTTCGCCCACAAAATACACTCAATTCACTTTAAAGTATATCCTGTGAAGCGCTTTGAGACGTCTCGAAGACGTGATAAGGTGCTGTATCAAAAGCAAGGATTATTATTAATATTATATTAAAAGGTCTGACAGGCAATAACTCTGCTCTGTCGGTGTCACCAACTTCCCACGAAAGAACAAAAACAAGGGTTTGCTTTAATGAGGAAATCCACGCACGTGTTCACCAACTGTTAAGCAAAACAGCCAAGACGTGGCTCAGAGATGCAACTACATACGTGACGCATAATTTGACTTTGTCCTTCCATGCTTCAAGATTTTCATCGGCTAGCAATTATTGAGTTACCCCCTCGCTCGGCGTTTAAGGAAATCATGCGTTTGCGCTGCAGAATGCAATTTGAATGCTAGCTTTTGACGCGAGGCAGGGATGCCAAGTCTGCAACGTTTGCCAATCAAGAAAGTTCACAGCAGAAATAGGATTTCACTCATCTGGCAATCACACGCTCAACAGTGCTCAGCCTTCATCAGGACTATCGAGCAACAGCTGTGGATCATCTACTGAATTTCAACACAACCAGGCGAACGGACACCGTCAGACACAAGGAAGGGGAGAATACGTTCATTCGCAGGTTTTTACATCAGTTCATGTAAATCCTCAATAGAAATAGGCATGTTTTACTTTAAATAATCCAAAAGAGCAACACACCCATCTAAAATTAAAAAAAAACAACCAGCTTTAGAGTTAACGCTACTAAGGTGTAAACACACTTGTTTTTTGCCTTCACTATCAATAGACTGTGTGTGTAGGGGGGGGGGGGGAGGGATGGAATTTAGTGTTTTTCTCAAGAATATTAAATATTGATGCATGTTCCCAAAGTTCATTCTAATCTAAACTTTTCACAGTAAAATCCACTTTGTCTTAATGGAGATACTTTGTCTTAAGATTTCACAGCATTGCGGAAAAATTCTTAAGAATTCAGCCGCAATTTGGTAGATTTTTTTCCGTAAAAAGTTTTAAAATTAAGACAGGATTTAGAATTTTCCCCATTGCCGGAAACTGGACTGCAAAGTTCAATAAGGTTAGATGTAAACTGGAAAGGTTTTAAGATAAAATATTGCCACAGGCTAAGAAGTGGTGGATTCTCCCATCTTTGGTGTTGTACATTCGCACTGTTGAATCGACTGTACTTTGCTGTGCGCAATTTGGCTGCGAGTTTCGCCCACAAAATACAGTCAAACCAATTTACAGTGTATTCTGTGAAGCGCTTTGAGACTTCTCAACGACGTGATCAGGCGATATATCAAATGCAAGGATTATTATTATTATTACTAGTACTACTATTACTTTTGGCTTATTTAAGTGCATCTTTAATACTTTTCATATCACTGTGGAAAATGTTTATGGCAATTATATAAAAGCTTGAAATAGTAATTTACCACAAGTCACTCTGCTCAAAAAATGATCCTTGCATTTGATATAGCGCTTTTCACGTCTTCTAGACGCCTCAAAGCACTTCACAGTATACACTGTAAAGTGAATTGACTATATTTTGTGAGCTAAACACGGCAGCCAATGTTCCACAAACAGTCGCGGATTGAGTGACCAAATAATTATTGTTATTTTTTTCTTGAAGGATTATTATCAGGGGTGTGGAGTAAGGAAACTTGCCCAAGGTTTCACCCTGCCGGGAATCGAACCCAGGTCTCTTGCTTGGGAAGCGAATGCTCTAACCACTGAGCTACAGAAATCCTGAGACTCAAGACATTTTTCTTATTGGGCGAAGATAATGAATGGACAAATCCGCGCCGATTACTGTTCCACCCCATTTTGATCACTGAGTATTCTATTAACAGCAGGGAGGGAGAGATGAATAGTTAAGTGTCTGCGGTATCATGCAGCTGGCAATCTATTCATACAAATGCCAAGCTCTAACAGAGACACTGAAGTGAGTGGAAGGCCATACCCCTTACATTACGCATCACAGCAATGAGAGGAAACAAGAGTTAAGAGAGTAATTAGCCCAAGATATTTCAGCTGGCATTGTAGAGTTCAATAAAGCGGAGGTTAGAGTTGGACCGGAAAGGTTAGAGCTCTCTCTATGTGGATCGCAATCCTCTCATCCCAGCAATGAGCGAACTGTCGGGGAATAAGAGGCTGACTTTCCTCCTTTTCCCCTTGTCGGCAACCTGCACGCATTGTCGTCTACAAATCTTTTCACAATCTGTTTTACTTTTGTGAGACTGAATCTGGTACAATATTAAGGGTACCAGAAGCTGCTAATGGACACAGCAGACTCAAAGGACCAACTTTTATTTCAACGGATTGAGAACATTTTTGGTTTATAGTCCTTTGTTGCCCGATGTTTTGTGTACCCCAGACCTGACGTTAGATGGTCAGATACCTTGACCCAAGCTGGCCATATTGGAATGGTTTTTTGCTCTCAGTTAGGCCTTAATGCCTGGCCACATGCTCTTTCTCATATTAGGTTCTTACTTCATTTAGGGTCTCCACTCAAGTGGAGCCTTAGTTGTAAACACCTCACAATTAATAGAAGTTCTTACTGTGCAATTCACTTTTCACTTTGAGTATCTCCTAACCATCTCACTTATCTCATCTACAAACTTAATGCAGATGGTAATTTGTGGCTTGTCCTGCTTGGTTGGAATATGGGCCTCATTATATTCTGATCATAGATTCCTGGACTGCCATGAGTCTGTTTAGGAATGCATCTCTCCTGGTTGACCACAGCTGTCCCACCACAACTTACGAAGCAATGGATTACAAAACATTTCACTTATATTGTAGCAACAAAACTGCACGTGGGTGGGGGAGGAGGGAAGCTTTGAAGAAAAATTAAGAGACAACACTAAATGTATAACGTGGGAAGAAAATGGTGGCATAGAGGTTAGGAAGAAGAAACTTAATTGGCACATATACATCAACAATACAGGCAGAAATACCAGACTCTTTCTCCAACAAAACCCAAGAAAATGAGACCAGGAGATAGACACAAATAGAAATTGTTGAGAAGTGAAATTTGGAACAGAAAACAGGAAAAACATCTTCACACAAAAAGTGAGAAAAGCTGGGAATAATTTATGAAGCGAGGCCAAAGAGGCAAAATAACCGAATGACTTGAAATGCGATTAGTATCAACAACAACAACAACAACAAGATTCCATCAAGACGTGTTAATGCTCATGAACCAACAAAGTATCTCCCTAGAAACGACCTGGGTCCGTTTGTTACTGGGTCTGAAATGTGTTTGTCATACGATGTTTCTAAGGTTACTTCAAATAATCAGAGAGAAGACTTGATCGGGATTACTTTCTTAAACTATTATTTTTAAAAATTCTTACATCCAACAAATAAAATATTGGTAAAAGACATCAGGATTTTCTCCCTGTACTTAATAAGATAGCAACAGGCACACCTGGAAAGGTCACAATGGACAAAAATTGACAATAATAATGACAAATAATGATTTACTCGCACCCACAACAAAACTTCATGCTCACAGCAGGTTCCAGGTTGGGGGGGGAGAAAGAAAAAAAATCTGAGACTAATTTACCTTCTGAAAGCCAACCATATTAACATCTGATAATCATCAAGAATGGGCAGAAACTGAGAAAAACAATTACGCTGAAAGTTTCAAGTGAAGAGACGGGTCAAGTGCTCATCAGCAGCTTTACAGCTGCCAGTAAAATAACCAGGAAAAGTGCAACAGAGAGGGCCAGGCTGTCAAAGGCAGAAATGTCTCCCGTCTTTAATAGGTTCCAGTCACAACAAGGTCGCAAATCATTCCCATCAACCAGTTTAGGAAACAGCAATCATGATATGAAGCCTGACCTGCTGTACCCTAACTAACAAAGCTGCAAAGTATAATGACAGTGCGACCACTCAGAAGTCCCGTAGCTTAAAACTGCCCTTTTAATAAGGAACAGCATGTACAACTGCTCACAAATAGGTTATTTAAAGGTACTGTAAAAATGTGAAGGCTGAAATGGAAAGCCAATTAAGCCATATTTGCCAGCAAAATGTCGATTTTATTTGCTATTAAATGACTACTTTTTATTCCATTAAATCCTTCTGTAAGACCAAAGGATGACTGAAATGACAAAGCTATGATAAAGCAAGAGTTAACCATTTTTGAAGACCATTACGTTTGATTGTTTCCAAAATAAAATAATAACACGGCCATTCCTTATTTTGCAGCAGTCAAGAATCGAGCCTCGCTGTATACAGTGTTTGGAAGGTCTTCAGGCGCAATCTGAAGATGGGGAAGGAAGGGACAAGCAGAGAGATAGAGGCAGAGTGTTCCAGAGTTTCAGTGTGGAGTGGCTGAAAGCACAGCCACCGATTCCTTTTCTACTCCCTTCTGAAGGTAGTGGCCTGTGATGGAAAACGTGTGTCAACTGCACTGCCCTCCCATAAAATGTAGATATTTTTAAATACGAGTGGGCTGCTGAAAGTTTACATAAAGTCATTGCTGGATGCTAACAGGATGGTTTAGAATTCAGGACTGAAGGCAAAGCACGTTACCTCCCTCCAAAGTCCGTGCCTACCTGTATTAAAACTCGCACGCAACAAAATTACATACACTCACAAAAATACATGGGAACTTGTCAGCGTCTTTGTTTCCCGAAGCTCCACAAAGGCGGTGTCCTACTAGAGGCTAAAATTGGGAGTCAAATCACTGCCTTTACTTCCCCACGTCATTCCAGGGACTTTGTTTTTGCAGCCAGACATCAACTAACAAACGCAATTCACACAAAGCGGTCAGGTGAAGGGTGCAGTCAGTCACGCCAAGTGCCACTCACTGGGAATGACAATCACGTCACACACAGGCTGGTTTCCAAAGTGCAACTTATTTTCTTTTTTTTTTACAAAAAACTTCTGTCACTCTTAACAATAAGCGAAGCTGCAGATATTTAACCCAAGCTTCCGGTTCTGCCATTCTTACTGATCATTCCCTATCCCTGACTGTGTTGTTTGGACACTGCTGTGCGCAATTGGCTGCCGTGTTTCGCCCACAAAATACACAGTCAATTCACTTCGCAATATGTTCCGTGAAGTGCTCTGAGATGTATGAACGCGATAAGGTGCTATACCAAACACAAGGATTATTATTATTATTACAATCTTATTTTCATTCTCTGTAATAATTTATTCTTCCCTTTGCCACCCTGGCCTTTAATATTATGAATTCTAAAACAATTTCTCTGTTGTCAACACATCACCAACTTTAGCAAACGAATGTTAGCACAGCTGCCACTCGTGTCCTACATGGAATCTGTCCTCCCTCCCCCCAGTTGCAGATGCAGCAGAAAAACTAATAAGCGGAGTTAATTTCCATTTTCTTTAACAGATGTAATACCCTTACACACATAAAACACTTCCGTTGACTGGCATTCTAAAATGATTTAAGAACTGTTCAAATCAGGTTTATTTTTTAATCACAACAACATTTAACGAGTATTTTAGGAGCAACATTTTTAAAAATACACGACACAGGCTTAATTCATGAACCTGACATGCTGATTTTTTTATATTCCTAAAAGGCAGGATGTTAAGCAGCGAAATGAGTGCTTGCAATACCATGAGGGCATTACTCTAGCTGCCAAATTGTGCTGTTGCACTCAAAACGTCAGACCTGGTAACACATAGTGAGATGTTCCGTGAATTAAATAACTTTTACAGCAAGGAGGCCATTTGGCCCCATCATGTATGGGTGGGCTCTTTGAAAGAGCAATCCATTCAGTCCTATTTACCTGACTTTTCACCCATATTCCTGCAAAAATCATACCTTTAGATATCTATCTAGCTCTCTGTTCAAGGCCGATATGTAACACGGATCTTACCTCGAAAGGAAATAGCTAAACTATCTTGTAGATGGTCTATCAAATTGTAGACCCATTCTCATATCCACAAGCCCAATTACAGAGAATCCAAGTCGCAAGTTGAATAATCTACATAAACATTCTTCTGGTTTGACTCCAGTTTTCACTGAATAATATAGCTGGAGAAATTTAAGGCTTGGTGTGATATCTGTAAAAAGCTTTGTGTGATGTACAACGTATACTGTGGGGTATTCACAGGTAGCCACTGTCAAACAAATATCGTGACTCAGTATTTCTTTGTAACCGCAACAGGCAAATCATGCACAGCAAAGGTCTCACACTCAGCCATACAGTGAACAAGTGGTTGATCAGGAGATTTTGATCACAATCATCCTTTTATTTTTGTGGTAATAGCGGAACGGAATCTTTAACGTCCAGGCAGAGGAGATCTCAATTTAACATCTCATCCGAAGGATGGCACCTGTGACAATGCAGATAACACCCCACCACTCCAGGACTACACTAGAGAGTCAGCCGGGACTGTTAGCTCGAGGTGACACTGTAAGGCTCTTGTGCTGTACCCAAAACCTTCTGACCCAAAGGTGGGAGCCCATTCTGTAATTTATAAATATGCTGCCACTTTTCATCAACAAAAACTCTTCAAGCGAGGAAATACTTACAAGGTGCGGAATCTCCAGCAACTTCTGTCACGTAAAAGCGCCTTTCACTAGAACATAACAGAATAAATGTTTACGGTTAGGTTCACGTCAATAAGGGATAATGTGAAACATACCTATTCATAAAGGAACTGATATATTCAGTTACCTCTGCACATTTTGGTAACGCCTCTTAGAATAATACTCACAAAACAATAAGTAGTTGTAAAGAAAGTGAACAGGTCACTGAAAATAAATAACAACAATGCTTGCATTTGAATATAGCGCCTTATCACATCATTGAAATGTCTCAAAGCACTTCACATGCAACGCAACTATTTAAATACAGGAAACTATTTGTTCACCCACAAAATACAGTCACCGCACTTTATCGTATAATAATAATATCCTTGCATTTGATATAGCGCCTGATTACATCATTGAGATATCTCAAAGCGCTTCACAGAATATATTGTAAAATGGTTTGACTGTGTATTTTGTGGGTGAAGCGTATATTCGGTGAAGCACTTTGGGACATCCGCCTGACATGAAAGGCGCTGTTACCAAGTAAGGAATTGTAAGGATTGTAAATGTAAGGAATTATTATAAAAAAAACAGCATTTGCTGAGCAAGATCATTTCACCAATATACGAGTGTGAAATTCCTAATCAACAAAGATCCATTTAAATTTAGCACACTGAAGTCTGGTGTTCATTTGCAGCTTGCAAAATCCATGCTGTTAAATCATACATTTTAACAAGATGTTTCCCCCTCCGCTCAAGCAAAATTAGGCAAATGCACGACCACCTTTCGGAATTTACACCATCTTGTGCAGGTATAAATCTATTTTCATTCTGGCACAGAAAGGCTACAAGGTCTAACCAAACAAACATTAATAAGAACATGTTAATAAATATGGGAGTGGTGCTTGCAATTTAGCGAGTTAAAAATAGCAATCACTTCAGTATCAGAAATCTGAAAGCCTGTTTAGTATATGTCCCGTGGTGCCCATATGCCCCTATATATGGAACGTTTGGTAACTGCCTGGACTCGAGAGAGCTGTTGAAGTGACAAGTGTCAGAGACTAAAACCAGATTCTGAAAGAAAATTACAATTCTAGCCATGCCCTTCACTGTTATAGTAAATCTCCTTGCAGAAATGGGAGCAAAACTCTTATAAAAACCTATTCCTGTTCCCAACTGCATCATTTTTCAACTTTTTTCCCTAACATTCAGTGTGGGCGCACATAGAGAAACTGTAAATCTCTACTTCCCAAAGAGCGGAGCCTCACTGTAGGGCTGAGGGTTAACTGCACTGAAACCCCTCTTCAGCAATGCCTTTTCTCCATCTGTTCACTTTACTCCAGTTAACACTTTGATCACTTTCCATTTAACCCATCACTAACTCCTCCGTGCAAACAAAGATACATCCACCTGGTGGACACCTCTCACCTATTCAGCTCATTACCTGCACGTTTTTTAAGCATCTGATAAGCTCAAATCCAGATCACTCTGAAAAATATTTATAGTATTGCGATTCCAAGATTCAGTAAATAATAACTTATACAGCACACTTCTTGCAAATTAAAATTCATTGGAAATGAATTGATTGTTATGTAGGGAACATGACAGCTAATCTGCCCCAGCACTGCCCAGTGAACAAGATAGTTTGCTAATTATTTAGGTGAGGGAATATCAGATGGAGAAAACAAAGTAATGCAACAATACCCTTTTCTCTAATTTCCAGGTTTGAATTTGAGTGGAAGCAACGCCAGCAAAACCTTGGAAGCAAACCAACATGTCAAATGGACATTTTTGCCTTTGAATCCTATAAGCAGATCATTGTAACGATTAGAGAAACATGCAAAAAGCTAACAGAGGTAATTACTTACCAGTGTTTAAGCAAGTCTTCTCAAAGTTACACCCTTCCTACAGAATTCCTTTCAGGCAGATTTGCTTGGCCAAATCTAATGCATATGGTGGGATATTGCTCATATCTTTACCCAGACAGTATACAACGTATACTGTGGGATATTCACAGTATATATGTGTACATAGCGTCACAAAACTTCGACAGCAATATGGACCAAGTCCCAAGTTCTGAACATTTCCTGGAAAGCTCTGATCGTCTTTGGGCCTGTTCCCTCTGACTGTTTGGTATTGACTCAAGGCATCCAATTTAATTTGGAAAAGTCTTTCAAAATAAGAAGCAACATAGCTTAAAGCCTTTGTTAATGTTCCTAAAGCCTACACCTAAACCCTCAAACTACTGCAATAAATTATGTATGACGACGACAAAAATGTTATGTTTTCTGGCGCCTTTGCCTGACGTTAAAAGGAGCGGAATCAGAGACTGACCTCTGGATCCCTTCTTTGGCTGCCAGACCACATTGCAGAACCTTTTTCCTTTTCTTGGTAAATAACCCATTGCATTTATTACTCTTTACACTGCGGAACTGTGCTCCTGCGTATGTTTTCTGAGCTTTCCACCTTTACTGCTTTTGGCAGAGCATCTTAATGGGAAAAACTAAAATCTAATTCTGTCAAGTCTACGCTACTATTTCCTTCTGGTTACATGTTAGTTTTATGTGCCAAAGCCATTCAAGCTTTGAAGCCTTTTGGCACGAGTTAGAGTTTCAAACCCCAGATGCTCTCTGGAATGTGGATGCTTTTTAATACTGTACAGCCAACGACATTAGTTTTTAATGGGCAAGTATAAACTCCTAACATGTCTTGTTCATAGCCTCCCTTGGGTCATATTGCATTGCCAATGGGCGAAACGCTGCTTACATTAACAAGTCAAAATAATATTTATCAAGTAACAAATGATTCTATGATTCGTTCTATAGAATCATAGAAATTTGCAGCACAGAAGGAGGTTATTCGGCCCATTGAAAATGCTTTTAATAAACAAGCTCAAGATTATAAAATAATACAGTACTTACATTTGGCAGAGAACGATAATTATAAAGTTTTTTTTAAATGTAACTGTTAAAACCAATAAATATAATCTCAATCAAAGAAACTTTTTTCACATCTGTAAATGATAAATTAATGTTTCCTAATTCCTCTTTAGAGTACAATTTTCTTTAAATTATTTTACATGAACTCCATTAGGGAATAGCTACTTTAAAGCCAATTCATTCTTCACGACATGAAAATGAAAACAGTGCAAATAAATGTAACTTACTTCAGCAAAACCATCTGCAGTGGACTTTTAAAGAATAATAAAATTTTCCGAGATCAAATTACAATAGGAACTGCACTTGGCTTACTTTTTCAAAAAATAAAAAAAGTGTTATACAATTTATATATTTATAGAATCAATTTATATAATTTTTAGATTGCAGGGCAGGCCGAAACTTTAGGCAAACTTCCTTACTCCACATGCCTCTGTTTACCTAGCAGTAAGCAGAAACCCAGTTGTTAGTCAATTGGCAAATCACTTTTCCAGAGGTAATAATCCCTAAAAAATTAAAATAAATAAATAATAATAATTAGGTCAATCAATCCATGACTGAGGTGCTCAATTGGCTGCGCGTTTCGCAAACAAAATATAGTCAATTCACTTTACAGTATATCCTGTGAAACGCTTTGAGCTTCTTGAAGACGTCATAAGGCGCTATATCAAATGCAAGAATTATTATCTGGACGTCTTCAAAGTCACAAATTCAATGATACACAAACTCAACACGTCATATTGACACAGAAATATATATCAAACCTCCATGCTCTGTGAGTTAAAGTCCAATATTTGAATGTAATATAATACACAAACTATCTTATCGACAAGTAGATTTCTTGCTTGTGTCTAGCTTTCATAGGAAGGGCTAATCTAACCAGATACAACTAAGAAGTATTCAAACCAGTTAGCAAACACTGGAGTCTGGTAGCCAAAGATTACACCTGACCAACACAGCGAAATTCACTGTCCACTTTATGCCAGAAAAAAACCCACACTTTATCGGTCAAGCCAGGCAGCTGCACGTTTTGCAGCACATTGGTCCATCGAAGGTTGTGCTTCCCGACTGCAATGTTAGCGGCCAGGATGCAAACTCTGACCATTACTCTATTACTGGTTCAGATTCAAGTCACCCGATTAACAAGTCCATGTGCATTCCACCAGCAATGGTTGGGCCTTCAGCTTTTCTGCCTCCACCCTCTGGAATTCCATCTCGGTGCCCCTCCACCTCGCCCCCTCCAAGGTCTATCTATCTCAAGACCCTCCTCTTTGACCGTGTATTTATGGAGTCCTGTAGCTCAGTGGTTAGAGCACTCGCTTTGCAAGTGAGAGACCTGAGTTCAATTCCAGGCAGAGGGCGAAACCTTGGGCAAGTTTCCTTACTCCACACAGAGCCTAATAATAATCCCTCCAAAACCAAAAACAATAATTAAATTGGTCATTTTCAATCTACGACTGTTTGTGGGACATTGCTGTGCGCAATTGGCTGCCGCGTTCGCCCACAAATATACAGTCAATTCACTTTACAGTGTGTTCTGTGAAGCGCTTTGGGACGTCCTCCCGACGTGAAAAGCGCTATATCAAATGCAAGGATTATTATTATTATTATTATTTAGTCATCCCCCCACCTTCACCCGCCTTGCCCGCCATCCCTCGATTCCAACCCCCAGCTAGGGTGCAAATCCTACACAGTCCAGTGCCTTGGGATGTCCTCCGAACGTGAAAGACGCTATATAAATGCAAATCTTTGTTGTTGTCCCATGTTTGAGGGCAAGAACATGTCTGCACACAAACAGACACACGTGCACACACTTCCTTGCACCCATTCTTCATCAATTCTTTACTCAATGATTTGAAAAAAATTAATCCGTAAAGCACGTGCTGAACTTCTTACTCGTTCCTTTACTGTGCGCGATTGACTGCCACGTTTCGCCCACAAAATATACAGCCAATTCACTCTACAGTATATTCTGTGAAGCACTTTGAGTTGTCTCAAAGGCGTGAAAAGGCGCTATATCAATTACAAGGATTATTATTTACATAATTGAAACCACTCTCATCGATCTCCAATCGCACTAGTGTCACATGCACCCATGGCAGAAAATGACAGGTCATTGAAAACAGAATATGGTAGTTACCCATTACCCAAGTCTACTTTACAGCACATAATACCTGCAATGCAGTTGGAAAAAAACGACCATATTGTCGCTGAGTACGGGAATACACAAATAATCATTTTTAATACAGAAAAAACAAGTAGAAAAATGCACCAAAGATAGAGATCTGTGCTAAGATAGAAATAGCTCTACCAAAAGTATTGGAAGCTGGATAACAAGACTGGCATTTGGCATTTGGCGTAGGCCTTCTCACACCAAAGCACATCAGACACAAACACAACGAGTTGCTTTAACAAGCACAGTGACTTGTTATATAGATAAACAAGGCAACACTCAACAAACGGCAATGAGATGAACGCTCAATGCATACTTTTTCTTTTTACCTTGACATAAAATAAAACAAACAGAAAGGGCCAAAAATATTTTTCAGCAAATCAATCAGGATTTGAAAGAAACATGAATAGCATTTTGGGATTTATTTTGCAGCCAAAAGATAACCCCCCCTCTCTCTAAAGGTTAACACATGATCTTTCCACATGTTCTAATCTGTTAGATTTTGGTTTAGATAGAAGACCAGAACTATTTCTGGAGCAATGTGAGGGGGCAATGTGTAATTACACAGTATGATCACACTCATTCAAAAACAAAGCGTTACTAATTACATTTCCCAAAGTAGTGCTGATATGTGTGTGTATATACTTTGACAAACATACTCTAACGCAATTCACTTGATCATTCACTTCATGGCTGTTTGTGCAACATTGCCGACAAATTGTCTGCCGCGTTCACCTACAAAACACACAGTAAAACCCTGTGAAGCGCATCGAAACAGCCTCCAGATGTGAAAGGCTCTTTTTTCAAATGCAAGAATTATTACTATTATAATGAACAATTCACCATTGTTCCAACTTGTACCACGTGTCATCTCAGTAGAGTAGAGAGGTAAAAGGTAAGTAGTCATTTCGCCATATTATTTCATCATCAAACCCTGAAGAATGCCTTCACTTGCTTCTCTGGGAGGTTTAAACCACCACTTTTGGGACAGTTGACCGAAGCATACCTTAATAACGTGTGGCTGGAAGAATTCCACCAGGCATATGGAGCAGTTCTGCTTCTGATGAGGGAGACGAATCACAACGGGCACCAACTGGAACTACTACATCTTGACCCGGATTTGTACTCCTGTCAAATGAGGGTGGCAGTGGGTGGGAAGAGAACAGAAAGGAGAGAAGAGAGGCAGACAGCAGATAAATTGAGTGGAGACAGGGTGACTCAGTGGACACCCACTTGCTCTCCCAACGGATGTTACGCAGTGATACAGCATTGAAAGTAGGCCATTCGGCCCAACCAGTCCTTGACGGTTCTTACACCTCACACGAGCCTCCATTCCCCCTCCACCCATCTTTCTCACGTACGTACCACACTGCCTTCTTCAATACCCCGATGCTTACCACTTCAATCCCGACTCCTGGCAGCCAGTTCCCAATCCCCACCACCCCGTCTCTCTCTGGGGCAGAAAGAGAGAGAGAGAGAGAGAGAGAGAAATCAAAAATGCTTACCCAATCGTATGACCTTCACCCAATTTGCTCGGCAACTTGGAATATTTCACACAATCGCACATATCATAGTACATCTCCCTCTCTCTCTCTCGATACATGTAGTACACATAAAAAAAACACATTTTTACTGTTTTTTTATATATTAAAAACATTTGGAGCCCTTGTCCCTCTCACCCCCATTCCGCTCAAGCCACTGCAGCCAAATAACCTTGTGAGTTGTACCTTTTATACACATATATATATATACACATATATATATAGATATGTGTGTGTGTGTATAACTATAAAATACAAAGACAGAGGGAGGATGGGGAGGGAGAGAGGAGAGAGAGGGGGGGAAGGGTGGGGGGAGAGAGGGGGGAAGGGGTGGGGGGGAGAGAGGGGGGAAGGGGTGGGAGGGGGAGGGGGGAGAGAGGGGGGAAGGGGTGGGGGGGAGAGGGGGGAGAGAGGGGGGGAAGGGGTGGGGGGGAGAGGGGGGAGAGAGGGGGGGAGGGGTGGGGGGGAGAGGGGGAGAGAGGGGGAGGGGTGGGGGGAGAGGGGGGGGGAAGGGGTGGGGTGGGGGGTTGAGAGTGGGGGGAAGGGTTGGGGGAAGGGGTGGAGGGGAGAGGGGGGAGAGAGGGGGGGAAGGGGTGGGGGAGAGAGGGGGGAGAGAGGGGGGAAGGGGTGGGGGGGTGGCGGGGGCGGGGGAGAGAGGGAGGGAGAGAGCCACATTCCCACTCACCTCCCACTGCCATTACCTCAGCAGCATCCGAGAGGAGAGGGTCACAAAGTTCCCCTCTGTAACCGCCCCCTCCCCTCCCGCATGCGGGGCTGAGCTGAGGAAGCGACGAGAGTCCCGGCGGCGGCGGCGGCGGGAGGAGGAGGAGGAGGAGAAAAGCGGCGGCTCCACCTCAGGGCCGAGGCGCTCCTCCATCGCCGCCGCCTTACCGCCAACCGGAAGTGACGGCACCGGCACACTGACCGACGGGGGCCGCCGCCCAATCAGGAGCCGGGCTGGCGGGCCGACAGCCAATGGGTGACGGCGGGAGGCGGGGTGAGGGCGGGGACTTCCGCCGTCCCCCCCATGTTTGGGTTGGCGGCAGCGCGCGTGCGCGAGTGTGTGTGTGTGTGTGAGTGCGCGCGCGCGCGGAGCCTGTCTGCCGCTCGGCCCAGGCCTCGGGCTCCCGCCCGCGCGCCCCTGTGGTCGCTCTCTCTCTCTCTCTCTCGCCCCCCGGAGCAGTCCAGTTGGCTCCGCATGAGGGAGGGAGGGAGGGAGTCGGGCTTCCCCTTGTGGGTGGGTGTGGGTGTGGGTGTGTGTGTGGGGCTGTTGGGGGATTTGAGTGAAGAGCTGCGGCCTTCCTCACACCCTCGCGCTCCGCAGACGGCGAGGCTGCATTGGGGAGCGTTGCGCGCAGAGCAGCAATGCAGTGGGCGGGGGAGGGGGTGTGGGGGGAGGAGGGGGGTGTGGGGGGGGCAGTGCACACCTGGCAGCCTTGCATGAAAATCACTGCATGTTGAGCGCCGCCCGCCGACAGTAATGCAGCGAGAGCATCGTGCAGCGATGCGCCGCGAGCGGGGGCCGCGCTTGAGAGCGATAATAATAATAATAATAATAATAATCCTTGCATTTGATATAGCGCTTTTCACGTCGGGAGGACGTCCCAAAGCGCTTCACAGAACACACTGTAAAGTGAATTGACTGTATATTTGTGGGCGAACGCGGCAGCCAATTGCGCACAGCAATGTCCCACAAACAGTTGTAGATTGAAAATGACCAATTTATTACTGTTTTTGGTTTTGGAGGGATTATTATTAGGCTCTGTGTGGAGTAAGGAAACTTGCCCGAGGTTTGGCCCTCTGCCTGGAATTGAACTCAGGTCTCTCGCTCACAAAGCGAGTGCTCTAACCACTGAGCTACAGGACTCGATGCGCCCCGAGCGGGGGCCGCGCTTGAGAGCGATGCGCCCCGAGCGGCGATGCTCCGGGAGAACGTTCCACATTTGTGCGGCATCGCAGGGAGCTCAGCGTTACAGGGGGAGAGCGCGAGAGAGAGCCCTTCGGCCCCTTCCGACCACTGCCCCAGGGTTACCATCTCGTCTTTTGAAAGTGCCGCCGGGCGTTATCCCGCGCGAGAGGCGGCCGCTGTTGTTGTGTTTCGGTTGTTGTTGCCTTGACCGATCCGTTACCGCGAGCTCAGTTTCTGGCGTTTGGTTTGGGTGGACGAGACATAAAAATACACAGCACAAAAGGAGGCCATTCGAAGATGGCCGCTTCTCAGGCGTCTCTGCTGAGGCCGATGCCAACTTGGAAACCTTTGTCCAAACCAACGCACCAGATGTCTAATTTTCCTGATGTTTCTCGGCTTGACCCAAGGTCTGATTTTTGCTTCCTGTGTTTGGAAGACAGCATCAGTCACCCTGAACTTAATTAACCCTTTTAATTGGTTACCACTGGTTACAGGAAACCCTTCCTTAAGAGTCGCACAGATCCTGAAGCCAGGATTTGGCATAAATTAAGATGTCATTTTTTTTTATAAAAGTGATTGACTTGGAACTTAGAATGATTGCACGGAGTAGCCGAACAGCAAGGTCCCACCAACCGCCGTGAAGTGATTGCCAAATTTATTTGCAGAATCGTTGGCCAGGACACTGGCAGAAACTCCCTTCTCTTTTCCAATCAGGTCATGGGCTGTTGAATGACACATTCTGTACTTGAATTAAAAACGGTTTAGAGTCTCACCCGAAGGATGACACCTTTAGCCTAGACCAGCGTTATCAAACCGCAGAGCCACGAGCAAAATGTAGCTGATGAACGGTCCGTGTGGCTCACAATCACCAAAGCACACGTGTCTCAAATAATTCCTGCTGACAATTTGCTTACAAAGACATGTGCATTGTTATTTAAACATGCTATTTCTATCGTTTGAATTTAATACGTCCCGAAGACCATTTCGAGTTGGGAACAAAAATGACTTCACGGATAACAGTCCACATTGAAATTCAATAAAATATTTGCACACTTTTTAATTTAGAAACAATGGTTTGTACATGGAATACACAACACAAACATTTATCGTGTCCAGATACTGTAATTCTATTCATGCGTAAGATCTACTTAAGTCATTTATGACTCTTTAAAAAAAATTCACGTCCAACAAAATTCAATAATCTGATATTTTATATCATAGTGTTCTTGCAACAAAATACTTATCAGCTTTAAGTTATCAGCAACCATCATCTTCTATAAAATACACTACGAACCCTACGCCAAAAGGAAAAACAAATGCATTTGCATTAAATACCCATAATTACAGTAACAAAGAGCCACAAACATTGAGCGAAATGTAGGGGTATTCAATACCAGAAAGGCAACATTAATTTACCCCGCGGTTAATTATCAAACGCGACAAGTTTTACCCCACAGAAAAGATGGGTTTATTTACTTTGAACAAGAAAAATAGTTGGAAATGATCATGACTCCGAGGAATTTAATACACAGATGCAAACTCAAAAGATCGAATATGTTAACTGAGTGACGACTTGTCCTGAAATTCTGGGTATCAATCGTTTATCTTTAAACACTTGACGGGCTCTGTTTTTTCATTTGGCCTAAGCTATTGCACAAAACAGGTTTCCACTGTATGTATGCAAGAACATCTTGTGCGCGAGTGGTTTAAACCTTTATATTAACTTTAACTCCAACGAGCAATGCCTTGACAGACATACTGTCTTACTTGGTCCCAGTGATGCAGAGATAAAGAGCTCAGTACCACCGCCTGTAACACAAATATATTCTAAATATATTTTTAAAAATGTCTTAATGTCTCAATGGCATCAACTTTGCTGAAATTTAAACGGGTAACGAACAAGAGGTAACATTTGCGGCTGTTCCTTAATCTGTTCCTCATGTTAATCAGTGCAACAAACTCGTAAATTTGATCCTTATTCAGCGCTGAAGTGTACAGTCTCCTCACTTGCCTCTGTGTTGCCATCGGTCACCCTACTACCCTTACCTCCCTGCCCTCCACCCCTCTTACATCCAACCCCCAGCTCGGGTCCAAATCCCTGACTCTCCAGTACCTTGAGACGTCCTCCTGACATGAAAGACGCTATAGAAATGTAATTTGTTGTTAACACCAGCACTGAATAAGGTACAAATCTACAGGTGTCCCTTAACTCAGTCCTTGTGCTAATTAACGCTGGAACAAGTGAAGGAACGTTGTAAATTCTACCCCAAAATATTGCAATAAAATTACAGTTAATGGGAAATGCCCTTTATATAAAAAAACTTAAAAATGGCCTAGGTTTTAAGAGCTTCCTCATAAGTGTTTCCTTCAATTTTAATTTCTCTACCTCAACATTTGGTTATTGCACTCGACACAGAAAGTCAACACTTGACGTGGAAAGAAAATAGACGAATATTTTACAAATTAAAACGGACCTCCAATATAGCACACTGCCATATTATTGTAAACACAAAGTTACCGAAAATGACGCATCTTACCACATTAATATGGCACTTCAAATTCTGGCAGTTTTTAAGCAAATATACATCTCAGCTAACCACTGGAACACAGAGGGTACTTAATGAGGAACTGACAACATCAAAGTGTTTTTCTAGACATAACTTAGGTCCAAAGTTCCAGCCTTAAGGCCATTGTCTTCAAAGTTAAGAATGTACGATTGCACAGGATTGGGGAAAATTTTCAAATCCAGTCTAAATTTGGAAGCTGGTTTTCCGCAATACTTAAGAGTTCAGGATGAGAGATGGGAGTTTTTCCCGCTGTCCTGGCCAACAATCCTCCAGATAAATGTGTCCAGTCACTTTGCGGCTGTTTGTGTGACTTTGCTCTGCCCAAATTGACTGACCCATTTGCTTACAGTGACTGCACTTCACAGCTATTCCCTGTGTATCACTTTGAGACAATTCTTTGGAATTAAATGCATGGGTTATTTTAAGACTGATTTTTTAAAAATTTCTAAAATTCTGCACAATCTTACATTTTAGGTCAGCAATTTTAACGGCTCTAACCTTGATGCATTTCGGGCCTCTTTCTCTCTTAAGACTAACTCAATGCTTTTGTACAACTTGTACATCATCCATAAACTGAAAAGTGCTTGATACAGAAATTGACTCCAGTTTTGAACTATCTAATTCTAGTACCTCACTCTACAACATAGAGCCCGTCCAATACCTCACTGGAGCCTCTGGTCTTCTACGGAATGGGATGAGAAGAAGGGACAGAAGGGGAAAATATAGCTTTTGCTCAGTCGGTCTGTAAAGTTAAATGTTCTAGGCAATTGCTCTGCTCTTCAGAGTTTGTCAGTTTTACTTGTTTCGCTTCCAAGATTGGCTTCAATATTGTCTTGAGTGTGTTGTAAACGATAGGACCTTCGATGGCATCAAAGCTGACCTGGAAACAGAAAACACACCAGAGACATTTGCCAATGTTTCACCCCTTAGAACAAATGGTTTACTATCTAAAGTTACTTAAATCGTTCAGTCAACTGCATATCCCATTAATCCTTACTGTAATCTTCCACCCAGACAATTGGTGAGCACGGTCAAAACAGATCTCCCGACTCTCCTCACAATAAGTTGATTTGGAGTGTAGTGACTGATATGTAGGCAAGTGAGTGATTGATAAGACACTCACTTGCTTACATATCAAGTTTGAATTTGCAAGCTGTATGCAACTGGCTGCCGTATTTCACACACAAAATACACATTCACTCCACTTTACAATATACTGTGCAAAGCGCTTTGTGACATCTCAATGACGTGATACAGCGGGATATCAAATGTAAGTATTATTATTATTAAATGTGGCACCACAAACGGTGGTGAGACAAATGGCCAATTAATCTTGAGGAAATTTAGTTGTGGGGAGAACGTTGGCTGGGTTCAGAATATTAAGGAAAACACCCACGTTTTATTTGAGCCAAACGATCCAGAATCTTCCTGGCTGATTTATTCCCGATACTTGCCTTGGTGAAAGCTCGAATCGCTCGAGTAAGAATAGCGTTTTCCACATCGAACAGCAGCTCATGTAAATTGGCCACACAATCCAGGATGCAGGTCAGTGTCTGATGTTGGCTCTGGTTAAAACAACGAGACAATGTAGAATATCATGGCTACAACCATTATTGATCAATGATTCATATCATGGATACATGTTAATTTTCCAACAATCTGGTCTAGAATAGTAAACTGGTCAAGAATACCTTTTCCAGTGAGTAAAATGCATTGCAGGGATCCATATATTTACGTGCTAAGGCATCCACATCGTCCTTACTTATGACCGGCTCTTTTAACTGCTCCAGCCAGGACCACATCAGGCTGCTCAAGACGTAAGGATTCTTCTCCGAGCAGATCCGCTCCCATGTCCCTTCTCTGCTGTTCAGCTCCCGCTAAAGCAAAACCAAGATCAACAGACAGTTACACATAACCCAGCCACACTCTTCTTCAGTTGCTGAAAGTATTCAGTCTTTTTAATAACACGCAGCTAACTACAGCTTGCGTCCACAATGTGTTGGGTGTGCGTTTTCTCTACATAAGTCATTTGAAGCAATCCCATTCTCCACTCACATCTTCCATCCCCTCCCCCCCCCACCATTTGTTCTTTTAATAGTCCTCTTAATAAAAAAAATTAATTGCAATTCCCATTTAAAAGAATCAATGAGCTCTGCTTCAACTGTGGTGTGCGGTGGCCAATCCCACCCATTCTTGGGTAAAGACTTTTTTTCCTAACCTCCCCTTTAGTTCCCTTTGTGACTGACCATCAAAAAGACAGAGCAGCGCTGTAGGGTGTTCTTTAATGAACACAGCAGCAGATGGCAGTTTTAAGTCACTGAAACCAGCAGAAAGTTAAAGACCAATAACTTCAGCGAGAGCTCTTCGACAAAAGCTTGATGCCCCACCTCCTTCGCGAAAGAGTTAAAAGATAATTTGTTTCAGACTGACCGCGAAACTATTCCGAAATATGTTCAATTCAAAATAATTCAGCCCTTAAATGCGAAAGGCTTCAGCTTGTCAAAACATTTGTCAAACTGTGTAAACACGGGCTGTGGAACCCTGAGAAGAGTGCGTGAATAATTGATGGAAAACAGGACGCTGGTTCTCAAACTGCTTCTTGTCGGATCCCTTTGGAGTTCAAAGCCACGGCAAGAATACTGAGGCTGAACTCTGGAGGTTCAGAAAGGAACGTAAAACATTGCAGATGTTCCTGCCAATTCAGCTCCAGCAGCTCCTCAAAGTCGTCAGAAAAGAGGGGCAACACTCTGATACCCCATTAAATAACCATCATCTTCCCCCCACCCCCTCCATCCTCCGCCCATTCTGATACTCTGTCCTCCCCAAAATCCTTTCACTCAGGTCACCACATACTGCCTCCAGGTTTGCCACCAAACCACTTCTTAAACCTACCTAAAAACCTACCTCTTTGCCCGTGTCTTCAGACGCTTTCCTTCCACTCACACCCCCCCCCACCCACCCACCCCCACCACACACAAATACACACCACACCCCATCCGAGCGAAACACTTCAAGACTCTCTCCTACGTGGAAGGCACTACATAAGCTCCAAGTTGTTGTTGTTGGAAATGAGTACACTTGATAAATGTGCAGCGATTAGTGAGGGAGCACAGGAGAGGGTCACTAAATTAATTCCAGAGGCTACAGAACCTAACGGGTAGGGTGGTCCAAGCTGGACAAGCATCAGGAAAGCTTGCCAGAAGGTGCTCTCAATGGCAAGCTATGTGGTTTTAGCTGGTTAGACTCCAGCAGTTACCCCAACGCACACTCTGGGCTCCCCAACAACAACAACAAAATTACATTTGTATAGTGCCTTTCATGTCGCCTTGGCTCTTGCCGACCTGGGCCTAATACTTTCCGGAACCAGGGAAGTAGGATGTGTCCCTCCAGGGAGGGAGAGAGAACGCATTCCATTCCACCAATGTATCTTTGGGATTTCCACGTGTAGGTGGGATGCATGGAATTCTCAGCTTAGTCTGGATGCTCTTAAGCAACAGTGATGGGTTTCCCACGGGTCAGACACCCGGCTGGGCAAAAAAGGGATAAACAGCTCACCTGCCACATCTCCACTTTGTCCTTGACTTCTCTGTCAAAGTCCGTGCAAAACGCCAGTGCCTTGGCTGCCACCGACCTCCTCCTTTCAACGCTCAGCTCCGAGTGGATCATGATGCACGGGATGTCCTCCAGCAACCAGTTGCTCGTGGCCTCCTCTTCCCCAATGTGAAACATTTTACTGTGGGTTTTGCCCGGGGCTCTGTCTCCAGGTCCCCGGTACAGAGAGAAACTGAACAGGTTATGTTGAACGTTGTCCTCCGTGCGACTGCTGCAAGCCGTGGTCGCGTCCAGCTCTTCCTTTCCGATCTCCCTGGCGCCGGGAGACGGGACGCTGATCATTTTGGGCGTCTCCCTGATCAGGGATTTCAGCGCCGCGGCTGTAGTGGACGACTTCAGGGAGAGCTTTCTCTGCACATCCTTTGGCAGCTTCCTCCTCAGGAAGAGAGGCGAACCTGCTCCCTCCTCGTTCTTGCAGCTGGACCTCTGTTGCTCCCAGAAGCTGGACTTGGAGATGACAGATGGGCTGTGTTTAATAAGACAAAGCTCCGGGACCCTCATGGCGGCCCGATTCACCGACACAGCACCCAAGTGCCTGAGGTTGAGCTGAGGCAAGCTGTGTTGGCTGAGGTTGTTGGGGAAGGGGCCGCGGGGGACTGCGGTCGGAGGGGTTTCGCTTTGGTCCAGGAAGAGCTCAGCTTTGTGCAGGTCCGACTCGCTGTAGCACAGACGCTTCTTCACGTGGGACAGAGACCGAAGGCTGTCCTCGTTACGGTGTTTCCAAAGCGGGTGGAATTCCTGCTCACTGACCAGCACAGAGTCATCGGCGACGAACTGGGCCGCGCTCTGATCGTCCATGTCAAAGCGTCGCCCGTCCAGTTCCTGATCTAGCTGGATTATGGCCAGTTGGGAGACGGTCTTCTCGATCTCCGCCGACAGATCGGGGATGTCAACGATCTCCTCCTCGATCACCTGCTTGTTCTCGGCGAAGTCCAGCAGCAGTTTGCAAACCAGGTGGACGATCTTTGGCACGTATTTGAGCTGCCGGGCTTCGTAGCCGTGCAGGAGGTGGCGCTGGCGGATCAGGTACTGGCCGATGGTGACGGGGTGGGCACGGGGGTCACTGCAGGCAAAGACGTTACGCAAGGGAGTCAGAAACTGGGCAAACTCCCTCACACACAGCAGTTGCCCGCGTGTCTGGATAGCGTTGGGTCTCTTGGCTCGGACAAACAAGATGGCCTGGTCTGCACTCATTCTGGTGGCGAAAACCAAGTAACAGGCCACCAAGACTCCTGAGGAAACACAAGAGGTTTTCATTCTGTGAACTACAAGAGCTAAAAGAGGTGCCCGAGAAAAAAAACGATGTCCTTTGGTTACGTGCCCTCTGTATTGAGTTTCGTGGAAAACTGCACCCAGTCCCAGTTATTCAATAATAATAATAAATAATAATCCTTGCATTTGATACAGCGCCTTATCACGTCGTTGAGACGTCTCAAAGCGCTTCACAAAATATACTGTAAAGTAAATCGACTCTTTATCTATGGGAGAAACGTGGCAAGCCAATTACTCACAGCAATGTCCCACAAACAGTCATCGTAAAAGACATGTTCAGGAACTCTAGACTTGCTCATGTCATAGGATCTGAACCCACTGATTGTATTCCTGTCTTATATAACTCACTTCGATAAGTTCACCCACAAAATACTCACACCGTAGTACATCCTGTAAAACACTCTGAGACATCTTCCTGACATGAAAGGCGCTATAGCAAATCCAAGGATTATCATTACGTCCCTCTCGCATGCACCAAATTCTCTTTTTTACACAAGTATTTTCATCATTTCATCTAAATGTCAAAGTTGGGGAACGAGCAACAACACAGTTTCAATGGGCTTAAGCGCTGGATTGATGCTGTGAAGGCTATGGTTCTATCCCTTTCAAAAGCAGTATAATCTTCTCACTCATCAATCCTGATTAATGAGCTACACTTAAGAAAGGAAATGGTTACATATATACACAACAATTAAACTGTATATACATATATACTCCACACTAATTGCCTTGCTTTTGTTTCAATAGCACTTTGTAATGACACTGTTTATTTCATTGAGTGTGAGTATGCAGCTGTTATGTATTTCCCCCTCCCCAGGTTAGGTTCATCACTGTTTTAAGATCATCACCTCCCTTTCCCTCCTCCTTTAATGAAGTCAGTTTAAAAAATGGTTATTCAGTTTCAGGTATATATTGGTGGTGACTTCTAGTCTTGTAGAAGTTGGATTTTGACATGGAGTTGGCTGCCTTCATTGATCCTCTGAGCTACCAGGCTTTGGACTGTCCGAGAGGCAGGAGACAGGTATGGGTTTGCTCTGGACCCTGACACGATGGGGTATAGTATTTCAACATTGGGTGATTGTCAGCTCTATGAAGCTCTTCGTTGACAATGGCTGCAACACTTTCTGAGGATTGTGACTCTTCAGTCAGTACTTTGGCTCCATCAATAGCACTCGCCAGCCCACAGGAGAGTCCAGACAAACACCAAGGCACGGAGACAAATGCTTGTAACCAAGTAGAGCTTTGCACAGTCACAGAATGGAGTTGGGTGGCCGGTCTCTCAGTCCACGTTTCGCGACAGAAATATCGACTTGATCTTCTGAGTGCTGAAAGCAACGCGTCATGTGTCTGTCACTCTTGAAAAGCTCGAGAAATGTCAAGGGCTACAGCTGTGACTGCACGCTGGGCACTGATGGAATACAGCACTATTCCTGGGCAAGGAGACCAGACCATCACAAGCTGATTGATTTGCTCTGAAGCCCGGGCTGGCTGTCAAGGAGCAGGTCCTTGTGACTGAAATGTTGTGACAATTTCTTAGGCCCTGTGAGGATTGATGAGATCAACAGTTGGGATATTGGTCTGGAACCAGCCGGGGTCAGTCTTTGAACTGTTCCGATGGACAGACACGAACGCTCCACATCAATAGCATGAGCCAGCTGCCAACGTGCCAACAGAAAGAGCTACGCGTGCTCAGCCAGCTCAGGGCACGTGTAACTTTTACAGCAATACATAGACCAGGCTAACATTCCAGCAAGTTTCCGGGGGGTGGGGGGGTGGGGGGCGCGGGGAGAGAGAATGGTGGAGCGGTATTGTCAGAAGCATCGCTCTTGAATCTAGTCGTTCCTCACTGCCTGTATCGTCCACTTGTACAGGGATGTCCACAAAGTCCTGTTAACCTCCCATTAAACTGACCAACAACTGAAACGTGTGCAAGAATGATGATGATTGTATTCAGAAGTTACTTGATTGTATTTGTTACAAGTGTTTAACTGTAGTTAGATGTCCAGAGGATCAGTGAGTGAGTGAGTGAGTTAGTGAGTGATCCTTTTGTCCCAAAACAATTAAGGTGGCACAGAATTGTGAAAACCTCTTAAATCCGGTCGGTCTTCAATCAGATCTGCGGGAAAATGTCTTCCAACTCAAGACTGTGGGTGAAGAACTTTTACAATTCTGTGTGGCCTTCAGTTGTAAAACGACAACCAAATCTTATATCTATGCCGTGCCCTTCACGTAGGGTAGCAACTCAGAGCGTTGTTAAAGACAGGAAGGTCTCACAGTGTAAGAACGGGTGCCATTTCGAACCTCTGATAAGTCGGAGGCAGGCGAGGGAGAGAAACAGCACAAAAACACTACAGAAAATAATGGAAGAAAGGAAAGCAGGGTTTTAATGATAATAATAGTTTTGTCGCTCGCTCGCTCACCTGTTCTCCCCAGGCCGGCGTGGCAGTGAATGGCCACTCTCCCCTCCTGTAGAGCGAAAGCTACCACCTTGACCATGTCTAGGATGGTGGTGAGAGAAGCCACTCCATAGTCCTTCCACCCGAAGTTATAAAAATAATCTGAGGGCAGATTTGATTAACAAGTAAAAACATGCACTTTGCGGGGGGGGGGGGGGGTCAATTAATCCCAAACTCAACCCAATCTTACTCACCCACAAAACACAGTCACTACACAACACTTTCCAATATATCCTGTGAAGCGTTTTGTTTCACAGTGCAAGGCGCTGTACAATACGTAAGGATTATTATCAATACTGTCTGCAACAAACTCAGATGGAGTAACAGAGGCCATCGTAAAACAAAGTTAACATTCGTAGGAACCAGAAATGCACCAATTTTTCTTGAAATCGTCTGTGAGAGGGTGATTTCATTTAGCATTCTGTTGTCGAAAAGCTGCTATTTAAAGCGTTAAGGTTCCCAGATATGGTGCGGTTTCACGTTTCGGGCCCAGCTTTCTAAGCCTCCTAATTGCCATTATCGACCCATTTCACTAAGCCGCCACTGAGAGGGGATTACTTGGCCTGGCGCTCTGGACCATCACAGACCACAAAGCCAGTGGGGACCTGCTAATGAGATGGGATCACACAGGGGACTCACTTCCAGCTTCCATGAAAACCTCGGGGAGGTAGGTGAATCCGCTCTCCTGCTCCAAGGGGTTTCCGCAGCTTGCGTGCTCCCCAGGACGCTGAAGGTTAATGACAGTCTTTACGCCGTGCCTGGAACATCGAAAGCAGGAGGCAGGCGTGAATTGATACGACAACAACAACTTGTGTTTACTCAGTGCCCATCACGTGGGGCAACATCTCGGAGAGCTCGATTCCTAAAACGCATGAGTCCAATAGCTAGACGTGGCATCGCTGAGTCATTACTTTAACAGTGCTGAGATCCAAATTGCGCATTATCCTAATGCGATAAAATAATTGATTAAAAGAAAATCTCCCCCACAGCAATTAAAACACGAGCGCTCCAAATTATGCTTGTGACAAAATGAAAACAGTTTTTTTTTTTGGGGGGGTTCAGAGGAAAATTGCAGTTAACATTTTCAGAAAAATGTACATCTTTTTTTTAAAAAAAGTGTATTTTTTTTGTTTTATTTTAAAGCCACGCATTATTAACAATTTTGGGTGGTGGGGAGGGGGGGGGAACAGGGGTGGGTGGGAACGGGTGTTTGTGTTGCTGCTATGTGTGCTCCAGGGGATTTATGACCTTGGACACAAACGGTCTTATTGTTCAGTCACTCTGAAGCAAGTCCTATATATATATATATATATATATTAAAAAAATCCCTCTGCTCTCCGCACCGCTCAGTTTATAGCGGAATGCTGATCATTTATGATGTGAAGTTTGGTTCTGTCAGCACGCCCAGCAGACTGGAGGAGTGAGGGGCATAGAGTTTCCCTCTCCGTGTCACCAGTTTAAACATCTGGGCCCTGAGCACAGAGTCTACCACAGGCTCACACTCCAGCGCAGTGCTGGGGAAGAGCGACCGATTGTCAGAGGTGACATCCATCGGATCACACGTTTAACCGAGGTCCAGTCCGTGCCTGTTTTTCAGACGCACTTCAAAGATTCTGTGTCGGAGTTCCATTCACCCACCCACTCCCCACCCCGTGAAATTTCCCAACGATCCTTTAATCTTTATTACCTTAAGCAACAAAATTTGCGGTGTTCCTCCGCGCATTCCTTATCTTAGTTAGAGCACGAACCAGGTTAAGGAGCACTGTGAATTTTACCCCATGTATGCCAGTTTACAACAACAACAGCTTGTAACTTGCATTTATAAAGCGCCTCTCAAGCAGGGTCGTGTCTCGGAGTGTTTTGTTTAAAGTACCTTTTGAACTGTTCGATAATGTTGTATTTTTCAATAATCTCACTAGAGGGGCGCGCCATGCCCAATATATTGTCCGTTATCCTGCGGGAAGAAGAAAGCGAGTAAATTGTTAAGCATATGTCGCAGACTTGGATCCCGTTAGCAACGTTAATTAAACTCATTCACTTTCAGACTGATCGTGTTCACATTTCTTCACAAAGAAATTCTCATTCTTTGAATGAAAGACCTGCTCTACAAGTTGCTGGGAGCTACCCAGTGATTGATACCTTATTTGCTAATAATAATAATAATAATAATCCTTGCATTTGATATCACATCTTCGAGGCGTCTCAAATATTTTGTGGCCGAAACGTGGCAGCCAATTGCTCACATTAGTGTCCCTCAAACATTCGAGGATTGAATAAGCAAATTATTGTTATTTTTTGGAGGGATTATTACTTCTGGAAAGCAATCCGCCAATCAATTAACAACCGGGTTCCTACTTACTGCTGGGTAAACAGAGGCGTGTGGAGTAAGCAAACTTGCCTAAGGTTTCGCCCTGCATGAGAACTGAACCCGGGTCTTCTCGCTTGTGAGGTGAGTGCTATAACCACTACACTACAGGACTCTTTCCCCTATTTGCCAAGGGGGGGATGGGGAAAACAATCACTAGGGCCAAGGACCAAAGGCTGAGGTTTCCTTCTCTCCCCAATCACGTAAAAAACATCCACTGAGGTTACAACATGATGCGAACACCATAATGGACCATGCACGTTTTCACAAGATGGGTTAGGATAAAGACCTTTCGGCTTAGCCGATCTCATCCTTTCAGAACACCCACCATTATCCTCCCATCACAGCATCAGGCAAGCTGCTTTTTGCTGCGTGTGTGGGAGAGAGAGAATAAAAGAGCTAATTTTTTTTCTCCATTTGAGAAAATCTGACAAGATGAGTTAGTACTGAGCAGGGAACGGTGGGCGAGATCTACGCAGCTTTGGTATGAGCCACACATGAATTGTTCAGTCTCCAGATCTGGAGTGAAATGAAGAAGGAGAATCGCGGTTAAAGCATGTGAAATTGAGCAGAAATACAGTTTGCAAAAGCTCCTTAAAAGAAAACACCAGAATGATATTTCGGTGATCTCAACTGATCTCAACTTAATCCAATATGTTCCAGCGCAGTTGTGTTGTGTTCCCGAGGTGATACGAGACTCTGAGTTGCAAGGAAGTCTGCTGCTTAGAAATGCTTTGGGATGTCACTGAGTAACACAGCTTTTCAAAATTGTGGAGCAGAAAAGCGACATTATTGCTGCCACAAGTGAAAGTCGTGCCAATTAGTCTACACTGCATTTATCTACCACAGTCCTTTTATTAAAAAAAATAGTAAAACAATAATTTATATTCATACAATGTCTTTCAAATGGGGGGGGGGGTGAGAAGAGATGTCTAAAAGTCCCCCACAGATGTGGCAGAAAAGGTGACAAAGTGGGATTAAAAAGTTAGTTCAATAGCTTGTTTGATCGCCTACAGAATAAACAGAAGGTGGACAGGAACAATTGCGCGCCGCGTAATAATGAGGAATTATTAGCGAAGCGGAAGAAATCACAGGGCTGGGATTGGACCAATAGGTTTCAATTGTCCGAAGGCAATTAATGAGGCTGTTAAAAGCAAAGAGCATTTTCAGCTTCACAAAATACAGTGTTTGGCAAAGGTTAACTGTCAATTATTTCCAAGTTATTATCGTCAACGAGAATTCCGTGTGTATTTAAATAAACTGCACTTCGGTGACTCATTTTTTTATATATATATATCCCAGAACTACAATTAAGGCTTTGTCATCCGATTGATTCTGAGGGCTGCACACATCAGTCTTCTCACGGTTTCTAACAATCAATTAACCATACCATGAGGAGTAAAGCCCTTTCACAGCTTGTTCTTCTTCACTCCATCGTGATGGATTCTCGTACTTGCAAGCACGTCCCCCGCATGCCATTGAGCACTGCATATGACTGGGGATAACATGACGCAGACGTTCCCCTACTTTGGTGTATTTGGCTGTCGGACGTCGCATACTGCCTGAAAGAAACGTACAGGCAAGCGATCAACAACAACTTGCATTTATATAGCCCCCTTCACGCCGGGCGGCAGCTCGGAGCGCTTAATCAGGCAAAGCCTACGATTTCAACAGGAAAAAATAAAATAATCACAAGTTATACAGGTGTCACTCCTGTGCAGTTAGCACAGAAACGTGGGTAGAAGCGGAACTCAAGACAACAGGTGTTTAACTAGGATATAAAGTTATGACACCTGCCCGAGACCGGTCAGACATTGTGAAATATACTTTACATCCTGCACGACACGATCGCAGAGTCTCACTGAAAAGCATTTACTTCTCCTCGGTGCCAGGCAGGTCTGAGGCTCCGAGCTGCTGATCAAAGACACGGCGGACATGACCCGTTGCGTGGAAGTCGACAGCTTCTCTATGGCGGAGCTCCTGCGTCTCTGCAAAACTCTGCTCAGCGCATCGCAAGCCGAGTGCCTGCGACTCTGGATAACGCTGCTCAAATACTCCACGGCCGAATGCCTCCGAGACTGAGCCGGCATCATACCCCAACGATGTGCTTCGAAATCGCTCAAGACCCGTTCCGCCAGCGCCTCGGGACGTCCTCCCGATGCGAAAGGCGCTATACAAATGCAATGTGGTGGTGGCGGTGGTGTTGTGTCGATCCTGACACGCCGTTTCACTGAGGATCAGCACAGCACAGTGCCTGAAGTTACACTGAGAGCGAGCGCTGTTGATAATTCTCATGTGGTCTATCAGCCCTTCAGGAGAGGCTAAGAGGTTTCTATGACAACGAGCGCAGATGCCTTTGGCTGTGGCATTCTCTGTACAGCGTGCAACAGTTATCACTCTACTATTGGGCAATCACAGCGGCAGTTCAATAGGACAATTCCCGCAGCTTATTTATAGCACGTTCTGAATCACTCTGCTTGTGCGTGTGCAACGGAAAGAGGGGGGGGGGGGGGGGGAAAGGGGGTCACAACGTGTTCATGGCCAGTAAGTAAAGTGAGTTTCATGTCAGGTGATTCCGAGAGTCATTGCAATTTAACAATCCTTTACATTTCATGCAGCGCCTCGCACGTCATAACATCTACAAAGCACATATCTGCACTTGCTACCAACTGTAGGCGATTGGTGTAAAAAGGTGGGCATATCCTCCAACTCTTCGAACAAAATAGCAATGAAACATCAATCAGTCAATCAATGATTTTGACGGTTTTAACGACAATATTGATGGTCAGTGCAGATGGTGACAAAGGAAGGTGAGCGGAATTATACACACAGAATAAAAATCCATCATCCCTCAAACAACTCTGAAGCTTCGGGATTCTAGATGTACAAAGCACTCGTTGGCAATAAGAGAGAGCGACTTTTGTCAAAATAACAAGCGCTTTGTTTAGTCCGTCACGCCTCTGGTGCGAGCGATGCAGTGCAAGGCAATGAGAACTCGTCATGTCTCAAACAACACTGCAGCTGTGGAGCAGAACAATAATCTCCTACACTAACTGGCCTTTGCTCACAAGAGACGATTGTTATTTCTGAGGAAGGCAGAAGCACACTATTCACGGTTGCTCTTGAAACTTTTTTTTTTGCTCAGCTCTTGGCGTTTTAACAACCGACCAGCATCCTTGCTCTGTGGATCTGGGAGATAAGCAGCTTGGACGATGCCTAGACCATCTACCTTCCACCGCTTTGTTATCCACCGCTGTAAAAGCAAACATTGGGAGCCCTTTGTGTTGAGGGATGTGAATAGATCTGCACCTGGGCAGCAGACCAACAAAGCACCAGACCCAATGCTGAGTAACAAGCTCCGAAATAGCTCAGCTACTAGGAATCATTGGTCTCTGAAGGCTCGCAACGCTCATGTGGTGAGCGCTCATTCAAGTGCTCGGTATTTAACATGACTCCCTGAGCTACCACTTATCTGAGAACATGGGTCCACTCAACGAAGCCCATTCCTATCACACAAATAAGAGCAATGTACGAGTAGAGGGGCAACTCGACAGAAAGAGTTGTTCAACAACAACAACAACAAGACTCCATTTATAGAGCGCCTTTCACGTTGGGAGGACGTCCCAAAGCGCTGTACAGTTGGGTCAGGACACGAGCAGGGGGGTAATGGCCAGGGGGAGGGGAGGAAGGGAGCGAGGAGGGGTTAGAGAGTTGAGAGGGGAGCTGAAGGTACAGTCAAAGAGAAAGGTCTTGAGACCGGCCTTGAAGGAGGAAAGGGAGGAAGCGGCGAAGGCACTGGGGATGGAGTTCCAGAGCCTGGGGGTTGAGAGGCTGAAGGCCCGACCACCGATGGTAGAGCGGTTGGGGCGGGGGATGTGGAGCAGACCGGAGCCAGAGGAACGGAGGGTACGGCAGAGGAACGGAGGGTACGGCACTGTTCGTGGAGGGAAACAGTACTGCAAATGATGTCACTAGGACTCAGCTCTGACCCAAACGCACACAGACTCAGAGTCTCACGTGATGTGTGTGGGTTCCCTGGTCGAGACTTTACGTTACGTCCACAGAAGACTTTTTGGGGTTGCGATGATGTTTTCCCCGAAAAAGCTCTTTTTCAACCCCATTGTGTCTCTGTGATGGCTGTGCGTGTGTGTGTGTGAGAGAGAGAGAGAAGGGGTTGGGAGAGGGAATAGGTTATATAAGCAGCCAGCTTCATTCACGTGTGAGCTTGACAATGAGGGGGTCCTGTAACTTGTACCTTGTAGCCATCAGAGAAGTGGGAACAACTATTTATATAAGGCTCAGGAATACCACACGCTTTACTGCTACCATTGTAAGTGGCCATGTCAAATCAAGACATGTATCATGTCCTACTTAAAACCAGCCCGATCCACTGTACATGTTAAACTAATTTCCAATAATGTAAAGAAAAGGCGCCTGAAATCACTTCAAGATCAGAATTGCAAGTCCTTTGAACTTTGTGTAAACACACACACGGCATTTGAGAATAGTTTGGACCAAGGCATTGCAACGCAATGAAATGTTTTCACAACGGATTGGAGTTGACATGAAATATCTGTGTCTGCTTTGCGCGAGCCAGAAGGTGTGTTTGCGTGTGTGCCTGTGGAGGGCAGAAGATCTTTGGCAGATTAGCTGCCACTTTTGCTGTAATAATAACAACATTTGCAGCAAACTCCAGACACTGACTGACTGGCTTCTTGCCCAAACCATCCAGGAAGTGATGTCAGAGGTGACCCGACCTAGAAGTGCTGACCAGTGGCCATTTGAAAAAAAACATAAACAACAACTTTCATTTATATAGCGCTAAATTCATCCCAGAGTGCTTGACAGTGGTGGAGCCTGATGCTGAGCCAGGGGGAGCAGGGGAGGTGACTGTAGACACAATCGAAGAGGTCTTTAGGGGCGATCTGAAGGTGGGGAAGGGGCAAAGTGGAGGGATAGAGCAAGAGTACTCCTGATTTTTTGGGCGTAGTGGCTGAAGGCCCGGCCACCGATGGTGGAATGGAGAGCACGAGGGACAAGCAGGAGGCCGGAGCCAATCGAGTGGAGGCAACGGCTTGTGGGCTGGAGGGTAAGCAGGTTGGAGAGGTCGGGAGGTGCCAGGGTATGAAAGGATTGGAAACGAGTGTGAGTTATCTTGAAATCGATCCGTTCGACGACAGGGAGCCTGGCCAGAACTGGTGTGATGGGGTAAATGGGGGTAAACGCACCACATCTGATTCGATGGACCCCAAATCACGGCATATTATAAGGGGTCCGACAGTAAACGCCTTCCAAGAAGTTTATTTTTATGCGAACCAAAGGCAATGTGTATATGCAAGTTATTATCATTGTAATGCCAGCACTCTGGCCCATGATATAAAGCAGAGGTTTGAGCTGGTACATTTCTAACTTCGTTGAATTCTTTTGCAGCAAAGATGTCAATCGGAATCAGAAGCTACCTTTGAACTTCACACATACGAGCTGCCCTGACAAAACTCCCCGAGCAGGGATTCGCTTTCAGGCTCAAAGTAGCCTTCCTGCTGATCAGAAAGCTAACAAAGCGTATTTTTTTTTTATCTGTACTCTATTATTCTTTTTCGTGAGCTTTCTTCGTGTCGCTTCAAAACAAAAAAATACGAAACATTCGACTCAAAACGAGTTCCACATTTCCTTCTGAAATACGATCGCTGCTGATGCACAACTATGAAGTAATGGGGTTGGAGCCCCCTCGGTACCCTGGTAGTGTGTGGGGGTGGGGGGGTGTGGGGCACGTGTGGTGTGTGTATGTGGTTGTGTGTGGGGTATGGGTGGGGTTTGTGTGTGGTCGGGGCTGGGAGAGAAGGGTCCTCATTATATTGACCACTGGCACTATCTAACCCATTGACCAGCGCCCAGAAAGCCCAAATGGCTGTCTTTTGAGTCATCAGGTCGCCGACGACATCACCTCCTGCACGCTAATCGTGGTCACCTGGCTTGTGGGAGTAAATGGACGTAATATTGGGGCACTTCAGTTCATACAGGCTTTAATCCCTTTTAGTGACACTTTATGACAAGGCAATCGAGGAGAGAGGACTCAGAACAGGTCATGTCACATGGCCCTCCAGAGCATTAAAGTCTTCAATCGGTACTAAAATTAGAACAAATGGACGTCATTTTTAAGTGTTAAGACTCTTTACTTTACTCCTAAATCTCACAATTAAAGATTTTGTCACTTGCGATCGATTCTCCTCACACACACACGGGTTAAAACGCGGTACTACGTTTCTAAAACCATCGCAAGTGCAAACGTAGCAGTCACTACACCTGACAGCCAATACCCGCGAAGCTCTTTGTGACGTTTCGATGTTACACGTATTGAACACAAGGATTATGATATCTTACATCTTTCATTCGTGCCCAAAAATAGTCATGTACAAGAGGCGAATCTGCCCATCGCCTCCTGTGCCATTGCAACCGGTTTAATTAATTCTGATCGTTTCACAGAAAGAGTTTGGAGGACGCTCTCCCTGTGCTAGAGACAAAGATCACCATCTCACTCACGTTCAAGCTCTGTATCTCTCAACTCCAATACAGCAACTGACAAAAAATATAATGTAAGGGACAGAAAGAAATCGAGAGGACCTTATCAAGTCGCCTCGCAGGTGGGTGCTGTCAAGTGCAGTGACTATATTTGAAGGCAAAAGCCGGTACCCATTACCCCAGCGAGATCCCAGAAACAGCTATGAGATGACTAGCGGATTATTCTGGAGGATTAATCTGGAGGATTGTTGGCTGGGACACTGGGGGAGAAGAAACTCCCTTCTCTTTTCAAATAATTTCATGGGGTCTTGAAAATCCATCTGCACAGTCAGGCCAGAACTGGGTTTAATATCTTGGAAATCGGCACCTCCGACAATGCAGTAGTGCACCAGTGTGTCAGCATAGATTATGAGCTCAAGACCCGATGTTAGGCTTAAGCCAAGAACCGTCTGACTCAGAGGAAAGATTGCTACCTACTGACCCAAAATGACACGTACAAATCAACGTTTCCACATTTCCAATCCCCGGCAAGTCTCTTACCAATTGCACTGCCTTTCAGTCAGACCTTTGGGATCAGATCTCTGGGGCAGATTTTCACTGCAATCCTATCAGCTCTCTGTCCTGTTTGAGTGCAATGCTGACATGCTCCCTGGCTTGCACATCCCTGTAATTTGAAGCTAATCAAATTCTCAGTTGTGCATTGGCTCCAGTTGCCACAGCAACAACCAAAACTTACACATCTCCGCACTCCCAATGGTTCCATAGGAGAAGTAGTTCTGCTCAGGCTGCCAATCAGCGCTATTGGGGATGTGTAAAGAAAGCAACAGCCTTTTGGGGGCATAACATGACGTCTGTCAATTGCTCTATTGTTTGCAGAAAATCCAGGTTCATCGTGCAATTTACATTCCAGATTGAGAAAAACAGTTTTCATACATATATATATATAGATACATACACACACACATCTTCTTGATCCTTCAGGAAAGTAACTGCAATTAATAAAATGACAGGCTGTGCTAATAAAACATTCCAGTGAGTGATAACTCCTGCATAACGCACGCAGATGTCATGTTGGCTCAGTCAGCAGCAGTCTCTCTCTCACCTGTAGCCTCACATCGGACCTGCATTGCCAACCTTCAGACCACACATTAAACTGGTTAACTCACCTCATGGCTGTTTGTGGGACCTTGCTCTTTGTAAAATGACTCCAGAATTGCCTACAAATACATAGATACCACACCTGACAGGAAGTCCCTGTGAAGCACTTTGAGATGGTTCGTTATTAAAGGTATAAGTAACACAGGGATTATTTACCATGGCTTTCGCAAGTGGTTGACTTACCTTTGCGATGGGTCTGGAGAGAGGGAGAGGGAAGGAGAGAGAGAGAGTAGAAATCGGCAGCACCACACTCCAAGGTTCAAACAAGGTCCATCCTCAGTCCCTAAAATGGCCTTCACCCATCTTGGGGTTTATTACACATGCGGATATCAGTGGTCACGAGCCAGTCCTTCTAGCTGATGAGACACGGAGGAGTATTCCCTGCAAATAAAGGGAAGGTAGGCATGAGGGTACGTACAAAATATTTGCTAGCATTTACGACCAGTATCTGAATCCGCTAATCCTCAATTTTACCTTTAGCCCCGAAACCTTCCAAATAATCTTACAGTAAGAATTGAGACTACAGGACGAGACTGATGTGAATTAATGTGATGTGTTGCACTCTAGTGGTCAATGGGCAGAAATAGCTGACTGAACTTAAGACATCGGGGGGGGTAGGGAATGTTTCATTGAGATTCAATGGTTTGTATTAAAAAAACAGGATCTGGTTCATAAAGTCCTAAACAACCACCACAACAAATTACATTCATATAGCGTCATTCACTTTGTGAGGATGTGCTAAACAACAACAACAAAATTACATTTATAGAGCGCCTTTCATGTCGGGAGGACGTCCCAAGGCGCTAAAACCTTCAATCTGCAAATCTTTTTTTGCAAAGTATCATTGAAAAGATCTGAGAACCATTGCTGGATAAACTCATTTTTTCCCCCCCAAAATGATGGGAATTGTTTGCGGAAAATTATTTACGGTGAGTGGCAATGTTAAAAACTGCCTGTTAAAAATACTTTGGCGCTGGACACAACCTGGGTCTCGCATTGACCTGAAAGAAATGAACGCTTCGATCTTCTGAGAGGAAGACAACACAATACTTCCACTTCTTTTCGGTTTGAATACAATATTTCAATACAAGAGAGGTTTGAATAAAACTTTGGACCATTTGATCTCACCTTCCAGCTTACCCTCTTCCCACTGAAGCCTCCAACAGTTCCTTAAACAAGACCAAGTGTCCTGGCTTCAACAATCAGCGCTCGAAACCACTTCCAGCTGTCAGTTACCGACTGTTTAAAGACACACTTGATTAGGAGTAAAGGCAGAATCCACTATAATCCCCAAAGAGAAAGGATCTGAGGGCTGTACACCTGGGTCCTGGATAGATTTACTCTATTTTCTTAAGTGTTTCAGAGCATGAAATATTTGGCAAGTCGTTGGATTCGGTCTCATCTTTGAAGGCGGTTTTCTGCAATTCTTCAAAGAATTTATCTGTGTACGTTAGCTGTGCCGGAGTTACAGGGAGCGGTCGGTGTACAATTTTCTCCCTCACAGACAAACCGAGTGCACAGTGCAACACCACCAACTTCATCTGAGTGCAAAACCTGTCCACGTTAACAAGTATAAAGTGGGTTATTCACTCCTGGCAATGCACGGGCACTTCAGAGCTCCGAGACACTGCCTCGCGCGAGGAGCACTGTATAAACGCAAGTTGTCGTCGTCGTTGTAAACGCGGGCAATGCTACAGAGCCAGAATTTGGCACTGGCGTCAGCAAATAATCAGCAGATCTTTTCAAATATTAATCGACATTAATCGTGCACACTGCCTGAAAACTGATCATGCGCGAGGGAGCGTAAGAATTCACGGCAGCAGCAAAGGGCCCAACGCAAAGGATCACAGTAAATGAAAGAGTAATTAGAAGGGTCTAGAATGTTACACAACATCACTCAAGCCTGGCAATCGATTCTTTCTCCAAATAGCCGTCTTAACGTAATTCACTGTAAGTCACTCGAATTTGCTGACACAACCATAACTGCACCACACCCTGTGTAAAGTAATTAAATCTGAACTCTCTGTTCAGTTCCCCTCTTCTAAGAATGAGTCCGTGGCCTCCCCCCCTCCTCCAACTCCCTAGTTTGAAGTTTCTCAGACCATAAACATAAAACTGCAAACTTTTATTGTGCAGAAATGACTTCTTCTTAAATATTTACTTGATGATAAACCAGAAAAGGCATCAGCGAAACTTATTATTTCTTTGAAGTTCCGATGGGGGGGGGGGGGTTTGGATTAGAATAGATCCTTTCTTTGATATAGTTCCTCATCACGTTGTTGAGACGTCTCAAAGTGCTCCACAGGGTATACTGTAAAGTGGAGTGACTGTATAGTTTGTGGGCGAAACACGGCAGCCAGTTGCACACAGCAGTGTCCCACAAACAGCCGTGGAGTGAGTGACCAATTTTTATTTTATTTGTGGGTAGGATTGTTGACCACGACACCGGGATAGAGAAATTCCTTTCCCTTTTCAAACAATGCTATGGGATCTTTAACATCCACTTGAAGTTGAACTTGGGGAGTTGATAGCAGTTACCTTAACAACTATCTGAATCACAAAGCACACGGAAATCAATAAAAAGACTTCAATTCAGGAAGTAACAAAGGGATTACTGACGCAGTGATTTACAGAAAGAGGCTTTAAGCAAAGATGTTGAGAACATTACTCTGGCCAAATCAACGTCTCAGACTTACGCTGCCCTCTCTCAAGCCTGAATTACCAGGTTCAGTGAATTGGATGTCAAAACATTAGCACTAATTAAGTAATCCATTAACTTCTCTCTTTCCCTGAACCAAAGAAACTCCCACTGGTTTGTAATGGTCTGCTACACTTTGCAGCTTGGGCTGGAGGCATTCATAATAATAATAATCCTTGCATTTGATATAGCGCCTTCTCACATCGTTGAGACGTCTCAAAGCGCTTCACAGAATATACTGTAAAGTGGATTAACTGTGTATTTGTGGGTGAAACGTGGCGGCTGATTACACACAATAGCTGCCCGCAAACAGTTGTGGATTGGAATGACAATTTTTGGAGGGATTATTACCCCCAGAAAGCGATCCCCCAGTCAATTAACAACCGGGTTCCTACTTACTGCTAGGTAACCAGTGGCGTGTGGAGTTAAGGAAACTTGCCTAAGGTTTCACCCCAGTCGGGAATCGGACCTGGGTCCTCTCGCTTGCAAAGCGAGCCTGCTAACCACTATGCTACATGTGTAATTAATGTCATTCATTCTGTAAAGATCATTTGCATCAGTAAAGGTGAGTGCGCTAACCCCTATGTTACAGGACTCCACCAATTTATTATTTATTCATTCATTGCAAAATTGGGAGTAATGTAATGCACACCCAATGTGGTTTTGATAGGTGAGGAATGCAAAATCCACAATCTTCTTCAAATCATTTTCTTTAAAGGAGGACTGTGATTACACACAATACACTCTTAACATTTTTACCCTTATCCACTTTTGAGATAATCTACAGGCATACTTCACTGAAAGAAAAATACAGACGTCAATTTGCCCAGATTACTATGCTGTAGATATATACAGCCCCAAACCATTAAAAAAAAGTATTTATGATGAGTTTTGGCCACAAAATACAGCCAATCCACTTTACAATTATATCCTGTGAAGCTCTTCGAGACATCTCATCGCTCATCGATGTGAGGAGGCGCTACATCAAGTGCAAGGATTATTATTATTATATATACAGGACATACAGCCTCGTCCCTTTGAGGTCCGGCAGACTTAACCGCTTGTCATATAAAAAAACTGAAGTGTTACCAGAATTTATAGCTGTAATGCTGTCGTTCTGGCTCTTATCAAAGACAAAGAGATGCATCAGAAAACTGCATTACAATTCGCTTCTGTACTAAAACACGCAAAACATTCCTGGCTTCTCTGGGTTCAAGCTCCCTGCTGGGGCTTGAGGTCACTGTCTCGGGCAACACTGCGGGGCAGTAGTGGAGGGAGTACTGCATTGATGGAGGAGGTGCCTTGCTTTGGATAAGAAATTCACCTCGAGCCCCGTCTGCTTGTTCAGGTGGACATGAAAGATGCGGTCATATCGTTGGAAGAGTTTCACCCACTGCCCTGGCTAACAATCCTCCAGGTAATAAACAATTCACCTGGTTTGCCTGTTTACTGGGCCTTTGCTGGTGCAAACGGCTGACTCGTTTGCCTGCACTGATACAGGACTTGACGGCTATTAATGCAAAGAGGTTTTTTTTTGACAAGCTCAGGCAGGCACAGCTTGTGCTAAATGCATCACAACACACAGTCAGTCACACAAAGCCCTGGCACACACAGCAGCTCACAGTCAGTACCTGGTATCCAGACAAGTGAGTCATAAGCAGCGCAGCCGTCCTTCAGCTCCTGTCACACACTCGTGGGCAGTCGTCTGGCATCTCCAAACGCAGAAACAGCTGCTATCACAACACTCCTCACATCTATATGCATATATTAGGATGTTCTTGTTACACAACAAGGAAGTCTTCAGTACAGGAAATCACAGCGATACCATAGATATGAAAAATACACAAATACAACACACAAACACGCACGGCTGTGCCTTTGGGCTCAGTGTCCTATTCAATTCACTTTTATCCACTCTGATCCCTCAAGCATGGATAAGAAGTGCTGTTGGAAACCAACGCAACACTGGCACACAACACTGTGTGGAATAAAGGCTAGAATTACATCCTGCGCATCTCATCCCAAATGATGTAGTGCCCCAACAACACACAGCTAATGCCTGCTGCGTTTTAACTGAAAGAAAAAACACACTGCAGTAAGCGATGAATAATGCAGCTAACTATAGCATGCAAAATACTATAATCTCAGTCCCAGCGCCAGGACTGCGTCTAAGAACATCACGCATAATTAGAGATGTGGATTGCTATTTCTAAACCGGGATTAGCAGGCAAGCCAATTAATGCAACAGAATAGTGCACAGGCAAAACAACACACCCAAGGCACCTTTTCTGACTTTAAATCAATCCAAAAGGAACGGCAAAAGCTAACCAAGCAAACAGGAAAGGCCCAACGTGTTCTTCGTGTATTTGTAAATATGAAATATTTCGGTGGAGAGAGCACTTTGTTTTAATATGAAATTCTGGCAGCTATCAATAAATGATAATATAATAATACTTGCATTTGATACAGCGCCTGATCAGCTCTTCGAGACATGTCAAAGCGCTTCACAGAATATACCGCATACTGTCGTGACTGTATATTTTGTGGGTGAAACGTAGCAGCCAATTGCGCACAACTGCGTCCCACAAACAGCCGTGGATTGAGTGACCAAATTATTATTATTATTTTGTTTTGAAGGAATTATTACCCCTGGAAAAGCAATCCAGCAATCGACTGACAACCGGGTTCTGACTTAATGCTAAGTAAACAGAAATGTTTGGAGTAAGGAAACTTGCGCAGCCATTCGCTCTGCCCGGGAATCGAATCCAGGTCTCTTGCTTGCGAGGTGAGCGCTTTAACCATTCGCTCAGTGGTTAGATCTCAATTGGGCCAATTTCTGATCAATTCATAATTATCAGAAGTGTGCGATTTCCACGCTATTCTTTCTCTATTCTATGCTCTGCTCATTCAACCAGGGCAGAGATGAGTGTTACAGCAGGATATTAAGAAAAGACTGGTTTTAAATTGATCAAAGAGTTATTTGTTAATATAGTACAGTAAGAATATATATTATCTTAAGCTCCCTTATCCTCCAAGGTATTTTGTTGCATTTATATTATGTTTCTTCAATCTCTTTACCTTGAGAGAAAACTAAAGATTAATTATATCCTACCTAACAGGATATGGTGCTCTTAATCCACGAGGGTTCCCCCTTCCTTCTTAATCTTACCAACCGTCTAACTCTGCTACACAAACATCAATCTTGCCTTTCAAACTCATATAATAAGTAATAATAGACACAGCGCATGTAACATTGAAACACCTCATCGCGTTTCAAAGGTAGGGTAGGGGTAGGAGGGTGACCGAAGGCGCAGTGGAAGAGGAGGGTCTTGAGACGTGCTTTGAAGGAGGCAAGGGAAAGGGGTAAGGCGAAGGGTCTGTGGGACGGAGTTCCAGACGCTGGGGGCAGAGAGGCTGTCCCGCACGCCTATAGCGGGGTGAGCCGGGCGGGGGATGCGGAGCAGGCCTGCTGAGCGGAGGGAGCGGACAGCAGCCCCCTACAGTACTTGACGTCGATGAATTAAACCCGGTTAGGTGGCAGTTAATTAATTAATCCAAGAAGGTTTCTCCAGGCGGCAAACGGCGTTCACATAAACTTGTATAAATTCCACTGAAATGCGGTGAATTAACAACGCACGTCGAAAGTAAACCACTCGGAGGACTGCGCAAGCAAAAACGCGGAGTGCTTCTCAGCACCAATATCTTAAAGCCACATGTTCTCACTCGCTCACCCTGCCCCCCCCATCTCTCCCTCCCTTCCTCCCTCCCCGCGTGTAATAGTGCACTCCACTCTCCCACCCCCCCACCCACGCGCCCCGTCCCACACCCCCCCACCCCCACACCCGTTCTTACACATTCCGCAGATGCTGTTTCCAGTTGATTTCCCAGTGGATGCGTTCGAGTGAAACAGGAAAGAATTCACTCCAGTTTTCTCCCCCTTCGCAAACAACAACCCAGCCAAGGCTCGCATTGAGACTCTGCTGAGAATCACACGATATCCAAGCTGGTTGCAAGACGATCACTTGCTATTTCGGAAAAGTTCCACCCGATACACGAGACACCCACCTCTTCGCCTTGCACAAGTCTGAGAGGGAAACATTTTCTGCTCCCATTACACTGGCCGAGGCAACGAAACCGAGACCCTCGACACAGGAAAATGAGTCCTCTTCAAAGTTCAGGGGGAGAGTGGGGGGGGGGGGGGGGGAACAGGGGGATGTAACTTTTAAAGAGAGAATTAGAAAAATAGCTTAAAAGGAGAAATATAAAAAGGTACAGGAGAAAAGAACCAAATGGACAGTCTTTCAGAGGCACGGGTACAGCACTAATAATGATAATAATCCCTGCCCTTGATGCAGAGCTTCATCACATCATTGAGACGTCTCAAAGAGCTTCGCAGGATATACTGTAAAATGAACTGACTGTATTTTGTGGGCGAAACGACAAACAATCAATTAATTAAAAACAATGGGGCCTCCTCCCTTGCCGCAAATGTCTACGGTTCGCTCAGATTTTCGGTTACTTCACGTCAATAGCTGTATGTAGGTCAGTGAAGAAATCACGCACTCTCAACAGTGGAAGGTTATTGTTGTAATCCGAAACGTTTGCATTTCTCCAGAAAACAACCCAATACTTTTGGGTTTCGGCCACTCTCACTGAAATCTTAAATGAGCTTGAAATCAAACCACCACCAAAAACATTGCACTTGTGTCGCGCCTTTCACGTCGGGAGGACGTCCCAAGTCTGGAATACAACAGGCGCATCCCGAATCTAGGCACCTGAACCACAAAGTGATGCCAATTGAGAAGCTTCAGTTAGCCATAGGCCACATTGCGAGGCTTCCCTATTGGCATTGCTTAAAATTCCATACAAATGATTTGCAGTAAACTGGCGCTCATCAGTGTCTGAAAATCACTCGCTCTGTCCCGAGTACAGTTGAATATTGACGAAATGCAGGCAGCTTGCCAAGAAATGTTATGCTTGAATCAGTGTTTCTGTAAAATCCCCAGATACAAATAGCCACCTGTAAATCTTTACAGCACATGCCATGATTCAATCAGCAACGCCACAGATAATCCAACCACCAAACTTGCTCTGCTAAAACACCGCCAGTAGATACAACGCCAAGAGAAATGTTACATAAGTCAAAACGGTTGTAATTTCCACCAGGGAAGGAGGAGTGCTTTAAAGAGAAAAGGGTTTTCATGCAGAGGATTATTAGAATATGGAATTCTTTGCCACAGTGACGACTGAAGCTACTAGCAAAACAGTATTTATTATTTATCATCAATAGTATCATTAGTAACAGCAATCCTTGCATTTGATACAGCACCTTTCACAACCAGAATCTGGTCAGGAGGACATCTCAAAGCACTTCACCCAATTCACTCATAATAATAATAATAGTAATAATCCTTGCATTTGATATAGAGCTTTTCACGTCTTCTCGACATCTCAAAGAACTTCACAGAATAGACTGTAAAGTGAATTGATCATATCTTTGTGGGCGAAACGCGGCAGCGTCCCACAAACAGTCGTGGACTGACAATGACCAATTTATTATTGTTTTGGGTTATTGTTATTAATGTCGTGACTATGTATTTTGCAGGCAACACACAGCAACCAATTTGCACACAGCAATGTCCCGCAAACAGCTGCCAACGTGAACGGAATTGGATAAGCAGAGCAAGAGGCAGAATGGTGGAAGGGTGTGGGGAGTGAGGTGGGAAATAGGTTTAGCGTTAGCTCCGACAGACAAGATTAACTCAAGTTTAGGATTGATGGGCCGAATAATAATACTTATTGCATTTGATATAGCGCCTTATCAAGTTATCGAGACGTCTCAAAGCACTTCACAGAATATCCCGTAAAGTGGAGTGGCCTATTATGACACTGACATCCAAATGAATAACTGATTCTCAGCGTATTTTCTATAATTTTAAGAAAACTTGGTGCAAACTTGTAAATAAATTCAGGATGAAGACAGGCAGATACCTGTATCGTTTGTTTCAAATGATATATATATATGTATGCGTACAAATAAGAACCAGCAGACCGCGCTGATGTCTCCTGCAATCTACAGACATAATAGCTGGCCGACATATGGTTCTTGAAGGCTGAGAGAGGCACAGCAATCAGATGGTAATCACTGGATTCACTGACGTCACCCGATATATGCACATTGCATTGCCACATTGAAGTTGAGAGACGGAGTGGGAAAGAGTGCGAGCAGCTGTGTTTGTATAAAAACTATCCTTCAGATAAAAAAAATTATTATTTTATACGGCTTAACTATGATTTAACAGATGTAGCAGTTTATATTGCAACCAACATAATCCCTCGCAAATAATTACCCGTAAAAGTTAATTTGACAAATATTTATCTATCAAACTAGAACTCCTTCACAAAAAGGTCAGAATTGTTGTTCTAAGCTCTAAAGTGATGCTTGTTTGAGAAACAAATGTCAAACCTTCCAGCATTGTGTAGCATTAGCGGACAAGAGGCTCACTAATTCTCACGGTTGGATTTTACTTAGTTCAAGATTAGTTTCTGGAGTCCTGTAGTGTAGTGGTTAGAACATTCACCTCGCAAGTGAGAGCACCTGGGTTCAATTTCTGGGCAGGGAGAAACGTTAGGCCAGTTTCCTTACTCCACACACCTCTTTTTACCTGATAAATGTACGGTCAATTAACTTTACGGTGTATTCTGTCAAATGCTTTGAAACGTCTTGACGGTAAGGCACTATAACAAATGCAAGGATTATTATTATTGTCGTTACTGTGATTCTTGTTCATACATGTTTGATAATCTGCATTTAACGGAAAATGTGTTCAACCTATTTCTCCCCCAACTTTGAGTAAAGCTCTTCTGAGTTCTGCTCAATACTGCACGTCTCAAACCCTGTCCTGGCCTGGTTTTACCTCTGCCAATCTACAGCTCTAATATCGCAAACAGGTTAGTAGTAATTTCTGCAATTATCTTATTTCCTGTTCATTTTATCTTTTCTCTGGATGCAATCCAATTATCCCAAGCCTGCATCCACACAGCAGCTGCCAGGAAACAGGGTTAGTGAAGGGTGCAGAGTTCTGAAAGGTGACGGTGGAATGGCCAACCTGAAACAGTAATGGGGAGAGGAGGGAGTTTTATTATAATAATAATCCTTGCAATTGATCTGGAGCTTTATCATGTCGTCGAGATGTCTTAAAGCGCTTCACAGAATATACCGTAAAGTGCATTGACTGGGTTAGGTGAACATCCAGCCTTATACAGTCAGACCCTGTTATAACATGCCCTGGGAATAGCATTTACCGCACAAGGGTACTACATTACCCACCACGGTGCAGCAGACATGTGGTACTGTTGCTGACTGGCTGGCTTCCTGCTCATAACGCACAGACAGAAGTTAGCTAGCGATGTCCCAGTAGAGTGCGAGTGCCGGAGTTAAGAATTTCCACATGATCTCGAACTTCAATAATAATAATCCTCACATTTGATAGTGCCCCTCATCAGTCGTTGAGACGTCTCAAAGCGCTTCACAGGGTACACTGTAAAGTGGAGCGACTGTGCATTCTGTGGGCGAAACGCAGCAGCAACAACGACGACAATGTGTATTTATATAGCGCCCTCCAAACAGGGTAGCGTCTCAGAGCGCAGCCAACTACGCACAGCAAGGGAATGGACAGTAAATTCTCAATATGTGTGGGGGGGGGGAAGGAGAGTGGGGGGAGGTGAAGAGGTGGTGGGGGTGGGAGGGGGAGCAGCTTTACTCTTCTCCTTAAGCTGCGAGCCACGTTCTAACGGATCAGGAAATGCTTGACCCCCAAACCACGCATCAACACTGGAAAAACATTCCATTTCCCCCAGCGCTGACATCCATCACTGTTGGCGAGCGCAAACAATCAGCAAGTATAAATTACAATCAGGCTTGAAAAATGAAAAGGTCTTGCAGTTGATCAAAAGGCACTAATTTAATCTTGGCGAGCTATTGGTGAGAGAGACTTCATTCTCCTGGTTTAAGAGTTTTAGGTTCAATCCAACAACAACAACTTGCATTTATACAGCGCCCCTCAGGCAGGGCAGTGTCCCAGAGCAGTTGACAGTGACGGAGCACAAAGCCAATCTGTCCAGTTACTACAAAGCAACTTGCTCCCAGCTCCGATCCAATCGAATTTATACTCTACATCTGGATTTTTTAAAAAGGTTATAATATATAATAATAATCATCCTTGCGTTTGCTATAGCGCCTCATCACGTCGTCTCAAAGCCCTTCACTGAATATACTTTAAAGTGAATTGACTGCGTACCTTGTGGGTGAAACGTGGCAGCCAATTGCGCACAGCAGCGTCCCCACAAACAGTAGTGGATTGAGTGACCAAATTATTATTATTATTTCTTTACCAGCTCTGCGTTGCCCTGTGAACACATTAAGATAAAGCCACTTTTAAACTAAAGTTAACAACCGAGAGGGAGATGTTCTTTCCAGCTATTGCCTCCCTCCCCAGTAGTCCCGTTAAAATCAATTTGCGTGTCGGACAAATAGCAGATGAATGAAATCAAACAGTTGTTACTAAAAAAAAACCCCCCCTTACCATGCAATAGTACTTATTTGGCTGAATTCCCTTCCCTTTAACTAGACAACATCTTACTTAACATATAGGAAGAGCAGGTCAGCCACTTACTAATATTAAACAATTTACGCTGACCTAACCCTAACCGGAGAACTGAAAGAATTTCCTCTCTGCTCGAGCCCTGCAACCTGCCTCAACAGTGAAAACAGTTAACAGTCAGGGAGGTCGCAGTCAATCATGTGGGTTTGCATGTCAGAAACGTATTGCTCAATTCTGGCTGTGGATATCGTATTAAGAAGGGTCAAGCGAGCAATTACAATTATGTAAAAATCCTGAATTAATAAGGCCTTGGAGGAAAAGTCATTAACAGAAACAGGAAAAATTAAGCTACCGCTCACATTCACAGACTGCACCAGTCTCTCAATTTAATTCAAGATCTGTTACCTTCATGTTCAGCAGGTCTTGCCCCCGCCCCACTGCAAAACACACTTTAAATATAGCATCTATGGTTATAATGAAGTAGGTTTAATGAGTCCAGACTGAGTCATCACCCCCCCTCTCTCCTCTCCTTCCTCCTCTACAGTTTGGGGGGGGGGGGGTGGAGGGGGGAGAGAAAGAGGACAGTTCTCCTTCTATGTACCTGTCCATAAATCCCAATTTTACTGCACCTTGCTATAATTCTATATTTTCCACGTACTGAACAAGATTCCTGCACGATCTCACTGAGAGGCTGCCTGCACACACTCAAGATAAACAAACCGTTTCACCGAGTAAGCTTTCACAGCGAAGAGGTTTAGAGGCCTGAGGTTAATTAGGGGCATGTAACTGAGGCACCCCAGTTGATTTTGGGTTAATATGTGCACGCAATGAGGGACCATCTACACTGCCATTAAAAAAATAATCAAGCCAGGACCCCCAAGGCATAAACAGCGCATTTAAAAAACTTGCATTGTTTTTAATGCTATTACCATTCAGCTTTACACTCAACACTTCTCCCAATATTTTTTAATAACCTTTTTTCCCCCAATAACATTTTTTCCAATAACTGTGCACAATTGACTGTGCTGTTTCGTCCACAAAATACACAGCGACTCCACTTTACAATACATTCTGTGAGGCGCTTTGAGATGTCTCAATGACGTGATGAAGCGTTATATCAAACTCAAGGATTATTATTATTAATACTATTATATTGCTTGGCCTCAATAGCCAGTGGTAATCATGAATTTCCCCTCCCTTAACAACCCTCTGTGCGAAGAAATTCCTTCTACCTTTCCCCTATTTTTTTCTACCAATCCTAAGATTGTCCCCCCCACTCCCCACCACCCGGTTTTCCGACAAAGTATACACAGTCGCTGCACATTACAGTAAATCCTGTGAGAAGTGCTTTGAAATATCCTTCCAAAGCGAGAGGCGCTGTATCAAATTCAAACATTATTATTATCATTATCATTATTATTATTATTGTTACATATTTACTATGTAAAGGAGACTTTTGTCTCGTTTACCTTATCATGCCCCCTTCAGCACCTAAAAGACCTCTGTCATATCCCCATTCAATTTCTGCTCAAGTGGCACTTTAACCTCATCATTTTAGGCAGCTGCCGCTCATGTGGACTGTATGTTGTATAATCTCAGTGATTTTTCTATATCAAATAGAGAGCTCTCTTCCTCTCCTCTGCACAACCCCCCACCACCTACGAGTTCAGCTCTGGAAAAAAATATTTTCAACCCTGGTACCTTGGAGAGATTTATAATGTACGAACAGATCAAATGAATTGCATCTTGCGAGTGAAATGTAAATCATTTCAGCTTTGCTGTTGAACAGCTCAAGTGTAATTTGGCTTTTGTTTAGATTAGCATCTTAAGACTTTGAATGACTCAATTGGGGATTACGACTGTTAACTGGGGATTTAACAGCCCTCAAGAGCTTCAAAACCTTACTGCTTTGCTGAGATTTTGAAAAGGAAAAAAAAGAGTTGAGTTTTGCTCTGATGCAGTTCATCAGCCTTCAGTCCTCTCTCGCTCCTCTTCACCAATTGGCATTTTAAGACCCACGTCGGGGACTTTGAGCTCATAGTTCTCGGCTGACACTTAAGCGCTCTGGGACGCTACCCTGCGTGAGGGGTGCTACATAAATGCAAGTTGTGGTCGTTGACTCGCTAGTGCCGTGCTGAAGGAGAGTTGCGTTATCAGAGGTACAGGAAAGTGTAAAATAAACAGGTGTCCAGGCACTCGGGGAAATTTCCCGATTTCCCACCTACCCAGTCCACCCTGGTCCTGGCCAACAATCCTCCAGATAACACTGGTCATTTCTCTCTCTCTCTCTCTCTCTCCATGGCTGTTTGTCTGTGTGCAGATTTACTGCCGCGCCTGCCTAGAAAAATACACATTTGATAGTACATTTGACAGCCACTATCTGTGAAGCACTTTGAAACATTCACCTTCAGCCGCTAGATCAAATGTGAGGATTATTATTACCATTAATGTAAAAATTGGCAACCACTAAAGCTTTGGTAGCAATTACTCAAATCTTCTAACCAAAATAAAGACAAAAAGATGATGAGAGTTTAGTTGCACAGCTTGTGGTGTCCAAGAATACTGCCCAATAGTATGCTTCAGGCATATTATTATTATTATTATAACAGAACTTCCAGGTTTAAGTCAAATGAAGTGTCTACAATAGCCAATGCAAGCTTGGTCAACCAAACCACTTGGTGAATGTTTCATTGCCATTTCTTACTCAGAGCCACTTGATTTACATCCCAACAAATAATTATGAATAAATGTTTCCACATTTTGAGTGCTTTTATCCCCGCCATGCGTTTAATTTGCCCTGGTCTCTCAAGAGCCTATTAAAAAACGAACATTCGTAACAAATAAACACTTGGAACAAACAAACATTCAAAAAGCAATCATAATCCTTCAAAGGGAATTAGGTACACATTTCATGAGAAACTATATCAAAGAATACAACGATAATCCCCTAATCTGACATACCGCCTAATCATATCATCAAGATGTCTCCAAGCTCTTCACAGGATTTTACTATGAAGTGTAGTGACTGCGTATTTGTAGGCGAATGCAGCGACCAATTTGCACGCAGCAATGTCCAGCAAACAGCCATGAAGAGAATGAGCAATTTTATTTGGGAGATTGTTGGCCAGGACCCGATGGGAAATGCGGAGAGAATTGGGATTGTGCTGAAATCAGTAAATGCGTGATGTTTAGTCAAAAGGAAAGCAACAGGACAGGTCAGGAAGCCCCAAAGATAAGTGAATTGAGTGCCCTGGGCAGAGGAAAAAACAGCTGAAAAACATTTGCAGTAATTAAACTGAGGGGGACACAGAGTTAATAGAATGGGAAGTGACTTAAACTGCTGGTGTTTAGTTCCCCTTTAACTGTTTGTCTTAAATAGGTCAATCAGATTAAGGATTGCAAAAGTGATAATGGAACTGTGAATTCGATTAAGTGTACTTGCGTTGTGTTTGTAGATGGCCGGCATCAAAAAAAAGTCACACGGCACAAAGTTGAGCTGGAATGTGGGATTCTCTGCCACAATCCATCATTGCGACTGAGTTTGTAAGTTATGTTAAAAGGGAATTAGATAAATGGCTGAAAAGAGGAGTATCAAAGAATATAGAGAGCGAGGGAGAGAGTGGGTTAGACGAGGTGACTCATGGGGAGAGTAGACTGATGGGGAAAAGGGTCTGTTTCCTTACTATGTTTCCTGGTTTTATCCTGATTGCTGTTCTGTGAACTGATCCAATGCACCTTCGGAGATACAGTTCCAAACACTGCTGTACGTTCTACAAATGTGCCTTCACCAGTGAAGTGTACAAGGCGAGAAGAGCTTCTCAACAACCTACACTGTACATCTACCTTTTTTTCTTTAGTCCTTCCTCAGAATTGTTAACAGACTTTTTTGGTGAAAGATACGCCACATAGCTTGGTGCCATCAAGTTATATTACCTATAGACCCCCTCCACTCCAAGCCACTCATGAATACATGGAACAGCAGGGTTCCGAGACAGACAGATATCAGGTATGATAATAATAATAATCCTTGCATTTGATGTACCGCGCTTACCACATCGTCGAGACGTCTCAAAACTCTTCACAGGATTGACTGTATATTTCATGGGCGAAACACAAATACGCCCACAAATATAGCGATGCAATTCCTCACATCACCACCTACACTGAGATCCTTACTCATGAATCTATTCTGCTTCCGATTTCATTAGTTTTTCCAATTAGTTAATTTATTAATTCAAAACTCTTCTTTAAAGACCTGCCCCTTTTTTTTTGGGTGGTGGGGGGGGGGGAGCAGGTGGGAAGAGAGGGGGGGGGGGGGGAAATCACCTTTCTTAAATGTTCAAATGTGCCATTTCTGTTAAGTGGATCAGCCTCTTTATAGCACTTGTGAGCAGAGAACAAAGTCTGATTCTTAACAGCAAAGCAGCTTATGTACTCTGTACAGATTGTGCTCATCACCAGGTCTAAGGACACATTGCAGCACTAAATTCACTGATTCAGAACACTACATTTTCAGGTCTCTGGAACCAGGCAGAACATTAATAATAATAATCCATGGATTTGAAATAGCGCCTCGTCAGGTCGTTGAGACGTCTCGAAGCGCTTCACAGAATAAACTGCGAAGTGAATTGACCGTATGTCGTGGGCGAAACGTGGCAGCCAATTGCGCACAGCAGTGACCAACAAACAGCCGTGGATCGAGTGACCAGATTATTATTTTTTTAAAGAGATTATTAGCATTACGAGTTACCTACCCCTGGTAATTAACATTTACCTGAAACAGACTGATGTGGCAGCTGAACTTTGATCAAATTCAGGAAATAAAATGCAGGAACTCAGTGCTGATTAACATCAGGAAATGGCTGTTACACTCATCCCTACTCTGCACCAACCTATTCTTCATTACATTGATCCACAAAATAGTCAATTCACTTTACATTATATTCCCAACAACGTGATAAGGCGCAACGTCATGTGCAAGGATTATTATAATTGTTTTTAACACAGGACGCTGTTATTGTAGGCCAATATTTTGCTACAAATCCTCTGTTCCATTTTACAACACGCGTGGGAATTGCGTCCGTCTTTTTTTGTTGCGTATATTCTCCGCCAAAGTGCACATCTTTCTAATAGTAACGTATGGATTAAATTGAGATTGGAAAAAGCTGTGGTTTCGCTTCAGGTTTCAGTGTGGTGGTCCGGCAACTCAAAGCAATTTCTACTTCTCAACCATGCTGAAGTACTTAGGGCTCTCATAAAGGCCTTAATTCATACATAGTTTTGAAATGGGTCGGTCAGTAATTAGCACACATGGGCTCCAGCCAAAAAAATAAACTCTCCCTTTGCTGGTACAGATTGACAGTAAAAGAGCTTGCATCTGTTTAGTAGACAATTATACCACACCTAGGCAGGCTCGATTCAGTGTGGGAGGGGGGGATGGGGTTAAGGAAACACGTATGTTCAACGTACGACTACAGAGCTTACCTTACACAAAAGTAAATCGAAAGCCCCCGGCTACCTCGCACACGTTAAGTTCTGCGGAGGGAGGTGGATGGAGAATGAATCTAAAATGCGTAGATTTTAAAAACAATCGTGAGCCTTGCATTTGCCACAGCGCGTTATCACATCACCGAAACGTCTCAAAGCCCATCACAGAATTCACTGTGACGTGTACAGTGAAACTCGCATAAGTCCGATCTGTATAAATCGGATCATCGCCCAAGTCGTGTATCGGCCCGAGTCCCGTTTAAGAGTTTATATTCTAGGTAAGTTTGACATAACTTATACTTTGCATAAGTCATATTAAATGTATACGACTTGCGTGAGAGTAGGAGCTATTGTAGGCGAACTTGGCAGCCAATTTGCAGACAGGAACATCCCACAAACAGCCAAGAAGCGAAGGACTCATTTTTCTACGTAGAGAATTGCTGACCAGTACAGGCGGTGCCATCCACCTGAACAGCCAGACATAACCTTGTTTTAAACATTAAAGTATTAACACTAAAGATATTTCATCCAATTGCTACAAGATGTTATAACAATATTTAAGCATTAGTGTCTTTTCACACTGATTGAGTGCGTTTATTTTGAAACCACTGGGAACATTTGCTGAACTATTCGTTGAGTTTATATTTACAACAATGATATCAAGATAATCTATTGTCACCGAAAGTTACATCAACCAGTAAATTTAATAATAATAATGCATATGTTTGTAAACCTTAATACCTCCAGTTAAATTGGTAACTCTTAAACATCTATAGAGTTGTTTGCTTTTAAATGAAAGACGCTACTAGTTTTTATAACAATAATAATGCAAATAATGCATTTGATATCACGACTTCAGGACGTCTCAAAGCGCTTCACAGAATATACAGTAAAGTGAATTGACTGTATATTTTGTGGGTGAAATGCGGCAGCCAATTATACCTCTCAATTAGCAAAATAATTTATGACACTTATTAATAATAAGTAAATCAGCACAATGTTACTGAGATGGATGTAAAATGAACTAAAGTATCTGAACAAGCATTTGCCGATCACTTTGTTGGTTATGCAACATCTGCCCTGTACAGACAGGTTTAAGACGTGTCCATTACACAGAACGCAGGGAAAGGAACCAAAGGGAAGATGCAAAATTAACCAATGTAAATGTCTTCGCAAAACAAAATGATGCTATTAATTTAACACTTAAATATTCCTAATGCCCTTAAATGTTTGTGGATAGGGATGAGAAACACTAGCCAAGGTTTCTGCTTTCCATTGCCATGCACAGAGTCTTCCCAAACAGTGTTGTCAGCAAAAGACAGGCTCGAGCTAGGTTGAAGAATGCTCCTTTGAGACATATCAGGAGGTAACAGAGGGTTAGGGCTCAGTTTACATTGTAATGCATCTACAGTGGGAAATTGGTATTGAACTGGAATGGCAAAAAAAATTACTGAAATAAAAGTCTCTTCTTATTGTTGGCTTAGTGCCAATTAATAATAATATAATAACCCTTGCATTTGATATAGGGTGTAGCACTGAAATTTAACGTACTTCAGAAGGATAAGAAACACACCAGACTGCACATGTCCAACTCAAATCCATGTGAAAACGTTCAGTGTCAAACCACATGTGTGGCTATGCATATACAGTATTATTAATAATAATCCTTGCATTTGATATAGCGGTGTATCATGTCATTGATACATCTCAAATAGCTTCACAGGATATATTGTAAAGTGGACTGATTGTGTTCTTTTGTGGGCGAAACGCGGCAGCTAATTGCGCACAGCAGCGTCCCACAAAACAGTCGTCGATTGAGTGATCAATTTTTCTTTTGAAGGGATTACTACACCCGAAAGTGATACGTCAATCGACTAACAACCAGGTTCCTACTGACTGCTATTCAGATCCACTATCGCAATATTAAGGCTCTGCATCGCACTTTGCACAGGAGAATTGGCCTGGAGCTGGAAATAGTGATGTCTCTCAGCAGTGGATCTTGGTGCTGAACATTGGCGATGAGGTCGGGCTGTTGAACTCAACCTTAGCGGTTTTGCCGCTGAGCTATTTCATCTGATTTATTGCTGGGTATGCACAGGTTGTATTTCAGTATGTATATTCATGCACACACTTTTCTGCTAATAGGATTTCTTACCGCATATTATTTTTTGGCTGTGGTTAACCAATATATACGTGTTGATGTTACGCACAAAGATTGGTTGTCAATCACACAATTAAGGGTGCCTGTAATTCCATCTGTGTGCATTCATTTACACACAGTGCATAATACACTGGATTTGCACATGGTTTACACATTGCACTTGATATACTTCATTAAAAAAATAACCCTCGCATTTGATATAGCACTTTTCACGTCCTCCAGACGTCTCAAAGCGCTTCACAGAATATACTGTAAAGTGAATTGACTTGTTATATTTTGTGGGCGTAACCCGGCAGCCAATTGCGCACAAAAAATTGCGAGGTTGGAAGATTCCACACACTCGCTTCCCCGAACACAACAAAAAAATGAATCGGTGAAACATCTGATTACCGACAACACTTGCGTTTAATCAAAGCAAACGTTTTTATATTCCGAACCCTGATCATAAATGCGGATACCGATACTGCAGAAGGCGCTTTACGGTCAAACCTATTGGGTTGAGGGCTGTGTCCAGCTCCGCAAAGACAAGAGCTGTCTCACTGTCAGGCAATGCTGGCATCGCCATTATCCATGGCTACAGCCACCCTAAAGCCAGTCAGTCACACACACCTTGCACTCAGTCTTGCTATGCGTGTGTATACCTTACCAACAATGAGAACCTAATGGTCCAGTGAGCACGGTCATTTTGCGTTACTTTTCCGCTGGTAGCAACAACAGAAAACATCGAAAATCATGTAGGTAGAAGGTACCAAACCAGACATTAATTTTGCCTTGGCCTTATTACCACTGTTTTCATAGTCTCCAAAGTCCCTTGAACCTGGTATTTCTTACATGTGTTTCCTGTTGGTGTAGCTGTTAACAGTTAAACTACACCGAGGGATGGAAACATCTTTACAGCGTCAAAAACACAAAAGCCACTGTGTGGAAAGCGGAGACTTGTGCCTGCAATCAAAAACTGGCCACTCAGAGCCTCAGCTAATTTTTTTTAATTTAAAAAAAAGTTCATCTCAATCACCAATTTAACTCAAATTTTTTTTGAAAAATTTTCTTCAAAATCTCAAATCGGTTTGGTTAAGAGATTTCAACTTTCCCCTCGAAAGCCTTTGCTGTCAAAGATACTCTGTTAATGAAGGTCCCGCAATGTTTGGTTGCGAGCTCCTGGCTCACTCCTAACTGGGGAGAGATCCCTGAATGTACAGGATCACTAGTTTTCCCACTGCAGGCACCAAGGTCAACTTTCTCCCATTAATTTTCATTAGCCCACATTGCATATCTGCACTGTTTTATGTCCAAATGCCGAGTGCCTATTCTTTACACCACTCGGGCAGTGAATTACTTCCATAAATTTTAATTTAATTTCATGGTCAGGAAATAATATCCACTACACTGCAGCTGGCTGTATTTTCACTTCCTCCTCCCCCATTCCTCTTGCCCCTCACCCCAATCTACCCAGATTTGGCCCATTCACTCAAAAATCCCACCGGGACTGAATTAATTAATTACATTTTTGTTTTCCACAAAGGAATGCGTTTGGAGCACTCAACTCACTGATTGGATTGAAGTTTTCTCTGTGTAACTGGCGTTCCTGAGACAAGTGCGAAAACATTTTAAGGGGGGAGAAAAGGGAAACATTCTGTATCATAATCGCCTCAAGCAGCTATTTAAGGTTAAGATCATAATATTTTAAGCTAGAAATGCAAATTGTATTGCAACAAAAAAGAAAGTGGATAAATATTTGAAGAGAAACAAAAATAAGTGTACGGTGAAAGAGCAAGGAGTTGGGATTAAGAGTAGATAACTCCAGTACTTACACCCGATCACTGCAAAAACAGCAGGGAATGAGATTATAGAATAAATAGCTCCAATGGTTGGTATTGCCAACAATACAACCATTGGACCTTTTAAGGGTGTTGGCAAAGGATTTATTTGTTCCTTACAAAATCAGGAGAAATATATATATGTATATTTAAATGAAGTGGATCCTTTAGATCTTATATTATCTAAGAGAGTATAATTAACGACATCTATAATAATAATTAACTATAATAATAATACTTGGATTTGATGTAGCGCTTTATCACGCCATTAAGACGTCTCAAAGTGCTTCACAGGATATACTGTAAAGTGAATTGACTGTATAATTGTGGGTGAAACTTAATTTTTTTAAAAAAATTAATGATTTGAAATAATCTCCATTCTCTCTGAAATTGAAGACATTGGACAAAGAAAGGCCTACAGATTACTCAGCGTGAACATGTAATTTGCGATCAGCACGTCATTAAGCTTCTCCTCCGAAGTACAATAAATTATGTATTTCAGATGCTCCACATATGAACATCTTCTTGCGAGTTTTGGAAACCAAGCAGCGAGATTTCTTATGCAAATGATTTTTTTTTTGGCCCAGAAATTTCAGATTTTACAACTGAGCGAACGTAGCTCCATTCTTGGCCTTATTACCCCTGTTTTCCCACTGACGTACCTTCATAACACAGCTGCTCTCTTTGGAAACAATCCAAAATAATCTTGGATCTAATGAAAAGAACATTAGAGCATATTAAAAAAAAAAGCAAAACAACAACAGACTGCATTTATTATAGCTCTCCTTCATACAGCCTAATGGCTCAGAGAGGTTCTCAGTGACGAGCAGGGTGGGACTCTGAGCAAAGGAGACAGGGAGGGGGAGGGAGAGATGACCACAGGCGTGGTCCAAGAGGTAGGTTTCACGGTGCGATTAAATACTAAATTACTGTACAACAGTACTTTTTTTTTGCCCAGCTGGGTGTCTGACACACGCGGAAACCCATCACCAGACCTAAGAGCATCCGAACCAAGCTGAGAATTCCATGCATCCCACGTACACGTGTAAATCCCAGAGACAGATTGTTGGAATGGAACGCACTGCACTCTCTCTCTCTCTCTCTCTCTGCCCCTGGAGGGACGCATTCCCTGCTTACCTTATTCTGAAAAGTATGAGGCGCAGGTTGGCAAGAGCCAAGCTTTAGGGGGGGGGGGGGGAGCCCAGAGTGTGTGTTGGGGTAACTGCTGGAGTCTAACCAGCTAAAACAACATAGCTTGGCCATTGTTATCGCTGTCTGGGAAGCTTTCTCGCCGCTTGTCCAGCTAGGACCACCCTACCCGTTAGGGCTTTGGTTTGCAGGGATAACAGGAGCTATTTGGTCTGTGTACGTCTCCTAAGAACCCATAGCAATCTTTCCCTCGAACCTTAAGTGTGCACACGCATTTCGGCGAAATGTTTTATGGGATGCAGCAGAAAATAGAAACTTCTACAGATGACTGTGAAGAAGTCTACACATCGTGCACCGATGCCCAAATAAACAGAATGAAAAGGAAATAACATTGCACGAGGACCTTTAGAACATGAGGTGCTGTTAAGTTAGAGCCAACTCATAACCGATTTAGGAAAGATTGTTAAAAATAGCTCGTCAAGGCCTATTGGACCCCCAGTGCGCCTCAGGGGGGGGGGGTGGAACCACCGTGGCTTCTTATTGTCGGCAGAGGCGTGGGCGGAGTTGGTAATTTCCCTCACATTCTCGAGACCTGTCCCCGTGAGTTTAAGAGCGGTGGTGGGTGATTCGAAATCAGAAGAAGGGTTTCCTTCCTTGTCAGTCATACGCCTTCATTCGTCTTTCTCTGTGCAATCCGTCTGCTCTCTGTGTGACTCTCTGTTATCAAACGTCACAACTGACGCATTAGCACCGAAGTAGACGTTCCACAATGCCTTTTCCTGTCCTTAAGACTCGGGCGAGAAGGGGAAGAGGGTTTGGGAGGTCTTCTTCCGGATTTAACGGTTTTATTGGTAAATAATTTGATCAGCCTGTAATAACAAGATCTCTCACGCTGACATGTGTCCTTCCACTCGAGGTACGTGTCCACTTTGGCTAATCTTTTTGTTAGGAGAAGTTTTTTTTTTAACTCGAAAAGAGTTGTTAACGGTCTGGAACGCACTGCCTGAAAGGGTGGCGGAGGCAGATTGGATAATAGCTTTCAAAAGCGAATCAGATAGGGACTTGAAGGGGGAAAAACGTGCAGGGCTGTGGGGGTAAGAGCGGGATTAGTGGGTAGCTCTGACAAGTGTAGTGACTGTGTAGTTGTAGGCACATGGGGCAGCGAAGTCCCTCAAACAGCCGTGAAGCGAATGAGCAAATTACGCCGAGGCTGTTTCGATGTTGCAGGCCCCATGTCAAGTGCCAAAGGTTATTATTATTGTGGCGCTGGAAGGATTTTCAACAGATTGAGCTGACTTCAACGCTGCAGGGGAACCGGAGTCATTTATCACCTTCACAAGGCACAGCAACCACTTCCAGAGCGTAATCAGGGCAAAGCTCTGGGGTCCGTCCCGTCTCCCCAAGGTACCGAACCCTTGAGCTTCCATCCAAACACCGCAGTTCAAGCCTCGTTGCTCCTCTCTGCTTTTCCCTCCACAACCCTTGGCGGCTCTCTTATATCGCGTGGCCGCCAGAACAGCACGCGGGGGAGACCGCCCCCGCCCCATAAAGCCCCCCCGCCGCCCCCCCCCCCCCACCGCCGCCCCCACCACTTCTCCAATTACATCCGTCGCCAGAATAGCTTCCAGCCAATTCCCCGAACGTAGTCATTAAATCTGAACTGCCCGGTTCACTTTCCCCTCTTCTATTCCCCCGCCCGCAAAAGGCACAAGTCACTCACTCCATTGTGCAGCGCTTTGAGGCGTCTCGACGACACGATAAGGCGCTATACAACAAGACAACAACAACAACAACAGGATTGCATTTGCAGAGCGCCTTTCACGTCGGGAGGACGTCCCGAGGCGCTGGACAGTTGGGTCGGGACCCGAGCATTGGGGGGAGACGGTCAGGGTGAGGGGGAGGGAAGGGAGGGAGCGAGGAGGAGGGGGGAGAGAGAGTCGAGAGGGGGAGCTGAAGGCACGGTCGAAGAGAATATACCAATGGCAAGGATTATTATTATTATTATTATTATTATTATTATTATCGTCATCATTTATTATCGTTATTATCGACTTCGGAGAGATGTACAGCCCGGACGGTCACGTTGTTTCTGTGTCGATGTTTACTCACACCCACCGCCGCCCCCTTTCCTTTTCACTGCGGAGGTTTTTGTTACCACATCAAAAACAAACGACAACGTGGTCCTCATTACGGGGTATTTTTTTTTTGTTTTGTTTCGTTTTTTGTTTGTTTTTCTAACGCCAACACGGTTTCAGCGCCTCCCACCACCGACAACGTCAACCACGCACCCCCGGGACGGTGGTTCCTGCAGGGCCCCCCTTCCACGTCGGGAGGGCGTCCCGGACCCCCAAGGGGTTCGGAGCTGAGCTGGGGGGAGGGGGGGGGGCTGCGGGGAGGGGAGGGGGGGGTGGGGGTGGGGGATTGGGATCAGGAGGGTTAGAGGGAAGAGGGTTAATGATGTTTAATTGTTTAATAATAAAAATAATGAATCCTTGGTAATAATTAATCCGTAATAATGATAACTAATCCGTAATAATGATAATTAATCTGTAATAATAATAATTAATCCGTAATAATCATAACAATCGATCCATAATAATTAATCTGTAATAATAATAATTAAGCCGTAATAATAATTAATCCGCAATAATAATAATTAATCCGTAATAATATTAATAATCAATAGTTAATCCTTGACAATAATAATTAATTTGCAATCATAATAATTAAAACCCATAATAATACCATTAGTAACAATTAAGCCATAATAACAGCAAATAATGACAATAATAATAATAATTCCTGGATAATAATTAATAACCCTCAACAATAATAATAACAACAATTGAGTGGTAATAATAATAACATTAATAATAATTAATCTGTAATAATAACATTAATAGTAATTAATCTGTAATAATAATAACATTAATAGTAATTAATCTGTAATAATAATAACATTAATAGTAATTAATCTGTAATAATAATAACATTAATAGTAATTAATCTGTAATAACAATAACGTTAATAATAATTAATTTGTAATAATACTAATAACATTAATAATAATTAATCTGTAATAATAATAACATTAATAATAATAAATCTGTAATAATAATAACATTAATAATAATAAATCTGTAATAATAACATTAATAATAATAAATCTGTAGTAATAATAATAACATTAATAATAATAAATCTGTAATCATAATAACATTAATAATAATAAATCTGTAATAATAATAATAACATTAATAATAATAAATCTGTAATAATAATAATAACATTAATAATAATAAATCTGTAATAGGCCCCAATTCCGGGCCACAGGTAAACACAAGTTGTTGTTGTTGTCGCCGTCGTCGAAGGCGCCTCAAAGCGCTTCTCAGGGCCCCGGTGTAGAGGTGTAGTGACTGTGTGAAGCTGGAGACCCCCCCACCGGGGGTGAGGGGCGAGAGAGAGAGAGGGGGGGGGGGGGCGGTGATGGGATGACTGACACACACATGGCCTGTGGGGGGGGGGGGGGGGGAGCCGAGCGCGCGGCCTGTGGGGGGGGGGCAGCCCGGGGGGGGGGGGGGGGGAGCCCCGAGACCCCCCCCCGAGGCTTCCCCCCCACACTGAGGCCCGGGGGGGGGGGGGGCGCTCCTACCTCATCAGCCCGTGTGGCGAGGCCTCGCGCTGCTCCTGTCGCCCCCCCACACCCCCACACCCCCACACACACACTGACCCCACACCCCACACCCCCACACACACACTGACCCCCACACCCCCACACCCCTGCACCATGTGACCCCCCACCCCCCCACACTGACCCCCACTGACCCCCCACACACACACTGACCCCACACACTGACGCCCCCACCACCACTGACCCCCACACACTGACCCCCCCACACCCCACACACCCCCCTGCACCATGTGACCCCCCCACACCCCCACACACACTGACCCCCCCACACACACACACTGACCCCCCCACACACACACACTGACCCCCCCCACACACACACACTGACCCCCCCCCTCACACACCTGACCCCCCACACACACTGATCCCCCCCTCACACTGACCCCCCCCCACACACTGACCCCCCCCCTCACACTGACCCCCCCTCACACTGACCCCCCCACACACCACTGACCCCCTCACACTGACCCCCCCCACACTGACCCCCCCACACACTGACCCCCCCCCCACACTGACCCCCCCACACACTGACCCCCACCCCACACACACCACACACTGACCCACCCCCCACACACTGACTCCCCACACCCTGACCCCCCACACACACATTGAACACACACACACTGACCCCCCCCACACTGACCCCCCACACTGACCCCCCCCACACACACACACTGAGCCCCCCCCACACTGACCCCCCACACCTGACCCCCCCACACACACACACTGAGCCCCCCCCCAAACTGACCCCCCCACACCCTGACCCCCCCCACACTGACCCCCCCCCCCACTCACACACTGACCCCCCCCCCCACACACACACACACAGAGTGAGACACACACAGTAACAGCTAATTGACCAGGAGTGCTGTGTTTCCCTGCGGGTGACCTGCGTGTGTGTATCTGTCGGCATCGCTATGGTCGGTTGGAGCATTTATTACACCTCAACCCTTTGCCGCGTTTGACGACACGACACGACGCGACACAACACGACACGACACGGTCCGAGGCACAGCCTTTGGGCTGCGTTTGGCTCGATTTCCCCAGAAGACGGCGCTGTGCACTGAATGCAAAGCGCGGTGTGGCGTTTCAACACAAGCGGAAAACGCGGAAGCCCAACGCAGGAGAAGGCGCCGCGTTTCCGTTCGCGTCGGAGGGAAGCGGCTCGCGTTCCCCCGGCCGCGGGCAGTCGCGACCGTCCGGTGTATTAACCTGTCCCAAGAACCGGTGGGGTGACGTGTAATTCCGCCCCCCCGCGAAAAAAAAAAAACGCACGATCCCCGCGCTTTCTTTATTTGCCTCGAGGGGAATAATCCCTCTTTTTTTTTTTGAAAAAAAAATGCGGCCGCTCAATCCGCAGCCGTTGGCGGGGACGCTGCTGCGCGCCGTTCGGCCCAGAAAATACGCGGTCGATCCACTGTACAGTACGTGCCGCGGAGCGCTTTGAGACGTGATAAGGCGCCGTATCGAAGACCGTATTATTATTATTATTATTATTATTATTATTGTTGTTGTTGTTATTTACAGTGTTTTTCTTTCAATTGATTCCGGCTGAGAATCGTCCGCGAAGCCTGAAATACGGCGTTGAACCGCTACTACTTTCTCTCTCTCTCTCTCTCTCTCTCTCAGACCCAACCGGCGCTTAATAAAAATAATAATATTAATAATAATAATAATAATAATCCTGTCAATCCTCGCACTTCATTCCGTCTTTGTTCGTCTTCGTTCGTAGACAAAGGCTAAATCGAGCGTTCAAAGCAAAATATATACAACTGGTTACTACGCTGACAGGTCTCGGCCTCATGATAAGAATCACCGGCGTTAAGAAAAAAGGTGTTATTGTCGCACTTTATATTGTGCGTTGGGGGAGCAGAATATAATTATAGTATAATTAGCGCCGTTATGTTCTGTGCTCTCGGCTCTACGTTACTGTTTAATTCTTCCTGAAATAACTTCTCAGACAGAGTTCATGATAACAAGTCCCAGAGCTAAATTGAAACCTACTTTCTCTCTCTCTCTCTCTCTCTGTGTGTCTCTGTCTCTCTCTCTTTCTTTGCTTCTTTCCTTCTTTCTCTGTCCCGCTCTTTCTTTCCTTCTTCTTTTCTTTCTCTCGCTCTCCAAATAATAATTTGGTCACGCAATCCCCCCGACTGTTTGTGGGACACGGCTGCATGTGATTGACTGCAACATTTCACCCATGAAGTGCACAGTCAACTCGCTTTACAATATATTCTGCGAAGCGCTTCGTGACGTCTCCAAGAGTTGATAAGGGCACTGGATCAAATGCAAAGATTATTATTAAGATGCAATAGGTTTATGTTATACAACTCCATGTGACTATGTACCTGCCATGAAGTTAACAAGGGGGGGGGGATATAATGCCAAATTTGTCGCTGAAGATCCTCTCCCACTACAGTTGCCCATATCCCAACACAATGAAGAATTTTAGCAGCTGCCCAGTTGTCAGATTTCTTCACCATTCGCACACAGAACAAACGGTATTTAAACTCCCCGCACGTACAGGTAATTGTGTGTGTAAAAAAAAATTCCCACAAAGGGAAAAGAAAACATTATTTTCACTCTTTCGCTCATAACTTGCAATCGACAATTTAGTTGGTGATCGGCACAATTGGATAGAAATGATTGTATTTCTTGCAGCACTGCCCTTTGCAGTTTCCTGTCCTGTCTGTCTCTCAAAGCAAGATTTTTCTCTTCATTCTCTGCAGTTTTGGACCCAATTCCCCCTCTCCAAGTGAATTTTTAAACATATATGTAAACATAAAGCAAATATATAATCCACGACTGTTTGTGGGAAACTGCTGTGCGCAATTGGCTGCTGCTGCGATTCGCCCACAAAGTATACGGTCAATTCACTTTACAGTATATTCTGTGAAGCGTCTCGAAGACGTAATAAGGCTCTGTATCAAATACGAGGATTATTATTATTATATAGTTGAAATTTACACGTTTTGATTTTGTGTGTGTGTGTGTGTGTTATATACACATTGGAGAAGAGATTAAAACCGAATCGCAATAAAGATTGCAAGCGTAAACGTAACCTTCCTGAGTCTTTTTTTAAAAGACTCAAAGGTAATGAATGGGCGATGAATTGCACGTAATGCGTCTGGCAAGTCCTCCCCAGGATCCCATATGTGAACGATCATCATCTGAAGAGAAACAAAAGTAGAAATGTTTTAGATAGACCGTCTCTAGAACTATCAAAAGTTAATTTGCCGGATACTGGGGCATTAAAAAGATTTGGTGTTTGCCTTTCACTGTTCTCTTGCCGATATGTTAACAATCAGCACAGACCTTTGATCCTGTTAAAATGTACATATCATTTCTAAAATGAGAAGTGGATAAGTAACTCTCTAACTGCTGGAGTCAGGGCACTGCAGCCTCCATTGGAGACCCAGCAGGAGACTGGTTTCTGTAGCCCAGACCATCTACTCCTCCCAAATTGACGGAAATAGCTGGTTTATGCAGTCCTGTCGCATATTAGCTTGAGCGCTCGCCTCGCAAGCATAAGACCCGGGTTCCATTCCCGGGCGGGGCGAAACCATAAGCAAGTTTCCCTATTCCACACACACGCCTCTGTTTACCTAGCGGCAAGTAGGAACCCGGGTGTTAGTCAATTGACGGATCGCTTTCCGGAGTAATAATCCCTTGAAAGAAAATCCATGACTATTTGTGGAACCGTTTTACCCACAAAATACAATCAATCCATTTCACAGTATGAAACACTTTGAGACGTCTCGAACAACGTGATAGGATGTTATATCAAATGCAAGGATTATTATTATTATTATTAATATTATCTTGTTCCTGGTATCAAAGTGGGGGTTCAGGTGCCCCGATAACAAAGCTGGAGGTTTGACAGCTGGCCTGCACCTCTTCAATCTCAGGGAAAGTCTCGGCTCAAGCGCGGACGGTCTATTCTCATTGCGTCCACCAGTCTGCACGAACTTAGACTGTGTCAAGACCATGAAATAGGAAATGGGTTTCCTCTTCTGCTCGTCAAGCAAAAGACTGTAATATTCCATCACTGAATGCATGCAAATATAATGCAACCTTAAGGTTAATAGAAGCTTTTTTTCGCCCACAAATTTACATACAGTCAATTCACTTTACAGCCCAGCCTGTGAAGCACTTCGAGACGTCTGGAAGACGTGACAAGGCCCTGCATCAAATGCAAGGATTATTTATTATTATTTTTCTTGGGGATTTCAATCTTGATACCTACCGTTTTTTTCCAGCTATTTTTGCTTTCGGTCGTCCCCTGAGGCACCAAAATCCACCCGGTCGAGGCCTGCAAGGCCACTTTACTCTCTGAGTTTTCGACAATGTTAAATGACATCTTAATTTGCAAACTGGTTCTTTCGCACAACTGCGGTAACCTGGGTTCCAACTGGAGCCTGAAGTTCAAGACAAAATGATCGCCTTGGCTAAGACGAGGCGGAATTTTAGGTCCAGATGTGATCACAAAGCCAATTAGGTCACACCTGAAAGATCTTCCTCTTCGACGGTGCCTACGGTCACCTCCCCTCTCTCCCTAGCACAGAGTCGAGCTCCGCCACTGTTAAGCACTCCGAGACGCTGTCGCTTGGCGTGATCTAATTTCCGAGAAGAGTTTCCACAAGTCAGCGACATGCATGATGTATGATGGTTATGGAAGGAGATCCTACTCAACACAACCACCACACCGACAACTCGTATTTATATAGCGCCCCTCAAGCAGGGTAGCATTTGATCCCTCACTGAGAAATCCTATCAGAAATCACCGCATTTAGAGCTGTTATCGTTATAGTTTTTTTTTTAAAAATAGCGCGAATTTGAACGTTCAGTTTCTCACGAAAGATTCTCAAAACATCGATCTGCTCAAGTGGCGCTTTAAGCGCAAAACTAAATGACTACTTCTACAGCAAAAACATGTTATAGTATTGAGTTTTTTTTTTAAGAATCGCAAACATCCTGCAATGAGTGAATCTATTGAACAATACGAAAAAATAATAGATCGGATTGAAAGGATATTTCCGGATTGGTTTTATATTTCTTTTTATTATAACAACAATCGTCCTCGAAAAAAAAACACATCTTAGCACCTTTACGACTGAAGTCCATATTATTATTATTTTTATTATTATTATTATTATTATTATTATTAACGACTCGATTTAATTTAACCTTAACTGTCGGTCACAGAAAAATGACATTACACTCACCCCCGACCATTAAAGCACAAAATTACACAATTTGGTCAATTTGGTCAATGTCATGTCATCATAGTCAGAGTCCCACAAACACAACTGACCTCTCCGAGCAAATGGCAAAAGACCCCTAATTTTTGAAGAAGATGATGAAATGGCCAGGAGCTCGAGGGGCTAATGAATTAATATTAATATTAATCGGTGGGGGGATATTAATCTCGAGAATATTTTGTCGAAAATACTGACATATGCACCGTTTTAGCTCTGAAACATTATCCAAGGATCCAAATGGACAATGATACTTATTCCAGGGCTCCCAACTGAGGGAAGCAGAGACATCGAGGAGGGGGAGGAAGGAGGAGGAAGAGGAGGAGGGGGTGTGACAGAACCCCCACACTGTGATTTTTCAGACACTTTACCAGACACCTCTGTCTATTCCAACAGCGGCTGCAGGACAGAGCTGGTTAGGAAAAGAGCGACTCCGAATTGATGCTCAACAATTTACCAGACATTATATACACACACACAATACACACACACACATCAATACGCACACACCGATACGCACACACACACACACACACGCATCAAAACACACCGACACATTCACACGCACACACACACATATATATATATACGCGCACACAAACAATATCCACACAAAAGACGATAAATGCACACACACAATACACACACTGCTCACAAATACACACACACAATACACACACTGCTCACAAACACACACACACACAATACACACACTGCTCACAAATACACACACACAATACACACACTACTCACAAACACACACACACACAATACACACACTACTCACAAAAACACACACACACACACACACATATATATATATATTTCAGCTTAAATGTGACATCCCTGTTTGGGAGCGCACTGCGGGTTGGGGATTGCGGGGCTATCGATCTCAATGACCTATTGATTTCTGGAGTCCGTTCATCCATCTCCATCTCCATCTCCATCTCCAAGCGCAGAAATGTGCTTTACTGCAACCACTGAATGGAAACAATTGCTACCTTCCTCTCCTCCTTTTTTTCCCCCCTCTGTGGCCCGGTGGGGATGTTGGGGGGTGGTGGGGGGGGGGGGGGGGGGGGAGAGACCTGGGCAAATGAGGCGGCTTCGTTCTTCTTCCATCCCAGGGAACTGAATCCCAGAGTCAAGCTGGATTGACTTCACATGAGAGACAGAGAGAGTTAGATGCTGAGAGGTTTATCCCCCCCACTCCCCCCCCCCCCCAAGCCCCCCCACCCTCCCCAGTGTATTTAATATCTGGCACTTTGCATTGTAAAACAAAAAGCACACACAGAATATCCTACACATGTGAGAGATTTGATTGCATCTCGGTTTGGAAATCTTACAATCTGACCCGAGGCGATGGACTCCTCCAATCAATGTCAACAGAAATGATTACACGCGCAAAGATCTTAACATAGAAATTATCTGCGATCACCATCGCATCGCATCACACACACAACCCACATATTTAACCCATGAGAAAATGACCCGAGTAGAAATGTCCGGCTTAAAAGTGGAGGAGATGTGACTGACGGGCGAGCTGGATGGTTAGATCTCAACAGTTTTCTTTTTTTTCTCCTTTTTTTTTCCAAAAAAAAAGAAGGAAACATCCATTTATTGGTCATGACAATAAACCCACTGCGTTTTGGAGTTTCCCAAATACTTTGATATCCTTGGATATGGCAACGGGGTTTTACAATAAAACTCCTGCACAACGACAACAACGACAACAACAGCAACAGCAACTTGCATTTACACAAAGCCCAGGCAAAGTTTCGCCCACAAAATACACAGTCAATTCACTTGACAGTGTATCCCGTGAAGCGCTTTGAGACGTCTCGAAGACGTGATGAGGCGCTGTATCAAATGCCAGGACCATTGTGATGATGATTATTATTATATTATTATTATTATGATTATTCATAAGAAAACGAGTTGAATTGAGCACAACGGACTGTTTGGGAAGAGGGACCAGGGCTGGAATTAAGGAAGTGTGAAAACGGGTCGTTGGAAATCCGGATTGTGTCCCGGTTGCTGATGTTGCCCTCAGCCTTGGCTTGGCTTGGCTTGGCTTGGCTTGGCTCCTCCTGGAATCCTCCTCCTTACAGTCAGCATCCCATGGCCAATTGCAACCACATGTGTGCTCCACTACCCCCAGGGAAAGGGGTGGGTGGGTGGGTGGGGGTTATACCCACACACAGCGTGGGTCAGCCTCTCCCCCTCCCTCCCTCCCTCCCTCCCACCCCCTTCGCCCCACACTACAAACCGCTATTGCTTTAACAACAACCACAGCAACTTGCCTTTGCACAGCGCGCTCCTCACCGCGCGTAAGCGCCTCGGAGCGCTGGAAATGCACGCAATGAAATGCATCATTCGAGGCGAAAGGCTCTGTACCGTTCAGGGGTGGATCAAAGCTCCTCACACACACTCACACACGCAGTCTCACACACACACTCACACACACACACATATATGTCTAAGTGAGATGCTCAAACCGTATGCAAACGTGAGACGTTTTCATGCATCAACTGGGTGACCCCCCAAAAAGATAACTGCCGCGATATTACATCTCCAGTAATAACTGCACACTCTTAAGAAATTAAAATCATAATCATTAATTGCAAATTCTACGCGAGGCGTACAAAATAGTATTAAAACAATTACACTGACTCGCCCTGACATGTGCGTAAGTGGGGGACTTTTTTAAAAAAAAAATATGTATTTTCACCAAGTACTGCCTTACTGAATTACGGTATCATTACAGGGTTTTTCTTAAGATTATTAATGATTATCGTTCCGATTATTATACGAGATGTCAAAACATTTAGATAATATAACAGCGCGGTTGCGAACTGCAATTATTGCCCATTTCAAATAAAATGTCCACACATTTACGGTGTTTATTTTTAATGTCCAACTAATGTCGGGGCTGTTAGTTCGCATTTCTCCCGAATTTTAACAGACAATACAATTAATAGTCAAACAAACCTATGGCCAAAAAATATAACGTCGGTTCGCGATTTGCTGCCGGGGTTTTAAAGTGCATTAACGGGGATAAAACCTCTTATGAACATCTTAAGGATAAGTCTACAGTTTATTAACTGCGTTAAAAAAAATTCTGATTACAGCCACCCCTCTCCCACCACCCCCACCCCACCCCCCACCCCCCCCACACACACAGACTGTAGCACATACATACACACACACTCTCTAACGCAAACATTCACTCCTACACACACTCACTGACACATACACATTCACTCCCACACACACTCTAACAACCACACATTGAGCCTAACACACACACACATAAAGTCACTCTAACACACACACACACACACACTCGCACACCCCCCACACACATACTCTCATGCACACACACATACACACACACAGAGACAAACCACACCTGGTTTAGCTCAACAAGTTAACCTGTTACTTTGACCAAAGGCACCAAAGGAAGACAAACTCTCCACTTACATAACCCTCTGGCACCGTCCCACTGCGCACAGCAGATCCCTCTTCGGGGGACAGGAATATATTTGCAGAGATAATACTTTGCCTTAACACGAGAGAGAGAGAGAGAGAGAGTGAGAGAGAGAGAAAAACGCATTGCGTATTTTGCATATAAAAGTGGGTTCAAGAGGTTCCCACACCAGGTTTCTGACAGGTGTGTGGTTTGTACACCAGTGAACGGTTTTGTCTTTTATTATTCAACAGAATCTGTCGATATAGCAAAAAAAAACCACTGCCCTATCTTTGAAATATCCGGTTTGTATTTGAAATAAAGTTTGAAAATAGAGCTTGAACGGTTGAGTGGACGACCTGCAGGGAAAACAAACATTTGAACGAAGTACAATTTCTACAGCATTTGTAAATATCCCTTATCATAACCATTATTATTCCACTACCAAACCGCTTCGGTGGCCAACGAAGGCAATTGCTTCAAATAAATCAATACGCTTCAAAAAGCCTCTTATTTTGTGCGTGGGTTTGTGTTTTTGTTGTGTGTGGGGTGGGGTGGGGAGAGAGGAAAGAGGGAGGGGGAGTTGCAAAAAAAAAAGACAACGAAATCTAAAATAAATCCGATATTTAGGATTAAAATCCCCTTTCCGCCTGAATGAAACCCAACGAATCCTCACCCCCTCTCCTCTCCCCTCCTCTCCTCTCCTCCCACAAGCTCTCGAGTTTAACTGAACTGTTTGTTTTCCTTGTTCATGGTCCACTCAAACCATCACATCACACACACAGAGTCTCTCAGCCTTTCCCAAGCCGTGATTTTGCGCTGACGATTCGCTTTGTTACCGCAGTAGGAAGCATGACATCGCAGTTGCCCATCCCACAAGACTTGCTGATGCAGCAATTTTTTTTAAGGGGCATTATTTTTTTTCCTTTTGCATTTTTTTTTCAGGAAATGCGCTTTTCCATTTCCCTCCCCAATTTTGTTTTAACCAAAATTCGTTGTTTTTTTTTTCCCCGGGTGAAACTCATAGGCTTGAGTCAGAAACTCACAGCAGGGTTTATTATTTTGCAGAAAGACAGGTGAATCGAATCGCCAGATACCTGTCTGATTTAATGTTTGACGAATTGTGATTTTTTTAAAAAAAAAGAAAAATAAATTATTTGTTAAGGTTTGGACCTGTGGCCCAAACACATGCACCAACGGGATTAAATATTACTCAAGCAATAATACCTCGGGTAAATTGAATAAATTATAATTTATAAACTTATTATCATATAAAAGGTTTGAAAATGGCAGAAACTCACAGAACAAGAATAGCAAAATATTCCTTATTATTATTATTATTATTATTAATCTCCTCTGACAGCACACTCTCTACTTTGGTTTTTGTGGCTACTAACATTGCGATATTATGGTTTTACACATTCAAAATTACACCGTTTTGTATGAAAATCCATCCGCAAAATATATTTGCTCATTTTGAAGGGAGGAACTGAGGGGAAATACAACTAAGTTCATAGTTTTTCGCACGTTTCTACAGTACGATTTACCCACCGATACCGCACTTATTTGCTTGTGTGGAGCACAAGTGTTAAATACATTAACACATTCCCGTGTGTTAAATAAATTAATCGATTGATTTAATCGTGTATTGATTTGGATTAAACAAGGCGATTCATCTATTGAACAATGTCTCCGTTAAGTAAATCAATGAATGTCCAGGAATTCGTGTGTTCCTATAACACGTCCCGACAGAGGGGTTGAATCTGAATGTGACTGTTAATTACACATCACATCAAATGGAAGTTTTTCCCCCCCCCCCACAAGAATTACCTTTAAAGCGGGGTTCAGTGTAAAGAAGGTAAGTCCGAGGCAGCATTGATTGCACACGTGAAATACTTTCCTGTGTTCTGTAATACTTTCGTGTAATACTTTCTGCGCAAAGGGTTTAAACCTCGGCCCCAAACAACGTTAAAACTGCAAATGTACTGAATTAATCCACGTGAAGCCATCGGTAGTGATTATTCTATGGAAGAGAATAGACTGGTATATTTTTTTCCCCCCCTGGTCTCTACCTCACGGTGAGAAAAACAGCTCTCTCCTAATAACCTTCACCCCCCCCCCACCCACTCCACCCCTTTCCCTTCTCACCCCACTTCCACTCTCAATTTTAAAACCCAATTTCCTCGCTGTTTCGTGAACCTGATTTGCAGCGAAAAATATTATTTTCAACTCTTATGAGATCGCGCCCAGGACTCCTGGTCCGACTACCGTATCTCAGGAACTTAACACAGAACGTGTTCTGTCCCCCCGTCTCCCCCCTCGAATAAAATGAGCTATTTTGCTCCATTTTAACATTAAAACAAATGGAGACAATTGTAGGTTTTGAACGGGCAAAGTGGGTTACCAATGAAACTGACATTGAGTCACGGTTAGACTTGTCTGCCATCAAAACCCCATCGTTTAGGAAAGATTAAAGCATACCTGAGTTAAGTCATATTTATCTTTGTTTCTCTCTGTATAATATATAGATGTATATCTATATATATTAAGAAATAGAAGCAACGATGTTGAAAAGATCCAAAGGGAAGTTTAATGACAAGTTTCTCGCGGTCTGTCCAAAGCGTTGCCTCAATTCGTTTAATCAAAAGCAAACTAAACAGTACATTAATCACCTCTCTGCTCACCAGTCAGGAGGCCTCATTGCCTTACAAGAATAATATATTATTCTGACACTTACATTTACAATATCATTTTTTTTTTTGGGGGGGGGGGCAAAAAAAAAGAAAGAAAGTGTACGTGGTATAATTTGGAGGTTTTGTAAAAGAAAATACAAGTGTTACACTCTTCACATAGACAGAAACAACCTCCATATTTATTGTTTTCTCACCTCTCCAGTGATTCATCATCCAAATTGCCAGGACATTAAAATGCGCCATTAAAGTTTCGAAATTAAAACATTTCTCCCATAGTTTATGTGTTGTACGCCTAAAGTGCAGACTGCAATTAAAATATTTATTTTATTTCGAAGGAGGTTATTTCAGAATGGCCCCTCAATGTATCAAAGGTGTCATTTAAAGCTACTTTTCTCCCCCACTCTCCCCCCACCCCCCAAAAGGCTCTATAAACTCTGAAGGAATCGCCATAATTACACATTTGCTTGTTCAGTTAAGTGTGTCTGTAAAAAAGTTCAACACACGTTCGTTTGTAAGTCTAATTGTCTGCTTCAGACCCCAACAAAAAAAAATACCGGGTAAGTGCATGTACAACAAATATAAGACTTTATTTTAAGGGAGAGCGAAGGGGGGGGAAAAAAGATGTCATTTACATTAGCAAATGCAACTTAAAATATATTGTTATAATGCCACATTGTGGCTCATTATTTCATTTCCCATTGGGGCCCAATTAAATTTACCAAAAAGGAAATCCCAAGACATAAAATGATAACAAGGGGGGAAAAAAATGATTCTATTACATAGTCAAATCGTACAAACTGTGATTAAATTAACGTGACAGGTTGGGGAAAAAATATGGCTTATTACGGTGGAATTTTATTTGGGGGGCGACGTGTTATTTTCACTTGTGTTATGGCAGGTTGGCAATTGGAAATGGAGGAGAGAGAGAGAGAGAGAGAGAGAGAATATTTTCTGGCCAACATTGCCCATATGATACCTTTCCAAGACCCAGTAATATTCACCTGCGTTCAATTCCTCACACCATCTCTCCACCTAAACTGAACTAAAATGACCCACGTTCTGACCTGTGCAGAGTTCCAGACTCTCTGAAATAAATCTTGGGAGTTCCTCTCCACGTCTGGTCTCCTGTTCCTACCCACAGCCACCCGTCCCTCACCTCCTCCTCCTCCTCCTCCTCTTCTTTCCAGAGCCTTAGACAGGACAGTGTCTCCTCGTTTCTGCCCAAGTTGTACCATGTCTGGCTTTTGGTGTTGAGAAGGTACAGTTCTCGTGTCACCTTCACCCCCCAACAAACAGGAATTGGGCCACACGTTGTAACGAGCAAAACTAGAGATGGGGGAACACCATAACTCTTAGGGGCCTTCATCACTTAGCGCACACCCAACCCCCCCACACACACACACACCCCACCTCTCACTCTTGAGCGCATAACACACACACACATATATGTAGATGCACAGTCACTCCACTTGACGGTATATGATTTGGAAGCTCTTTTCAAAGAGTTGGCACAGACACGATGGGCCGAATGGGCTCCTTCTGTGCTGTATAATTCTATGATTGTAGTATTGCCCTCACTCGACGCGATGATTATTATTATCATTGATTATTATTATAATTGTTATTATAAGATGCCATCCCGAGGCGGGATGCTGGCGCCTGATGGTTACCCACATGTGCTGCATCAAGCGACAACGAACTCATTTTATCAACTGACCATAAGATACACACACACACACACACACACACACACAAGCGGTGCACAATAAAATCACACCAAAGCACAGGTCACAAAATTAACATTCGCAACAGACAAAAGCGATTTGTTATTTAAAGAATAATAAACTGGCTTTAATATACCGAGAAATAAAATAACAAACCGAGTTTAAGTGGTTTGGAACTGTCTAAATTTGAGAATGGATGGCATTTAATATTGTAAATTTGTGGATACATACATTTAAACAAGGTCTAAAAACTATCCATTAATGTAGACAGTCCAATTCTCTCTCGACCCCCCCTCCTCCCTCTCCAGAAAATATCTTCTTGCTGGAGTTTTAATAGAGCGAGACAGTGGTTTTTTTTTATCTTGAGTTTGTTTGAACGTAGCATTTCAAAATAAGAAAACGCTTATATCGTGAGTTTGTGTGAGTGAGAGGAAGAGAGAAGATGCTCTGTATAAATGCAAGTCATTTAAGCGGTCTATCGTGTCAGGAAAAAAAGTTTTCATTTAAAATATTATTTGCTAATAAGAGATTTTATGAAGTGAACAGTTTTAGAAGGGGATTTAATAGAGAAAAATGATATTTAATACCCTGAACCTAACAACACAGTCGGGGTCGAGTACAGTATGTGGAAATGAAATTGCTGGGGTGTATAATTGCTGTGAAATAATATTTAATGGCTGGGTGAACATTTTAAAAAGAGGTGGGGAGGGGGGAGAGATAAATGTGCACTTTCTCGACCGGTTTGTTGAGGGGGTGAAGCGGTTTTGCTCTCTCCGTGAGCTGTGACTGCATCAAAAAACGTTGTCTTTTTGACTGTGTTCAAAGCTTTCCATCACCGCAAACCATCACCACATAGTGAGACATTCATTCACATCAGTGGAGAATAATACATAATCTCATACATAATATATATACACTCACATTTATATATACACGTCCATATATATAGATGTATATATAAATTAGTGTATACATAACACACACACACACCTATTAACGTAACAATTCGGAGTGAGTGGTTGAAATCTGGCATTTTTGGTTTAAATTCAACCCCCACCTTTTCCAAGTATTTTGTTCCCCTGTAGTTTCTTGCAAGAAAGTCAGAGAGAATTCGGTATCAAACACTAAGGCTGCGTTTATAAGGTATTTGACCAACTCCGGAATACCCCCCACCCACCCCACCCCCACCCACCCCACCCCAGCCCCCCTCTCACCCCCTCCTACAAAATGCCACAGAAACAGGAGTAAATCTGGACCGAGGTGGAGGAGTTTCTCGCACCAGGTTCACAAACCCCCGGAATTAAACGAATTAAAAATCTTGTGATTCGAATAACGAAAAGACAGCGGGTGTCACCCACACACTCACACACCTCTCTCTCTCTCTCTCTCTCTCTCTCATTGCCAACCTCAGGTCGAAATGAAGGATAAAATAATACTAGTCAGTCATTATTATAATCCATCCGATCCGAGATGGTTTTAAAAAAAAACAGCGACGCGCGTTAAACCAAAAGCACATTCCAAGACTCCGAACGGCGTTGACCGATAACGCATTACGCACCGCTTCGATGTCACGGAAATGCGCTCAATTCGCTGCAGAGCAACGAAACGCCACCGCTTTTTTAAAAAAAATAAAATATATATATATATATATATATATAAATCTTTGCGCTGATCACATCGGGAACCAGAACTTCTGACAAACAAGTGAATCAATCCGGACTCGGTTGGGTCTCAGATCAAACGCGCTGCAAACAGTGGAGTGATGGTGTTGCCCTCTCCCCCTCTCCCCCCCTCCCTCCCCTCCCTCCCTCCTCTGATGCATTTCATTTCATTTCACGCCCAGAAGGTTATATTTGTTGGGAGTGATTTTTTTTTCCGCGCGTGTGTGTGTGTGTGTGTGTGTGTGTACGACAGTGAGAGTCAAGTCGTCTTGGTTTGAGAAAGGAGGGTGTAATCCACGCGGGTTTCAGGAGATTGTGTCAGGCGGGTAAAGGGGGGGGGGGTTGGGGAGTGGAGGGGGGAGGGGGGAGAGGGGGAGGGGGGAGAGGAGGGGAGAGAGCGAGAGGAGGGGAGGGAAGGGGAGAGAGAGGGAGGGGTGGAGGGATGAATGTTAGAGGCTACAGTCATAGGCTGTCGTGTTGGCTCCTGATGCCTCCAACCGAGGCGTAGTGAGCAACGACATGACGTGGGCGAGTTAATGATCGTTGCAAAGTCACCAACTCTCTCTCTCTCTTTCTCCCTCTCCCTCCCTCCCTCTCTCCCTCCCTCCCTCCCACCCTCTCTCCCTCCCTCCCTCTGTCTCCCTGTCTCTCTCTCTCTCTCTCTCGGACATGATCAAGCACAGCCCAGAAATCTGGGGTCACACAAAAAAAGAGAGAGAACGAATCAGAAAAGCAAAGTCCTCACGCAAGCAAAAAAAACAACAACAACTCGGACTCTTTCAGCTCTCGACTCGAGGAGGAAGGAATGCCCAAGTTCTCTCGTGAAAAAATAATTGTGTCTGCATCTTGAGAAAAGAGAGAATATTCTATCCTCTCCTCTCTCTCTCTCTCTCTGCTTCCCTCTTCCTAAAGAAAAGGGACCTTCCCCCACCCCCACCCACCTTCCCCCACCATCTCCCCCCACCCCTCCACTTCCACCCCACCCCCCCCCCCCCCCAAAAAAAAAGCAGAAGGAAGAAATGAAGTTATTCATCGCCTCGGAATGAACACATCACTGACTGTCCACGCGTTGACTTTATTGTGAACTCGTGGAAGTTAACGGCCATCAGTGGAGGAACCCAAACATCTCGTCGCCTTTCCCTCCTCTCCTTTCTCTCTCTCTCTCTCTTTCTCTCTTTCTCTCTTTCTATGTCTATTTGGTCGTGAAAGGAGGAGACGAGAAGGAGAAGAAAGTACACCATCAACAACAACAACAACAACAGCAGCAGCAGCAGAAGCCAACAACAAAATAGACAATGATGCAGTTCCCCCTGGAGTTGGGAGCACATTATTTGCCTCGTGAACCCATTCACGATTACAGGTCACACCGATACCGGAGCTTTATGATCGAGGAGATCTTAACCGAGCCCCCAGGCTCCGGCAAAGCCCCAACCGGGGGCGACTTACTGAAATTCGGGGTTCACGCGTTACTCAACAGCCGACCTTACCACAACCATTTAGGTAAGTGACAACAGCTCCCCTCGCCCTGGCCTCAGTTTTAGTGCATTTTCAACCTCAAAAACAACGTTGAAAAGTCTTGCTCTTTGCATCTATATGTATATCACATACACGATTATATATATAACATATATACATAAGGTTAATTCTTGCAAAGCGCCAATGTTTGCTTGACTGGAATACTGTATCCCATCAACTGCGGCCCGCGGGCCTTCTTAATTCCTTTTAAAGCACAGTTTGGAACCCTTCAGGCATGGAAAGTTGCATAAAATGCAACAGTGCTATATATATATATATATTACATATATATAAAATATACTATTATCCTGATTAGCACAGGAAAAAAACAATCCAACTCACCACTAAACAGAAATAACACCAGTCAAGTTACAACGCATATTAAACATTCACCAAAAGGCCACACAGCAAAACCAAACCAGTTGTACTCACTCCCTGGATTTGGGCTCTCAAGCGTTGAAATGACTTGCGTTTCAGTATCTAGAATCGGTTCCTGGAAAATGAATAACTTCAACAGAAAAAAAAAATGAACGTGTTTATGTGCCTTATAATTTAGCAAAATCGCTTTACCCGCATCCGCCTGGTTTGGGACTCATGCAGTTGATTGAAAAGTATTCTCAATCCCAAACACAGTAGAATAAAAAAAAATCGCAAAGCCATCCTGCTTAGATACAAAGGGCAGCATTGTGTGGCAAACGTCAACGTTTTTCCTTCACGATTAATGTCTCTTTCATTACAATAATCCTCGCATTTGCTACAGCGCCTTATCACGTCTTCCAGACGTCTCAAGGCGCTTCACGGGATATACCGTAAAGTGAATTGACTGCATATTTTGTGGATGAAACACGGCAGCCGGTTGCAGTCGCGGATTGAGTGACCAAATTATTATTATTATTATTATTATTATTAAGGGATCATTACCCCCATCTCGCGAAATGATTTCTGATTTCAAAATAGAAATAAATGTATGTTTTTTAAATAAAAGTTGCGATCAATCCAAGGACGCGATTGCTTTTCAAATGCATCCAGACTGCGTGAGTAATGTGAACTACACACTCGATGGAAAATGAATTAGCGAATAGTGTGCTAACTCGGAATAATTTCCTGTTTCCTACGAGACAAACTGGTTTATATAAAGGGCCACTTCTGTGGGAACTTTGCTCCACTTCACAGTATTTACGAGTTGTTACTAAATAAAATTATACTCAGTGCTCAGTCTAAGGGAAGGTCGATAATTTCCTGTTTCCTAAAGAGAACGGTCTGCAAAAAAAAAAAAAAAAAAATCCTTTAAAAAGAAATTATTTATTTCCCACTGTGATAACCAATTGTAACTCTTTTAATTTTTTTTTTGGGGGCGGGTGGGTGTGTGAGGGAAGAAATCAACAGCTTTCTCTCTCTCTCTGGAAAAAAATAAATCAACATGGTGCTGGATATACTTAAGCCTTATATAAATATATCTGATACATACAAAAAAAAACTATGACCATTTTTTTAGAGCGATCGTAAGGCGTTAAAACGAGGGACCGATTGAGATGTCCCTATTGAAAGGGGGGGGGGGGGGGATTACTGGCAGAAACAACCGAGTGACAGGCTGACTTGACGTGCAATTACAGATTTTAGTGAGAAAGACAGGATATTTCAGCTTATGTAGATTTCACAGCAGTTGAAGCTGACACTGCACAACACACACACTCTCTCACTCTCTCTCTCTCTCTCTCTCCTTTACGCACACAATCACAGAGTCGATGACAGGTTTAATACGAGCGCAGTTGATGGAATATTTATTTCGGTACCAAATGCTGGCGGTGGGTGACTGACCCTCGTGTCCTCTCTGTTTGGCAGCTGGCCTGAAGTCGGACCACACCGGGGTCTTTAAATTCCCATTGGGCCCCATCTCCTGCAGCCTGACCTCTCCCCTGGGTTCGGCGCTGGTGTCCGGGGGCTCGGGTCTGGCCGGCAGCGGGCCGGGAGCTCCCCATCTCCCTCTGGACTTGCACCTCAGGTCCAAGCTGGACCAGGGTGGACCCGAGGCAGGGAACAAGGCGAAGAAAGGCCGGAGGAGTCGCACAGTCTTCACAGAGCTGCAACTCATGGGGCTTGAGAAACGCTTCGAGAAGCAGAAATACCTATCGACACCAGACAGGTAAACACTGCCACACGAGTAAAGCCTTTTCCCCTTTGACGGGCACTGTGCAACACATCTATTTGCAGACACACAGTCAGAAATCTAATAAAACATGGGACGAACCCCACTGTGCATTATCCCGCTGGAAAATAGGTGGATTTAGATACACAAGGAAGCAAATTGTACCTGGAGATGACAGTGGACTCGATGCAGTCTGTTTCGGCGCTTGCATTTCAAAATAATAATAATAACAATACATAATAGTACATAATAAATAATGATAAGAAGAATTCAGGAGCAACGTTGGCTTGCGCAGCGAGCACTTGAGGGAAAAGTGCGTCCGGTTGAAATTTAGCAAAAATATATTCCACCTCAACAATAATTCCACCGCATTCCTGTGCGCAATTGGCGGCCACGTCCCGCCCGCAAATCGCACAGTAATTTCTGTGAAAACGCGTTGATGAAAGCGCGACAAAGGCTCTGTACCCGAATGCAAGTGCCATCATCATTATATTATCGTTATTATTGTCAGTCAACAGTTCTCGGAATAAGTGAGGGCGAGTCAATAACACACCAGAACCGAGATCTGTTGCGACAGTGTGTGTGTGTGTGTGTGTGTGTGTTTCTGTCGAGAGAGAGAATTAAAAAAAAACCCACTCGCGCATTTTTTTCCTCCAATTCGTGAAACATTTCCAGAACCAGGATTTGACAAACGGTATAAAATAAAAATTTCGAAGCCTGTTTTCCTTGAACTTTTTTTAAAAAATCTTTTTTTTTCTATATAAAAAAAACACACAGCAAAGCAACTTGAAAGTTGAGAAGAGAATATATATATATATATATATTTGCAGGAACAGAGGAAATCTCTATAAACCCAGGCGGAATGTCTCGCTCTGTAAGCGCTACCAGTTTAGGCTCATTCCCTTCCACTTTCCCCACATCCTTTCATTTACACACACCCACACACACCCACACACCCACACACATACACCCACACACACACCCACACCCCCACACCCCCACACACACACCCACACACACCCACACACACAGAGTGTTTCTCTATTTGTGCAAACACGTGTTAAATCTCTCGTAAAAGCGATTGTGGAATCTGCTTCAAGGCAGTATATATATATTTTTTGGTATAAGTCGTGTATTCTATGTTCTATGTGTTTCATTGCACGTCTCGTTACCTCAATGGTACCTTGTTTTTTTTTATTATTAATGGGTGTGGGGGGAATAAATGCCAGGGCTTTGCAAACCCCTTTCTCTCTCTCTGTGTCTCTCACTCTCTCTCTCTCTCTCTATATATATATATATTTAAAAAAGAACTATTTTATAGTCCAACTGACCATCTTCCCCCTCCCTCCCAATCTTAAACTGTAATGTTTTTTTTCTCTGTAAACTCACTCAGCTGAGATGTAATGAACTAACTAACTCTAAGGTGGCCACATTTGGACAATTAACTGAATCATTTATTATTTAACGACCCGAAGTAAGATCACAGAACAACAACCTGCACTCATATAGCGCCCCTCGTGTAAGGCAGCGACACAGAGCGCTTATAACAGACATCTATAACTCCCTGTATAAGCTATATAATCACATAACATATATATATATATACTTTTTTTAAAATATAGAATAGATTTAGCGGAGTCGTTGGGTCTCAGTCAACTACAGGTGAAAACGTGGTACCAGAACAGGAGAATGAAATGGAAGAAAATAGTAAGTACAGTATTTTCTGACCCTTTTTCTGCTCTCAGTTAAGAAATGACACTGCATTGAGCAGTGGATGGGGTTTGGTTCAGTTTGAAAACAAAACGCTTTGGTCGCTCAATCCGCGACTGTTTGTGGGGACGCTGCTGTGCCCAATCGGCTGCTACCAAATACACAGTCACTCCACTTCACAGTCTATTCTGTGAAGCGCTCTGAGAGGTCGCGAAGACGTGACGAGGCGCCGTATCGAAGCGTAAAGGTTATTCTGACGAGCGCTGCCTTCATTTTAAGGTGTTACAAGGCGGAGGGTTGGAATCCCCTACAAAACCCAAAGGCCGTCCTAAAAAGAACTCCATCCCCTCAAGCGAACAGCTCTCGGAGCAGGAGAAAGCCAAGGAAGCCGAGAAACAGGGTCGGACCTCTCCCTCTCCGTCTGAAGTGAACCAGGAAGAGTGAAGCTGGCAATGATGGGGATGCTGTGGTTTGTCGTGGAACAAAAATAAACTCGTCTGTGTGTACTCTACCCATCGGGGAAAGGTACCAAACATTAGTGACAGACAGACAGACTGACAGACAGACTGACTGACTGAGGGAGTGCAACTTGTCTCCTGAACTTGACTCCTCCGCCTGAACTGAACTGAACTGAACTGAGATGGTGACAAAGCAACACAAGTGGAACTTACTTACACTCAGACTCTCCAACGTTGGCTTCACCCAACCCTGGAGATGGCAAACTCTCTCCCCTATCCCCACCCACCCAGACTCCAAGCCGAGGGGACACTTCTGTCCACACCCCCAACCCCCCCCCCCCCCCCCCTCCAGACTCTTCGTGAAACTCATAGAAGAAAAAAGAAAGAAAAAAGAAAGAAACTCATGGCATTTGGTGGAGCCCCGGAACCATTTACGTTTTGCCCCCAAAACTGGAACTGCATTTCCAACCTGTTATGGACCGGGTTTCAGTCTGGGACCAGGACCAAGGAAGGCAAGTGGTCAATGAAGAAACCGAGAACTTTTTTTTTTTAAGTGATCGTATTTCCCTTTCCATTTGTACAATGTTTAGAATATTCTAGAACCTTAAGGCACAATTTTGGCCCCTCTGACAATTAAAGATCAGAATCGAAAGTAAGTAATTTCGTGTGTATTGTGGGGGGGAAATAAATCGTTATAAAATACCAATTCAATCTGCTTCCCCACCCATCAGGACATTGGCTATTCAGGGCAAAGGCCACTCATATTTTTTTTTTTTAACGTGTACAAATCCTGTGGTGTCTCATTTTGTCAAATAGTTTGTGTGGTTTTTTTCACGGGGGGGTGGAGGGAATGACCAAAAAGCCATTTGATGTGTTAGTATTCAACGCAGTGAATACCACTGGAGCGCATTCGATTTGTACTAAAAGTTACAACAAAGAAAAAAAAAAGAGTATTTCATTGCATTAGGTGCGAGAAAGGGGCAAACGGTGGCTTGAAGTTTGCCAATTGTGGGCATCTCAACCCCACAGCAGAAAGTGGAGCCAAAGAATTGTTATCAAATAAATGTGTATTTTTAAAATTTATATTTCTCTATATACCTACCTTTACACAGATATAAGCAATAAACGTTTAGTCAGCCGTCGTATTTATATTTTATTTTAATGTGTTTTTTTTTTTTTCCCCCCTTTCTGTTTTGCTTTCTGAGTCGGGAAATCGAACCGTTTGCTGAACGGCGGTGTTATAAAAAATACACATTTCTCACCATACCTGCAAGTGTGATGGCACGATTAATGCTCGCATTTAGGTTATTTTACAGGGTTGCCTTTTGCCGAGCGGATCCGGTGTTTATGTGGGAACGAATCCATTCCTTTGTTTGCTTCCTTCAACAGTTCTTTAGAATAAAACATCGAGTTTTATTTTTTTTTGAAAAAAAAGGCGCATTCAGGAGTAAAACAGTTAGAAAAAAACATAAATCGTTTCTCTAACTCTCTCTCTGTCTCTCTCTCTCTCTATATATATATATATATATATTTTAAAAAAAACATGCGTTTGAATCAGTCAATCTCTGGGTTAATGTTTGCCCTCTTTCACATCGATAGACTCTGCCTTTGTAGGTTTCCTTTCACGAAGCGGCGTAATTCTCGTCTATTCGCTGTTTGCGAATTACTGGGTCTCTTATCCGCTGAGTCTGGCTGGCTGGATTCCTGGTGTCAAATGAGAAATTAATAGCTTCTAATTTACACTCTTTTCCCGTCCGTTTCTTATTTGGGAATGAATCGGGCATTCATTCAGTCGGATATATATATATATATATATATATATATATATATATTCCGACCCATTAGAAGCAGCCTCAACTCGTCACTAAATGCCTGGTTGGCAAAGCGTACAGTAATAATAATAATAATACTTGCATTTAATGCGGTGCCTTTAAAGTCCAGACCTCTCAAAGCGCTTTATAAAGCAATTGCTGTCAAGTGTAGCGACTGTATATTTGTAGGCAAGTAGCTGGTTATATCAAATTATGATGAGATATATTACAGGGGCATTTTTTGGTGTGCAATTATATATATATTTATATATATAAACTATTAAAACTTAAAACTATTAACCAGTTTGTTGCCCTAACATCCGAGGACAGATCTTGGAGTCATAATTAATATGTGGAACACAGATGGTCATCAATACTGCAACCGTTTGAACGGCCAATTGGACTAATGCAAAGGATCACTGTTGAAGTGTATTCCGGGGCAATGGATCTCTTAGTTATTGAGTGCTGTTAAACCATCTAAAGACCCCACTGTCAGCCCCAAAACATTTCACACAGGATAATAACATGGGATCTCTCAGCAAAACAAGATTACAGAAGGCCCAGAAAAAACGACACTTTCTTTTCGTAGCTTTTTTTGGGGGTAATTTCTCTCTGTCTTATTTATCAACGTTTTAGGAAAGCGTTCAATTATTTTTTATTATTATTATTATTTTAAGTCAGTAAGGTCAAGATAACGCGTCTAATTCATTCTCTGGGGGTTATTTCAGAGTTTTAGAAGGTAAAATCGGATTTTTTTTTAAAAAAATGTTTTTTTTCCGTACGTACTTTTTTTTTAAAAAAAGATAAAACCCCAAAACAATTTACACGAAAAACGGGAAGAAATGCTTAGTTCTGAATCCGCAGCATTTATCAAGTCAGTATCTTTACAGCCACGGAATGTCTTTCCCTTTTTTTTAAATATAAAAAAACCTAACCAGTTAATTCAAATATTTTGAAATGACATTGTTAAATAGGATTATTTCAAATATTTGGAAGCAACTCAAGTGGATATTTGGCTAACGGTGTTCGTTTTATTTAACTATATATAACTATAGAGGCGTGTGGGTGGGTGTAGGCGACCAACAATATTAAAAAGGACTTGTATATCCTCAATTGGATTTGGGAGTGGAGATGGGATGAAATAGCAGAACAATTTGCTACCAGTGTGGTGATATAAACGCACGGATATAATAATTATTATTATAGCAGGAATTACTCTGGGAGTTCAATTTTTTTCCCCCCACAGACAGTATTTTGCTCTCAGACTGACTAACGTGAGGGGATGGATTGAATGGTGGATGAACCGTCTCAGCACAGTGCGTTTCAAGCCATTTTGTCCCCCCCCTTGAGTGTCAGATAATAAATAATAATCCTCTCACTGATCACGACGTTGAGACGTCTCAAAGAGCTTCACGGGGTGTCCTGTGATGTGAAGTGGCTGCGCATTTTATGAGCAAAAAAAGGCCATAGTTTTCCCAAACAACGACGACGCAGCAGAGAGGAGAGTGCAAAACTGATGCAGAAATAGACGCAGACAGATTTTTCATTGCTAATCTGCATTTCAAACCACCGTGAGTTACCAATACTATTGCTGCAACCGCTAAAAAAATAATCATTGCACTTGAATCCGACGCCTTTTTCGCGTCGAAAAAAGATATTTCTTGCCGGGATATTGGGTGGAGGGGAGTCGCTGTGCATTACGCAGGTTTCTGCACATTTTATGGGCATTCAAGACCAAGACACGGAACACATAAAAGAAAAAATCGGCCCTTTTTTGCACAGGGAATAGCACAACTCCGGATAAAAAGTGTTGTCAGAATGGGAAGAAATGCTAATTAGAATAACAGACAGTTTACCAAATTGTAACTGAGAGAACAGACGAGAGAGAGAGAGAGAGAGAGAGAAATAAATTGACATAATCAGCGAAAAAGATGACACGACATTTTCGCTCTGAAAACGACACGTACTTTTTTTTTCCAGAGGGAATCACTTTGTCCACACATAAACATGTTCGTAAGGCGACTTCCTCTCTGAAAAACATGTGTCGTTTACAGAGCGAAACATATCATTTTCATAAAAATCACATTAAAAAATGTGCGCAAAACCACACAGCCATTAGCACTGTGAATATTAATCATTATTGTTAATGTAATCGCTTCCCTAAAGTACAAATGTTCTGATAGCAAACGGTGGGGATGTTTTTTTTAAATTTCTGCTACACTAACGGATTGGGCTTTTATTTAAAGCGACAGCTGTAAGAAATCGACCAAATGTCTCTCTGTGGTACATGAATTTGTCAAAAAGTAAATAATAATAATCCTCGCGTTTGATTGCAGCGCCTCATCGCGTCTTCGAGACGTCTCAAAGCGCTTCACAGGATACACTGTAAAGTGAATTGACTGTGTTTTTTTGTGGGTGAACTTCGGCAGCCGATTGCGCACAACTGTATCCCACAAACAGTCGTGGATTGAGTGACCAAATTATTTATTTGCATATGGATATATTAAAAAAAAACAGTATTTTTTAAAAGCTAATCATTTTATATAATATCTTAGAGGTGGTCAGACATACCCTCTCGATTGTTGAACTTCGAAAACAAATAAACCTATTGTATAATAACAAACAGTAATAATAATAATAATGATAATAATATCTTGCATCGAACGGGAAAAGCGAAAGAGCCCAGAATTGGGATAAGAACCGTATGGACTTTACCGACCGATAGAAACTGAGCGATAAAAGAGGTTGAGAAATAATTAGATAAACACAGTACCGTTTCCCTTAGAGCTGTGTCGAGTGCAGAGTGTGTGTGTGTGTATATACATATATATATATATATATATATTTGAACACCAGCAGACAAGGAAATCCAGAACCCCCCCCCCCCCCCAAAAAAAAAAAAACAGGTTAAACGGTGTGCGTTACAGGTGTAAAAATGGGTGTAATTGACATGTGTGTGGAACCACAACTGTATGCCTTCCTGTGATGGTTATCAGATGAGCGACTGAGTCTCTCTCTCTCTCTCTCTCTGTGTGTGTGTGTGTGGGTGTGAATTCAGCCTCAGTTGCTTAATCCCCAATACATTGATCTGCGGAGTGAGCAAACCCCCTCTCTCCCTTCCTCTCTCCCTTTCAATTGCCGACAGTCTGGCTCTCTGCGTAAAACAAAAATACTTAACTAGGCAAGAAATTTGTAAATGCATGAAAGACTTCCAAAAAAAAACCAGATGACCTCAGAGTAAATGCACCCTCCGACCTTCCCATAATCTAAGCAATCCCAATCTAATAGCTTTAAACCTGTCCCAATTCAATGGGATATTCCAAAGCTTTATTTACGCAGCATTCAATGTTGTCTAAACTCTTGCAAATGTTTTAATTGTCTGATACTCCCTCGACTTTTCTTGACGTGAGATGTTAGGTGCACGAATCCCAGTTTTGCTTTGGTGAAGTTTCATACTTTTTTTCGTTGAAACAAAACTCTTGGAACCCTGCCTTCTTTCAATGTTAAACCAAATGTTTTTTTTTTGTTTTTTTTTTGGGGGGGGGGGGGAGGGGGGTGGGGGGGAAATGAGGATAAAAGGGGTAGAGAATCATTCAAAACTCAACATTAGAATTCAGATCGAATCGTCCAAACTTGTCACACAATCCTCCTGAATGGGATGGCCACATTGATTGGGGAAAAAAAGCCAATAAAAGAGTGTCCCACTAAGCAATAATGTCTAGAATAAGGAGGAACACACATGTTAAAATTAATGCCATGGGATGATTAGGTTAAACGGCCAATTAACCTTCCATTTCAATGGAGAAATTTATCCTAATTTGATCTAATGGCTGAAATTATTAGTACCGCTGTTGGGTTGAACGATTGCCAGGATATAATCTGTTATCTGTTTGTGTGTGTGTGGTTTTTCCTCCCCCCACGCCCAAAAAAAATAATCAGATAACAGCTTTGTAATATAGCCTAAAGATTTTGCTCAGCGTAGAAATAATTTAGCACACGCTGGACTGGGTTTCTAACCTTACTCTGGAGTTCACGTTGATTCGCATTTTTCTTGCCAAAAAAAGGTTTGGAGCCACAAGATATATATATATATATATACAAAGGAGAGTTTAAATAATGTTTTAGATTGCTTCTGCCACCCCCCCCCCCCCCCACCCACATAAACACCAACACACCACACACACTCACACACACAGACTCACACACACTCCTCCCACACACAGACTCATACACACACACTCCCCCACACACTCCTCTCACCCCCACCCCCACTCCCCCCCCCCAGACGCACATTCCCACCCCCCCCCACCCCTCTCTCACACACACAGACACCCCCCCACACACCCCTCTCTCACACACAGACACCCCCCCCACACACCCCTCTCTCACACACAGATACCCCCCCCACACACCCCTCTCTCACACACACAGACACCCCCCCACACACACACTCCACACCCCCCACACACACACCCCTCTCACACACAGGCACCCCCCCCACACACACACCCCTCTCACACACACAGACACCCCCCCCCCACACACCCCCCTCTCTCACACACACAGACACCCCCCCCACACACACCCCTCTCTCACACACACAGACCCCCCCCACACACACTCCACCCCCCCCCACACACCCCTCTCTCACACACACAGACACCCCCCCCCCACACACACTCCACACCCCCCCACACACCCCTCTCTCACACACACAGACACCCCCCACACACACCCCTCTCTCACACACACAGACACTCCCCACACACACCCCTCTCTCACACACACAGACCCCCCCCCCACACACACTCCACACCCCCCCCACACACCCCTCTCTCACACACACAGACACTCCCCACACACACACACCCCTCTCTCACACACACAGACACCCCCCACACACACCCCCCTCTCTCACACACACAGACACCCCCCACACACACCCTCTCTCACACACACAGACACCCCCCACACACACCCCTCTCTCACACACACAGACACCCCCCACACACACCCCTCTCTCACACACACAGACACCCCCCCCCACACACCCCTCTCACACACACAGACACCCCCCCCCACACACACCCCTCTCTCACACACAGACACCCCCACACACACACCCTTCTCTCACACACAGACACCCCCCCACACACACCCCTCTCTCACACACACAGACACCCCCCCCCCACACACCCCTCTCTCACACACAGACACCCCCACACACACACCCCTCTCTCACACACACAGACACCCCCCACACCCACACACCCCTCTCTCACACACACAGACACCCCCCACACCCACACACACTCCCCCTTCCCATCAATCAGAGCTAAGCTACAGTTACCACCAAGTAAGTTCCTTCTCAGCAGAAACTACAGCCGATCAGTCGCTGCCCTCTTTCACAGACCCACAGCTTTTCAGAAAAGGAAGGTTAAAAAAGCTACAGAAACGTGTGGACTGAAAAAAAAACATTTAAAAGGTCACACAGAAAAAAAAACCCTCCAAAAAAGCGCTCCTGGTCATAAATAATTCAACTTAACCCAAGAGAAATGAGCTTAAAAAGGCACAAGGGATGTGTAAAGGGCGGTACTTTGCAAAGGTGAGAGAGTGTCTGTGTTTGTACATTTATTTATATATATATATATATACACATATACACACACAAACACAGAGAACTATAGGGAAATCCTTCTAAGTCCATTGAAAAAATAGTGATTTGTTTCTTCTTCCACGTGGAGAAAGATTTAATCTGTTCTGAGCATCTGTAAATTTAACGCTCGTCTTTTTTTTAAATATATATATGTATATATATATATCTATATACTAAAAAAAATTGTTACCCTGTGTTGGTAAAATCCGCACTGCCTTCAGCCTGTTTTTAATGTGCAGGTTATGTGCAGAATTTTAATAAGTACTATAATAGTATTGAAAAGAAAAAAAGAAGTCACATCGTTTTAAATCGTTGCTGTCCTCTTTCCAAGTCATTAATTAATGTCAGGGTCTCTCGGTCAAATGAGTGAGTGGATTTCAACAGAGCGATGGGGGGGGGGGGGGGGGGAGGTGGGGGGGTAGATGGGGGTCTACATTTGTTTTAAACTGACACCTGGACCAGGCGGTGAATAGCCCAGTCGTGAGCAAGTTAGTATAAACTTTATTCATCCTTTAAAGTATATAATATATAGATAGATAAATAGATAGATAGAGAGAGACACACATATACACACACACACAGTATAATGTTGGACAAGACGCCCAGACCTGTGTGTTGTATGTGGACTATATGTTTTTTGCACTGTAAGCATTGCCTCTGAATCCCATTGATAGTCCCTGTGCGATGCATTGGCTGGTCCCCCCCCCACACACATACATACATACATACACACACACACACACATACATACATACATACACCACCCCACCACACTCCCCCCCCACCACACACACACACACTCCACCCCCCACAGCAGAAAAAATAGTGCACCCAGTTTCCAAAGCCAGCTGCCACCCACCCACCCACACACCCACCCACCCAGCCAGACACCCCCCACCCCCCCCCCACACACACACACAACAAAATGTACAACAAATTGGGAAAATGGCCATTAGTGAAATGCGCTGTCGAACTGCGGTGTTTACCACACAGCGCTCTGCCCTAACAGCACAGCACGGACGATACCTCAGAGAGCAACTTAACTCCATCCTGAAGCTTTTTAAGACCAAAAGGCAATCCAAAAATCCGAGTGAGGAAGTGTTCACTCTCCCCCCCCCCCCCCCTGTCAAGCGTTCACGGTGTAATTCCACACACAGATCACACCAATCATCATTAAATTCACAGTCTGGGCTAGTGCTCCAACTCAGTACTGGGGGGGGGGAAGGGGGGTGCTGAATTTCCTGAGGCGCTGTTCTTTGGGCGAAACATACAGAGGTCTTGTGTCTGCCAGCGCAGGTGTACGTTAAAGATCCTGTGAAATTATTTGAAAGAGTAGGAAATTTCTCCCTGTATCGCGGCCAACAATCTTACGGGTAGATTAGTCATTTCATGGTTACTGCAGTGGCCGCCTACAGAAAGAGTCACTACACTTCACAACAATTACCTGTGGTGTATTTCGAGATCTTTCAACATTTAAGTGAGTTACATCAAACGGGGAATCTATTTGATCGGAGCTCGCGGACACCATAACCGTTAAAAATTGGTCACTCAATCCACGACTGTTTGCGGGGACGCTGCTGTGTGCAATTGGCTGCCGCGTTTCGCCCACAAAATATACAGTCAATCCACTTTACAATATATTCTGTGAAGCGCTTTGAGACGTCTCACCGACGTGATAAGGCAGTATATCAAATGCAAGGGTTATTATTATTATTATTATTATTATTATAATGAAAAGGTGCATATTAATTTTTTGGTTGAAAGGCAGATCGTCAATCTGCGCCTAAAGTTTTGAGTGATCCCGAGAATTCAGACGTTGTGGTTATGTGGAGAGACGTGAAAAGTGGGGACGGTTTTCATTATAACAGAGAATGGTAAAGGTTGTGGGGATACACTTGATGTTTTTCCAAACGATGAATGACTTTGACAGGAGAAAAGGAGAGAGAAAGAGAGAGAGAGAGAGAGAGAGGGAGAGAAACTATTTCCACTGATCAGCAAGTTTGCAAGAAGGGGACATAAAATGAGGTTCATCACCAGAACAAAAAAAATAGGATTTGTACAAGAGTTAAACATATATGGAGTTATTTGACAAAGTTGTTTGAATATGGATTACATTACTGCAAGTGCCTGTTGAAACAACATCCATAACTGCATTTAAAAGGAAATTGGACAAGTAATGAAGAGAAGGCTTCAAACACACACATAATATATAATAGAAACATTATACTCTATATATTAGTAATAATCTTTACATTTGGTATGGTGACTTTCAGGATATACTATAAAGTGTGGTGACTGTGCATTTCGTTGGGGCATATATTACAGTTTTACAGTACATTTTACAATGAAGCATGAATAAAATGAATTAAGTGACTTTTTAAAATTAAAGTTATTTGGCAACCCATCCTCTCGAAGCAAACACAGTGCTATTAATTCCCTTCACCGTGACGAACAGAAATGTGACGTTGGAACCAACATGTGCCAACTTCTACCACAAGTCGCTGAGAGTGACTCGGTCACAAGTAGCAACCAGGGCTCCGGGACAAACTCCCAACTCTTTTCCAATTGTGCACGAGATCTCTAACATCCACCTGGAGGGCCAGAAGGGACTTTGGTTTAATGTCTCATCCGAAGGACAGCACCTTCGACAAAGGAGTGCTGCTTAAAGGACTGCACCGGTGTGTCAGTCTGAACTGTGAGCTTACAGACCCCTGATGTGTGGTTTAACAACAACAACAACAAGGTACATTTGTATTGTACCTTTCATGTCGGGAGAACGTCCCAAGGAGCTGGACAGTCAGGGATTTGGGCTTAAACCCCCAAATCCTTGACCCAGAGGCGAGTGCGCTATCGACAGTGCCAGGCTGAAGAAAAATCTAATGTGATGCTTACAATGCTCCAAAGTAATGACACTGAGATTTCTACATACACTCGGCACCCGGTCAAACTTTATAACTCAGTTCTGAAACTGGAGCTGGGAGGCTTGAGCGGTCTCGAGTGTTGGGGAAACTGTGGAGCTCAATGGTCGTCAACACAGGAAGTGTATCTGGTGTGAGTGCTGCACTGCGACAGAGTTTTTTTGTACGTTGTTTAAAATAAAACAGTTTGAGAACCATTTACTGGCCTCCAGCTCCGAGTTTTACAACCCTGTAATCTGCTCAGTCAGCAACGCTCCAATAATAAACATGAACACAAACACACTTTTAATCTCTCTCCCCCTCCAGCCCCCCATCCCGCCCCCAGGAGGTCAACTAGTTTTATTTTGCTGGTCAACCTTGTGTGGCGTATAGTGAGTGAATTCTCATGCGACTCTGCACTGAATGGAAATTCTGACATGGATGAGTGCCTTGACTTGTTGTATGTTGGGGTCATTAAAAGTGGATTCGTAAATCTCACCCTAATCTAAAGAAGAGAGTTTGTCCTGGAGTCCTGTCCAACAATCCCTCAAATAAAATTGGTGACTCACTGCACGGCTGTTTGTGGTGCACCGCTGTGCGCAATTGGCTGCTGCGTTTTGCCCACAAAATACACAGTCACTACACTTTACAGTATATTCGGTGAAGTACTTTGAGACGTCTCAACGACGCGAAAAGGTGCCTCATCAAACGTCAAAGGAAATTTGGAGGAAATACTAATTGTGCTTTGAATTACATCACATCGGGTGGGGAATAGGAGGTGAGAGAAAAGGGATTAAAATTTTATTTGTTCCCGAGAAAACATGGCAGGATAACAAATTGCCAGAGGGGAAAAAAAGTAAACAAATATCCCTCCCCTCAAAATAAATGCACACGGCAACAAGAGACAGGTTTCAAAGCTGCCGGTCTGAATTCACTTCCGCATGTTATGTGAGCATGCACAACCCATTTCTGTTCAACTGCTAAATTGATTTATTATTGAATAAAATGTTGTTATTTATACAAGACATACCCGAATCTGCAGCTAGCTGCCAAGAACCCCCTGGCAATGGAACTTTAAGCTCGATATAGCAATTGACTTATTCTTCCATTATACCGTAACATTAAAGGTAATGCTTTTGACATTGAGTATTTACTCCACTACACGACCAGTTAATGAGTCAATTTAGCACATGTTTGACTACAATTGGACCGTAGTGAGGTCGATGACTTGGCTTATGTGCAGAGCTATTTGAACGTGCAATTTACACGATTAAACTTCACAACAAAGGAACAGACGGAATTACGTTTGGAACTTTTGTTTAAGAAACATTTCCTGATGGGGGTGGGGTGGGGTGGGGGGACGGGGGGAGGTAGTCCCCCACATTAATACAAACCCAAGGTTTCTGTTCCATAATTTAATTTGCCCTTCACACAGGGTAGCGTCTCGGAGCGCTTGATTTATTTACCCTTCTGGATGTTGTGGTGTGAGCCAGCGAGTGATGACAAGTGAGGGTGTGGTGGGCGAGTAGGAAACGAGGTACATTGGGATTGCTTCCTGCGCTCAGAGGCACTATCTAAAAGCCATTACTGGATGATATCCAGCTTCAACTCATTCTTTTGGTTTAAGTGACTCAGAAGATGGGTTATTGCAGTTTATGCCGATCATGTCATTACACGCATTTTATGTCTTTGGCACAGTGGACAGGTCCCTGGGGGCCCGCGGGCGGAGATGGGGGCAGAGGATTAAAGAAGCTTTGGAATCGGTGAATCATGTTATCCTTATTTGTTAAGTCTGAGAGGAATCACACTAATGTTCAAGCCATTTCCCCCTCAGAAGACGCAGCTGTTTGGTATTGTAGTCGTCATAGAGTTTGTAATATTTGATGATGAAATGTATTGGATCCAGCGAACAACAATAACACATTTTTTAGCACGATTACGCAACTAAATTTTACTCACATTCCACCACATGCTGAGGTTATTAGTGATCTCTGGTCAAAGGATCCAACGCTTTGAGATGTCTGGAAGATGCGATAAGGCGCCAAAACAAATGCTAGGAATATTATTATTATTAGAGAACAAAGTGCTCCATCAGAGGACGGAGCTCAGAGCCTCTTGACACAAATTCAGGATTGCTGACAAAAATACACCACAAAATTTGCTTTGATATAGCGCCTTTCACATCAGGACGACATGCCAAAACACTCACACTCAGCCAGACGCAGTACTTTCCGGGGCATGAGACACAGTTAAATCAGGGGGAAAAAAGGGAAAAGTGGTTGTAAAACCCTGATGGCCATATTATTTTCACCCATCCATATATTCCCCTCATCCAGCACCAATGCAGAGTGGAAGGAAGCTTTGCAAAACATAAGGTTCCCCTCCTCTACCTCCCCCACCCCCTGCGCCCAAAACAAAAAGAGCTTTAGACATCCGTCGTAAATAGTGGCTTTGCCAGTATATAAAACGTAGAGCTTGACTGCCCTCATGGGGTCTGCAACCTTCATACGAATCTGGAAACTGCTGCTCCCTGGTTAATAACACGTCCACAATACAGAGACGCAGCTCACACGCGCACACACAGCGCGCACACACAGCGCGCACACACAGCGCGCACACACAGCGCGCGCACACAGCGCACAGACACACACACAGCTTATTAATTCATCCAGAATACAGTGACCATCACGACACACTGGTGTATTAACTCATCCCAAATAGGAATAGCAAAACACACTGGTTCTTAACATGGCCAAAACAACAACAGCACAATACACCACACTGGTTTAGCACTACACGCTAACAGGCGGAGGTACAAAAAAGACCTCCTCTCTTTTTCACAGGAGAGCATCATCATCATAATAGTAATAATCCTTGCATTTGATTTATAATCCCGCCTATTTGATGTCATTCGACTATTGTTCAGGCTCATCGTCTCTCTCAATAGCCATGTTTCCCCCTCTCCCCCACTTATTCCCCCCAACGCGTGTTGGCGGGACGGGATTTAAGCCCAGAACTGCAACGAGTGGGACGCAAGCCTGGTTTGTGAACTCCCATTTTCATTCCTCCCCACGTTCCCCCTTTGCAAATGTGATCTTCGTCGAGACACCCTTTAAGCCAAAAAGAAACCGCGCTCAGCTTGCTATACTGTCGCCAGTGACCCACTGGCGGTGCTGGAGAGGGGAACCTTAGTCAACCTTAGTGGACAAGAGACGGCTCGAGTGTCACTTCGAATGGAAACCCGTCAGGTTGCATTGGATTCAGGCCAATCCCGGCTGAACCTGCCACTGAAACCCAACTCCCAGACTCTTCAGGTCCCAAAACATCTGCTTTGCTCTCAAAACACTCCTGCGAACAGAAATTCGATGGTAATTCTCAGCAGCCAAGCTTCGGATAGAAATTAAGGAGTTTAGAGCCGTGTATGTGTGGAGTCCTCCTGATTAGCCTTTGATCTCGTTTGTCACAGATTAGAAACCACTTCTGCTAGCTTTGCTCCGCGTAGACACTTGAAACTGACCATGTGCAGTAAATGAGCAAGGCCATGTGCAATTATTTCAATAACCTGTAAATCAAAAGTTATTGGTTTCCATTGCCTGGGACTGCCGACCTTTCCCAAAAGCACGTGCTGGTGAAGGGAAAAACGCGCTGTAAATCATCTGCTTTGTAAAACAAGCTCTGCCTTTAGCAACACTGATTTCACCCCCGCCTGCCTGCGATTTAACCTGAAGGCTTTCTTCTTCCACCCACCGTGCTTATGGTCACCTCCCCTCTCTCGCGCGCGCTCTCTCTCTCTCTCTCTCTCCCCACTGGCTCGGCATCAGGCTCCGTCACTGTGAAGCACTCCGAGACACTACCCCGTGTGAAGTAAGCTGTACAAACCCGAGTTGTTGTTGTTATTAGCTTTCCTTCTTTACAGTACTTGCTTCGGAAGAAGTCGACTTGATTCCTTGTTTGCAATAATCTCGCCTAACGCAACACGTCCTGGCAGAGATGTTGCCAGGAGAGGTTGGGCGTGGGGTGGAGGGGGCGGGGGAGGATCTAATGACCCTGGCTTTCCTACAGTACCTTGCCCAAGTGGTCATTAATCATGTGTGAACCTTGGCAGCGAGTGCTGGTATGTTATTTAACCCCCAGGGTGTGTGTGGGGTGGGGGGGAATGTCACACCAGACCCACAACTACTCTCACTCACAGTCCAACAAGGACAGCCATCGAGTGGGGAACACTGACTGATTCTCTCCCCACCGCCCCCACCATAGACCAGGGGGCTCCGAGGTAAAATTCTAGCCTTAACTGGTGCCCGGGCTGACATTACAACAACAACAACAACTTGCATTTATTTATATAGCGTCCTTCAGGCTGGGCAGCGTCTCGGAAGCGCTTAGCATCAGCGAACAGCAAGAGATCCGATTTCATCTGGGCCGTAGGAGAAGCTGACGAGCAGAGGGGAAGGCGGGAGGAAAACACTCGAGATCAAATTCATTTCCGTACCATCTTCTAAAAGAAGCAACGTACATACATTTGCGAGGAGCGACGCAACATATTGAAGGACTTAAGTCTTGTTTTGCTGTGCGATCAAGCTTTTACCCAAATGTGCAATCAATGCCCAGTGACAGAGACCAGCTTTCATAATGGAATGTCATGCACAACATTTGCTGATTTTATTTGCAATAGGCTCACAACTTTCCCTAACTCCTTCCCCAGAGATCTCACAGGTGGTCAATGGCACGTCTGAGAGGGGAGAGGGGAGAGGAGGGGTCGGTGCGAGAGAGAGAGAGAGAGAAAGAGAGAGAGAGAAAGCAAAAGAGGAAAGGAAATTAGAGAAAGAGCAGAGAACATTTTGCAAAATAGCCTTCCGTCTTGCTACTGTATTCTGGTCGTCTTGAATCTGTTGCACACACAAGGGGTAACATTAATAACCATCTCCTGTCAATGATAATTAATCGCAGATGTACAGTTGCTTGAACGCTACTTTTTTTTGAGGGTGGGGTGGGGGGGGGGTGCAAAGAGGAGAGAAAATTGCCAATTGGTTCCTGTGTAATTGCGAGGTACAAAGCAGGGACTCCTTCTTAACTTGGTATAGTGGTTCTCAGATTGCCCGATGGAAAAGAAAATACTTTGACGTCTCTCTCTCTCTCTCTCGCTACTTGCCCAGCTGTGATGTTGGTCCATGCCCAGGAAACAAACTGAAGAGGAAATGAGTTGGACTTGGACTAATGCGGTTAATGGGGAGAAGAGGAGAGTCTTTCAAAGCCACACACCAGAGTTAAGAAAGCCACGGTGGAAACTTCAAAACCAATATTTGTGACAGGAGTCACACATTCGCCCCAATCACTCTCACTATGGCTCAGAATAAATAATAGTGATAATAATAATACGTGCATTAGATATAACGCCTTATCGGGTCATTGAGACATCGCAAAGTGCTTCACAGAATATTTTGTAAAGTCTAGTGACCGTATCTAGTGGACGAAACAGCAGCCAATTGCGCACATCAGTGTCCCACAAACATGTCGTGGGTTGAGTGACTTTCCTTTTAAGAACGCATGAAATAGCGTTTCCACAGATTGGTTCTGAATTTATCCTCCTTCAATCGCAGGCCGGGTTCTCTGGCCTTACTGCTCTGAATGTCATTATTTTAAATACTAATCAGAATCAACAGCAACAACAAATGACACTTACACGGCGCCTTTCACGTCGGGAGGTTGTCCCAGGGCGCTGGACAGTCAGGAATTTGGACCAGTTCTCATCAGCCATGTTTATACCTGGAGAGAAGTGAGAAGTGGGTGGTGGGGGGTGGGGGGGGGGGGGGTGACTGGAAGGGAAGTGGGGAGGGCAGATCAACCACCCCCTCTCTCCCCCCCAATCCCCCACCACCACAAGGTGGTATCAGAAGCCAAGTTCCAGCACTAACCAGGATGAGGGATAGTCTATCAATATCAATTCAGATTACAGATGGACCAGAATCATTGTTTGGGAAACGGCAAAGCCTTGTGCTGTATTTTCCCCTTTTACAAGCATAATTTGATCCACTTTAGATGTCTGCTAAAAATTATTACAGATGATTAATTTCCGAAATGCCTCGGCACAAACCTAACCAACCTTTCAACAATAATAGGAAACAAAACCGGGAAAGAAATTCCCTGGGGACCTGCTAGCCCACTGGAGGTTAGAGCTTTGAAGTGCTAATTCAATCCACCGACATTCTGAAGCTTCTATCTATAATAATAATCCTCACATTTGATACAGCGCCTTATCACGTCTTCGAGACGTTTCAAAGCGCTTCACGCAATTTACTGTAAAGTGAATTGACTGTGCAAGTTGTGGATGAAACGCAGCAGCCAACTGCGTACAGCAGTGTCCCACAAACAGTCGTGGATTCCAAATGACCAAATTATTATTATTATATAGAAGGGATTATTATCCCCCAGAAAAGCGATCTGCCAATTGATGAACAACCAGGAAGGGGCTCAAATGGCTCAAAAAAGGTTTGCCTCAACCTCTCATGAACTTTGAGGACTTGGGGGTGGGGAAGGGGGTGAATTAATCACAAAAATACAAGACAGAGAGACATATGACCTTCTCCTATAGCAAGTGGTGTCATCGAACAAGTAGCAAAAGAGCTCAGAATACACCAGGGTGCCCGGAAAAAAGTTCCGACAGGGGAGTTGCTTCCAAAGTAAGCTCCGTTATCTCTGATGATTTAGTCCTCAGGATTCCGAGATTATTGTTTTTGTTTCTGAAGAAACGCTATTTAATGATCTGGTTTACAATGCCTGCACTGCACGCACGGCGCAGACGAATTTCGTTCTAGTAAATGGTGGGTGGGGCGGGGGTGGGTGGTGTCGGGGAGGGATGTTCGCGAAGTAAAGACGTGCATGAATTCAATAGAAATAACATGTTGCGTCGAGGGGGCCAACAAGTTGCCCGGGTTTCCTCACGTCCGCTTTTTCGGGTCTGCCTGGGCACACAACGGAGAAATTATCTACGATTAAAGCGTTTCTGATTAATATGAGTTACGAGCCAGAGCTACACATGCAGCGTATGATCTCAATTAGAGTGAAATTTAATTCCTCAAACACCAGTGCCAGATTCGTTCTATAATTTCCCCTTTTGTTTAACTTGGAAGTTTGCAACAGATTTTGGTTGGGGAGGAGAGAGAAGGGGATGGAGAAGGGGGGGGGGGGGTTGGGGAAGGAAGAATAACAGTCACGTGATGAGCAGGAGTTTCTGGAGCCAAGCTACATGCCCGATTTTATTTTAATTGCTAAAACAAAATCTTGCTTTGGCTCACTTCATGTGGCCGCAACATTAATGACATTTAAAATGGGCTAATGAAAGCGGAAGAGTTTTAGGAGGTTGTAGGGAGGGAGGGGGAGAAGGTTGTGGGGTGGCGGGGGGGAAAGAAAGAGTTTGAACCGTTGATGTATGAAGGCTGGAACAAAACGCCTCCACTTTGCCAAAGTAAACTGCGTTGAAATGGAAAGAAATCTAACTGCATAATCGCTCCACTGTCATTGCCTCTGAAATTGGAACAAAAATAAGGAGGAAATGTCATAGGATCGCAAGAAAAATACGGTCTGGCTGGTAATGATTCCACAGGAGAGGGATAATCACATCTATCACTCTGTCCGCAAGTCAAACATACATGGCATTTATGGAGCCACATGTTTCCTTTGTTTTTTTGCATTAAGTTTGGTGTAAAGTTGCATTTTACTGGCAAAAACAGGTCGTTATTCCCAACAATGGGGGTGGAAATATTCCCAAACCCGGATTTGCAAACCCAGACACCAGGCGTATCAGACACAACTGCATTTCCAGCCTTGGGATGCGATGTTGAACCGACGTCCCGTCTATCTGTGCAGATAGACGTTAAAGTTCCCGGGACACCACAGTACTTAGAAAGACAGGGTAGTTGCTCCCAATGTCCCAGCCAACAATCCTCCAGATAAATTGGCCAGTTCCTTCACGGCTGTTCTATGGGAGGTTGCTGTGCGTAAATTGGCTGCCGTAAAGAACACAGACATCACACTCTACAGGAACTTGCTGAGTGCTTTGACACCTTCAGCGTTTACAAGTATTGGATCAAATGGCCAGGATAAATTAATTCATTCATCATTAATTATAATTATTGCAGATTGTTGCCATCTCCGCCCAAACCAGTCAGGTTCTGGATGTCTGAGCGCTACAGTTAGTGATTCAAAAATAAAAATGGAACAGCTTCTGATGAGATAAGCTGAGCTTTCATTTCATTTGAAGCCACATCACCAGTGTAGGAGGTCCCAATGGCGCGCGTATTGTTACCATAGCGGGCAGGCAGAGTGCAAGCTGGTCTTGAGATGCTACACTGCGTGAGAGGCGCAAGATTAAATGCAAGTTGTTGTTGGCGTTTTCGGTAATGTGTGTCGCTAGCGAAGGGAGAATGCAACTTTTTAATAACTGATTTGATGTGAGAATATTGAAGGTCACAATTATCACCCTTTACTGTATTTGAATTACAATGCAAATGACCTCTGCACTCATACACTCTGTACAGCCCTTCAGTACCTCACTCAGTTAAACACGACTGCTGCGCGAGCTTTGCCACCACCTCACCCAGCCAAACTGGGCCCTAATCTCATCCAGATCAATGCTCCTTCCAGCAAGGATCAGTTAGGCTGATTGCTCCTCTCTCACACAGGGGCATTGAGGCCAACTACAGCTCTCTGAGATCAGCAAACTAAACACAGACCGGGATTGAAAACTGCAAACTAAATCAAAGCTTAATTTTGCCCACTTATGGACTATTTCTTGAGCTTGGTTCATGCCCGATCACGAAAGTCAAAGGCTCATCAGCATTCGCGAACCTCCGAACGCACGCCTACAATAGCTAGCACAGGAAGAGACCCAGCAACTCACCCATGATTGCAATTAGGAATTAGCAGAGTATCAAAGCCACTTACTTAGAACTTAATGTCCAGGAACAGTTTCCAGACCTTTTGTTTCTCGAGTTCAGCCAAAGAGGATGATGCCATTGACATGAGTAGACCTAGGAAGGGAGGGGGGGAAAAAAGCTTTTTAAGGCACTTCAACACACTTAAACCATTAATCCAACGCACTAGACGTTTCCACGTCTAATTGGAGTCAATTAAACCCAATATTTATTAATTCTGGTGGCAGGTGTTTTCACCAGCAGTACAAATGGCCGTCTCGCCCCCGTAATTCTAAACGCCGAGGCCTTCGCTGTGAACCCGCGTAAATCACCGAGCATAAACAAGCCCAAATAATTCCATCTGTACTTGGCAATTTGTCGTTGCTTTTAAGTTCCTTTTAACCCATCTGTCTCGTGCATGGAACTCGCAGGAAATGTCAGAGCTCGTGATTGATGGCTTGACTTCATGCTTTCACAGGAGAAGAAGAAGACGACAGCTGCTGGAAAGAACTCTGCTCCGAGGAGCTGGATCGAGTTCAGTGTTCTCTCCCCACTCCGTCTCTTGCTGCGTCGCTCACCCCACTTCCATTTCTTATCCCTTCCCCATTTTCGCCCGCAAAATATACAGTCAATTCACTTTACAGTGTATCCTGTGAAGCGCTTTGAGACGTCTCGAAGACGTGATAAAGCGCTGTATCAAATGCAGGGATTATCATATATTACTATCACATCTCTCACAGCCCCCTCCATCTCTCACTCCATCTCTCACCCCTCGGTCCGGTGACACTTTCCATAGAGCAGCATCCCAGTACGAGGCCATTCTTCATTGCTTTTCATTGATTGTTAATCACATAAACAAAGGCAAGTTGACAAGTGTCAAGTTGATGACCCCTGAAGAGTGTTTCATCGTTATTAATCACATAATCGAGGACATTTGCACATGGTTAACCCACCTCGCAGATTTTTGCAACATGGGTCATTAGCCCAACACGCAAATTAGACTCCATTATGGTCAAGGCACCTCCCCAAAGACTAGCCTTCTTATTAAGGCTCCTAATTAAATTAAATATTCCCCGAACTCTTTTGTTACAGGGTTTGTTTTGAAGTAAAAATATTCTTAATGATTTCTGAAGACATTCCAAAGGTTGGCTGGATGCCATTGGTAACTGCATAATACTGCCTATTACTGAATTGGCAGAAAAAACCCTATTCAAGTCTTTCTTCCTAAATTACTTTGCGTGTGTGAGTGTATGTGTTTCAGATATTTTCCAGCTTTACTAAAATAAACGTTCAGCTCAAAGAGAGGGAGAGAACCCACTGAGCTCGTCACGACACCTCCGCTCAGGCCTGTTAACCTGCGGGGTTGCATGATACAGTGCAGAAAAGCGTAGCTTTATTTTATCAGCGGCAGGAAATCAAATCGCGGCCATTATAATGTTAAAACTACAAAATACACAGTCACTACACTTTACAGTATATGCTGTGAAGAGTTTTGAGACGTTTCAAAGACATGATAAGGGGCTATATCAAATGCAAGGATTATTATATTATTATTATTATTATCGGAACATAAACAGCAATTAAGCAGTTCATCCTCTGCCCTATGCACAGTCGCTCACTGACATCAGTGTGAAGCACAAACCAAATGGTTATAAATAGTTTGCTGATTACGAAATGCAGCGCTCATCAATGGTGGGGGTGGGGGGTGGTCTCTGTCGAATCTACTATTGCATTTATGTGTGCAAAAAAAAAAGTACATTTGCCACTTAGTAGAGCGAGAATGTTTTACAGAATTAATTATGGATCACTAATTGGCGAGAGAGGTGCTAAATTTCAAAAGACACAATAACATGAAACCTGTCAAAAGTCTAGCTCGAGGATCGCACCTTGTCCATACAACAGAGAGCGACTGTGTGAAATGCAGTTAGGCTGCTCTGAGATTTATGACCTGTTGATATATCGGATGTTATGCGGGGCTGTGGGTTGGCTGAAGAACAGTACCGAGAGATCAAAATCAAACACCATCTGCATTGGGAAGGAGCAATCCTCTTTAAGGAACTCTCAGTTTGGTTCGGAGACTCTTAAATAAAGTATGGCGATGGGCTTCCGCATGAGCCAGACAGACGAGAGAAAAAAAAGTTTAAGCACGCCACGCCGCTCACCTCACTGGCGGGGGAGGCAAACAGAAGTTTTGTGCTTGACGTACGTTTACGCTGAGATATCTTCAAGCCGGCCTCATTCAGTCCCCGCCCCGCTGCTTGTTTTTTTTCCTCTCCTGAACTCACTGCCTGTGCAATTATCCAGGTGAACTCTGCTTGTCAAACTGACTATTGTGTTTATGTTATTTTTTCATTATTCAGGTTTCAAATTTGTCAAGCTGCATCATTGTTTAACTATGCGCCAATCCAACAGTTATCAAACGGAGTTGACTTGCTAGAGGCACTTTGTAATCACAAATAGGTCCTGGCCCTTTTTTTTTTACAACACACGCACACACCCACACACACACACGCACACACACACACACGCACACAATGAATAGGTATCTCAATAGGTTGTCACAAGCTCGGTTTGCTGTATATCACCACAGCTTCGCTTATTCAAGCCTTTCCCAATGGCATGTGCACTGAAATACTACGCGATAGGCACGATACTGCACGATAAGGGTTTAAACGCATTTAAACAGTCCCATTAATTCTGTTGCTAAGGCCTCCTGAGTTTGTGCGTTCCACGTTTTTGAAACCTTCTGTGTGAAGAAATGTCAAATCTCAATACTAACCCTTAATTTCAAATTGAATGGTTACGCTCTCTTGTTTTAATCCCTCCACAAGAGGGAAGAGTTCGCTGCCATCTGACTTGCTGAGCGAAAATACCTGTGTACGCTTCTGTCCAGATGCTACAAAACAGTGAATTATCTGGATTTCCTTTTCAAGGGCATCGTGGCCATCGATTCTCCTGTGGCTAGGAGTGCATTTCATCCGGCCCGCCCTCTCCCTCCGTGAGCCGTAAACGTTGTTATGTTATGTTTCTGGAAGGGAAACACAAATATATTGCTTTTGTAGCTCACGGATGTTTCTCAAATAGGGCGTCTGGCCCTCAGCAGCCAAAAATTTGGACCACCCTGATCCAGGCCATAACTTTATCTTCAAAATACATTATAAAAAAATACATCAGCTACACTCATTACGAGCTGAGGTGTCGGTATGAGGGCTGGAACCCACACCCTTCTGACCCAGTAGTAACAGTGGCACGTTTGAGCCAAAGTTACACGTCCGAGCTGTTCTGATGGGCTATGAGCACAGAATTAAGTTCTTTTTGTCTCTACCTTGATATAAATGAGCTCTATCTGCATCTGCAATCTATTACTTTCCGCACAAACCATTTATACATATTTGCTAACCATTCCATTTTATGGAAATATTTCACGTCTAATTTTCATTATCATTTGTCCAGCATGAGTCACTGAGGCAGACTCCAGCACTCACCACACAGCTGAGTTATCTTTCCCATAAAAAGCGCAGGGCAATAAATCTCCAATAATACACTGGAACACTACAACCCTTTTCATCTTCCTAATAACTCAAGTCAACGCCCAACACTGACAACCACGTTCACCGCATTTACCGAGGAAATCCATCCCAGTTCACAAGCTAGCACTTAGCTTGGTTAAAATAGCAGTACAGTGCGGTGAAGTATACTTATTGCCTAGTATATTGGTGTATGATCAATATGCAGATCTCAATAAAAGGCAGACTTGCACCAAACCGTACGTGACTAGGTGCAAAAACAACAAACAACTTGCATTTATAAAGCGCCATTCGCACGGGGTAGTGTCTCGGAGCGCTAAGAGTAACAAAACAAGTAGAAATAGTGAACAACGGAAGTGAAATCGCCCACCGAATTGCTATTAATCCATGAGAAACTTCTTAATAATAAATGTGCAAACATTGAATTTCTAACACAGTCCACGTGCTGACGAATACACACACTCGCTCTTTCTGAAATGCAGTAAGTTCAACATCTTCACAATGTAATAGCCACACGTTTCCTTCCCATCAATAAATCACTGTGTATTGATTTTGGTTCTGTGTTCTGACGTGAGCTAGTGCAGATACAGTTGTTCTCAGTGTGTCCACCCTTCAAAAAGAATGCTCTTCACACAAAAAAAAATTGCTGTGGGCAATTGGTGGCTATGTTTCACTTCGCCCACAAAATATAAACCCTCCACTTTACAGTATTTTCTGTGAAGCGCTTTGAGACGTCTCAAAGACGTGATAAGGCGCTATAGAAAATGCAAGGATTATTATTATTATTATGATTAATACCTGCCTTTAGTGCCTTTCCCAGTGAGAGGACCGATTAACCTCTAAGCAAATGTTGTGTTTGCGCTCAGCCGGGTGTCTGACACGTGCGGAAACCCATCGCCGTGCTTCAGAGTATCCAAACTGGACTGAGACTGAGCAAGTCATCGCCACCATTAGCAGGTTGGGCGAGCCCATGTGAGCAAGTAACAACAACAACAACAACAATTTACATTTGTGTAGTGCGTATCAGGTCAGGAGGACGTCCCAAAATGCTGGACAGTCAGGGACCCGCACCCAAGCTGGTGGTTGGGATCAGGAGGGCTGGAGGGCGGGGAGGGTAGTGGTAGGAGGGTGACTGAGGGCACGGTCGAAGAGGAGGGTCTTAAGACGGGTCTTGAAGGAGGCGAGGGAGGGGGCAATTTGTAATGTGAAATCTACAAGTATCCCATTCCCGTTCTGCCGCCAATATTTCATCCTCATTATCATTCTCTTCTGATCTAAACTGCACCCTTAAGAGAAAGGCCACACACCATTAATTTTCAGGCGTGTTCTCAACCGGCTATCCCATTGCTAGCTATGATTTTGTTGTTATCTAGGGAAATTATATCACTTGATCTGTTGTGATATTCTATTTTATAGGTCATAAAACTCTTGCCAGTAATTTACTTCTAACCCAGATGTTTCACTTTTCCAGATGTTGCCTTGTACATTAATGTTTTCCAGCAGTCTAGTAAATTGAAATACAAAAGTATTTTTGCTAATGAGCGATTACTTATTTACAATAGACCAACACAAGAGGTCCTCTGCCCTGGACAGGACAACAGGTTAGAGAATAATAATCCTTGCATTTGATACAGTGCCTGGAATAACAAAACGTCTCAAAGTGCTCCACAGAGAAATGGAAGGACTCCAATCTTTTAATCTCGTAGACAACAATGGTTACATGTTAAACTCTGCAAATAAAGTGCTCCCTGGAACATTACAGCTCAAAAAACAAGCCATCCAGCCCATCAGGAATCCCGTTTGCTCCCCAAAGCCTTTGATATTCCATTTTTGGAGTTTAGTGCGGGAGAGGACGCAGGCGGCAGAGATTTGGATCAGCTGGATTTTGTGGATGGTGGAGTTGGAGAGACAGGACAGGAGGGCATTTGAATCAACATTTTGATGGGTTTCACAAGCAGTGCTCCCCTCCTCTCTTCCAATTATTTTCTCAAATTGATTACGCTGAATTTTCCCCCCCGAATATTTGACTTGTTAAGTCATAATAAGTGCACATTTTCCACATTAAGTGATTTTTTTTTTTCCTTTTCTTTGCACAGACCAGACATAAAAAAACATTTGTGCTTGCTATTTGGCCTTGGATGAATTACCACTGCTAAAGGTTTACTGATTAGAATAAAGAGCCAAGTATTGCGGGGTTAGCTCTACTGAACGGCTCTAACCAAATTACAAATGAAGACAGCGAGGTCTTTATTGCAGTCTGATACACGGAGTTCTTAATACCTAAACAATAACCATATGAGTGTCCCGAATTCATGGGAACACATCAATGAACAGCAACAAGATTCTGTAATAAACACAGCATAAGAATCTCGCTCAAAGTATTATTCCAAAACGGAGGGCTGATTGTTAATTGCCTTTTGGCAGACTTGCTAAGGGAGCATTTTGTTGTTCTGGAGCCACAGTCCTTAACAAGGTTCGAATGTATATCATTTTTTTCTCTCCCCCTCCCGCCCCGAAAAAAACAAATGCAATTTAGAAGTCTTGTACGGAAATATCGATCGCTATCTGCTTGGCGAGAGCACATGTCAGAAAAAATTGTTAACGATGCAAAAATAATTGACAAACTGAAACATTAACCCTGGTTTATTAGGACAAAGAATGTTTATAGCGTTGTCTAAGCTAAAGGCTGCGGTGCATAATGTAGTGTTGTGGTATTAATTTGGCCCGTGTTTCAATCAGAACAAAACCTAAGGTTTCGAGACGTCTCAAAGCGCTTCACAGTATTTTGTGAGCAAACCTCAGCAGCCAGTTACACACAGCAGTGTCCTGCAAACAGACATGGGGTGAGTGACCAATTTTATTGTGGGAGATTGTTGGCCAGGACGCACGCAGAGAGAAACTCACTTTTCTTTTTGAATAGTGCTGTAAGATCTTTAACGTGAACAGGCAGACGGGACCTCGGTTTAAGGTCTCATCTGAAGGACGGATTAAATGTCATACTCTAATAACAATAACAGTAACAATCTTTGCGTTTGATATAGCGCTTTTCACCTCTTCTCGACGTCTCAAAGCGCTTCACAGAATATGCTGTAAAGTGAATTGACCGTATATTTGTGGGCGAGACGCAGCAGCCAATTGCGCACAACAATGTCCCACAAACAGTCGTGGATTAAAAATGACCAAAAATGAAGCGCTTTGACGTGAAACACACCGTATCAAATGCAAGGACTATCATTCTTATTTGGAAACCAGTTGATGAAAGCTTGGCCGCGAAGGGAGACATTGAGATAAACGTGTCTGTTTTGGATTCTGCGCACGGTTTTCTTGTTTGGCCAGCCGGGCGTCTGGCAGGTCCGGAAACCCATCTCCGTTCTTAACCGTACTGAGAGTCGCACGGGTGGGCACCCGCCTACACTTTGCTTTTTACCCAGATCACGCTTTGACGGATTCATCCGGTTCAGTGGCCTCGGCTGATATTTGAAATCGTTGTTGCTTCCCCTTCGGATTGAGATGTTATTGTGAAGGGCATTTGTAACGCCGGACGGCTATGCTGACGATATCAACATTTTAAGGCAAGAGTCTAAACAAAAGTGATGCACTGCAGGTGCTGCCTGACTCCTATTGTCACCTCCACAAGCACATTAAAGCCAATCTCAGCTTCCTCCCCAGCTTTTAAATGCCAGGGACCAGATTAGCACAGCTATAAATCCTCTGACCCCCCCCCCACCCGGTTCACTTAAAGCCTGAATTCGCCGGGGGCATTAAAGCGCAAATAATCCGAACCATCTCTAAATGTTTACGTTAGTCTTTCGTGAAAGAAAAGGGGGAACACATCTCCATTCATCAGCCGTGTGACTGCGTAGGCGAGTGCACTTGTCAGGCGCGTGTTTATATAATAAAAGAAATTTGACCGTGAATTTCCAGGCTTTTTCAATCATCTCGTGATTCTCAGTCGATAATGGGGTTGTTTTCCACTTGTTAGTGAGTCCGTAAGTGTTCCGGGACCCTACCCCACGTGAAGGGTGCTGTATAAATACAAGTTGTTGTTGTAGCTAGAGGGCATTAATACGGATAGATCTCCCTAAGGACATTTAGGAGGAACTCCTTCATCCAGAAGCTGGAACTCACTGCCTGAAGCCGTGGTACAAGCAAATAACATCAACGTATTCAACATGAACTTGATGTACACATGAGGAAGAGGGGTATCGAGGGGTATAGGAGAGGGGAATAGAAGCGGTGGGGTATAAACACCAGTTTATACCAGTTTATCCGGTTGGATCGAATGGCCTGTATCCGTGCCATATTTTTACACTTTATATACACTTTACAGTAGATCCTGCGAAGGGCTTTGAAATGCCTCAACGAAGTGATACGTCGCTATATCAAAGGCAAGAATTATTATTATTATTATTACCGCACTACGTTACGCTACGTAACAACAACAACAGCTTGGATTCACATAGAGCCCCTCATGCTGGGTAGCATCCCAGAGCGCTTTATTAATGTGGCCTATATGTCACGCTGTAATGTAGACAGCCTTTCTCAGTGCACGTGTTACAGGCGAGGTGGTAAGCAAGGTGCTGAAAGGGCCCTTTCACTCCCTCCCATCCCCAAAAGAAAATCTCCGGTCTTGTTCATGAAACGCCTGTTGATTTGTGCTCAATTTCCTCTGTATCCCTGGCCATGGAGCCAGCTCTCCATCGCTGCCAATTCATGCAAGAGATCCACGTCCTCCCAGCCAGAGCAGCATCTGCTGGAAACATGGGCAGTGGAAATCCTGATGGACTCACGTTTTGTCCGCCAACACAACAAAAAAAAAATTATCAGCGACGGCTTCTGCTAACAGGAACTGCACGGATTAAAGGGAGGGAGCACTTTGCTGCAGATGCTGATAATACTAATTATCCTTGCAGTTGATATAGCGCCTTATCACCTCATTGAGACGTCTCAAAGCGCTTCGCAGGATTTACTGTAAAGTGTACTAGTGACTGTGTGTTTGTAGCACCTCTGACAAAGTGGCACTCCCACAGCACTGCCCTGCAGTGCCAGCCTGGGGCCGGGTGAGTTCAAAGCCCTGACGTGGGGCTTGAACCCACATACCTTGCGACTCAGAAGTGAGAGTGCAACCCACTGAGCCAGCCTGGCACATTATGAGGATCAGAAGCACCAAATTCCTCCTAGTCTCACTCTTTCCGCCTAATCGACCCCTTGAAAGTTAAGGTCACTGAAGATCGGTGGAAAATTCTTCAAACATTCAGCCTCCATTTGGAAGGTGATTTTCCACAGAGAACTGTTTTCTGAGTGAAGGAGTTTACGCATTACACAACCGACGAGGGCGACAACAGCAACAAATTGCATTTACACGTCGCCTCTCACATCGGGAGGACGCCTCAAGGACGGTCAGGGATTTGCACCCGAGCTGGGGGTTGGGATCAGGAGGGGTGGAGGGCAGGGAGGGTGGGGGTAGGAGGGTGACGGAAGGCGCGGTCAAAGAAACTCCGTAAAGAAACTCTGCCTCCACTCCTTTTTAAGACAACGCATTGCCTTGCTAGTGAACTAAACGTGCTAACATTTGGGGAAATGACGAGATAAGACGTGTTTTCTTTTTCCCTTTCAGCGCTAATAATAATAACCTGACAGGTTGTGTTTTTCAATGAACCTCCATGTGTTTCAGTCACATCCATCACCGCAAACACGCTAAGGGTAAAAGCCGCTTAATTCGCAAGTAAATTTCATCTGTGTCTCCTTGTCTTCTCTCTCCCTGCATTCTTCTGTGTCAGATACTTGAATAATAATCATGGCATATCATGCCTTGTCCTGTCACTCCCATCCTCATGCTTATCTTCCATAAGAACAACATTACCCAATCCACCATGACACAAAATCCTGCACTGTTGTGACAGGCCGTCAATGAGAATCTGCCACAAGTATGCAACCACAATAAATAGCTTATGAAGCGTTCTGCTGTGTTCTCGGGTCCCGGAGAGCTGTGCAGTTATAAACCCACGTTTCAGAAAGGATGGGTTTTTAATCCACTAAAGCATCGCAAAGAGGGCGGCTGATTCAGAGGTGGACGATGAGAGATGGGATGTGAAATGTATTCAGTTTTCTTTCAAAAGGAGCGATGAGTAATGTGAACCCAAAGCTCTTTTCCAGTTTCCATTACGTCCTGCTAATAGCTATCACCAGAAAGACCCTTCAGCCTCTCCCATAGTGCACAAAACCCAAACAGTACCAAAAGATTCTTGCGGTCACGATTTATATTGTGCTCTGTATCTATTAATCATAAGTGACAGGTTCCCAATCTGCAAACCACCTGAGTCTCACGGAGTCCAGTAGCGTAGTGGTTAGCACCCTCGCCTCGCGAGCGGGCGGGCGGGTGGACCTGGGTTCACTTCCTGGCCGGGTCAGAGCAAAACATTAGGCAAGTTTCCTTACTCCACACCGCTCTGTTTACCTAGCAGTAAGCAGGAACACGATTGTTAGTCGGCTGGCGGATCGCTTTCCGGAAGTAATAATCTCTTTAAAAAAAATCCGCTGTTTGTGGGACACGGCTGTGGGCAATTGGCTGCTGCGTTTCGCCCACAAAGTACAGTCAATTCAGTTTACAGTATATCCTGTGAAGCGCTTTGAGACATCTCAACAACGTGATAAGGCGCTGTATCAAATGCAAGGATTATTATTTTTATTATTATTATTAAATCTCTGCCAATGCATCTGAGACTATATAGGTTCCAAGTGCCTGACGTGGTACTTGAACCCACAAGCTCCTGACACAGAAGTGAGAGAGTGCTACCGAACGAACCATTTGAGCGCGTTACAAGTTGTAAAGCGCCTTTGTTGGGCGGTTGCCTTTAAATTCAGGTGCAAACCTGCCCACATTTCGCAAAAAAAATGAAAATAAAATTATTTACAGAGGAACACTGAAAAAACACTTAAAAGAAAAAAAAACGTTCTGAACGTTGGGGGAGAGAGAGGGAGAGAGAGAAAGAGAGAGAGAGAGAGAGAAAGAGGGAGAAAGATGGTTCCGTGCCAAAATTAACTTTAAAAATGACAGCTGGCAACAAACCAAAGAGAGACTGCCAAGCCATCTGAAAGGTGGATAATTCAAAGAAAATGCTATTAGGCTGGATAATTAATCATAATCCAAAGTGTCATGCAATGTAATCTCTTAATGTTGGTAGGAAAGGTTTTTTTTTCGTAAGAAAGTGCCAGCAAATCAACTGGTTTTCGTGTTCATTCATCATCAAATGCCCTTTTGTGAAAAGCTTTGAAGATGCGGAATTGTGCATCACAGTGCAAATGACCATGTGTGGAACGACTGTGTTCTACCTTCTCTTTGTGGATGTTTCTCGTTCTCGGGACCCCCCACCCCCACAATCCACTGCCCCCGCCCCCTCCGACCGTCCAGACCCCCCCCACTCCCCCCGAAAGGAGGTGACCCTTCATCAGGACTCTGGCTCTGCATCCGCTGCTCCCAGTTACAGCAATAATAATCCTTGCATTTGATACAGCGCCTTATTGCGTCATCGAGACGACTCAAAGCTCTTCACAGAATATACTGCAAAGTGGATTGACTGTGTGTTTTTGAGTGAAACCGCAGCCAATTGCGCACCTCAGCGTCGCACAAACAGTTGAGGAGTGAGGAAACTTGCTAAGGGTTCGCCCCGCCCAGGAATCAAACCCGGGTCCTTTCGCTTGTGAGACGAGTGTGCTAACCACTAGGCTACGAGGCTCCAGTTGTAGCTGTTCAGCATGTGAAGAGCCTCAGTGGGCGCGGAGCCAGGAATCGGGCTGTGGCGGGGTGAGCTGTGCTTGCCAACGCATTGCCATGTAATTAAAAACAACAACATCAAATGAGGAAAGACCATGTTGGCTGACTCTAGCTCTTTCCTTTCCTCAGAACCAAGCACAATCCACAAAGATGTGGACTCGACCCAACTCTTTTTTTATATATATAATCGCCACTTAAGGCTCTGCTAATATCTGTGATCTGTGGGGGGAGACAGGGATCTTAGAATGTACCCGGGGCTATTTATGTAACTCGTGCTTTGATAGGGAAATAGCATTCTGTTGACTTCAGGTGCAAACAAAGAAGAATTGTATCTATGATCTGTGCTCACAGTTACCAAGAAAGGAGGATTGAGGGGGAATGGGATCTGTATTTTTTATGCCCGGAGGAATGGACAACGTTGATGACAAGCCACAATTGCAGTTGGATGTTCTTTGCAACCAGAAAGTAATTGAAAATGCCACAGAGCAATTACAGCACCAAAGAGTTATTAACAGGACAGGAGGAGGCCATTCAGCCCCTCGAGCCTGTTCGGCCATTCTGTAAGTTCATGGCTGATCTGTACCTCAACTCCAATTACCCGCCTTTGCCCCATATCCCTTGATACCCTGACCTGACAATCCTCTGCAGCTCCCCCATCGATCGCTTTATCGTTTTAAAAACTTCAATCAAATCGGCCCTCAACGTTCTAAACTCAAGGGAATGTCTTGAGATCTCTCTTTTGGCATCTCTGTCCCCCTTCAATTTGATGCAGCGCCTTATCGTGTCATGGGGACGTCTCAAAGAATGTACTGTAAAGTGGAGTGATTGTGCACTTTGTGAGCGAAACACTATACATGACATCAATGATATATCTCACCAATGATCCCACACTTCAGCAGGAAAGGACTTGGCAAGTTGGGTCAATTCTGTAACAGAGGAGCTCAACTCCAGAGGTTGCTCGAGACTTGACGTCCCCTTTTACCTCAGTGAGAATCATGTGCCCCCACACCCCCCCCCCCATTTCACTGTCTGCTCTCGGCATTCTGAAATTGTACACTGTGTGAACAAAACCTCCCTTCTCATTAAGACTCCGTCATCATCAAAACAAGAAAATCTGCAATCAGTTACCCAAGAGTTTATGCAAAAGAAACTACAAAATCCCAATGAGAAGCTAAGTTAAGTTCCGTTTATGTTCTCTCTCTTGCTCTCTCTCTCTCTCTTTCTGACCCCTTCTCTTTTTCTCTCCCTCTCTTGCTCGTGCTCTCACTCCCTTCCTCTCTCTATCTTCCGCTTCAGCGCCTTGGGCCGTCCTCCCGACGTAAAAGGCGCTTTACAAATGTAATTTTGTATTGTATTGTATCCCCCTCTATTTCTCTCTTTGACTCCCCTTCCTCTCTCCCTTTGTTTCGGTTCTTCCTCGTCCCCTCACTCCCTTTGCCTCCCCGTGGTGGCCAACCTTTTCGATCGGCCAACAGGATAAATGGTCTTCGCGGAATATTTCTTCGATCTGTTCCATCAATCAAGGAATAATCAATCCCGGAAAAAAAACTGGAAACCGAACATCGATTTAAAACGGACTCACCTAGACTGATGCAAATGTTCGGAGGAGGGGACACTTCTTGGAAGCGTTGGCCACCTCTGGTCTAGACGAATGCAACAGGCCTGAATCCATATCTGAATGGACACTGGCTGGAAGGGAAACCAGAGAATAAAATAGATGAATATCAAATATTTCTCAACTGTTTCACTTTACGAATGAAACCCACAGAATTGCCACACGCAACAGGTTATTAAATCACTCCTTGCTTTCTGGTACGGTGCCTTCTCACATCATTGGGACATCCGCCTGACGCGAAAGGCGCTCTATGAATGCAAATTGTTGCGGCTCCTTTGTTGTTGAGACGCCTTGAAGCCCGGAGGGGCTGAATGGCCTCCTCCTGTTCCTATGTTCCTAAGACGAGTGTAAGGATCTTGAAATCGATACTGGTGTGACGAACACAACCATGCAATCAACGCACATCTGGATTGATCCAGATGTGATTCGAGGGCGGAACTCCAGCGTTGTGTGTGTTCGTGTGGCTTTACGCTGGTCTCCCGAAGACCTAAAGGCTGGGTGAGTTTGCTTTGTGAAACTTGCCCACTGTTCCACAACGGCCTCAATTTCCAACAGCGATTTCCCCTTGAACGACTGGGGCTCTCTCTGCTTAACTCAAGCCCGCACAACTCTTTCTGTTGCCAAATAAAATTCCACACTGGGTGGGGGTGGTGGGGAAGGGGGGGGGGAAACAAGGGGAATAGCCACCGGGGACGGGCTCAGAGTTTCAGAAGCACTTGCTGTTAAAAAATGAAAAAATAACATGACGGCAATTAAAAAACAATTTTTTCCAGCTCGGATCATTAATCACACGTAAACAGTCCATCAACTTACACCTGGGAGGCTAATGTATAAAGTCCTGATACAATTACAGCCCACCCCCTTCCCCCCCACCACCATCCCATCGCACAAGTCTGCTGGTTGGCAATTCACATGAAAAGCCTTGGAATAAGAAAGGAAATAAAAACTAGCATAAAACTCACAAGAGGCTGCTCGAATTGTCTGGTAGCGAAAAAGACGCAAGGAGAGATTTGGAGGCGGTTGATTGGGGCTTCCTCAATAGGGAGAAGGAGGGAAAACAAGAGTCTGGGAGTCAAACCAATACGAAATTCGCTGCGCTTATTATCTGGGTCAAAGTTACAGAGCAGCAAAAGTAAAGCTTTCTCTGTACAGGAACAGAATTCTGCTTTTACAGTAATTATCACAGAGACACACTGGCAGTTACTGGTTTGTTTCTTTTACTTTGGTGTTTTGTTTCTTGTGTGTGTGTGTGTGTATATATATTAAAAAATTCATCGCCTTCCAGCCATCTTATTGATGATTAAAATAATTTGGTGTTTGCTTTTTAAAATTTCCGCACAGTCTTGGAAAGCTTCCACACTCCTAAATGCTGCTCCCATTTTAGGAACCGGTTTGCAGGAACAGAGACAAACACAGGGCAGGAAAAACCCTTTGTGTTTATCCGACGAGCGAACTTTTCTCCGGACTACGTGGAACACATATAATTGTTGAACTTCTCATGGAGAACTCTAAACTCGGCTTCTGAGCGACGTGCATGTGTGGCTGGGGTTGGAGGCGGTGGTGGGTGGGGTGGGGTGTGGGGGGAGGAAAAATGTGATCACGTAATAGGAAACGGCAGGAAGGTGCGGGACTTAACTTAGAGCTCTTTCGTGGATCGCTGTGAGACGTCTCGACGACATGGTTAGGTGCCGTGTCGAATGCAAGGCTTATTCTCGTTTGAAGCTCTGCGCGGTCAGCTGTTTTCTGCAATGCCATTGAGCGCCGAAACAAGACCTAAATATCCACCTAAACACAACTTGCATTCACACGGCGTGCTTCAGTCTGGGGCAGCGTCTCGGAGCGCTCAACTGTGTCGGGAGCCTGATGTCGAGTCGGGGGTGGCGGTGGCGGTGGCGGGGGGGGGATGGGAGGGAGGAGGTGACCCTAAGCACGGTTGAAGAGGAAGGTCTTCAGTCGCGATGCAAAAGAAGGGAAGGTGGGGTCCAGGTAGAGGGATTGGGGGAGAGAGTTCCAAAGCTTCGGTGGGTGGGGAATCCGCGCCTGAACGAAGCACCCTGGACGCTGCACTGACATCTTGACTTTTTGGAAACGTCCGAGTGATTTGGGGGCTTCTTCGAATGTTGAGATTAGCAATTAGCTGCTTCGATGAGTTTCTGCGCATGGAGCACTCTCTCTGGTATTGATTATCCCGGGCGGCGTTTCTGTTTCTTGGCTGGGATTATCATCCCCCTGTAACCAGCAGTTTTCTTTCGACAAGGAGTGGGGGGCGAAGGGGGGGGGTTACATGATGAAAAATGGAAAACAGCACTTAAGATTGGCTTGGGCTTCATGTGGTTTCCATAGCGCTGGCTGAGTATTCAAGGACTCCGTGGTACAGGCAACAAGCCCCAAGCTCTCCAAATGACATCTTAAACTGTTTAAATGCTAATATACCTTGCATGCAATCTACAATATTGGAAGCTGTAGGGATCGGGAAAAGGGCTGATTTCAAACAATAATCATCAGTCTTTAAAGAAACAGCATTCTTCGGATGCTTTAGTGCCACAGGGAAGCCCCGGGAAAGAAAAAGGGGAAGGAAAAAAAGCGTACATTTTAAAAAAAAAATGTTATGACTTTTAAAAGATTAGGAATAACATTACTTAAGGAGACACTGTAATCTTTCTCCGAGATGCCCACAAGCACAAACTCACTCACAGTTCCGCTGGTGTATAACACACGCTCTGTGATTTATTATTATTTTCTTTAATCATAATTGCACCGTTTTCTTTTAATAAAATGGAGGAAAGAACCAAATGGATTTGAGTTAGCGCCGACTTAGAATTCCGTGCTCCATTCAGCTCTCCGCTCCCACCCACTCCTCTTGATCACACACAGCACGTTCGCGTGTTTGTTGCTTCTTAAAATTGTGGAGTCCTGAGGCTCAGTGGTTAGACCCCTCGCCTCGCAACCGAGAGGACCCGGGTTCGATTCCCGGGTGGGTCAGGGGCAAAACCTTAGGCAAGTTTCCTTACTCTACACGTCTCTGTTTACCTGACAGTAAGTAGGAACCCGGTTGTTGGTCAATTGGCGGATGGCTTTTCCGGGGAGTAATAATCTCTTTAAAAATAAATGATGATTTGGTCACTCAATCCGCGACTGTTTGTGGGGACGTTGCTGTGCGCAATTGGCTGCTGCGTTTCGCCCACAAAATACACAGTCACTTCACTTTACGGTATCTCCTGTGAAGCGCTTTGAGACGTCTCAAAGACGTGATAAGGCGCTGTATCAAATGCGAGGATTATTATTATTATTATTATTATTATTATCATCACGCAAATTACAAGACTGTCTGAAAGCCGTTGAGCTGTGCAGCTCAGATCGTGTCTCAAGAACCCTTTGTGCACTTTTACCCCGGAAACAGGAGCACGGCAGTACGCAAAACAGAAGAGAGCTTTGCAGCCGGAGTAATAATAAAACCAAACTAACCGGCAAAGGGATTAACTGTGGCAGACATTTAAACGCTCCAACCTTTGCCGAGTCCAGTAAAGCAGAAAAAGCCAGTGAAAGTAACTGGGATAAACTGGCTCCAAGTAAAGTACCGGTCGCCATAATAATAATTCTAATAATAATCCTTGCGTTCGAGACAGAGCCTTCGCCCGTTTTTTGAAACATCTCGAAGCGCTTCACAGAATACACTGCAAAGCGTAGTGACTGTGCATTTTGTGGGCGAGACGCAGCAGATGCTTAAAGTCTTTAAAAAAATTAAAAACACAGCGCATTAAAGATACGCGTCTCCAAAAGCACACAGTGACTACACTTCACTATCAGTCCTGCAAAGCGCTTTGAGGCGACCTCTCGATCTATCAAACTATATCAAACCCAGGGAATTATAACTATATCAAAAAGCAATTGGCCTGCAATGGTTTAAATATCAGCGAGCTAATTACCCGCAATTACAGAAAGCACTGAACTGGGTTCTGTTACAGCTTACAAATAAATGTATTCCCCGTCTCTGACAATGGGCTCTTTATAGTTAGCAATTAAAACGCTGTACATAGCAGATCGGAGCCACAGCCAAGGCTTGCAAAAGGAAGAGAGTAATTGGCAGAGGGAAAAAAAATCGCAACCGCAAGTGGAATTAAATATAATTTAAACCAAATACTCTTTCGCTTTACTACGTTTTTAACGCAGTTTACAAATTGCAGTTTACGAGATGTGTAAACAGCCTCGTCTGTATGAAGAAAAAGCTCACTGTGTAGCTGAGCAAGTGCCAAACCCACATATTTTAAATGATTCAAAGCCTCTGATTGCTTTTAGGCTTGTATCAAAAGGCACTGTTTAGCTTTCGTCGCTTTAAAAGCGCTAATGACTTTCTGAAGCTATTTCCCACTAACCTTTCTTCTAACGTTCATTCTTTCTTTATTCCCCCGCCCGCCCACCTCCCCCCACCACCCCCACCCCACCAACACCCAAGCAACGCCAAGTTGGCAAGCCCTAATATACAGCCTTTGATTCAGCTGAAGAGCGAGTCTGGATCTCACCTTTGGGCGAGGGAAATGAACAGATGCGATCAAGTGTTAACTTTGCCTTCAGATAGTTGTAGCGTTTCTCTCTGAATGGGGAGCTCTGTCAACGACTGTTTTACGGCTTCAATGGCAAATATGACGTCCATTTGAGTCGCACAGGGCATTGCCTGGCTACACTGCCTCAGGCTGACAGTCCAACCAGGAAAGCCACTAAGGGATGAGATGCTAAATCCAGGTCCTGCCTGTAGCCTATTCAGGTTAAACATTAACGTTAAAACGCTAACGTTAAAGATACCCACCAAGGGCACTTTTGGAAAAGAGTAAGGGAGTCTCTCTCCCTGTCTCTCGCGCTCTCCCCCAGTGTTTGTCTCACAATCCTACAGGTAGAATTGGTCACTCATTTCATGGCTGTCTGTGGAACGTCGCTGTGTGCAAATCGGTCACACCACTTTAAAGTAAACCCCGTAAAATATTCCCGCTGATGTGAAAGGAGCTATTTCCATTTCTCTAAACGTTCTTCCCCAAACATTTCACCAACAGTCAATGCACATTACAGTATATTCTGTGAAGCGCTTTGAGATGTCTCAGCAACTTGGTAAGGCGCTGTATTAAATGTAAGGGTTATTATTATCATCATAACAACGTGCGGATCTCTCAAAATGCCCTCTCCATCATCCTGCAGAACATACCAGTAAATTCAGACTCTGTTATTATTACAGGGCTAGACTCAAGCCTGATGTTCGATGGTGTTTTATCACTGCGAAACTGGTATTTTATGATGCATAAAGTGAAAGTGAGCAGAACAAGCCTGTAGAGTAATCCACGACTGCTTATGGGACACTGCTGTGCGCAATTGGCTGTCGTGTTTTGACCGCAAAATATACAGCCATTTACTTTACAGCGTATCCTGTGAAGCGCTTTGAGACGTCTCGAAGATGTGATAAGGCGCCGTATCAAATGCGAGGATGATTATTATTATTATTAGAGTAATTAAGTGATACATTAACTGTTGCAGTAATGTACAGATAGCAGAATTATAAAGCCTAGTCCTGTGACTCTCTGCATAAACTCGCTTTTAAACACCAATTTAGTTTCATACACAAGTGGGCACGACAGGCAAATTGCGAAGAGGTGAATTAAAGCGATGATATTACATTACAATAAGTGATAAACACTCTGTCACCAGTTCCTTTGGCTTTGAGGCTAAAAGCACAAAGTTGGCATATTGATAACTTCTCTGTTTGTTTGAAAGCTGAATTCATTCGGGGAGAGGGGCAGGTGGGCGGGCGGGGGGCGGAGGGAGAGTGGGGGGGCGGTTTGGGGGGAGAGAAGGAGAGGAGGGGGAAACAAATGCACAAGTTTATTTTCTTTTTAAGCAGATTCTTAATCACTGCTCACAAACAGGACTGGGCTAGTTTGATTATAAGGCGAGTTGCTATCTGCTATCACTGGCAATCACGACCGAGGATATTCTGGTTTACACGAGTAGAGACGGGTTACGCTCAATTTCCCTCAGATGAACGACGGGCATTGCTACAGTCCTGCGTCTGATATATCTTTGAAATATATTTTTGACGTTTGCAAAGCGGCTGCTTTAAACATTTCCCCGGTAAAGGGGTGGGGGGGCGGGGGCGGAAACACCACAAGGAAGAACGACACACTTGCACTTGGGTCGCACCTTGGACATGGGATGGACAGAGTAGCCGTGTGCAACAGCTGGAAACTCGAGATGAATTGTAAGACAAGGAGAGAAGGTGCGAGGCAAAGGGATTTGAGGAGCGAGCCCCAGAACTGCAGGGTATTGATGTTAGCTCAATAATTGGGATTATTTCAAACATACCTACCACCCCCTTTCAACAGAAATCACTGAGGTCAAGTTCACCCTATTCCGAAAAGATAGACAACAGCTTCTTGTTCAAACCGCCACAATTCAGGTATAATTCAGGCCTCCCAGCCTTGCCCATTAATCATCCGTGCCAACGCATATACCATTAACTCCTTTTGAAACCTTAGACCGGTTTCCAGCCCAAAAGCATTCAGCGTTCTTTAAAAGGGTGACGGAAAGAAAACGTGGTACGCTAAATTAACAAACGTTTTCTGCATCAGTGGATGTCAATCTTCCGTGCCAGTAAAATGTCTCTCTTTCAGGTACAATGGGACGAGTCATTACTGGATACCATTCCCAAATGAGAACTGAAGGCTTCCTGCTCCTTTTCCTTGTGTCTCATTAGCCACATTGTCCATTTCCCCGTGTTTATGTTACTTTTTTTGAAAAAAACAGTCATTTAGCCTGACTCAGGTATGTAGCTTGACAGAGGCTTTTATGAAGCGTTAGGGCAAGATAAATGTAAAACTCAGGACCCTGGATTCTCAGGTGGACGTCAAAGATCCCATCGCACTATCGGAAGACACAAGGGAGTTTCTAGCCAACAACCTTCCAGGTGAGAGCAAAAAATTACATATTCACTTTATAGTCTTGCACAAATTGTGCACAAGGGTTTGCCTACGAGTTTGCCTTGTGGAGTCCTGCAGTGTAGTGGTTACAGCACTCGCCTCGCAAGCGAGAGAACCCGGGTTCAGTTCCTGGGCAGGGCAAAACCTTACGCAAGTTTCCTTGCTCTACACGCCTCTGTTTACCTAGCAGTAAGTTGGAAACCGGTTGTTAGAGGCATGTGGAGTGAGGAAGCTTACCTAACAAAACAGACAGAAAGAATTAAAGTGTGCGTGAATGAGTAAGGGAGACGGAGGGAGAGTATGTGAGAGAGATGGAGAGAGAGTGTGTGTAGTGTGTATAGAAGGGGCAGAAAGAGTGAGGGGTGCAAGAGGGAAAAACAGAGTGGCACAGAAAGAGAGAGAAGGCCGCACAAAGAGAGTGTGTTTAAGAGAGCGAGGTATAGAGTGAGAGAAAGAGCAAGTAAGAGAGAAAGAGAGAGATGAGTTAATGTTTTGGGTGTGACCCTTGGTCAGAAGCTCTGCTGACAGATAAGGCCAATGCTAATTATCGCTCATTAGGAAGGGGGAATCACAAGAGTGACAGAAGGCAAACAAAAAGTGGAGTCCTGTAGCTCAGTGGTTAGAGCACTCGCTTTGCGAGCGAGAGACCTGAGTTCAATTCCAGGCAGAGGGCGAAACCTTGGCCAAGTTTCCTTACTCCACACAGAGCCTAATAATAATCCCTCCAAATCCAACAACAATAATAAATGGGTCATTTTCAATCTACGACTGTTTGTGGGACATTGCTGTGCGCAATTGGCTGCCGCGTTCGCCCACAAATATACAGTCAATTCACTTTAGAGTGTGTTCTGTGAAGCGCTTTGGGACGTCCTCCCGACGTGAAAAGCGCTATATCAAATGCAAGGATTATTATTATTTATTTAAAAAGACACACAAGGACAATGCAAATGCGCCAAAGAGACAAGTGTGAAGTGCTGCTCGGTGGAAAGAAATACACTGTGGGAGTCCTGTAGAGTATTGGCTGGATCATTCGAATTACAATAAAATCCTGGGGTAAAACGACTCACTTGAAAGTTTTGTTTAAAAAATTCTTGTCTCAAAGTCGTGATAAGGCGCTATATCAAACGCAAGGGTTATTATTATTATTATAATAAGACTTTCATCCACACAATACACAGTCAATCAATCCACTTTACAGTATATTCTGTGAAGTGCTTTGAGACGTCTCAAGGCGCTATATCAAACACAAGGTCTTTTATTATTATTTAGTATTGTCTATTAATCTTAACTCGGTCAACAAAAAAAAATGCATTTAGTAACCGCGTTGAGTGTTACAACCTGGGTCTGGGTTTAGGCTGAGGCTGTAGGGTCCAAACTCCTTCCAACAAAAGGTTTCTTTCATGGAGCTAAATCTCCCATTAATGACCTTGCTATTAGTTGATGTTATGAACTTTGTCCACCAAAGGCAGCTTCAGCTAAAGAATGTGGCCCTTGTTGGCTCTGTAAGACATCACTTCAAAACCAACGCCAACCAGGCTGCAGGGCTCAGCTGCTCATATTATTTTTAATAATAATAATAATATCCTTGTATTTGATACAGCGCCTTATCACGTCTTCGAGACGTCTCAAAGCGCTTCATAGAATAAACTGTAAAGTGAATTGACTGTGTATTTTGTAGGCGAAACGCGGCAGCCAATTGCGCACAGCAGCGTCCCCACACACAGTCGTGATCGATTGACCAATTTTTTGGGGGGATGGGGGGGGGGGGTGAGGGGAAAGAGATCCGCCAATCGTTAAACAATGTGCAACAAATGGTGTCACTGACATGCCAGTCGGTGGAGGCTATGGATTGCATTTTTATTCTCTCTGTCGCGCACAATTTATCACTCCTGCGTTTTGCTCGACAATCGGAATACGTCTGGAGGAAATGGTCCAGAATGTAGCTTCGCAATCAAGGCTGGGAAGCTAGACAGTAGCCCTCATGCTAAATAAATCTCCTTCGAAACAAAACACACCACACGCATGCACGCGTCCGTGCACACAAACATCCTGAGCTTTATGTGACTGTGGGCTTGTGAGCGAGTCAGTAACGGTTCCGAAAACACAATGATTACTGAGCAATATACAGGCACTTTGGGCTCCAGGGATAAAGCTACTTCATTTAGGGCATTCACATAGACGGCACATTGGATCAGTTACTGCCTGCACGCTCCCTTAGCCCCTCACCAGTCTTTTAATCCCAAACAAGTCGTGCTCTCTATACCAATTCATTTCCAGCACAAACATTAACATGACAAGTCTCGGTTTATAAATGTAGTGGCGGAATCAACTGTTACGGCTTATTACCATGTGTTCCACGAAAACACAGGAGTGAGTGAATGAGTGAAGGAAAAGGGTATAGGAAGGAAGGAAAGAAGGGAGGGAGTGGGGGAGGCAGGAATGAAATTAGACAAAACGCAGATAACAACATCTGATGGTCTTATACTTTGGGATTTCCCCGCACACTGCTGGGTTCCTATCGTCGATGAAGTGTCAGTTACACTGAATGGTGGCACCACTAACTCAGTGCATTGGCCAGACCGTTCTTCCATGGGTAGTCGGAGACTCTGTAGTGTTGGAGGTGACCGTAAACCAAGGCCCCAGTTTCCAGATCAGGTGAATGTCAAAGATAATAAGCTAACAATAATAATCCTTGCATTTGCATTTGATCCCACAACAGCATTGGAAAAGAGAAGGGAGGTTTTCTCTCGCGCACCCGGTGTCCTGGCCAACAAGCCCCCACATAAAATCGGTCACTCACTCACTCACTCACTCCGTGGCTGTTTGTGGGACACTGCTGTCTGCAAATTGGCTGCTGTTTCTGGCTGCAAAGCACACGGCAATTACTCACGAAGAGCTTTGCGATGTTTCACCATCATAAGCGCTACATCAAACTTAAGAATATTATTATTATTAATAATAATCCCCAAACAGATGCCCTCCTGATAAAGCACGGCCTGCCATCTGTTCCCCACCTCTTTACAATGCCAGCTGTACAAATGTTGCCTGTGCTTTAGGCAGGGAATAAATTGCTGTCGTTCGAAGGCAACTCGCAGAAAAATATAGAAACCATTACAAGCACGAGTTCGAAAGTGACTAACCTTTCCTCTTTCAAAGTGGGTGGCCTCATGTCAAGATGATGTGGAAAGTGGTGTAATAGCAGACAATTAAACCCGAATCTGGAAGCATTTTTTAAAACTTCTCCTTAACATGGATATGTGATCGAACAACGCAACTATCTGTAATGAGAGTGAGGGCAAAAGTACTTTCAGTGGCCAGCAATTATTGTCAACACACAGTTGCAGTGAATTGGCTACTCAGGTTAACAGCCCAGGCCTCCTCTTTCCAACCCCCAGCTCTCCAGAAAAGAAAAATGGCTGACCGCTCCACCACAACCTAACGCGTAGCTTGAATTGCTATGAAACTTGTTGGGCCAAACGTTTATTGGGTAGGGATTAGTCTGTGGCTTGTGGTCAAAAGCTGGGTATTCTGTCTACCACCACATAGTTATGGTAATAGACCTTGCAATTGGAAACACGTCGAGAGGACATCTCAAAGCGCTTCAAAGGATGTACCGTAAAGCGTAGTGACTGTGTGTGTTTGTAGGCAAATGCCATTTGCACCCATCAACAGCCGTGGATCGAGTGACCAATTTCGAAGGACGGTGCCTTCGAAAAAGCAACGCTGCCACCAGCACTGCACTGGTGTGCCACTGGCTGCTGCATTTCGCCCACAAATTACAGTCAATCCACTTTGCCGTGTATCCTGTGAAGCGCTTTGGGACGTCTCAACCGTGTGATAAGGCGCTATATCAAATGCAAGGATTATTATTATTATTTTATTGGCAAGTGGTGTTGGGACACCTTACCTGAGCTGGGGACCAGGTTAGAGTCAAACCTCAATAAAACACTGAGAGATTAAGACAGGACCACCTGCTCCTCTCCAACAATCAGCGCTGGTCTGTCTCTCTCTGTCTCTCTCCCCCTCCCTCTCTCTTACACCTCCGCTCAGCCATGCAGATTGAGAAACAGCGGAAACAAACCAGCCAGTAACCACAGACCACATCACAGAACAATACTGGATAGTTATGTGTTAACCATGCGTACCTACTTCCCCCTCGTTCCCCCACCCAAAAAAGACCTAAAACGTGCCTTTAACTTGAAATGTTTATGGCGCCACTACGTTTGCGTGCAACGTATAAGAGGAGCGAGCAGCAGGAAGCTCCGCAGAATTAACTAGAGGTTAAATTCTACCTAAACCACTGCGTCTCAGCGTGCATCGCACAAGGCAGATCAGAGGGATGACTTGTGATGACTTGTAGATGGAGACTAAGAGGCAGGAGGCAAATGAGACTTGGCATTTGGTGATGATGTGCTTACATTACTTCTCTTCTGCTGTCTAATTGATTTCACTGAATACATCTGATACTTCGATTCTTTCCCTAAGCGAGTGGACTGTGCAAAAACACATTCCTGACCCCCCCAACCACATACCACCCCCCCCCCCCCCGAAGAAGTGAGCCGCGAGCTTCATTCACATCCCACAGGCAACCCAACAAGAATGTGTGTGTGTGGGTGGGGGGGGAAGAGAACATTATAGCACTGGCTAAGTAAAAAATCACTATAACCCAATTCTAACTGACGTGTTGACAGTTGGAGGTTTTATTTACAAGTGCACACACTGCCCGTCCAGGACCTGAGCGCAGCCAACACGGAGAAACGCAATTAGGTTGGATTTATTTACAAAGGAAGAGAGAGAGAGCGCTTTTAACTCACGCACATCCAGACTTTTTGCCTTAAGCCCTGGGATAGGGATTTTTTTTCTGCCCCCCACCCTCCACCATCATCAACAAAGCTGTTCCCTACTCAGTTCTTCTCAGAGAAGAGTCAGAACGATTCCCTTTGGCACGTGAACTTAGAAAACGCATTGTTGCTAATTGTGATTAGACTCGGATTCTGAGATCATGGGAGTGAAGGCAATTATGTTTGTGGGGACACAGATTATCCCTGGATGACTGCCAGCAAAGTTGTGTGTGTGTGTGAGTGAGTGAGTGAGTGAGTGAGTGAGTGAGTGAGTGAGTGAGTGACTTTGTTTGTGTGTGTGTGAGAAAGTATATGCTTATGTAAGTTGCGTCGAAAAAAANTTGCATCAAAACAGAGGAAATCAATAAAGACCCAGTTAGACGCGGATTTGGCAGCTTCACTTGAGGGGAGACAACAACAACAACTTGCATTTAGGAACATAGGAACAGGAGGAGGCCATTCAGCCCCTCGAGCCTGTTCCGCCATTCCATAAGATCATGGCTGATCCGTACCTCAACTCCAATTACCTGCACTTTGCCTCATATCCCCAATCCTGATTTACACAGCGTCCTTCACACTGGGCAGAGTCTCAGATCGCTTAACAGTGGCGAAACCTGATGCCTCGCTGGGGAGGAGGGAGGAGGTGACTGTAAGAGGAAAGTCTTCGGTTGTGAGTCGACTAGACTCCCTGTTGGACGGACGGGCTAGTGTGAGACTCTGCCCCCCACCCCCCCACTCCCCCCTCCCTCCCTTTTTCTTTCTTTTTTGTTTGTCAGTTGAACAAATCTGCAGCGCGGCGAAAATTGTTAAGTCTTTAATAAGCAAAAGCACAGCTGCCTTTTAGATAACAGCCACACAGAGCGTTTATCTTAAACAGCACAGCTGCCCTGCCAGAAAAAAGGGACCCACAGCATGAACGCATTTGTCTGGTTAACTTCAGGGCTCGACTATCCGTCAGGAACCAGAGAGAAATTGAATGACATTATTCAAAACAATGAGCTCCAAAACAAGCAGTACCTGCTATTAATTCCGCGGCCTTAAAAAGGAGAATAATTTGGGTCCTGAAAGCATGATTGATGATCGATTGATTTCCATTAGGGGCTTGCGTTTGGGAAACAACTGATAAAATATCACTCTACGTATAGACACGGCAGGACTGATCGTGCCGGGGTACGAGTTACTTTGCAATCGTTTCAGTTGTCACGGAGCACACTGGATTCAGTGCCTCTTGAGACTGCGAGACGGGACATTTTTCGAGTGCACGGCTGTTTGTTCTACAACGCAAAGCAGCTGCCAAGTGCGACAGGTAGCCTGTCACGACACTTCACAGCAAAATCCTGGGAAGCACTTTGTGACGTCTCGATGACACGAGAAGGTGCTACATCCAAATGCTTTATTATTGTTATAATATATAATATGAGAAGAATATGGTCAACTGTGCACTATTTCTTGTGCTAATTAGAAAAGCAATCAAACCTCTGCAACCAGAGTAGGGGAATATGTCACACTTATCTGCCGTAACTAAGATCCAATCGCATCTACAGTCACTACACTTTACAGTATATTCCGTGAAACGCTTTGAGACGTCTCAAAGGCGCTATATCAAAGGCAAGGATTATTATTATTATTATCATTCCAACAGGATCCTTATCAAGAAATCCCAATTAAGAAATGCTTAAAACCCCTACATTTCAGTAGGAGGGCAACTTGAACTTTGTCGATTTTTTTTTATCGGGGGGGAAAAAAAAAGATCAGTTTGATCATCAAATGTCACCACTGTGGGAGGATTTGATAACTTTTTTTTTTTGGAAACACTTTCCAAGTAAAGGTATTTTTTTCCTCTCTCTTGACTGAACGGGTTTTTAATTATCAAGATTACCAACAATTGGGTTTTTGGCAGTGATTAGCGAGTAAATACGGCTGATGAAACTTGGGAACTGCCAAGCGACATTAGGTTTAGTGTTTCTAACCTCCTGGTCATTCTGCAGATGTCAACCCTTTTTAAGTACGAGTCCTAATTTCTGCAATTAAAGCCACCGTTATTACTTCCTCGACTCAAATTAGGAACCTAAACCACTTGCCGAAATGTAAGTACGAGTTGCTTCCTGAGCATTTGACGGCTCTAAAACCGACCGTCATCTGAAAAAAAAAAACCCGAGTAACGTTGTAAGCAGCAATCCGACTCTTTAAAATCCTCGTGCCGCCTCACTTTGTCGGTTAGATAATGATGGATACAATCAGCCTTATCAATGTGGGACTCGTTTGTTGAGGGATTGGACCGTGGGTGAGGTTGGAGAACATATGAGAGCAATCCAAATGCATGACAAAGTGCAGACATAACAGGCCACTCAGACACTTGTTACAAGCACATAAACACTTGTTGCGCCCAGATTTGAGAGCAGCAGCTGAAAATTAGCTCAGTGCAAAAGCTTGGGCCAATCTGTCAACCATCAACTGCTAATTAACCATTTACTCGCCAGACGTCTTGTCGAACAGAAAACGAGAGTCAAAACAGTCTGATCGGCATCAACTGCGGTGCAATGGAAAAGTTGCAGCCCTGCAGTCTTGAAACGGGGATGGGGTGGGTGGGGGTGTGGGGCGAAGGAGGTACGTTTGACGTTATACCACGCACTGAGCCGTTTGATCAGGGCTCTGATTTGACTTGTATCTTGGTGCTCATTTTGGGCACATTGGGTGCCCTCAACAACGACAAGATCACAAGGGGGGTTTGGGGGAATAAGACCCTTCGATCTACCTGATCTCGGCTTTCCAGAATGCCCTCTCCACTGGCTTCTCATTCCTGCAGCGAGTAGCCTCTTACACCAAACCCACTGTCCTGTCCTGGCTTTGGACACCCTGGATAAGTTGTCATTAGGGTTGAAAATATAATTCGAGGTTGACTTTCTGTAACCCTCAGTTGGAACAGCTTTGATGGGCTGAATGGTCTGTTTCTGTTCTCCTCTATTCCTAACCTGTCAATAGCAGGATGCTGCACTGTGTGAAGGGCGCTGTATAAATACAAGTTGTCGTCGTTATCAAGCATCTTGTGCACCTGCACATTCCCTCTGAGATGGTGGCTTTTTGAGGATAAGAAACCCTAATGTACCTTGTTGATTGTCATCCTGTGATCCCATGTATTTCAGCCAACCCAGGTGGAACTCCGAGACTTTTTAAAGCTGTTAAAAGGACCATCACGTCTCACAGATAACCAAAGGAATGAGGAAAACTGGAAACGTACCTGAGGAATATATTTCAGCACTGCTATTCGAGACTCCACCAAAAGGTACTGACAGACAAATTCAGGTTTGTACAAGGAATTGTCTGAAACAATGAATAAGAGTTTGTAAGACTTGTTCTGTGACATTTAAAAGACGTACAAGCACGGAGACTCTTTTTATTTGAAAAACAAAAGCTTTGAGTTGTGTTAGAGTCTATACACCTCACAGGTGCTGATATGGATATTTTTTCCAGTGCCTGAATCCGGCGGACAGAACCAGAATGGAGTTGCGGTCAAAATAAAGATCTTTCCCTTATTTCTCTTGAGTTTCTTCCGGTGTCCTGGCCAACGATTCCTGGCTTCCAAACCCCCACCCTCTCCCCTTCAATAAAATTGTTCATTTACTTCCAGGTTGTTTGCGGGGAGGGGGGGACATTGCATTGCGCAAATGCAAACTTGGCTGCTGTGTTCATTCATTCTCCTGCAAAATATACTTGCAAAGAACACTTTATTGCGAGAGGACCTGGATTCGATTCCCGGGTGAGGCAAAACCTTCGGCAAGTTTCCTTACTCCACACCCCTGTTTACTTAGCAGTAATTATGAACCCGGTTATTAGTCGATTGTCGGATCGCTTTTCCGGGGGGTAATAATCCCTTAAAAATATATATTTGGTCACTCAATCCATGACTGTTTGTGGGGACGCTGCTGTGCGCGATTGGCTGCCGCATTTTGCCCACAAAATATACAGTCAACACACTTTACAGTACATTCGGTGAAACGCTTTGAGACGTCTCGAAGATGTGATAAGGCACTATATCAAATGCAAAGATTATTATTTTTTTATTATAGCTGCCGTGTTCATTCGCCTACAAAACAGATTTGCAAGAATCGCTTTCTTTCTTTATGATTTATTAACAGCGCCTTGGGGCATCCTCCTGATGTGAAAGGCGCTACACAAATGTAATTTGTTGTTGTTATTTACACTTGGTAAACGAGGACCTTGTGATTTTGCAAGCGACGGGGATTGTATTTCGCTCCCGTGGCAAAATACAAAATACAAATAAATTTGAAATCTCTGAAAGCACAGCGAGCGCCGCTCCGCAAAGCAGACGTAAACAGTTCTGTCCTCGGCTATTATTACGGGACCGTAAATTAAAATTATAAGCAAACACCGTGGCTTCATTTTCACAGAGACAAACATCTTTTTTTAATATATTTTTATAAATGAATTGTGGGCTCGGTGCAGTTTATAAGGAAGCTGTAACATGCTACATGGGAACACTGTGCAGATTTGGGTTTTATTGGCTTTGACTATGTAACCATGGGAGACCCAACAATGAATAAATGCCTTTTATCCCTTCTTTTTCCTACCCAGCGCAGTTGAACCCTAATGGAACGGCAAATGGGTTTGCCCGGAATGGTCACACTTGGGTCGGGCGGTTTATTAACTGTGCGTGGTCGCGTGTGTTATTTTTGTTTAAAACTTAACAATTTGTAATGTTCGTAGCGCGGCTGGTTTAATGGATCAGGTGGAAAATAAAGTCAACTCATTGAGAAAATAAAGTCAGCGTTTTGTTTTCTCAACGGGACTTGGCTTCGGAGCCCGGTTTACAGACTTTACGATCCACTGCCTGAAAGGGTGGTGGAAGCTGATGCGAATCTACTTTCAAAGGGAGTTGGATAGCGACTTAAAAAAATGAAAAATTTGCAGGGCTATGGGGTAAGAGCGGTGGGGGGGTGGGGGGGGGGGGGGAGACTGGTTGATAGCTCTTTAAAAGAGCTGGCACAGGCACAGTGGGCCGAATGGCCTCCTTCTGAGCTGTAAAATTCTACGATTCAATTTTATGATTCTACGATTGTCGACCAGGACAGCGAGAGAAACTCAGTTAAACAACTAGAGGGGGCGGGGAAGAGAGTAAAACCAAAATAAATAATATTGGGGTTGGGATTATATATTTAAATGTTACGCCTGGACAAGAATGGGATAAGGAAGTGATTTTGCTACGTTGGAATTTCATGCTCGAGTCAAGATCATGGTTACACACGGTGAACGTTTATCTGAGCTTCACTGAAACCTAATTTTTCAACGACTTAAACTAAACGTTTTTGAGGATTTGCCATTAGATTCACCCCCCCCCCCCCCCGGCCACCATTCCAGTTCTAATTAATTGGCTAATTCTTTGTTGATTACAAGGCATTCTGGAGGAGGTGGGGAGGGAGACGAACTGCAACGCTTGCCCCTGAGACAACACTTTAACGTCATTTATTTGTAAAACGGTTGTAAAACGCTCCGAGACATTTCTCTTCCGCGAAAGGTGTTGTTGATACAGCATCTTGCACGTGGCGGGGGGGAAACGTCTTGTAGCGCTTCACAGGGAGAGTGGAGTGACTGCGTGTTTGTAGGCGAACGCAGCAGCCACCTTGCACACAGCAATGTCTAACGAACAGCCAACGGATGCCTATAATAATAATATATAATAATTGGAGAAGGGAGTTTCTGCTGAGGTCCGAGCCAGCGATCGGCCGGTGCGATGTGATCGGAGCTCGTCCCAATCAGATTTCTTAATTTCTTAAGAATTGAACAAAATTGAACCGTTAGGATTCCTCCGCCCAGCATCACTGTAGAGTCCTGGAGTGTAATGGTTAGAGCACTAAGTTGGGTGGGGAAGGGGTGGAGGGGGGAAGGGTGTCTTACCCTCTTGATTTCCCTCACTTCCTATAGGGAAGCACCTGGCTGCCCCCGTGTGCGCCCAAAGTATCCGCAAATATAATCTGTCAATTGTGTGTGTGCGTGTGTGCGCGCGCGTGTGTGTGTGTGTGTGTGGCAGGGTGAGGTGGGTGGGTTTGCGTGCTGGCGGGGCGGGGTGGAGAGGAGTAAAGAATTAAGAGGTTTAATATGCCCTCTGATTGATTTTGGGGGGGGGGGGGGAATTGAACTAAAAAAAAAACATTCAGAGCGAAAGAGAGGGGAAAAAATTCATAAGTGCAAATGTTTCCAAATGGCCCACCCCCTCCACCCCCCAAAAAAAAACACGCGCGCGCACACACAAAAAAAATAATAAAACTCTCAAGCTAATCACTCCGAGAAAAACAAACGGAGGGTAGATTGAGCGTCTCGCTCGTAGCCTGCAGTTGTTATTGAAGAAGGAAGGGATGTCCGTAGATTGCTAAGTGAAATCAGTCCCACTGCAATTACACTTTACTGAAGCATACACTCAATACATCGTGCCAAATTGGGTAGATTTGAGCAATTTGACTTCCTCGCCGAAACCCTGGGGACCCTTTTGAGAAAGCACAGACTGTTTACAAACAGGCCCAATGCCTCCAGAAATTAGGAACTAACTATCTACAGCGTTGCCACCAGCACAGCGACCCACACCTGCTGAAAGGGCTCTGCAGTCATTTTTGGGGTGGGGGGAGAACGTGTGTGTTTTTTTTTCCCCCACCCGTTGGAAATCGCGCGAGCTCTCGTTCTGCCGCTCGCTGGAGGCGGATTGTCAGATTCCTCCCGTTACTTACGTCCTGGGGGTTGGGGTTGTGTGGGGGGGGTTGGGGTGGGGGGTAGGTGTGGTGGTGGCTTGGGAATGTTTGGCTCCGCGCTGTGCTGTTTAAGGACATGGCCTTGTAAAATTTTGCGCGGAGCAGCAACAGCAGCCTCTCTGGGCCAGCAAACCTCGGCTGTAAAACATCAAGCACTTTCACTCTCCCTCTCATTGAAGTTAAAATTCGGACGGTAGAAACATATCGGGAGAAATTCTGCTGGGCCCTTTGTGAGGGCTGGCCACCCACACACACCCCCGCCCCCCCCCATCATCCCCACCTCCCCCGTCACCCTCCCCAACAACAACCCCCACCCACCCCACTTGCCCCGTTACAATCTTGTTCAACCAAAAGGTGCTGCACGTGACAGTCAATGGAATTTTTACCCTTCCTTTACCCACCCATCATGTTGTAGTTCTCTCGCCTCCGAGTCAGAAGGTCGTGGGTTCAAGCCCCCACTTTGGGACTTGGAATCACAACGTCTAAGCTGACGTTCCAATGCAGCGCTGGGGGGTGGGGAGGGGAGGGGGTGTTGATTGTTGGAGATGCCGTCCTTCGGATGAAACCTTAAACCGAGGTCCCCGTCTGCCTGTTCAGTTGGATGTTAAAGATCCCGTGACGCTATTCTCCTGGTGTCCTGGGCAACCACCCCCCAGATAAAGTTAGTCACTCACTCCTGTTTAAGGGACAATGTTTGCGCAAGTGGCTGCCGTGTTTGCCTACAGTACAAACGCTCTGTTTAACAGTAAATCCTGCAATGCACTTCCCGATGTCGTTTGATAAGGCGCTACACCAAATGCGAGGATTATCAGTATATTATTATTATCATTAGATTATGAACATGTGATGGAGGCTCATCCCGGCAAGGAAGAGGAGGCAAAGAAGGGCTAATGGCTTGAGATGTGGAGCAGTAGAACCTCAGGTGCCAGTGGAGGATACCAAAAAAACAAGCGAGACCTTTGACCAGGGCAGGGGCATCGCATTGAAGCCGGCAGGACAGACTCGATTAAAACGTGCGCTGAATATAATAATAATCCTTTGATATTGCGCCTTATCACGTCTTCGAGACGTCTCACAGAATATACCGTAAAGTGTAATGACTGTACATTTTGTGGGCGAAACGCGGCAGCCAATTGCGCACGGCAGCGTCCCCACAAGCAGTTCGTGGATTGAGTGACCAAATTATCATTATTATTATTTTTGTTGAAGGGATTGATCCTCGAAATCTGGCAACATCTCAGTGGCCTTATACTTAATGTGTGGCACCGCTCTCCTGGTGAATCACTCGATGCAGCCTCCTCTCCCCTCTCTTCGGTTGTCTGTGCTGAAACCGCAAGCTTTTAATTTAAGAAACCTGTTAAACCACCACCAACAAAAAAAAAACCAGCCCTTCAATGTGCCAAAATAAGCAACCAGGAATTTTAACAATTCCTGCAATGCACCTTTATCCCCAACTGGTTTTTACTGTAACAACAACAATACTATCAATCTTCTTACACACGATACAGCACCTTTCATGTCAGGAGGTCATCCCAAAGTGCAGCACAGGATATACTGTGAAGTGCCGTGACCGTATTTTGTAAGTGAACGCGGCAGCCAATTTGGACACAGCAATGACTCACAAACAGCCATGGAGTGAGCGAGTGATTTTATTTGGGGGATTGTTGGCCAGGACACCCGGGAGAGAGAAACTCCCATCTTCTTTTCGAATAGCCCCACAGGATCTTTTACGTCCACCTGAACAGGCAGGAGGGACCTCGGTTTTAATGTTTCATCCAAAGGACGGCACCTCCGACAATGTGACACCCACCCCAACACCGCATTAGAGCATCACCTTAGATTATGTGACTCCCAAGTCCTAAGTCGGGGCTTCAATCCACAACCTTCTGACTCAGAAACGAGACAGCGCTACCACGGAGCCAGGCTGACACTCCACCACTGAGCCAACAAGACCGACACGCAGAGACGAGGCGGTTACCTGTGAAGGCTGCTCACGGTTACTGGAATGGGTTGACATTTCGCTCATCGGAGCACATCTGATCAGACACACCGGCCTTGCAGCTTTTAATCAACCCTGAGCTGATCACAGACAGCTGAAAGCAATACGGTGGGCTGAAAGGTTAACGGAGGAGAGTGTGTGTGTGTGTGCCAGGAATCATACTAATCAGGACATCGGCAATCATGTTCTAAGCACTGTTACAAAGCATCTCCACCACAGCCTCCCTGCATCGCCAACCCACCTTACAGACTAAGAGCAGCGCATGTTGCAGAGCACTTTTGCGAAACTTATTATTTTGGAGGCGTAAGCAAGACTGAAACGGTTACTGGCGAGGTCGTAAAGGGAGAGCCATTCTCGGCCCAAGTGGCACAAAGACACATACACGTACAGACAAAAAGACACACTCGCACACTCATAGTGAGAAAAACATAGAGGCGCGCACACACACACACACACACACACAAGCAGGTATAGACAGAGACATTGCAAGTATAGACACCCACACACGTACAGACAGAGAGACACACACACACACACACGCGCGCTCACACAGACACATGCACCCAAAAAAATTAAACGCAAGCTGTTCAATGATCCTGGTTTCCTTTTGTGAGTCTGTTGCCCAGACTTTGAAATTGAAGCGTTGAAAAATAAACACTGTTCCTTAGTAATGAAAACACCATGAACAGAACCAGGAGCCATTTCCACCGATGTCTTTCGCAATTCTTTTAAGGCACCAACGGCACTTTTTTTTTGTTTTGGGGGGGGGGGGGGGGGGGAAAGAAAAGGATGCTAGGAACGAGCAAGTCTACACATTCTTCATCCAGCTTTATAACTCAGTGTGTTCAAATTACATTTGATATAACACCCTATCACATTGCTGAGACGTCTCAAAGCACTGCACAGAATATATGGTGAAGTGGCTTGATTTTATATACTGTGAGCGAAACGGGGCACACAAGCAGTGTCGAACACAAACAGTTGTGGATTGAGTGACCACATTTTTTTCTCTGAAGGGATTATTATCCCGGAAAGCAATTCGCCAATAGACTAACAACCGGATTTCTGCTTACTGCAAGGCAAACAGAGGCGCGTGGAGTAAGGAAAGTTGCCTAAGGTTTCTCCCCGCCCGGGAATCACACCCGGGTCCTCTCGCTTGCGAGGCGAGCACGCTACACAATCTTACCGTGTGTGCGGTGGGGTGGGGTGGAGAGCAGATCTCGATGACCTGCAGCTGATCTACACGTTTCACTAATGCTCTCGACTCAGCTTCCAATCAGGAAAATCTCCTCGGGCATTTTGCTTTGTGTTAAATGGAGCGTAGAAGCTTGAGTCCGCACTTGAAATGGATAACTGCCTTTCTCTCCAGCGAGATTATCACCCGCAGCCTTTAATTAAGGAGATGTTATCAGGAGGAGTGTGAGAAGGTGTATTACTGATTTGTGTGTTGCCAACAGTAGTTGATAAGGGGACAGAGTAAACATCAAAGATTTACTGGCTGCCACAGGTGTGTGTGTGTGTGGCTGACCCTTTGAAAGCTCAATAGCCAGAGAAAGAAATAGCTCAAACTCCCAGTGTTCCAGGCTTGAACCCACAACCTTCTGACTCAGAGTATGGCAATGTCTGCAAGAAAGTGATGGGCTGACAACAGGCTAAATAATACAACAAGCAGCGTAACTTGGAAGAATAGGCAAACGTGTCAAAGACACACTGAGCTGAAATGCCCTCCCGTGCTGAAAATTCCCACGTTCTGCCTCTGACTCCATTGTGCCCCAACGAGTTGTGAACTGAGGACATCACTTTGTATGTTGGTGTGGAAGCGGCCACTAACTTATGAAAACTCCCTGTTTGACTGATGGGAGCAGGAATTGCTCAAAGCTATTAGCGAAGAAAGGGAGAGCAATTAATAATACAGTACTCACAGAGGTTAAGAGTCAAACTTGGGGCATCGGTGAACGGGTATTTTGTTGGCTGCAAAGCCCTGGGAGGAACTGTTGACATATTGTGTTTATCCCCACACACACTGTTGGTACAAGATATAATCTTCAGTAGGAAAGGGCATTGGGGCAGGGTTACTATAGACAGGAGCTCCCTAGGGGTAATTACATGCTTCTTGCAGAGGATATTGACTGTTCATACCCTGGGTTTAGGAGCAGTCAATTTAACGTATAAAAGTTATTTTTAGACGGAGAGAGATGCATAGATGGAAAGCAAAAGATATTAAAGGATGAGGAGAAAGGGCAGGGAATGGGATAAAAAAAGACGTACATACATATTATATATACAGTAAACTCCAAATAACTCGTCACTCCAAGGGAAAAGGGCTCCGTGCAAGTTATCAGGAGATTTCTGTAACTAACAATGATGGAGTTCTTATACTGAGCAGTAGAAGCCCTTTTGAATTGAAGGGCGGTAAATTCAGAAGAAATCCGCAGAAATTACTGCATCAGTGAGCGAGAAGTAAACGTATGGAACAGGCTCTCTAGGGAGACGGTGGAAGCAGAAAGTGTTCAAGCACAAGTGGATCGATTCCTGCTAGGAAATAATATCTCGGGGATACAGTATATAGTTTGGGACAGGACATGTCATGCAACTGCCAGGATGGTGGAAGGCAAACTGGATGACCTTGGTCTTCTTTCGTCTAGAAAATTCTTTGAGGAATTATGCTCTTATGGAATTATGTTCTTATGGAACAGGTTCAATGGCTGGATGGTTTTCTTGTGTTACGGATACCTATTGTAGCATCCTGCTGTTGTTTAGGGGAAAATACTTCAGGTTAAAGAACATTCATTGTGCTCCAGGATGAAATGTGCTCATTATATAACAATAATATTCCTTGCATTTGATGTGGCGCCTTATCAGGGTGTTGAGATGTCTCAAAGCGCTTCGCAGATTACATTGTAAAGTGAATTGATTGGATATTTTGCGGGCGGAACATGGCAGCCAATTGCACGCAGACAGTCCCACAAACTGTCGTGAATTGAGCGACCAAATCATTATTAACAAAAAAAGGCCCGAATGTCCTCCTCTCGTGCCGCAGTTTCTAATTTCCATGAAATGAGACTAAGAGGTGACACATGGTGGTAAATGGGTCTCAATGATTTGATGGGATCTATTTCCCATTAATGAGTTTCAGTCTGGCCAGAAATTTCTGAAATTATTCTAAGGTTACAGGTAGAGACTGGCTTCACTCAGAAACATCTTGTGTTAATCAGGTTACCTTTCAAACCAGAAAAATAAAGATCTGTAGATGCCATTAGTTTTCCGTTCTTCAAAATATTTATTTTGCTTCATATGAAGAAATAATAATACTAATAATAATGCTTGCATTTTTTGGTGCAGCGCCTTATCATGTCGCCGAGACGTCTCAAAGCGCTTCACAGGATTTATTGTGAAATGGAGTGACTGCGTATTTGTGGGCAAGTGCAGCAGCACAATTGTGCACGAGGTCCCACAAACAGCCGTGGGACGAAAGACCAATTTTACTGGCGGGTGGAAGGTATTGGCGAGGACGCAGGGAGAGATAAACTCTTCTCTTTTCGAATAGTCCCAAATTTGCAGGTATTCCTCAAAGCCTTCCTTATGCTAATTCAGCCTTGAGGAAGAATCCCTACTCGCAAAAACGTGGACGACAGAGGGCTGCGTGACTTAACGTGACTCTTTTCCACCTGAACAGCAGGCAGGACCTCGGTTTAACGTCTCATCTATGAAAAAGCATACATGCATATGACACTTTTTCAGTAGAGTGTGAATGGTTTGCACACATTTGCGAATGTGCACCGACTTAATGTTGCAGCAAGACCAACCCTGAAACACACCCATGCTGGAAACATCCATAAAACGCTCATCGAGGTATTATTTGAAACTGGAGTTGGGATTTACATAACCGAACCCTTCACAGTGTGATACAACGCGTCACCCTCCGTTGCAGATGGAACTAATCTGTCATCCGTCACACATACAAAATCATCCACGAATGAGTTACATACCACACACTCGCACACAATGCTTTTCACCCACACCTCGATCCTGACCTCAGACAAGCCTACAATGCTGTCTTTGTTGGACGTTTCATCATGCTTTCCTTCCCTGCCTCGTTCACTGATCTCTTCGTACGACAGAGTTACCCGAGGAGCGCTCAGCTCTGGATGTTCCTCCGTGAAATAAGAAAGAAAACCCATTCAAGCGAAGAAAATAATTCCCAAACCCACTCGTTAAACTCTGCTACCTGTACCTGTCGCGAACATGGAGTCCATACCATAGTAGTTAGCTCGCTTGCCTCACAAGCGAGAGGACCTGGGTTTGATTCTCGAGTGGGGAAATTTACCTCTCAGGTGCTTATCCCAGTTCCTTTTTGGATGTGTGTATCGTTCCAGCTGTAAAAGCCACCTGAGCGAGGAGATTACACCCCTAATACTTTTGCAAACAAACCTGAGTGGTGGGTTATCGAGCATTTGTATATCCCTTAACCCCCCCCCACCCCCACCTCTAGTTTTCTGACCGAGATCCCAGCAAACATCAGAGCAGCAACACAGGCCAATAAGTAATTACAGGGCGGGGAGGGAGGGGGGGGGAAAAGAGAGAAAAAATACCAATGCGATTTTCAGGTGTCTGGAACCTGTGATCCAAACTCAACCTATGTAAAGAACAACCAACCCATTGCAAATAAAATGATGCAGTAAATAAATAAATGGAACCAGATGCTTGCACTTTTGCACAATGAATCTTTGATTATCTTTGAGCCAAAGCAGTGGGCCATTATTAACCATTCAGTAAAGAACATTTTACACCTCCCTGCCTGTGAGGCACAGGGCTCATTCACCATCAGGATGCTTTTCATCACAGCCGGTCACGCTGCCCGCCTCTCAACAATAAAACACACACACCTACGTTTACAAAAAGAAGGGAAACAAAGCTACGATACCAATCAGTTGTGCGCAGGGCAAACAGACGACACGGAGATGCTCCATTATGTCACGTGGCTGACTCGTGGCGGCCCACCTTTTTTTGTGAGTAACAATTCGTTGAAGCGGGCGAAACAAATCGAGGGACAAAATTCACGGTTGCTCCTCAAAGCCGAATTAGTATCAGGAAGGCTTTGAGGAACACGTGCAAAATTTGGGGCTTCCACTTAATCAGCATCACTCACCCGTGCCCATTGAGGGCTGATCTGCACGCTTCTCACCACCAAGGACATCCACTGCATCTGCCTTCTCCCAGTCCGCTGACTGCTCGTCAGTTAAAAGGAGAATTAATAAGAAGAAGAATCCTTACATTTCATACAGCGTCGTATCACATCGTTTTGCGCAAAGCGAATTGCCTGTGTATTTGGTGGGCGAGAAGCGGAGGCCAATTGCAAGCAGCAGCGTCCCACAAACAGACGTGGATTGAGTGACCATATTTTTGTGGGGAGTAGGGCTTATTACTGTTAGGGCCTCTGCTCTGTTAGGGCCTTAAACCCACAACCTTCTGACAGTCACTGCAAAAGGAACGAGAGACACACAATAGCCCCTGAAAGTGTCGACCGAATCTTTTTTTTCTCTCTCTCGAAAACCTAAAATATTCGCCGGCTCCCGAGTCAGGTTTTATTTTCCGGCAGTTTTTTTTCAAAAAGGTTTTTTTTTTTACTTCTTCTTCTTCTTCTTCTTCAAAAAAAAACAACTCGTTTCAGGACTTTTTAAAGAAATATATACAGGGTGACCAAAACCTGGTGACACCATCACAATGTCTGGTAAGTCTTAAAGAAATTAGGATTTTTCTTTGAGACAGTAGGTTAGCTGAAAAATAAGCCCTTTTTGGTCACCCTGAATAAAACACTGCCTTCGACTGCCATTTCAGAGGCTCTCCTTTTCCTCCCCCATCGCACTGCACTTCTGGCTGCCTGATTAAGTGGTTTACCGTTTCTTTAAAAGGTTCTGTAACTTAGACTGAAAACAAATACCTCGAATCCATCACAAAACGTAAGGCGAGCCCCTCAGTAATTACCGCTTGGTGTAGCGCTTAAGGAGGTCAGCCCGCGAACTGTTAACAATGTTTATATGTAAATAAAAGAGCATCACCTTGCGTGCTCGCACTATAAGCTCGAAAAGCCCCCCTTTCCCCCCCCTTTCCCCCCCACCACCCCTCAGTCGCTAATGATGGAAAGGTTCACGACCTGCCCCAAACGTACAGGATTAGTTTCATTTCCTATCGCGAGGGAAGGCAAGCCACTGGGATTCGGCAGGCTTTGGCTCAGGCCACGGCGCTCGCGGAAAATAAGAACAGGATCCGATCAATAAATTAATCGCGACTTCACCGAGGGGACGCACTTTACATGGGTAGAAACTGTCATCAGCTTTTAGGGTAAGGGTGAGTTAGGGCAAAGTTGGACTCGGCACTGAATTAAATGATTAAATGCTTCCCATTCACAATTATTCCAGTCCAGCTCTCCCTCTCTCTCTTTCTCTCTCCACAACTGGAATGAGATTCCCCCAAGTCGGGCGGTTTCCCAGCTTGCTCCCCGCTCGCCCCCAGCCGCCCCCCTTTACCCTCCCCCCTCTCAAGCGAGGGCTTGTAACCAAGAAACCTCGCTGGAATCACGCTCCACCAAGGTTGGTAACAGTGGGACCTTAACTGCCTTCAAATTGGCTGCTGCAAGCGCTGTGAAAATCCACAAGCCAAGTGAGCCACCAAGTTTTTTGGAGCCCTCCCCTCCCCATCCCCACTCCAGCACTTCAGTGAAGCGTCAGGCCCAGGTCACCAATTCACAACGTCCTGATGTGGGACTTGAACCCACAACCAAACATAACCCACAACTGGAATGTAGTTTGTTGGCAATATATGCGCTACCAAACCACTGTGGTGCAAAGTCATTGCCTTTTTCCATCGCACCATTGAGGGAGCGGGGAGCGGTGGGGGGGGAGCCTTAATAGTAATAATCCTTGCATTTGATATATCGCCTTATCACATCATCGAGACGTCTCAAAGCGCTTCACAGAATATACTGTAAAGTGGATTGGCTGTGTATTTTGTGGGCGAAACTCGGCAGCCAATTGCGCACAGCAGCGTCCCCACACACAGTCATGAATTGAGTGACCAAAATATTATTTATTTATTTTTTGAAGGGATTATTATCCCCGGAAAGCGATCCGCCAATTGACTATCAACCAGATTTCTACTTAATGCTGAGTAAACAGAGGGGTGTGGGGTAAGGAACTTTGCCTAAGGTTTCGCCCTGCCCGGGAATCGACACCGGGTTCTCTCGAATTCGAGGCGATTGCTCTAACCACTACATTACAGGACTTCACATTGCCATTTCTGGAGCCCAGTTTGGAATTGCCTGTCTCAGTGCTTCACTATAAATGTACGATCAACAATAATATTAAGTCTCATGAATTAGCATCCTGGCACGGCGCTGAAAAAGCTGCTTCCAAGCGATGAAAGACAGCGACAGAAGTTAAACGCCACTGAGTCGCACATCTGACATCCAAACAAAATAATCTTAAGAGGGAAGAAAATTCTCCCATATGTTTGATGCAGCCTTTCTGAAAGGAAAAGCCTACATTGATTCGCATACACCTGTTAAGGATTACTACAAAAATAATTACCGAACCAGAGGCAAACCAGTGCCAGTATTTATTCATTCTAATAAAGCCCTTAAAGTGACAGCCCCTTCTCGGCTCACCCACCCACACAGAGTCAGAAGGTTATAAGGCAAGCGAGAGGACCCGGGTTCGATTCCCTTACTCCACACGCCTTTGTTTACCCAGCAGTAAATTAGACGTCAGTCGATTGGCAGATCACTTTCCGGGGCTAATAATCCCTCCAAAAAACATTTGGTCACTCAATCCACGACTGTTTTGTGGGACACTACTATATGCAATTAGCTGTCGTGTTTCGCCCACAAAGTACCGTCAATGCACTTGACAATGTATTCTGTGAAGCACTTTGAGCCGTTTCAACGATGCGAGAAACCACTTTATCAAATGCAAGGATTATTAATATTAATAATATTCCCGTGGGTTCAGAAAAGTTCAGTTTAAAGTATTTGCAGCAATGGATTAAAAAAAAAGAGAAACCCCCAAATTCAATTGGTGGTAGAATTAGTAGCTGAAGGATGATTGAAGCAATAAGCAATAAGGTGGGACCTGTATTTTAGCCACAACAAGACATTGCATTTATATGGGGTGAATCAGAAGTCCTTACTCAGAATTTTGAATTATTAATTATGTTCGTTTTTAAGAACATTTGCCCCTATTCCAGGAGACGTCTTTCAACTTGTTCGTGTAAGTTTTGTCACCGAGTTGAGGTGTGTGAACATCGACGTGGCATGCAGTTTGAACATCTCCTGAACACCTACGCCTCAGGACTTTTGATTCGCTCTGTATGTATTGCGGCTTTCACAAGTGGAGAACATCTTGTGGCAAAAGCGAACAAAAAGTGTTGCTTTGAGCAAATTTGCACAAGCCCAACAGCTTTCAATGACGAAACATTTCCATGTCATTCACAGAGCCTCATACTTTCTGCCATGGAAGTCTCAAAGGTCCTCAGAGCTGAATGTCTCAATCATAAGGATTTTGCAGCCGCGCTTTCTCTACCCGCCCCCCCCACCCCCCCCCCTTCCCCGCCACCCCAACACCTCTAACTTTCTAACTTTGCCACCCGAACACTGGGACATTATTACCCTGTGTGAGGGGAGCTGTATAAATGCAAGTTGTTGTTGTCGCTGGCAACTTGGGATTCTTCAGACTTCAAAACACACGACATGAGCTCATTTCCACCCAACACTTTTATAAGCGGTGTCGCTTAAACGGGTTTTGGTGGCTGCAATTACAGTAACGTGCGAAGACGAGCGAAAACAACACATTAACTCGTTCACGGCTACAATACGTAATCTGGCATTGGCCGCAGCTGGATGCTGGAACCGGAGAGGGTGCCACATGGCGCTGTTTTTGCAGCTGTGAGAGCGACTGTGGCTGGAAGTGAGTTAAACATCGCCATCTCAGGATGCAATGAGTCATTTGCCACGTTTCGTTTTTTTTTCTCCTTACAAACACTAATTTAGGAACGTCGGAACCCTTACAGCACGAACCCACTCGTACCCTTGCTTTCCATCAATTTATTTCGGGGCACAGATAAAGACAGTGGATTTAAGCAGGGCATTAACAACAACAACAAAAGAAACCACCGCGTGTGCAAAAGACGTTTGCTCTGATAGCCTTGTGGATTGCGGGACTTAACCGTACTGACCAGACAGTCGCAGGTTCAAATCCTGGTCTCTGCTGCTTCTCTCAACCAGGGCAGCAGTTGAGACACTGAAGTTGGCCAATGGGTTGGAGAAGGGAATAATCAGGTATTATTCCCGCTCCCCTTGGTAGCCAGAGCCATATTGTACGCTAATGCAGTGTTGTTCCAGATTAGACGTTAAACCGATGTCCCGTCTGCCTGTTCAGGTGGATGTTAAAGATCCCGATGCACAACTCGAAAAGAAAAGGAAGTTTCTCCCAAATGTCCTGGCAAAACAATCCGCCAGATAATATTGGGTCATTTCATTCGTGGCTGTTTCCAGGGACATTGCTGTGCGAAAATTTGCTTAATTAAAGCTAAATCCTTCCGAATGAAACTTCTTTTTTTTTTAAATTGTTCAAATCTGTGTAAATTGAAATGCTCTCCACGGTCCCACATATAGTCCATCCAACCCAGCAAATTGCCAAAGTTTCAACCCAGAAACTTTATCATTAGACAATAATAATAATAATAATAACTCTTGCATTCGCTGTAGCACCTTATCACAAATCGTTGAGATACCACAAAGTGCTTCACAGGATTTACTGCAAGATGTGGTGAATTTATTGGTAGTCGACTTATGCATATTACTCAACGTACAATACAAAAGGGTTGAGGCTCAGTGCCCAATGGGTCTGTTGGAGAGTTGAAGTATGTTAACCTTGTTATATACGGGCAGCCGAGAGCACAAAAAAAACGTTTCATCATTGCTCAGACCTAATCCGTGCAGCTGGTCAAAAGCTCGAGCACTTTCTTAGCATCTGCTGAAATGTTTTCATCAGTGCTCTGTGTTGAACAGTGAATGGGGCCGGAGCCAAAGTTTAAAAACTGTTATGAGATAACAAGCTTACATTTGGTGCCCTAATGCGTTGGGCACATTTGTCCATGACAAGATCTCTTTCATTAACTTTGTAGAACATCTTTTAAGCTCGCCACAAAGAATCAAAGGGACTTTCAGAAAATAAACTGTAAGCCCTTTTCGCAATCACGCAGCTCTTTTTTGGCAAACGAAATCTCACTTTTTTTTTGTAAAAAAGACATACACACACTCACCGCCCGGCGACCACACAGGAACAAGCATTAAACAAAACATTCTGTTCCAATTAACATACAACTCCTTTATTGAACCGAGTTCCGAGCAGCGACATGGCATTGGCTCACGGCAGCTCACTCTGGGCAAGGTGTAAGCAAAAAGTCAAAAAAAAAACATTAAAAGAAAAGCTTATGCATTTCAGGGAAATTAAATATTAAATCTACATTTCCTCTCTCTTCCACCCCCCCCCCCCACCCCACCCCCACCAAGAAAAATAATTGTGGGTCAGTTTGAAGTCAGAACCGCGATTAATTAGATGGACAAGGTTCCCAACCTTTCAATGAGCTGAATTAGAACAACTTAGATTTATAATAATTCTGGCATTTGATACAGCGCCTTCAATGGAAATGTCTCAAAGCACTTGACAACGTTTCTGCAAAGTGTAGTGACTGTGCATTTGTAGGCAAAGAATCCCACCCAGAGCACGGCTTCATTTCCAGCAACCTGCGGCCCAGGCATTAGTCGAAGAATTGCTTTGCTGCTGTTAAAAAAAAGATTTTCACTTGACGTGATCCCAAATCTGGTTTGAAATCAAACTAAACAAGCAAACAGCGTGTGTGTGTGGGGGGGGGGGGGGGGGGGGGGGGGGTGCTAGTTATATGAAGACTGTGTTTGATTTTTATGGTGTTACTTCTCCTCTCCCCCACCCTATAGACTGGGGTTAGAATTCCACCCCTAAGCACTGATTGACACTATTTGACATATGTATAAATTGGCACTGATTATATGCTGATTTCCACTTTGGTCATTGCAAACATCTGGACATATTGGACACGTGCTGACTTTGCTTATATGGACTTGGATTAAAACAGACACAATATAAATTAGTTCACAGTGACTGCAGCATTCTACGAAAAGATATTCAAACACAAGTCAATTTGATTGCCCGAAATATTCCATAATAATATTCAGTTTAATGATTTTCCCCTTTGATTCCGGCTTCTTGAATCTAAACATGGACATTTTTTAAAATTATAACACATGTAATTGATCTTTTACATTAACCCGGACGTGACATGGATCAAAGTGATGGCTTTCCATCTGCTCCAGTTTGCCAAACAAAAGCATTTTAACACATCACAGAAATTAGAATTATAACATAGAAAGGAGGCCATTTGGCCCATTGAGCTTGTACTTGATTTATTTTGGGGGTGGGGGCGGGCGCATTGACAATTAACCATATCGTTAGCTCAAACCTACAATGCACAGAATGGTTTTCTTTGAATTCAGCCTCATTGATCTTTCATTTTGACCTACGATTATGTGTTCTGACCTACGGTTTACAGAGATCTGTCTCCCCACACGATTTCTTCCATTTCCTCACTCCTCCCAAAACAATTAACATTTCACAACCGCAACATTTGGTCAATGACACGCATTCGGTACGAATGTTTCCCCCAATGAAGGGTGACATCCAACATCCCGGAAATAGCCGAACAGGATCCAAACAAAAACTTGTCAAAGGTTTTGCGGAAACACTTTTTTTTTAAAAAAAAATTATTTAAAAAAAATGAATAATTTAAAACGCTGATGCAACCAGAATGACATTTCAACAAAATTGAGTTGGTTTCGAGTTACTAACCTACAAGCCGGTAGTTCAAGCGATAAAGCACTCGACTCAAAACAGAAAGCCAAGTGTTCACGTCCCAGGTCACATTCCACTTGCCCCAAGGCTAGTGACTCCCCCAGTTATTTACCAGGCTATTGAATGGAATGCATGGCCTCTGTGTGTCAGAGGGCCTGTGGTCTGGAAAGGGGAGGAAAGCACCAATTACTTACTGCTTTCTGCTGAGCTTCGTGAAAATACTCCTTACAATTGGCTTGATTTCCAATGGTCCGCATTCATTTCAAACACCAGCTACTCGATACCACAGGAGAGAACCCAGGCCCGGCTAACGAGCAATATCGCGTGAAGCTTTCTGGACCAAACAGGAAAAGGCCCTTCAGCCTGTCAAGCCTGTTCGGGCATTTTATGAGGTCACGTCAGACGTTTAAATCCCATTTCCTCAACTTTTCTCCATAAATTTTCATGCTCCTTCCTAAATATTAATCTTCTTTCTAGAATTTTATTTGGAGTGAGAAGAATTTAATGCTTACTCCAATCTGCTGCTCAGTCAGGCAAGGGTTCCCACTGTTCATTGCCTACACAATCAGGGGATAATCTTTCTATATACAAAAAAAANCAATTGAGAACAATTGCCACTTTACATATCATTTGGAGAAACAGATGGTGCCACCCAGGTAACAGCACTGCGAGCCCAACTTTATTTTATTAGGCAGCAAAAGCTTTTTACATTCACCAATTAAAACAGGCATTCCAGGCACTTGTTCACAAGCAAACACCAAATCATTTTCATCTCTGGAATATCAAACAATAATGAGTTAACTGCTCTCTTCTCAAATGGACAAGGTAACTCTGATTACGTTGGTCAACATTTAATTGGAGAAGCTACATACTAGACAGAATTAAAATGTAATCCTAATAATCTTCAATTCCTCTGAGAATAGTACTTTAGTTTCCAGTTTCTTGCGCGGTTTCTGGACAGCAATCACAGAGGAGATTCAGGCGCAGGACACTGTTTGGTCAATTTAAAATCTAATTCGTCCAGAAAAGTAGACATTACTGTCTACTTAAGATGTTTCTTAAATGAGACCCAGCATCATGAACCTGCAAACTCTTGACTTGCTCCTTTGGTGTATCTAAATGTATTGGGACAAGGCCAGTCACTAGTCAAAGCTTACACTAGTCAACTCTTTCCAATGGTGGACTGTCACTCTTCTGTAAGAACCACACGCAACAACAACTTGCACTTATATAGCGTTCTCCACGCAGGGTAGCTTCTCCGAGCGTTTTAGCAAACACTGATGAAACCCGGCTTTTATGGAGATGGGTGACCCTTGGGATTTCACAGGGCTGTTGGAATAAGCTCCAATTGAACAAGCTGACTTCTGAAGCACGTTTGGGACAGTTCCAAACGAAAGTTAATTAACTTTTCCTATATCTGATTTATCCGATATCAATTGTCTCTTGCCTACAAAGCCTAGAGGGAACCAAGTGAATGATACTGAAGCAATTCTAGTTCTCGACTCCTTATGTGATTTGTGGAGTCTAGTAGTTTTTAGTTGTTAGGGCACTCGCCTCACAAGTGAGAGGACCTGGGTTCGATTCCTGGGCAGGGCAAAATGTTGGGCAAGTTTCCTTACTTCACACACCTGCGTTTACCTAGCAGAAAAGGAATTAGGAGCCCAATTGTTAGTTGATTGGCAGATCGCTTTTACTGGGGTAATAATCTCTTGAAAATAAGAAAAACTTGGTCACTCAATCGACGACTGTTTGTGGGAACGCTGCCGTGCGCAATTGGCTGCCACGTTTCGCCCACAAGATATACATTCAATTCACTTTACAGTGTGTTCTGTGAAGCGCTTTGGGACGTCCTCCCGACGTGAAAAGCGCTATATCAAATGCAAGGATTATTATTATTATTATTATTATTCTGTGAAGCGCTTTGAAACATCTCGAAGACGTGATAAGGCTCTATATCAAATGCAAGGATTATTATTATTAATAAAAGAGATTCCTTCCAGACTCCTCTCTGCTTTTCTGGGGATACATTAATTCCCAATTTGTTTTGGAGAAATGTGCACAGGCGATGTCCAAGTACTCTCAGTTTTAAAAAAAACTGTATTTTGTTTCATTGAGAAAACATAAAAATGACACAAGGTCATTTAGGTGCCAATCAAACAACCATTATCGTGCACTGATTTTTGTACTTTTTCTCCATTCTACTGTTCAAAATACCTAGATATATTAATACAGCTCCTTAATGAACAGAACACAAATAACATTTCAAATGTTTATTCTGATTCTGTGAATTCTGGTGTTTTCATACTACAAATCCATGTCAGATGTTAATGGAAATAACGTCATTTTTAGTCAAAAAATGGCAAGGTGCCATTGCTTAAAATGAAAACAAACATGCATGCCTTAATGGTCTTGGACCAGAAATTATTTAAGATGGATACAGTTTATGAATGATTTATGTGGAATTGTGCCTCAATATCTTTTGTAAGAGTTCTGATTGGCGCACCTTTCAAAGAGACTCTGGAAAGCAAGAATACATCATTGTTCATTTATCACTCCGGACTGACAGTTTTACAATATATAATCCTTATAGAAATTACCTTCTCAATAAAGACATCCTTTATTTACAGAGGGCTGAATTTATTAAGTGTTTCTGGTTGCTGTTTTGTGTAAATATAGATCACGTGCACATTTATTTTCCCAGCACTATAAATTTTAACGAGCTATATTTTCAACAAGTACACTACAGGAAATGTATATACAACCTCATCATTGTGGCATTAGTTGTGCTAAGTTGTTCATGATGGCTAAATTCATAGCTCCATTACACATTTTACAAACACTGGTTTCAGCTGAAAGAACAGTGGTGTACTAAAGCCCTGAGAACTGCAAATGGCAGAAGCAATCTGAATGTTTATTCCAAATAATAGCCTGTAGACTGGATAGTTTGTGGTGGTGTGGCCAGTGGATAATTATAGATGTGTACTGATCCAATTCACGAGAAGCTAAGGCTTGGTAACAAACCAAGGAATCCAACAATCAACCTGTTAATATTAGGGAGCAAGTTTACAGAAAAGTGGAAAATTATCTCCTGTAATCGGAGGACATAAAGAGTCAGAGAATCAAGAGTATTAAAATAGTGAGTGACTCATTCAGCAACGTATCCCTGGAATAAGTGAGGAAGAGTGAAGGATTGAAGAACCCGACTGAAGGATATCAATAAATTCTTACGTGGGGGAATTCGTTTTTTGACGCACCTCTTTTCATTCCAATGAATGAAATAAAGCAAGGTTTTCCGGGATACAATGAGATCTTTGGAACAGGTTCAGAAGAAATAGTAAAAACGGCCACACGTAGCCAGCGTTATAGCCCATCCCTCAATAGAAATCAGCTTTAGCTCGCAATTGCTTGGACTCTCGCCTCTGGGTCAGAAGGTTGTGAGTTCAAGCCCCCATTGGAACTTGAGCTCGCATGTCAGGCTGAGACTCGAGTCACTAACTGCAGGAGCGTTGAATTACTGTCACAAGTGCACAGTGACTACACTTGACAGCAATTACCCGTGAAGCACTTTGAGATATAATAGGCACTGTATCACACGTGAGATGAATTGTCCTTTCCAAGATACCTTGCTTTACCGCACACTCTACCAGCAATCCAAGAGGCACAGGTTTTACAAAACAGTCTATTCTCACAGCTGTGTGAAAAGGCCAGTTCAACAATCACTGACAAATGCATTTAGAAAAATAAACCCCTCCGGAAAATGAAAAGCACAAAAGAAATGGTGTTTCTAAATTGGGAGATTTGCAGGAATGATAGGAAACATGTGCGTATGTTGAAAAGAATGAAGAGGGACGTTCAACATTCAAAGGGGTAACATAAAAGCATCTGTAACTCAGCAGCAAATTACCAATCCAAAATAATCTAAACAGTGAATGTCTAAGTTTAATATTTCAATTAAAAGCACTCTGTGATCTCCACGATAGTGGCCTCATCTGCCCGCCTCGTTGTGCTCAAGTGTAAGACATTGCTTCCATCTAGTGGAATCAAGAGTGATTTGCTGAGGATTCCCTTATTTAAAAGAAATGAAATGAAAACTACCTTTGAAGGCAAGAAACACTAAGAGCTACGAAGCATATTTTACATAATTCTAAATTCTGGGGCTGGGGGGGGAAAAGATGTACGTGAAGCTAACTAAACAAAATTAGTTCAATCACCGAACACGTGATGTTACAATAGACTAGACGTGAACTTTGCTTACAAGAGCTATCCTGCAAAAAGGGAAGAGAGGTCGAAGGAAGGCGCTCCAAGAGCCAGTTGATATTTGACAAGAAGAAAAGTACGCACAGATGTGCAGATGTCACGTAACAGTGGGTAAAACGCCCACTACAAAAATGGCATCTTTACACTTTGCATTACTTGAACAAACTAGAACAATGTTAGGACAACCGTCGGGGTCACAAGTCTCGAGTAAGACTGTCTGTTCCCTGCAGAGGTTATTCCTCTGAATCTACCGCTGCTTTTAAATCACAGTACCTTGTATTTTTCTGGGCCACATATCAGCGACCTAATCTACAGCAAACAATGACAATTAAATTTAAATGAACAACACGCAGGGAGAATCGCAACTCATTGCCCTCCGGGGAGCTCACAAGTCTATTGTCCAATCCGAAATCCGATCATGAATGCAAACTCCCTCTTCGGAGAACCGTACCACTTTACGTCTGCAACTGAAAATCATTTACATTTTTTCTCTCAGTGCTCGCTGCCAAGTTCTGTCGAGCGGTCGCAAGCGAAGTCTAGTTTGAAAAGCCGATGTGGAAATGTACTACGATGTTTATTCCAGGACACCCTTGGTCAGTTCAAAGCGAGTATCGCAGCCCTATCCACTACCCACCCAGTGCTTTTCAACCTGAGGACCATCAGTGGGTAATTATGGACGGAATAATCGGTAACACAACCAGGTCCCAGCGTTGCTCATTTCAAAACAAACCCAGCCTGATGAGGCGGTCAATCTTTAAATCGATTTGAGTACTTTCAATCCTCGTAAACGTTTGAATTTTTGAATAAAATCTTTAGGCCTGGAATTTCACTTTGTCTTAGCCTTAAAATTTTGGCTGAAGATTTAAGATCACACTGGAATTGTGGAAAAATCCTAAATGCGGTCTCTGGGAGCCGGTTCTATTTAAGCACTCAAAAACAATTTTTCAAAATGCCTATTTCGCCCATATAGTCAATTCCCTTTACAGTATGCGCTGTGAAGCGCTTTGGGACGTCTCGAAGACATGATAAGGCGTTATGTCAAATGCAAGGACTATTATTATTATCATCAATGACGCAGAGAAAGATCTCAAGAGGCCTTTTACAAATGTCGGTAACTAATCTGTGGTATTTCTTTCTGTGATTCCTTAATAAGGTCTCTGTTCAGTTTAAACTGTGCTTTTTGGAACAAGTTAGTTATTGAAGATCCTATAGCGCCTCACAGGAAACTACTTGCCAAATAGCGACTGTTCGTGTAGATAAGACATTTACACGGTATCATCCCAGAAACCGCCATTAAGTGAACGGCCAATTTATTCAGAGGATTTGGGGGCAGAACACTGACATAAACTCACCTTTTCCTTTCAAATAATACCATGGGATGTTTAACTTTGACCTGGACTGGTAGGACCTTGATGCAATCTCATCTGAACGGTGGCACTTATAACAATGCAGTGCTCACTCCAATACTGGGTGATGGGTGTGTTTGGGGGGGGGGTGGGGGGGGGAGAAATGAGGAATAGAAGGGAACGGGAAGCTTCACTGTCTTAAAACAGGGATAAAATTATGGTACAACATAGAATTAATTCCAGATTCGATGAGTAAATGGTGGCGGAATCACTTTGTTGAGGGTATTCGAGCCACGATGCACGATATGCGTGAGTGCGCAATCACACACGGTTCAAAACATCCGCAATGTGTAATTGCAAGACGCTAAACAGGGAGCAGACATTGGCCTTAGGAAACTTTCCCGCGTTGAGTAGATGGGACATGGACTTCGGAAAACAATGAAACATGGGTGTCCAGTTCACTGTTGGGCAAGTCACCCGATTTTGCCAGACATTGTAGGGCAGGAAATAGATGAGTAGGTATGAAATCAGTGGATTTCATATGCACGGTCTAAGGGACAAGTTTTAAGACAAGTGCCACAGACATAGATAGGCAAGTTGCATTTCGTTCACTCGTCATGAGCAATACACCAACCATACAATCAGTTTATTCCGTATCCGATGCCAGACTGGGAGGCAAAAGGCTCTAAAATGTTGCATTTGGCATTTTTTTTAAAAATGCTTCCAGAAAAATTACCATCAAGAATTAAGACACAGCTAGATTCTTAAATAAACAACCAGTTCAAAAGTGTTTGAATATTTCCCACAGTGTATTAACCAATAATAGTTATATTTTAATTTGCAATTATGGAGAATTTTCCAAGAGTAGATTTACTAACCAATACATTTACTATCGAGGATTACTTCTGCTAAATGTTAATTACTGCTGTACGAGCAACACGCTAAAGCTTTTTACTTATTCCAATGTCCATCTACTTCCTCTGGTACATTGGAATGCAACTTTTTTTAAAAATCAGATCTGCAAAATGTACAGCTTTCCCAGTACTCCTTTGTTTGCAACCTTGACATATTAAACAAAACCTTTAAGGTAAAAAAAATCTCATTGCTCAGCAACTGTACCGAGCTCTTTGTGCAATCAGTCATGAGGGCTGCTTGACACAAAACACATGAACTACCTGGACTGTTCCAACCAGTTAGAAGCAGTAATGTGTAAAACACTGATAGTCATACATCTTTAAAAAAAAGATATTAAATAAGTATACTGGAAGGTCTTTGTGCTTAAAATGACAGCCATCAATTTTCAGGTTCTTTGCCAGAATTTATTGGTTTGCTTTCAACATAATGTTGAAAATATGGTCTGTACCCTTCGGTAGTCAAGTTTTCTGGCAAAAATGTTGCGTCTTGGCATTAATTTAGTGCAAACAGCATGTTGATGGAAAAATGCTGCAGAGACTCATGGCATTTTTCAGGGCCAGGGGAGCACCAGGTTTCCACCATTTATACACTGAACATTTTTTGAGACAGTTTGCAAGTGAAAAGTCACGGAACATGTGAAACAGAGGAGTATGTAGATTTTATTTTTTTTAACAGTTTTAAAACACAATCTCTACAAGTTCGGAAAGAATATGGTCACTTCATTCTGCAGATATAACATACGGAAAAGGCTGAATAAACTGTACCAAGCTGTAGGAGATTTACTTTCTCTGCTTAATAATGTACACATCATTAATAGCTAAAACAAAAATGCAAAGATTTGTGTTGCAATTTATAGTGCAGTTCAACTTAAAGAAATTAAACGCTGACAAAACTAACGACTGTGAAAGTCCATATTGCCCTTTATCAGCCAACAAACATCCATTTCCAACTGCAATATACAGCAAGAACCAGCATACAACTCCATTTGCACAGCGCATCCCCTTTTGTTTCCTGTTTAACCTGGTACATCTCAGTAATTAATTTAATCTTTCACCTGCATTTTATGCCACACGCCAACATTATAAATACAAACTAAGGCTGTCTAGAATTAAATCAACGGATAGTGCTTAACATAAGTTTAAAGTGAGTGGACTGCATGTTTTATGTAACACAGATTTCAGATTTAATCTGACAATCAAATAAAATAGATCAGCTTGTGACAACAGTAACACACAGAAAGCTGCACTAGCATACTTCAGTTTGGGATACTGATACACAATACATTTTGGTTAAACAAGGCAATATTCCTTTGCTCTGGTTCTACGTGGGACTATTTTTAAAATAGAAGTTTTAAACCTACTCAAGGTTTCCTTTCATTTAATTAACCAGGCCAACTCATGCATTCGGTATCTACTGATTTCATCTTGCATTGACTTTTTTTTCCCCCCCAATTAAAATCCAAAATACAATTTCTTCATGATTCCTCAATCTCTTGGTTTATACGCAAAGTTCCTGAAAACGTACAAGACTCGTGCATGTCGATGAGCACATTGGTGTGGGCAAGTTTGAATTCACTGGGATCAGTTCAAAAGATGGGGTGGGGGAGAGAAGAGTCTATCATACACACCAATCAATAAAAATAGCAATTTTTTCATGACTTGTTTATAAAGGGGTAAAATAGTAATGCAAGGATTGCGGCCAGCGCATGATAGACCCCTGCAACGCTAACACAAGATAATGGGTTAATAATAATAAAACACTTTTGTGATATCACAGTTGCCCTCTCTCCGGGGCAATTAATGTTATTTATTTGTGCCTTGAGGTTCAAGATGCCAGGGTCAATGTTACACACATTGAAGCTTTAAAACTGTTAAAAAAANCTGAGATGATCAATATACATTTCATGTCTTTTACTAAAAGCATCCAGACCTTTTTTCCCCCCCAATTGAAGATGTATTTATCAAAAAGAATGCAAAGTATCCAAGAAAAATCTATATACAAGATACTGTGGGACTTAAAATGTGGACTGAGGGTCTTGGCTGGAACCTGCTTCACTTAATTCCTGAGGTTCATTGTTAAATTTTAACTGCAGCCATTTCCACCCAATGTTTAATTCGCTGATATAAATTTTGAGCGTTTATTTTCTACAACACAAAGCGCCATTATTTTAGCTGATGATCTTGATGTACAGCAATAAAAACATATCAAAAATTTTAAATGACACATAAAAAAAATCAAGATAGTCAACGCACGAATTTTGTGGCTAAAATGAACTATCTTTAAACGTTTTCCTAATAGTATACAGGAATTTCTTTTTCTTTTTCAAAAAATAAAGTTTGTAAATAAAAATGTGTCAGGTAACTATAAGGTGGTCTCAAGAGGGCAAAAAGGAATGGTTTTCATAAACTACCACAGAAAGCCCTAATTATCTAAATTATAAATATAGAAAAAAAAGCACAGATAGTCTGGCAGGATTATACCACTTAAAGGCCAAAAACTGTGTAATCTTATGATTGACAAAAGGGAAGGAGGGAAGTGGAGAAAACTCAAGACTAAGATTTTGTGTCACAATTTCAGGAAAAGGATCACAAGTACTGTAGTTGAAAAATTTAAAAAACAAAGCGCTTAAGAAATGTATAAATATAAAAAGCTACAAATATTAATAAATTACAGTAAGTCACGTGGACTTAAGACACATTAACACGTCACTAGTTAAGACCAAAATACTTCATGTTGCATCATAATGCAAAGTTTAAAACAATAAGCTCAAATAGAACACAAGTGTTAAGCTTATTCACACAGCCTTGTCGCTGAAATGTAGATTTTTCTTCTTCTTTTTAAACTGATGTATCGTGATTACGTACTGTTTTGCAAGGCCACACAAAAGTAATGTCTGTTTTTCAGGCAATGCCTTTTATAAAAAATAAAGTTCCATTATTGTATGAACAAACTGAAGAAACATTTTATTGCAAAGACAAAAAAAATCTTTAAAAAGGTAGTGGAGCAACAGGTAGCTACAGAGCAACAACCTGTATGTCTTTTGCAATAAAGGTCAGTATTTTGATCATATTTACAGGGCTCGCATCATGATTTTTTTTAGAAAGAATGTTTCCTTAAATCTAAAATATGGAATTGCCTGAGAAACAAGTTTATAGAGACAATATCCATTAACTTAGATTAAAATGCAGCAGTGCATTATTTAGCTTGTTTTGTAACAGACTTCTTTCACGAGTCAGGTTCACAATTTTAAATAATCTGAGTCTTCAAGACAATAAAAGCCTTTACAGATAGATCCATTCTCGGTACTGCCATCCGTAATTTAATGCTTAACACAGTGCTTTACCAGAAGGCTCAGTGATGTTAAAGGTATTATTGTGACATCTTTGAAACCTATTAAATGCTATTTAATGCTATTTAGTGAGCTTCCCCGGTTATGCCACAAGCCAACTGGAGACAACCTGCCAAGAACAGCCAAGTGCTACAAATGTGCCGAGAACGCTCCACAGACAAGTAAAATGGATATAGTCTCTAAACGGAATGATCTAAATGTGTTAATCTTTAGGTCACACATTTAACAGCGTTCGAGTCAGGCTAAATTCTAAGACAAAACGTTTCTCATTCTGAATTTTATAGAAGAAGTTTTCCATTCCTATGTATTTTTAGTATCTTCCCAAGCCTCTGTTTAGCAGTTGCCATGCCCTTCTTTAAACGTTTTCCTGAAAGAAAGAAAATACATAAGATTATTACTGCACTGATTACACATCATGCGTGTGTTACTGCAAAGATTCATTTCACAGCTATAAAAGCATTGGGCAAAGCTACAAGTATGTTCCTTTGAACAGTAAAAATTGACTTACCTAAAGCACATACACAATGGAAGGGCTAACACAACACATGTTGAATAATTACTAGAAATTAGTCTTTTATATGCCACAACTAAAACACTGAGGTCTACAATTCTATTGTAAAATGTGGCTTGCTGACATTCTTCAACATACTGGACTTAATCAGACACCTACATTTTACAGAAATATATCTGATATGTACACAGATTGCAGCAAGGTTGTAATGTGACTTGAGGGGTTCAGATTAAGTGCTCCTTGTGATACTTATCACACTAAATGGACCCAAAGCAGCACTCTCTCGCCTTCTCTCAAGCCACAACAAGCTCTCATGATAAACTCTGAAAACAAAATCCTAAATGAGAACTGTCAGCACTGCAGGACAGCTTTTTAAAATATATAATATATACCGTGAGCGTCACTGGGTATCTTATATGCTGTTGCTATTTGGGGGCCTTTTATTCTTCGCTGGCGACAATCTCCAAACTGAAATAATTAACAATGGTGACAAGCCCATGATAAAATCATTTGTAGGCAACTAACAGCTGGCATTCATTACAAAAACTTAAGAAGAAATAAACCAGTGCCCAGCAGACTTTGATTCAGCAATTGTTACATAGACCATTGAAAGAATATTGAATATTTAAATACGACATCAATGCGTTCTGACATCTTAGATAGTTTTACACAATAAAACTGAACACAAATAATTAGAATAATAACAGTAAGGTGCAGCTCTGATGTAAACATATTTTGGGAGGGGGGGTCTGCTGGTGTCTGACACTTCCGGATACCTATCACTATGCTTCAGAGTATCCAAACCGAGCTGTGATTTCCATGTATCCCACCTACACATGGGAATTCCAGAAATAGATTGTTAGAATGAAATGCGCACTCTCTTTATTCAAAGTGAAGTACAAAATGTGCCAGTAAACAATTCACCAAAAGGCATTTAGTGTCTTAGCTAAGCATCCAGCAGTCAATTAGACTTCAGAAGAGCTGCATTGATAAGCTCCTCATTACTATCCTGAAAAAAAGCTCGAGCCCTACTTCAGAAAGCATAGATTGGCTGAACCAGTTTGAATTGCCATCATCTGAATTTCCAACTCAAGACTCTGCAGCTGCAAATATCTAACTAGATGCTGTACTGAAAGTTAATAATCACTAAATGGCTGCAACAACAAACTACATTTACATAACGCCTTTCATGACAGAAGGACATCCCAAGACTCTGGACAGTTGTTTGCACCCTTAACTGTGTAGCGCCTTAAACATTAAAACTTTTCTTCCCCATTTGTTTAAATCTTGTACTCTACCAACTAACTTATGCCTCCGTTATACTGGCTATCACAGTATCACATTCACGTCCACGCAAGTATAAGTGAGAAATCTGTTTTTTGCACCTCATGTAGATTGGGTGTATTTTGACAGCAGCCAATGATTTTTAATTAATAGAAAAAAGGACCAAAAAAGCCTAACTTTTTTTTTTACAAAAGAGGTAAGAGGAAGAAATTCGAAGAGGATATGCATTGCACTGGTGGCATTATCGGGGCAGGTGATGGAAGGGAGCCAGGATGGGGGGGGGTTGTTAATGGTTGTCCAGGCAAAAGAGCATAGAGTTGCAGACATAGTGGAAACTGGGAGATATCAGTGAGGCTCAAGAGAGCGAGAAAGGGATGGAGGAAAAAAAAATAAGGGTAATGAAACAGAACGCTATGATTTAAACCTCTCCAATTCAAAGCTCAGGCCAGAAAAGCACAGTTCAGTCTAAAGTTGTGGCAGGAATTGTAGATGTGGAATCTGGAGCTGATTAGATCCGCAATTTTTTTTATTAAAGCAAAAGTCCAAAAGTGGGTGATCAAGAGCAGCGGCAACGCATAACTTGTTGGGTGAGATTTGGGGATTGGAGGAGGAAACCAGATTATCTAAGCAACCGCTGCTCTGTTGAGGAGGGAGCTGGAAGCAACAGATCCCTCCCCTTCACCCCCATCACTCACACCACCTTGCTGCTTCATTTCATATAGAATTAATTTTACATTGGGTGAGAGGCAGTTAAAGCTTACAGATCTTTCTCTTCCAACAGTACTCTGCAAGTCTGCAGGATTTAAAATGGAACAGATGGAAAGAAAATGAGGTGCAACAGGAAGAGGCACTCTTCATGTTCTCTCGCACGGAAGGACTTGTAGACATGGATGTTAATCTAGTCCAGACATTTGCGTTCTGTGATGAACGTGGTGTGCAAGAATGTACGTTTAACTCCCTTAAAACAATCCTAAAGATGTGCTACATTCCTCGATTAAGATTGAAACTTTGGTCTCCAGTCTGAACTGGACGGCTATCTCAATGCTTCTGGGGTTGAGACAACAATTCACAAATTTAATGAAGTGGCAAAAAGAAAAAAGGTTGGAAAATGGATTTCTTACCATTAGTTAGGATATAAGGACTTAGTGAGATGGCTCCAGCTCCTCCAAAAAAAGCGCAGTTAACCTCCTGTCCACTCACTATCCCTTGCCTGCTCTTTCAAACTTACCCTTGTCTGCTGAACTAGAGCTGGGTGTAATTGATGGTCTTTTCTGTGTCACGAACACACCTGGAGCCATAGGCTGAGACCCTCTGTTGGCTTCGACTACACCCAAAGTGCTGGCACCAGCAGTATATTCATGATCCACTAAACTACCTGTATGGCTGTCAGTCTTCATTTCTGTTGAAGCGCTTTCCTGAGGGATTTTACTCGAGTCATCCAGCGACAGCTTCCGTTTGGTATATTTTCTCTTCTGACCTTTCTGTTGCTCCTGCAGCAAAACACAATGATCAAAATTAGAAACAAAAATATAAACGGTAGGATACAAGTGGGAAACTGAAACCCCAACACAAGGCTGTGCTTTCACAAAAGCGGAAAAAGGGAAATCTTAGATGGGAGAAATAATAATCCTTGCATTTGGTATAGCGCCTCATCACACCTTCCAGACATCTCAAAGGCCTTCACAGAATATACTGTAAAGTGGGCGATATAATATTGTTAAGGTCATACCGGTTTACTAATGCTCAGCTTTGCACATAATTAAAATGTTTATGATTTGAGAAACCCATTAGTTAACGGTTTACACAAAGCAAGTGTCTACATAAGGCATCCAGAAGAGAAGAGCACCTCAACGATTCTTTTTAACTGCAAAGATATGTTCTCATCAATATAATCACCAAAATATTATCTGCATATTTTGTCAGACATCTATAATACTTATTTTGGTTAAAACATGGAAAATAAAGAGAAACTTGTAATGTAGAAATCAGCCAAAAAATTGGCATAATTTTCTGCCATTTCTGAATGATCGGGACATACACAATATATAGTTTCCAAATTAAACTAATATCTGAGAGCAGCAATGTGTAATGGAGTCTAGCATTCAATTTGCTAGATCTAGATAGGAAACCCCCCCAAAGGAACTCACTTGCTGCGATAATTTTGCTGCAGCTGCCGCCAATCCAGTTTCTATCGAGGCGACTCTTGCCCCTTCTCGTGTTGGTCTATCATGTCGAGGAACAGATGGTGTAACTCTGGCTGGAAAAACGCAAAAAACATCTATTTGCAATTGCTGGATTCCATTTAGAAGGGAGATTCTCTGAGCTCGAATGCACTTAAATTAAATAATGTTTATTTACTCGCAGCTTTCGTCATGAGCAAAACTATTTCCGACTAAAATCATATGCCTTTGCCTGCCAGATTAATTGGTATTTCAACCCCAAGGCCATTTATGGGACCTGCTGTGTGCAACATATGCACAATAGGATTGTTCACTCCAGGGGGGGAGAAGGCCCCAACAGACAGGGGGCAAATGGCCTCCTTTTGTGATGTAACTCGCTAGGATTCTGAACAATCTGCAATTTCCCACACAACAGTTTATGGCACAAAGTGATTTACTACAACTCTGCGGTAGATGCTGAACTCTTGAGAAGGCAGCAAATGTACCTGTAGGATTCCAAGGTGTATCTGAACTTTTTCTCTTTTTGGATCTCGATTTGAAAACTGGATCATCATCGTCAGATTCAAGAGACGGATAAACTGAGAATACAAAAGAAACCTTTAAATACATTGCTCACCGTCGCCTTTTCATTGTAAGCTATTCAACTTCAATAACCTGGTCTGGACAATGATATACAACAGCTGCTGCTCATTAAAAAAATAATATTTTTCATTACTTTCCAAACAGAATGGTTGCACAGTAGATAGGAAACACTCCTTTCATTTATAGGCTTTCGCTACCATACAACATTCCCCCCACTGAGAGGACAGGCAAGTAATAATAATAATAATCCTTTTCACGTCGGGAGGACGTCCCAAAGCGCTTCACAGAATATACTGTAAAGTGAATTGACTGTATATTTGTGGGCGAACGCGGCAGCCAATTGCGCACAGCAATGTCCCACAAACAGTCGTAGATTGAAAATGACCAATTTATTATTGTTTTTGGTTTTGGAGGGATTATTATTAGGCATGTAACCAAATAACTGGCCTGTCAAAACTCCCTGTGTAACAGAAGTCTAGGGTAGGGGTTGCTTTGATTTTCCCTCTTGCAGTGTACCCTAGCTATATTAATACAATTTATGTTTATATATTGCCTTTCGTGTCAGGAGGATGTCTCAAAGCACAGTAATATATCCTGAAAGTACTGAAGCCTAAAGTAAGTTGAAAAGCAACAAAATCAATGAGTGCTAATTAGCAAACATCTCTGGTTTAAAAATGTATAAGGTATAGTACAACTCTAAATTTAATCCACAGCTATAGGTTGAGTTTTGGAGATTAACTTTCCAGTCACTCAGACGATAACAGGTTGTGATATACTCACAAAATAACAGTCAACGTCCCATTAATATAGACTAATCAGATCAGCACTTTGAAATTATACAGACCCTACACAACGACATATTCCTTTGAAATCTGAATCCAATTTAGGATAATGATCAGTAACATCAGCATCCAGAAAGTTAGTTACAGCATTCAAAATGCTTTGGTATGAGCAAGAGTACAGACACATGTGTAAAACAATGTTGGATCATTATGTGAGGTTTAGGTGAGGTATGTGGCTATAATTATGCAACATTAATTTGCTTATGTCATTACGTGATTGAATAATTTATAGTCATTTTGAAAACTAACTTTGCAAGCCAACATCCAATAAATTACGGCTTGATGCATTTAGTGAGATCTCCTCAAACCCTCCTGCAAATAATTTACTGCTGCGATTTTGCTAGGTTTCACGAAAGCGGAGCATTGTCAAGATTACTAGTATGATTCATTACAACCATGCCATGCCATCTGGATGTGCACGACCAGAGGGGGGCAGATTATACCAAAACAGCGTGTAGAATGGCATAATAGGATGTACACGAGAAAAAGAGGAGATTGTTTCTTGACAAGATTCCAGTTTTTAAAAAGTAGCCAGGAAAATTTGCATCAAAACTTCTTAGAACGCTTAGCGCATTTTAAAATGCAAGCAAAATGTCACTATTTTGAATTATGTTTAATTATATTTATATTTAAGATCTAGAAAAATCACCATTCAAAACGAATTTACAGCACTTCACTTAGTTTCCAACCTCTATTCACTTTGGTGGGCCTAACCCCAGCTGAATTTACAATAGTGAAAGCTTACAGAAACCAGTAAGCTTTCTGCACCAACTCATTATCATTTGAAAAATATTTTAGCACATTAGCAATCTAGAGAAAAATAGAAATCTTGCAACGCAAGCAATGCATTCAGAAGCCTTCGTGAGGCATCCAAGATTTACACATCCTTTTATTCAAATTTTGTGACAACGCTCAATTTTCTGAAGTTCATGTCATACAAAGTCCTGATCTGTGCAAATGAATAACTTAAAAACAGATGGAGTGAGTATTCTGCATCATATTTTCACTATCTTGCGTCAGGCCCTACATAAATTGTAAGTGATGGAAGTTTAATGAAGGCCATGTGAGAAACATTCCACCTGTGTAATTGACAAACATGATTAAAGGGAACAATGGTTCGAGAACCACAATAAACCAATGTAACTTTTTCCATTCATCAGGAAAATATTAGAAATCCCCCAACAATTATAATAATGAATTCAAAAGCGAGTCTTAAAATTGGCTTCAGGAATTACATCTTAATCACCGAAGTTCATTAACAAGGAATTGATTATCATTTTGGCAATATCAGCGTTTCATATTTCAGGTTTTGTGTAAAGTGTCCAAAGCTAATCTGCTACACTATGGAGAACCATATTTCACAAAATTATTTTTTCTTGGTATCGATGAGAGGAAGAAGCATTAGGCGTTGGTTGCAATCATACTGCTGTATAGTAATCAATCTAATAGGGTACCATGCTGATGATCAGACGTTTCCAGCAATACATTAATGTCAAAGCTGATGTACAATTTATTTGTATTTCAAGTACACAAATTTATAAGGATGCACAAATACGCTATTTCCCAAAGGAATGTAGTTTTGGACAAGTGGGTCATTAATGAAGTTGTTTAAAATCTGATTGAAGTACTTTTAAGTCATTCACAGACCTTGTTACAATTTCAAGAGTGAATAATATTTGTGAAAGGGCACTTTTATGTCTGTGTGGTATTACCACTGCATTTTAGCAGAAAGTAAAAATGTAAACTTGTAAATGTTGGATACAATATTCAGATGTTAAAAAGGTCAATAACAGCTGCCAAACTTTCAGGACTGATTAAAGTTCTATTGTAAACAATTTAGTTTGTCGAACATTTTTGAAGACTAAAGTACTTTATAAATGCAATTTAGCAAATTAGATTCTAATGGTTTTTATTTGGTCCTGGTAAGGAAACAGAAGAAATTTCAGCTTTCACCTGCCAGTGATGAGTACTGCCAGATGCACATTAATAAGACAGCCAAATTGTGGACTAGTTTTTAAAGAGTGAAACTTTGCCGTGTCAGATAAATGAACTTCTTATGAAATACCCAATGTGCTAATGCTTCATGTGCATTCATCGTGAAATTCTGAGATTTACTAAAACACATGTGTATTCCCCCTCTGGGAATCTTTTCAGAAGTGCACATAAGTAATTTAAATCCAATCTAATGAAGTTTTACATGCCCATTATACTTTAAAATTTAAATTATTAGATGCAAGGTTACTTCCAAATGTTTGTGCGCTATTGTGCATTCGCTCTACCCTTTTGCCATTTTTTTTACTTCATTTGTGCGACGGTTCTTTACCAGAAGATGCTCTTACCGTAATCGGAATCTTTAAAGCATGCTCCTAGGCTGTCCTGGTCTTCCTCATAGTCATTAATGTCAATAGTGCTCTGTACGGTGTTTTTGACTAACCGCTTCCCTGTGGGCTTTTTAAGCTTGTTACTAGTTTTCTTTGACGTTTGAACTATGGAGGAACTATTTTTAACTTGGTTACTGGTCCATGATGTCTGCAGGCAGGAGTCCGAGGACTGAAGGTTTGCCATGGATAACATGCCCTGGATGGCCTCCTGTGTGCTGGGAGAGGCGGGCGGTTGGCTGGAGTAGAAGATGAACAGCAGTCAGTGAACGAGATCTCATCAATAACAACAGGTTTGAATCCCATTTTATATCTTCAAAGTTTCACCTTTTATTATTATAAACTGGAAAATATTAAAATAGAAATATTTTAAAAATGCATTAATCCTAAGGGAATTTAAAACATTTTTGGACCCACATTAAAAACACTGAAACAATAATTTTATTTTAAACTACATTTGAACTAAAATGTTTTTTTGAATTAGAATCATAAAACTTAAGAATAGAAGGCCTTTTAGTTAATCAAGACAGTGCTGGTGGAAGCTAATCCTATGTAAGCCACATTACACCACCCCTTTATGTTGGTACACTTCAAAAACTTAACTAATTTACTTTTAAAATTTGCTAGGGCTATATTTTCAAAAGCCAGTAGAAGCAAGCATTTCATATTCGAAAAAAAACTGTGGAGAAATTCTACAATTGTCAACAAGCAAGTGCTTTCACCCCATCACAGTTAGAAAGCACCTAACCTCCATTTACTGCCTCAATTCTATTTATTGGCTACGGCTATTTATTATGTCCAGTTTTATTAAATCCAAGAAAGCAACTAATATTAAAACAACTAAATTACTAAATTAAGCACCAGGCAGATGCAATTTTCTGTTACTTTTAAAATATCATCACCTGGATGTCTAAAACATATTATTTTTTCTTCAAGGCCATTTTCTTCACCTTTTTTGCAGCTCTCAAACAATGCAAATGGACCATCAAAATTTAAATACTGACCCACTTAAAATGAAGGAAGCGCCCAGGGCAATGCAGAGAATAAACAGAGAGGTTGTACATGCAAAACTGTGATGAAAATCTTAAGGCAATAATGGGAACTATGTCCATACATTGTATGAGTTGCACATGTATATTAGGAATGAAGAAAGAACGCCAACTGGTATTAATATCAGAGCAGCGCCAGATTGGTCATACTCCCAATCAGTGTGCCTACTTGGTCCAGCTCAATGCTTCATACTGTCAAGATCATTTTAGCAGTTGAAAGAGGGATAAAATATCTCAAGTACCTCGTGTTTTAAGGTAGAAAATACTTCAGTATTACCAAAATAAATTAAATTTTCGTGTGAACTTCATGTGCAGATCAAGTCATTAATCAACTGAGGCAATATAGACAAATAGTTTAGCACCCTTTCATCGCTTTATTTTAGGCAAGAGCAAAGTATGCAAATATGCAAACAATTTGAGTAACTAAATATCCAAAAGAAACCAACCAAATACTTTGGATTAAAGCATCCCATTATCCCACTTGAATCTTAGCTTACATCTGATAATGTTTTCCACTCTTATGGTATCATATGCTCTTCCAGCTGAAATGTTTGCTATTCTTTCTGAAGTTACTGAATTAAAACATCTGACTTTATAAGAGTGCCTAAAGGAAGTGATGTCATTGCTTCAATCACCAGATTTTGCTGTGGAAAGACATATTAATTATTTGGACTAAGTGAATATCTACCAGATTGACTGAGACATTACTGCTCTGCATTTATACCTGAAGAGTACTAGACAAATGTCTACACTGCTATTTGATGGGAGGAATCCCACAGGAAGAGTAAAACCCAATAAACAACTTGAACCAAACAAAGCCACTGTAATTTAGTAGTGTTATGGACAGTTCTGCAATACTCTGAATCCTAGCGCTTGATCTTTCAAATATAATTCCTACCTGTTTGCACTGTACTCCAGGCCCCCGACTTGCTTGCTAGCCTGTAGTAAATCTAGTATTCCTGCAGAGCTTCCTGTGTCAGCCTTCTTGTCAGTAGCTGGATCTGCCTTTGCCTCGGTATCTATATGAAGTGAACCTTCATCAGACGAGTTGTCAGCCTGCCAGTTAGAACAGGACAATGACAAAAAGTAAGAATCTAACTGCAAACAACACTTCCACAGTAACACAACGCAACGGATAAGATTATTCATTCCATTAAACTCAGCAGTCTATACGTGGAGCTTCACAGTGCGACGATTTAAATACAATTGTGATTGATGAATTTGATTGGTTATTGTAATTAGCTCTACACTGGTCACTTCCTTTAAGGGCTAATTGATCTGTAGGTTTTACACCGATTAAATGTGCATTAATTGGATGTGCATTAACTTTACAAACACTCAAACGTAGAATAGGAGTTTTACACAAGGGATCTCAAAAACAGTTACAGCGTCTGAAAGAAGCAAATCTCACCATGCTGTAGCTTTGCAATGGGTGAAAACTAATAATAAATAATAATAATCCTTGCATTTGATATAGTGCCTTATCACATCTTTGAGGCATCTCAAAGCGCTTCATAGAACTGACTGTATATTTTGTGGGTGAAACGTGGCAGAGAACTGTGCACACAGCCGTGGTCCCACAAACAGTCGTGGATTGAGTGACCAAATTAACTGGTTTCAGGGGAGGTCAGAGTATTATCTGAAGGAATCATTCAATCCCAACAGAATAAACTGACAGAAAAACAAGATTGATTAAAAACTAATTTAAAATGTAATACTAAGTGAACTTTTAAAAGTTCCCTGATGAAGTCGTTTTACAAATGGAAGCAAAGAACAGACAACCATTGGTTTCCCACAAACATTACAAAGTTACTGCCATTGCGGATTCAGGTTCGCTGAGCAGAGTGAATGCAATGCACGCAAGAGTGCACAACGAGCGCTCCTTTCACTTTTCTTTGGTTGCAAAGCTGTATGGAATTGGTAGGTTACAGGACTGGACCTGGTGTGAAACCAGAACCTCCAAAAATAGCTGGAGTTAAAGTGCCCTGTTCACATCGCCATTGTTAACAATGCTATATAAATACCTTCCCTTAATTTAGGCCAGCCCAGCAAGAATTCTTAATACATTCTGGATCAAATCCAAGTGATTAAATTAACATGCCTAAGGCAAACCAATAAATAAAATGTTTTACCTACTTCTCATGTCTGATTATATTACTGAGCTGAATAGCAGAGCCCCTAACTAACAGTCACAGGCCAATCATGCATTAAAAACAGAATGGGTTATACCTGGTTGGAACTGTGCTTGACTAGTAATTCTCGCATTCCAATACGTCCAGTACTCTCTTTGGTCTTTGGCAAAACTGATGGGTTAAAACATACAATAAATAGTTAATTGTAGCAGTGGCATTATTTTGGGTGTCAGCCTGGCTCAGTTGGGAGCATACTCGCCTCAGAGTCAGAAGGTTGTGGGTTCAAGCCCCATGTTGGGACTTTTGAGCTCATAGTCTAGGATGACACTTCAATGCAGCGCTGTTGGAATGCTGCATTGTCAGAGGTGCTGTCCTCTGGATGAGATGCTTAACCAGGGCCTATTCGGGTGGATGTTAAAGATTCCATAGCACTATTCAAAAAGAGAAGGGAGTTTCTCCTGATCAACAATCTCCCAGATTTTAAAAAATTGGTCATTCACTTCATGGCTGCAATTAAGACATAGTTACGTGCAAATTAGCTGCCATGTCTGCCAAAAAATACGGTCACTAGACACTAGATTTTCCTTTATAGAAAAGGCACTTTTGAACCAATAAGGTGCCATATTAATTGTAAGGAATATTATATATTTTCTCTTAATAGCAAATGTCACACGATGATTGTAGACTGTAGAAGGCGCTGCTTCTGAAGGCTGTACCGGCAAAAACAATTTGAATGTTTAAAAGGGAGGTGGAAAGATTAGCTATTTAGGAAGTAAAGGTTTTAAGAGATATGGTGAATTGGTGGGGAAGGGATAAATTGGTATATTTTAATTAATGCAAACATGTGAAGATTCACTTACAAGGCAGGTTTTTTTTGGAAGTAGATTTCTTTCTTCTTATAGGAAACTCATCAATCTGCAGCTCACCATCATCGGACACATACTCGTATTCATCTCTTACTAGTTTCGGTTTGTCTTTAATATTTTGCAAACACCCAAAGATATGATCAGACTTCTTAGAGTTTGTCGGGGTTTTCACTCCTTTACAACTAGGTGAAGCAAAAGCAAGTAAAGGTTAGACGATTACAAATGCGACAAGTAAAATGTTAATTCTCAGAATATTCTGTTAAATAAAAATATAATTGAAAAAACATTAAATTTTAGTCTTTTGTGTGCATATCAAGAGTTCAATTACAGAACCACGCAATGCCAGTTGTTTGTTCTTTAACATTATTAATTCCGCCACTTGCGAACACATTATTAATTCATCAATCCACTCATTTTACCCTCCCCCACCAAAAAAAGTTATTTTCTCATTACATCTTTCAACAACTTTTTTGATTTGGCTATCAAGAAGTGTATGACAGTAGGATTATTTGCCCACAAATTAACCTCATCGAGAGTGGGGGAGAGAGCAGTCTTCTGCCTGCCAAGCGGAGGGAACAGAGAGTTTGGTAACGTCGACAATTCATAGCCTACAATGAATCAAAATAGTACAAATGCACCAGCACTGAGAAATCATGAGTTCATACTGCATTGCATCAGCCCTGAGAAGTATAAACCTGGCTTCTAGCACCACTTCTCTCTGCTGCTGAAAGGATGGCTTCCAGAAAACATATAGCAAACATACAGTATTGGTTGAATAGTTGATGTTTAAAAGCGTCTGGCCTTAGATTAAATAAATACCACTACTGTATTATTGTCATGGTGCCACATAAAAAATGCAAACATGTGCATTTCATGCTGTACTTCAAAACTCTGGAGCAAGTTTTGCTTTGTATGCTGCATTTGTCAGTACCAATTATGCTGGAAACTTATTCAGTTCCAGGATTCAAATATTTGGATAAACGATTCAATCAAACACAGATGAAGATAGTTTGACTAAATATTTAACCGCACACCTCAGCAGTTTTTTATTAGTGAAGACCAACTTGAGTTTGCTATTGTCTTTGCTTCCCACCAATAGTGATTTCTCGGATTTTCCATCTTCCATTTTGAGCAGAGAATCTGGTTTGCTGTTCTGGGAAGCAAAGAAAATGCAGACGAGGATTAGCTATTAGTAAAGAGATTTTATTTCAACTTTATTTGCCATTTACAGTTTTAAGTTACTAAAGTGCCATTAATCTATTGTGAAACAAAAGGTACTGTATCTGGAACAGTGAATACAACAACATTTAATGTTGTAAAACTGTGGAGAATGTTTCACTAAATTATAAAGTAGATCAGAAAACAGATTCAACCACAATAGGGCATTTTGCTAAAACATATTGAAGATTCATTCACACACACGTATGTATATATATATATACACATGTACACACACACAGTATGTAATTATTCCTCACCTTATAGGATTTACCATTTGCCTTCCCACCTGTTCCCTGAATACAAGTCCTCGAGATAAGAATATCACTACTAACTTAGCGAGAAAAAAATCTCTATAGTTGCATCAATCCTAGTCCATTAAATACAGTGAACACTGGTGAAAACAATGAAAGAACTAAAATTGTGCTGTTTTCACCAACTGGATAAAACAATATTCAGGAAATTTGTATGTTACAAATCTTATAGCGTTTTAATAATACCTTATATTTAATAATATACCCTAAATATTTTCAGATTTTCTAAAATTCACCTTACCTTGTACTTCCATTTCAATTCAGATTTGCTTTTGTTCTGCTCTTGTATTCCAAATTTTAGTACATCATTCTGATTATTTGCAGCCTTTCTCTCTGCCGCACGCAACAATTTCTTTGAAGTCTAATGGAAGCAAATAGCATACTTCTATGTAGTATTACACAGAAAGGTGTGGGGAAGTCATAGCGGAAATGAACATTACACCAAACTGATTTCTTGGACCTACACTTATATGCCATGATATGCTAGGTTAACAATAAAGGGTAACTGAAAGTAATTATAGGACAGTATACTTATTGAGCAATTTAGATGACTTGATAAACAATGATATAACGTCTGTACGCGACAACATGGAATAGAACTTTATTATATATTATTCGGCTACTATGACATGCATGGAGGTATGCATTAAGCTTATTGTTAGAGGATACAATACTGAGAATATATTAAATGAAGACAAAGTTAATAAAATAATTTTAAAAAATCCACACCTTCCTTCCTTTCTTTGGTGCTTCTTTTTTAATCAAAACTTCTTTTGTGTGAGCTTCTGGGATGTCAAGTTTGGGGACTAATGGTGGTGAACTTTCTTTTTCTTTCTTCCCTTTTTTCTTAACTCCTTCTTTGGCGCGTGACGCTTTCTTTCTGACTGGCTTTTCAACAGATGCTGTTCCTGTATGTTCTGGTACTTTAGCAGGTACGGGCAGGCTTTTTGTCATACTAACCACCTCACTCGCCTGACCTTCATTTGCTTTTAATGCATTCTGTGAGGATAACACAAAAATTAGAAAATATAGATGTCTTATAAGACACAAAAACTTCCAATCCTATAAAAACAATCTGCAAAACAGCTTCTGCTATACAAATCTTGTTCACAAGAATTAATACTTAATATGTACTGACAGCAAGTGAAGATTTGTTACTCAGACTTAAAACATACTTAGGCCTTGTGATTTTCACATTGCATCAGATATCTTCCCCCCACCCTGAATAAAATTTCAAAATCCAGGTTAAATACAGACTCTGTGATTTTGGAGAGAGACGCAGGCAAGGACACCCTACACTCTCTGTGCTTGGTGTAAATGGTCAGTGGCACCTACCAGTTACATTGCACAGGCAGGCAATCCCTTTAGGAGACCATGGCTAAGTGAGGTAAGAGGAGGGGAGAGGACGCAGGAGAAAGAAAGGAATAATTAAGACAGCCAGGTGGAGAACAGTACAGATGGGCCATTTACAGCCTCTCACATGCATTATGTTTATATCAAGCTAGCATTTTATAGATTAATTTATGATGTGTGAGAAGTTAGATATGTTCTCAGTAACTAATAAACATCATGCTCAATTTGAATCACCTTGTTAAGTACATTTGAGTTAAATGGATATTTTTACTGCCAGTTAGCACCCATAAGAGATTCTTTATTTCCTCTATTGCCTCCTGTTCCTAAGCTGCTGATGGCAATGAAATCTGTGACAGCAGCCTAACAGAATAGAATATAAACAATGCCTCAGTTGTCATATTTATTTTAATATATACGTGTATGTATATATATATACACACACACATAAAAACTTTCTTCATATCCACGTGTTCAATTTTTGTTCAATTTTTACATTCGTTATCTCTTCATAGTCATTTGTTGATTAAACCTCAAATTTTCAGTTTACAAACTTCAATGAATTAAAAAAAGTCCCAAATCCCTTGCAGCTGATTTTACCCAATTTATTTGACCGGATACAGGAAATCACAAGACCTAAACATCCTTCAATCAATAATAAATTACCTGTAAAACATTATGGGTTGAACATGTAAAATTGTTCAATTTAAATTCTACATATAGAGGAATTGGAAAACAAAAACAGAAATAATATAAGTGGGAACATTTAAGGTTGATTGATTCTTACTAATAACGCAAGTATTATTTGGAACCAAGAATGTTGGGTTGCATTGAATTAAATATACTTCTTGGTAATAACAGTAAACTTCTTTTCATAACGCTGGATTATAAACACAATTACTGAATTCGCAATCTAACTGAAAATGGTCTTGCATTACTAAAAACTCAAAAAAAACAAAAGCATCATTATATCATATGACTATGGCAGATGTTCAGTTTTAAAGCTGCAGTATCTTATAGGAAACATCATGTTTTCAGTTTATTGTTGGAATGGCAATTTTTCCAATACCATGCAAAAATATAGAATGTGAAAATATAGCGACATGACAGAACAAACTGATAGAACATTCACTAAGACTTCACCTACTTCTCTTTTGCCACCTGACATATCTCATCTCTGTATAGTGTCATGTATGGTCTAGCAGTGTAAGGAAGTCTGCAGGGGCTGCCAGTGGTGCTGCAGAAAACATCCTCGGGAACCGATTGAGTCCGAATCTTCCAGATAATGTATAAAAAGGAACATCACTGATGATTTGCAATGAGGGATTCTTAATCAAATTATCTCTTTCCTCCTATTTTTTAATGTATAAAAAAAGCACATTAACCATCTTGTGCCGTAAGCTACATTAAAAAATTGCGCAGTTTACATAAGACACCAGACGTTCCTATAAATACTGCAGCTTTAATCTATTAAAAAGTGGTATATATAATGGATGCAACTGAAATTTCACTCAACTCAATGAAATGTATATTGTGGGGGGAAAAAATGATTTAATGAAACAATGTTCAGTTCAATTCTATTTAAAGGCACGCATTTCTCCCCCAAAATATCTAGAGGTTACCCTCTGCTTGGGTAGATGTACCAAACTTGGAAACATTCATTTACTTACGAGCAGAGTGCTTTAAAATAAGAAAATTCAAAACAAAACTTGCATTTAACCTTTAACATTAACAAAGTTTGAATCACTGTGAGACATTCTCTTTAACCAACATCAAAAGCAAAATATTCAAGGTCAGATTGTGAAAGAAAACCCACCTCTAATATTCGAATTTCTTTGGCAAATTCCTTAATGAGTTGTGTTGTTTTAATAGTTTCTGGAATTTCATCCTCATGATTAGCTATAACCTAAAGGCAAAAATGTTATGAAGTAATAGATCAATAACAAGCAAGTGTCTAATGCAAGTAGCAACAGACTGCTGGAGACAAGGCAAAAGAAGGCAAACAGCTACAAAGTTGATTAAGAATCAGAGGTTTAAAAAACCCCACAAACAACAACAAATTGCATTTATATAGTGCCTTTCACATCAGGAGGACATCCTAAAGCGCTGGAAGGGCAATTACCCTCATCTTAATAAAACCTTCTGGTGTTTAACTTAAATCATGGGTTGGATTGTCCCCACTGAGATACTTTGGGAGGCAGGGGAGAGGTGAAAGGAGTAGGGGAGCATATCGGGGAAACAGGAACAATTCCTGACAGCAAATAAGTAGGCTGGAGCCACCTAGCGGGTAATCAGATGGGTGGGATATACATACGACTAAAGAACATTAACATGCATTTATCGTGACAAAGATGACTTAACATTAGCAATTATATCACAAAGTTTAGACCTTCAGTTCTTTAATCTCTACACTTCCCAACATGCATATCTAAGAGTATGCCAGCATCAGAAGAGAATAATCAATGAGAACAAATAATATCCTTTACCTGCTTCTTGGTCCACGACCTGAAAGTCGCATTTAGAGCTTTTGCTCCCTGCATCAGATAAGGAAGTGGCTGCTTCCCGGATTTGTGTAAACCTATCAAGAGTCAAGAAGTCAATACTTCCATCAATGTCAGTTAGGTAAGGATCAGTGTAAAGATAATTGTTTCTTGAGTGATCATTCACAAGTTTTTTTTTTGTTTCACGTTACCTTTGAAAGTGTCAAGCAGATACTTGCCAGCATACCAACATGTTGTTTCAAAGTTTGAAAATTTGATAAGGTTGTTAATTTTCAGTCGTTTTTCAACTTCGTAGGCTCTGTCATACAAACCAAAACGTGGTTACACAATTTTACAGGATGCATGGAGCAGTACACAACCATGCGCATCATCAGAACATGTTGAGCAGCTATTTCAGTCAGTTAACATGGAAATAGACTGCCACCTAGTGTAGTGAATGTAAATTCAATTCAAGTACTCAAAAACTCACAAAATGGGCAATTCTTAATTCTACAAAAACGAATATATCCTGAGTGACAAGGTAGGAAGAAAATAAAGTCTCTGTGTGAGAAACTGCGAGTCCCAAAAATACTCAGTGAATTAGCTAGACTGTATAAAATATTACATATATATATATTCAATTCACTTTACAGTATATTCTGTGAAGCGCTTTGAGATGACTCATAGGGGTGATAAGGCGCTATATCAAATGCAAGGATTATCATATTACTACTACTATATACTACTATATATGAGGAAGAATGGACCTTTCCTTGTTTTACATTTTTAGGTGTGTTATGCCACATACAAATAACGACTGAAATACCACTTATTCTTCCAAGCTTCTAAAATAGTTGCGACAATACATGGATATCTTTTCGAAAAAATTGTTTGATCTGTACAAAGTTGGACAAATCAATTAGCTGTCTTCTGATAGGAGGGATTTCTCAAATACTGGGAGTTACATCCTAATTTCATGCTTGATTTGACTGAAGCAATATTTTGCTTTCATTTCTCCTTTTGCATTTTTGCAAAAAACAAACATAGAAGACCAAAAAAAAATCTGTTCAGTCCCAAAGTAAAACAAAACACGTTAGACATAAGATAATCTGTCATTTGGGAATGCTATACCTCATCTGCATTTCAATGTTTAGGCTGTGTAAAAAGTGTCCTCCAAAAGCCAAGCAGTCCACTGGGGTTAGCGTTGCATAAATCCAACCTGTTAAGGTAATACAAATTCATTACTATTAAATTAGAATGTGTTCACAATCAGTTTATGCAATGACACAAATCAGGTCAAGTGAATGCCACTGAATAATGCGTACACATTTGTCAAGGGAAGAAAATGGCACAGGGCTGCTGAGGCATTTTGCCAACCATGAGAAAAGAGGTTACCATGAAGATAGTGGGACTTTAGGGATGAAACTGTGGCCTTGTATTGTACCTGATGGAATTAATAGACTCTGTCCTTGTTTCAGGATGCACTTGTAGCATCTGTCTACTTGATCTGCAAAAAACATTTCACTCTGATTTGATGATGAACTCCATTGTTCATATAAAGCGAGATTTGCAGAAGTTGATTTGATCAAGTAGAAAATTTTCTCTCCCTTGGAAAGATCAAAGACATCAAAGACAGATTTAGTACGATAAACAAACGCTTCCAACAAGTAGATTTTTGTTACATAGATTATTTTATATGTAGCCCGTGGCATTGCATATCGCAACATTTTCCACAAAGGTGCTAAAATCCACTTTTGACATCAACAATTACTTGGAATAATAAATCACCGCAAAACACAACAGCATCAAACCCGATTGCAAAATTACCAAAGCAGTGCAACATTTGATTTAAAATATTTACTTGGTACGAGCAAAGGGGACAGCCCCGGTCGTGCAGTGGATAGAGCTGCATGCTGGTTTGATTCATAGGGGAGGATAAATTTATCTGACACCCCGGCTGAGATTAGTAACTAATCATGTAGGAACTACAAGAATGGACCCATGTTCTATCGCCCCATTACAGGACAAGCCACTACAACAGCATGATACAATACAGGGCTATCTTCATTATAAACTGTATGTGCTTAATAGTCAGAGTCCAACTTACTCTTTGGAGATGATACCAAACAGATGACCCCCAGAGTCTATGTGAAAGTCTGTGTAGCTATCCTTTACACCTATTTGGCAAAACTTTGTTACTTTTGGTTTATCAAAAAGTGAATCTGCAGGCCACAAATTATCAAGCCAGGAGAGTTTCTTCACAACTTCAGGAGCGTTGACCAGATTGGACAATCTGTAAAATAAAACAAAAGAATTTTAAGTTGGCATTAAAAATATCTCGGGAGTTTGTCTTTTGAATACAGTAAATTATTTAGCTATCAAATGAAAAATTAGCATTCCTAAACACAATAATTATAAAGGCTGGGTATAAAAAAATTACAGGGTGACCAAAAAGTCTTACCTTTCAGCTACCCTATCATCTAAAAAAAATTATAATTTCTTTTACAACTTTTTAGACTTTGTAATGGTATCACAATGTTCTGGTCACCCTGTATACGCACTCTTCTTCCTAAGTATCATTAGAATCTGCCACAAAATCTGATTTAAACTCAAATAATCAGCTCAATGATTAAATTTCCCATTTCCTTCTCTCCAGTGGCTTCTGTCTATTCTCTTCTATGTAGTTTGTGCTGTGAATTTCTGCAATAATTGCTTAAATTGCAGCTGAAAACTAATTCAAACAGAATGAATTGGACTGCAGCACCTTTCCTCTTGAGCCTCCCGGATTCTTTACTCAATAGCCCAGATTAGAATGTGCCTTTTCAGAGAACAAACTTTCACGAGACTTAGCTCATTGAGTAAATAAACATACAACAATAATTTAGTGTATCCAACTGCTACCTGTGACAAGAGTTAATTCTGGCATACATAGAATGCATTCTTTAAACAACATTGGCATACATGTTAATGTACGCTAAAATATCCAAAACTAAATAAAAAAGTAAGTGCGACATTAAAAAAAAAGGCAAAGAAGTGAAAGGAAGCGTAAGTTACCTGGTATCTGAAAATTCCAGGTTGATCACATTGAGGACTCTTTTCCGGTTTGCACCATAATAGTAGTTAACAAATTCTTTTACGGTCAATTTGCAAGTCTTTTGTTTGGTAACATCTATAACGTCAATGACTCTATCTGGACCTGGAAAATAAAAAAAAACGGGATATCACACAAGTGTCTTTTTCAGAGTTTAGATTACATCCAATTAAGATGCAACATTACCACTGAAACTTATATGAAGTAACCCAAACAGCATCCGAATATAACCTTGATGGAGTGCAAAGTATAAACAGAAGCTAGTTGCCCTCAGCATTAATAGTTAAAATGAAAAATATTTCAAATGAATAACCTTTGATCAATTTGACTTTGTTCACCTGCACAAACCAAATATTTTCTCCCGTGTTAAATCCACAATAACCTGCATAAAAGAATTCAATTGTTGTTCACGGGTATATTTTTTAAAAAGAAGCAACTGGTTATAAAGCATGCAAAAGGTTTATTCTGAAAATCATCAAATAAAGAAAATAATCAAAGACGGTTAGAAAATGAGAATCTCAGTTTTATTTGCAACTGTATCATCCCAGATTTTTCACAGGGTTTTACTATAAGGTGTAGTGACTGTATTTTTTTGCATACCAACATAAAGATAAAAGCAGAGGCATAATTCTTCTGACAATTCGTAGATAAGATACATAGCACCCTTCACTTGGGGTAGCATCTTGGAGCGCTTACGTCATATTCATTGTAGAGTTAGCAGATTATTCTTTCCCTCGTGTTTGTAGCTGCTTTAAAGATTTCTTATATCAATTAGCACAGTTACAGGAAAATCATCCAAACAGAATCTTCATGGAATATCAGTGGCAATATCTCCATCAAGTAGTACTCCTGGATATTGAAGAATTGTTTTGACAGGATATAACAATCGAGAAGACTTCATCTTATTCATTCCAAGTTTCTTCCATATCAACATTGCCAAATAATCTTACTGGATGCTGTGATCTTGAGAGTAGAATGGGCCATGAGACCCTGACATCACTATGGGGATGATTTAACTTGGCTTCACTTTTATGAGGATTTTGCTTCTCATCACAAGGACCACAAAGATCAGTTCCTGAAAAAAGGAATCCTGAAAATAGTCCCCAATGTTGTCGGAGTCGCCATCCCAAAATTGTTGCCTTTCCATAATTAAGACACAGCAGATGCTGATGAGTTAAAAGTATCAAAGATAAATGGTGTGGAAGGCATAAGCTGAGCTGGGTATTGTATCTGAATGCCTGGACCTGCACAAAAACAGTACCAGGGAATAACCGCTTGGTCTCGATCTAGAACAGTGGGATGCTCTTAAATAATTTGATCCCACCAAGAGCGTTGGGTATTTTATTTACTTAATAGCCTTTTCCATCAGAAGTACCTGAAGGTTGCACTGAAGGCTGGATCTTCATAGAAGGCAGGCTATGAAATCTTCCAAAAGTACAAAGATTCGTGGCTTGACAATCTTTTCGGCTCAGTCATCTTCACTTTGATGAAGGATGACAAGCCTCTGAATTCTCTTTGTTCACCCTCTTCTGAAAATGTGAGCAAATATTGTACTCACCAAGTTGTGATTGAAATTGAAGGTACTAATGCATAACCATCAGAAATGGAAAATATTTTTTGTATGTAGAGGAAAAAAAAACTTCAGCACATTGAATGAATAATTCTTAAAATGGTCCCTTTAACGCAAATCAAACACTTTTGCCCCAAAAGATCTGATTTAGCAAATAGGTGTTCAATAATAAAAACTTGGATAGAGCAAATGTAATGTACCTAGTCACAGCACCATGAGAAATATACATGAGATTGATGCTTGTTGGTAGCGGCACAAAATGCAGGAAAGTGAAAATCAATGGTTCAGTCCAAAGTCTTGAAAAGGACGGTATCCTTTTAAATTATCCTAATTGGAATGGCAACCTACCCAAAGTTGGTGAAGGATACTCAATAAAGAATAATTACAAAATATCAAACTTTTAAAAAACATAATGGGGTAATAAACAAAAGGAAAATATGAAATGCACCCTAAGTTCAATTGAAACTTACTGGTACAACAAACTGAAATATGGTTAAGTCAATAATGCTGAATGTAGATCAATGCTGTGTGTAGTTTAATTTCAATTTCAGCTGAAGGTAATAAGATAAAAGAGTTCAGAACATGTTGCATTTAATACTACAAAATAAAACTATAATGTTATTAGTTGAAAATGAATTCTTGTAACATATTACTTTGGAACAGCTGCTACTTTCAAGATCTCACGACATTATTCAAAAAGAGAAGGGAACTTCCCCTGCTGTTCTGGCCAACAATCTTCCAGATGAATTGGTCATTCAATTAATGCCTGTGAAGGGGATCTTGCAGTACACAAATTGGCTGCTATTTTTGTATTCAGTCACTACACTTGACAGCAATTACCTGTGAAGTGCTTTTGGCATCGACATTACAGCCCCTATATCAGATGCAATTATATTGTTTTACCCTGAAGAGAGGATTATTGCTACTTATCTACTACAAAGCACAATTTTAGACTCAAAACATACAGGATTTTTCTACACAAGTCATCTTCTTATTCGTGATGCAATCTAAACCCCTTCTATTATAGCCCAGTAACACCATCACAACTATTTGTTGCTCATCCAACCTATATTATGCTAGCTAGCTAAAGCCTACAATTGAGTTAATGGTGACTGCTCTTCACTGATCTTTATGACACAATGCAGTTGTAATACATAAGCATATGGAACCAATCCCATTTCTCATTCCCCACTTTTTATTAGCACTGACCCTTCTTTTATGCAGATAAAGTAGGATTGATATCTAAAATAAGTCAGAAGAAGTGCAAGAAAATAATTAGAATAAACACATTCTCTTCCAGAATTTGTATTTTAATAATGAAAACAGATACGACACAGATACGATTCTATTGTATTTGTCATTTAATATACTCACCAACATAGTTTTCAAGATCACTAACAGAAAACGTAGGCGGCGGTAAACTTAGTCCCAAGCCATCCTTCTTTGCAACCAAAACAGGTCCTGTAAAACCATTATCTTCCAGAAATTCCAAAGACAACTGAGTTCCAGTCAGTCTAAGGATAACCTCCTCAGCACTAGAACAAAATTGAGATTTACTTAATTTGAATAATATAAATGCCATAAAATATATGAAGAGAATGCTCATGATAAATTAACAGCAGTTACATGAAATATCATAGACTCTTTTGAAAAATCACATGAGTGATTCAGTCATATTTGCATATCTAAGCCTTCGTGGTGAGGCACAAGACAGATATACACAATTATCGAAAAAGGTAAATCACTATTAAACAAGGGAAAATCCCCTTCTGTAAATCAATGAACACGACCTGCTGCCAATTTTGTGACATTTCATAAGATGTTTACATTTTAATACTACACTGAACTAAAGCGGAATGGTCTGATGTAATAGTCAATTACAGTGCAAGAAAAAGGTACAATACTTTGATAAATGTATTTATGGAATATTTCAGATAAGAGATTCAGTGTAATTATGCCAATTTTCAATAACACAGAGGTTGCTTATTGTACAGTACCACAAGTTTTTAATAACATATTCCTGTGGCTGTTGGGACCATTAGCTCTGCATTACCAGAAACTTAAATGTTCAAGTTTAATATCCCATGCACTGAAAAGCTTAAACAATTCATCATATTCACTGGTGCCTCACAAACAACGCTTTCCATTTCCTCCATTTGGGAACACCTACTTTGGGAAGGTCCTGCTTCGGAGTTCCTTTATGAAAACCTGACTTCCATTCTGTACTGGTCGCACAATGTCCACAATATGGATTGGCTCATGCTTTTGCCTTTTCTTTTTCACTAGAAAATATATTAAAAAGATTGAAAACATTTAATTTTACAGAATTTTAATATTAAACAGAACAATTACTGAAGGGTCTCTGATTTCATAATATATAAATATATTTTAAAAATTCAAGATTCCCAAGTTAGCAGGGCCTACAACGAAAGAGTTAATTGAATTTAGCCCCTTTGATTTTTGAAAATGTGATTATTGAAAAGTGAAAAAAGAAACAACATTTGCCTTAATAATATGAGATGACAGACAACTATGAAACAAAGTACTTTGTTGAATAACAACTCACTCGTAGACTGGCCGTGGGTTTTTTCACAGTTTGGACAATGGTAGATATCAATATATGGAGCCTCATCCTCTTCCACTCCAACACAGCTGTAATAATCCCAAATGTAAAGTTGTGTTAGAATTATAATAAACTGCATTTATCCTAAACAGCTAGTTATTTGTCCATTGAGAACTAAAAGCTTGCAGCTCTTTGAGATTGTGTCATGTTTATTGTTCACATTTACAGCATACAGAAGTTTAAAAAAATGACCTAATGTATCTTGAATATATTTAGGTGAATAAAATACGGTAAATACACAAGGAACAGGAGAAACTGCCACTACTACTTACAATTCCTCATGCATGAAGCATTGGAAACTAGCACTAAATCCTACAGCCTGAAAGCTGCAAAATGTGATTTACAAATGAAAACCGAGATGGACTGCTTTCTAAGCAGTGATTTCCTTAACTCTCCAGAAAATTATACCCACGTTAAATTTCAAGCTTTGCAAAAGGTATATTCCTTTCGATAATAATACTTTTATCCTGAATTCAAATTCAAATCTAACTTTCAGAGATCAAAGGAAAGTATAAGATGCAATAGTCATTGTTCACTTAAACATATCCTGAAACTCACCTTGTTACTCTACTAGTTCTGGGACTGCACAGTCATTATAAAATAAGAAAATATACCAATACAAGAGGTTGCTTAGATTGTTTGTACAGCTCCTAGGTGGCATTATCTGCAACCTTAATTCTCCTCAATATTAGGAAAACCAGTAAGAGATGAGAAGAAAAATAAAAGTATGTGTGCACCACAACAGCTCTCAAAGTCACTGCAAGGAAACTCTATTTAATATTATTTTAAGGTAAACCACAATAAATTTGTTTCAGCATCTGGCTATTATAACTAATTATGCTACAGGTGAGCTAAGGTCCTGTGGGACTCTTTAAATCCCATTACCCTGGATCAGAGCATGTTGAATAATACTATTATAATAGCTTCCCACAGACACCCATAAAAAGCAATATAGTTCACATCCTCTGTGGGTCAAAACTAAAATCAAACCATTTCCTTCCACATCACAGCTAACACATACCATGACTATGTTCCTTCTGTGCAAATTTGCCTGGTTTATTTGCACCTTGGAATGGCTAATATACTGTGTGCCGCGCTGTGTGCTGGATATTGCTGCCACTTCCTCCCAGAACCTACTAAATCAGGCCAAGTTATTCAAACAAGTTGCAATAACACTTGGTACTATTATCATATGTGCTTTTAACAACAACTAAATTACTAAAACCATGGGGTAAGTCACGAGTTTCCCTTCAGGTTTATGCTAAATCAATCTAAATTTATTTTACCAAACAAAAGCAACCTGCTCATTTTCCTCAATTCTAAACTAACAATTTGCCTCTACCTCAAATACAGAGTCAGGTGTTGAGTGTGGTTGTGTGTTTTCTCCCCCTGTGGTAAATATTTTGCTATAACTCCAGTAAATTCAAGGCAACCGCAAGCAACCATGAAATTGTGACTCAAGACACAGTGGTTACAGGTTTGATTGACACCTGTGCTTGCTAGCCGTATACTTAATGTGCTCGATCAGTCTTCAAATTCCTAAATACTTTATTGCATGCATGCACAAATAAATAAATAAAGCCAAGATATCTTGACATTGATATTGACTTAAGTGATCGTGACAAGATAAGCTAGAGTCAAGTTATCAGGAGTTTACTGTAGTGAGTACAACACGTTAAGATGGTTGCATCCCATTCCTGCATTTGTTTTCAGAAAGTTAAAACGTTCCAAAATGTTGCACGTCAGCATAGCAGTCCACGAAGCACAACTCGGCAAGCACGCTAGGTGCCAAGACCAGCAATGTGACTTACTTCAAACCCGAGTGACTAATTGTTACTGCAGGAGTACAAGATGAAAGATGTAATACTACTGTAATTTATTATTGTTTCTCAACACTCACCTCAGTGCTGAACCCAGAGAATGCTAGACCTGGTCCCTGCACTTATTTCAGAGCTAAATAACCATGGTATCAGGGCAACTATTGCAGAGAAACAATCTAAGGACAAGCTTACAAATCTTTTCCATGAGTTCTCCCAGAGTACTCCTTAAGTGCACATAATCCATTCCAGTCTGTATATGGTTCAAAAGGAGACTTATAATTTTTTTAACAAAAAGTTTAATGATTTGGAAAGGAATTGTCAATAAGAAAACCTAAGTCAAACTCAATTATTGGAGGACAAAAATCTAAGGAAAGGTTAAAGATAAAGAAAAATTAACCACTAAAAAAGGCAAGATTTTATTCTGTTACTTGCTATTACACACATTAAAATAAAAAGCAGAAAACACCCATGTGGGAATTATTTCTATCAATAATAATAATCCTTGCATTTGATATAGCGCTTTTCACGTCGGGAGGACGTCCCAAAGCGCTTCACAGAACACACTGTAAAGTGAATTGACTGTATATTTGTGGGCGAACGCGGCAGCCAATTGCGCACAGCAATGTCCCACAAACAGTCGTAGATTGAAAATGACCAATTTATTACTGTTTTTGGTTTTGGAGGGATTATTATTAGGCTCTGTGTGGAGTAAGGAAACTTGCCCGAGGTTTCGCCCTCTGCCTGGAATTGAATTCAGGTCTCTCACTTGCAAAGCGAGTGCTCTAACCACTGAGCTACAGGACTCCACAATAAATGACAAAATGACCTAACTTTGACGACCATTTGTGTATACTGTTGGTTACATTTATACACAATAACTCTATAACTTTGTTGCAGGTGACATAATTAAAGGTACCAGCATAACGAACCATTCAGAGTTTGTAACTCGCCCCTTTCTGAAGAGCTGATTTTAAAAATTCTGTTTTCTCTATAAGAGAAAACTAAGTCAGAACAACAAAAGCTATTTTACTATGAATAAATACTTCACACAAATAGTCATTGCCTTTAAGTCATGATCTCATCCCAAATCAATCATTCTCAAGCCAACAGGGCCACCAGATCTCTATTTTTTATTCAATAACAGAATGCAAGGTGTATGAGTGCAGCACAGGTTCACCAGCCTTTCTGATGGATATTCTCCTCTGAGGAAGTCCCTTCTGAGAATCACCTTGGCCTGACAGCACATTTGGGATTAGAAATACTTCAGGGGGGGGGGGGGGGGAACTTAAAAGGAAAAAAATGGTTTGACCTCAAGACCTATTTCCAAAAATGCTTCCATCATGTTCTGAAAACATGGGAGAACTATCTCACAGTGCAGTACACCAAAAGGCTATTAGAAGCCAGTGCTCATTCAAAAAAAAATACAGGAACTACTTATATCTATCCCAGTTAGTCATCTTGGAGTACACTTGTGCATTCTCACCAGCTTCTTTCTACCTGACCTGCTTTTCCTAGTAGTACAAACAGCCACGACACATTGCCATTGTATCTGAACTCAAAAGTAAGTTTGGACATTTCAGGACCTGCAGCAGCCAACAGACCGGTTTGAATGAACATTTATATATATATTTTTTAAAAAGTCAGAGGTACTGAGAAGGGTTACGATTAGGCTAAAGGAGCATTTGAAATGAGTAGTACAGCAATACTGTAATCATAGTTCACACTTTATTCTGGGATCTCAAAAACAAGTTCCTCAAAACTATAGCACTTCAGACTTTCATAGTTATGTGGAATACGATATATTTATACCGCGTTAAATAAAACTGGTGTGCAAAAATTATGAAATTAAATGTAGTTTGGAACCAAATAATAGCACAGAAAACATTAAATTATAAATGCCACTGACCGATAATGACTGAAATAATAATAATAAATCAATTTTTAAAAAAAACCTTGAAAGCCTTCCCGATACTTTTGTGAAACTTAAAACACACAGGAAACGGACTTTTGACAACACAAACTGGGAACTCAAACGTCAAAAATCACGCTACAGGCACAGAGGCGGTGTCTTTCTCTTTTTCTTTCTTTTTAAAAAAAAATAATTAAACGGTCTCTCGCAACGTGACAGCAAACAACACATCGAAAATGTCATCTTCCACTTTGGTACAGTTTATCCAAAGAGAAAGGGTGTACGATCTGACACTGTAAAAGGCTGATAGGGGAGCTGGAAGGATTTTGTTGGGGTTTGGAGCCCAAAGAGATTGGGAGGGGGGAGAGGGGGTGCTTTATGGACAAAAACCAGGAGGTGATGAAGATAAGTTACGGCTGTGTCTGACTTAAAGATAAAGAGAGGGACACAGAGAGGAGAGGGACACAGGGAGGGAGGGAGGGAGAGGCGTAGAATGACACAAGGGGTGACAGAGAGAGGAACCTGAGCTGGTGGACAGGACGTTTGGAGGGTGGATCGCCACGTAAAACTTTGGTGTGTATTTTTTTTGGGGGGGGTCGGGGGACATACTGCAATGTACTGAGGCCCTGAACTACGAGACGGTTTGGGGGGGGGGGGGGGGGGAGAGAGAGAGAGAGAGAGAAACGGGCAGTTAGAGGGGGGGGGAAGAAAGACAGAGACAAGAGGGGGCCACTGAGAGGAAAGAATGAGGCAGAGGGAGTGAGTCCCAGACCGGGTGAGGTGAGGGGGTGGAAGAGAAAGAAAAAGAAAGAGAGAGAGAGCTGGAGAGAGGGGAGAGGAGAGGCAGCGCCTCCAGCCATCACAAGGCCTCGCTCCTCCAGACAAGTCAACACACAAGTTTTTTCTCAATCACTCTCACACAGACACACACACACACACACAACCGCTCTCAGCAAACAAAAATACACACACACACAGGGCCTCCCTCCCTCACACACACACACACACCAACACAATAACAAGGTCGCGATGGAAGTGGGAGGGAGGGGGGGAAGAGGCTTCTCTCCCTCCTCTTTCTACAGTAAGATGCGCCGCGCGGGTTACCTGCCGTGATACCAATCCTTGCAGGCGTCGCACTCGATCATGAAGCGGGTAACGTCGTAAGGCAGCCGACAGATGCAGTAGACGGGCACCGCCGCCATGTTGGGAGCCGCCGGGGCGGGAGCGGGTTTTTGGCGGTGTGAAGGGAAGCGGCGCCTTTTTTTCTCTCTCTCTCTCCTTCTCCCCCCCCCCGCCCCCCCTTCCACCCCACCACTCACTTCACTTCACTCACTCACACACAGCCGGAGAGGAGGGGGCGAGAGAGGCGTTACACCCTAACCCAACCCGCCCACCCAACCAACTCAGCCGTGAAGGGCCCTCCTCCTCCTCCTCCCTCCTCCCCTGAGGGCTCAGCTTCACTCACTTTCCCACCGCCCCCCACACCCCCCCCACTCCGAACCCTCCTCGAGGACGGCTTTTGTTGTTGTTGTTGTTTTTTAAAAAAATATATATATAAAAACATTCGAATATAAGTTATATATTTGTGTGAGTGTGTGAGGAGGAGGAGGAGGAGGAGGGGAGAGAGAGAGAGAGGAGAATATATTTGATGGTGTGGTGACGGAGGGCAGTCCTTCTCTCCCTCACGCTCGGCCCACAGCCAACGAGCGAGCGAGCGCCCGGCCTTCTCCCCTTCCCGCCCCGCCGGCCGCCCGCCCGCCAGGCAGCGCGCGCTACGTCAGTTGCTCCCTCGCTCGCGCTCTGCTCCCTCGCTCGCGTTCGACTGCCCCCCCTCCCTCCCTCCCCAGCGCGAGCGACGTCAGTTGCTCCCTCGCTCGCGCTCGACTGCAACTGCCTCCCCAGCGCGAGCGACGTCAGTTGGTCTCCCTCGCTCGCGCTCGACTGCTCTCCCGCTCTCCCTCCCTCCCGCCCTCCCCAGCGCGAGCAGCGCGCGCCACGTCAGTCGAGTCGGTCGGTCGGTCAGTCAGTCAGTCGCTCTCTCTCTCTCTCTCTGTCTCGCTCTTTCCCTCCCTCCCTCCCTCCCTCGTCCGGTCCCGGTCCATCGGTCGGTCGCTCGGCTCCCGACTGCCTCGCCCGGCGCGCGAGCCCGAGCGCGCGCGCGCGCAACAAGAAGAACAAAAAAATATAACGGCTCTCTCCAGTCTCTCTCTCTCTCTCTCTCTCACGCGCACCAATGCAACCCCCGACCCCCCCAATGCAACCCCCACTCCCCCACACCCAATGCAATCCCCACACCCAATGCAACCCCCTCCCCCCTCTGAATTCCGATTCAAAGGCGATCCCGGTGCAGCCCCGGATCCCGGGGGCAGTGGGGGGGGGGGGGGGCGACCTCTCTTCCTCTTCTACACCTCTACACTCCCCCCCCCACTCCCAACCTTCCTCCTCAACTCCCCCCTCCGCAAGCCCCATAGGCTCCCAACCTCATCCATTGCAAACCCAATCCAAGCCAAGCTTTAATCGAACTTTTTTTTGTGTGTGGGGGGTGGGGGTGGTGGTGGGGGTGTCGCGTAATGGGGACGATTGGCTTTTGTCTGAAAAAAAATTGCTCAATTCTTTCCCTTTTCTCACACTCCACCGGCGCAATAACCACGTGCCGGTGGCGCAGGTCCTGCTGAAGACCTTTCTTTTCGACCGCGCCTTCGGTCACCTTCCTCGGCCTCCCCCACCCCCCCGGCTCGGTCCCCGGGATCCGTCACTGTGAAGCGCTCTGAGACGCCATCCGGCGCGGAGGGCGCGACATAAATCCAAGTTGTTGTTGTTGGTGGCGGCTCTTTAGCACTGCGATCGGGTTCCTTGAGGGCATCGGACACCTGGCCGACCATAACGAAACCTGACACGCAAAGCCCCAAACCGGTGAGCGGAAGCACACGCGTGTGCCGCAACCGTACAATTCAGCGTAAGGGGTTACTGTTAGAGTCTTTGCTGATCACCCCACCCCCAGCCTGGAGCGATCTGATCCTGATCAATGATAATCTTTTTAGACGATTGAAAAAGCATCGTGAGCATGTTCGAATGTCCCGTCCCCCCACCCCACCCCCATCCCTCTACATGAAAAACACTTCCTCCAATATCTACTTGTCACCTTTTTGTTATGCTTTTTCTGTGTCAAAACTCAGCTCCTCCGCCCTACTTCAGTGAGGCCGACGTACAGCTGAAGACAGAGGATGTCACAGGTGCAAAGGAACGATAGATATTTGTACATATGGCGGCGCTCAATCGCAGAGCAGGTTACGTGTAGGTTCTGACATAGATGTAGAGTGAACATAACTGCAAAGTAAGGCGGTCTGAAACGTGACCGCAATGTTAGCTCATTTCGTTCAACCATCTTACTCACCTGATGAATAAATATTACCAAACAAGGCTAACAATTAGTCTTTAGCCCTGCTTCTATCTCACTCAATCAGCTGGGGGAAAAGCTTTGAGATAATTCGATCTAATAATAACCCACAATTTGAACCAGAACAAAATTGCATTCTTGAAATACAGACAACACAGCGTTATTCAAAGATTTGTTTCGTATTCCTCAAAATTAAGGTTTACCACCCTCGTACTTCTAACCAGCAGTTAATGTCTTACCTTCAGTGACTCCGCTTTCAATCTTTCTTCTGTCTTCGGACGCCCAAAGTAAGCGTGGATATTCTAGGAGCTCCCTAAATAAGGAATGGTTGCTGAGCATTGGAGGACGGTGCATGTTCTCCTCAAACTCAGAAAGGTAGGAAACATAAACTTGGGGATTAGAGACTAATTCGCTTAACACACTTATACTCGAGTACCTTTCATTGGTGACAATCAATAGTCATCTAAAGAGAGCAGAAGGCAAGCGACGTCAAGAGGTTGCGTGAGGTTGATCTACAGTAGAAAAGGCAAATGGCTGTGTTCTCTGGCTTGAAGCAAATCTATCACTGACATTGTTTTACAGTTTGCAGTTTTTAAAAAGGACACATCTTTATAGGAAATACAGATCCAAGTGAGCTCCAGAAATGTCTAAAAGTAATGAATTTGCAATGAGGATCGCCTGGGTCCATTAAGCCCAAAAGGCGACTTCGCTGAAAATCTTGGGTGGTTTTGTTCACCAACACAGTGGCTCACAAAAACTCTGCCAAAGACTTCCCCCTGCAGGACACCAGAAGGCATGTGAACCTTGCAGACGACAAATGGAAAGCTCAAGCTAAGAGATGATCGTGCTCAGCAATGGACAACTTGTCAATCTCGCATACGGGAAGAGCTGCTCAATGGACAGATTCACAACTCCTGTACTGTCTTAGTATGAATACTGAGGGGGCTCCTATGTAAAGGAAAGCTTGAATGGATGTCACCCTTAGGAGTAATTATTGCAACTATGCACTTGATGTTTGTTCCTGACAGAACATCCAGTTTTCCATAAAAGTCAATGCCAGTGTCTACCTCCTCAGATAAACAGGTGCCGCTCGGAATCAAAGTCCAAATGGTGTTCTCAATGGCAGAATGGTGTTTATGACAAGTCCAACAAAGCCAGAGATACAAATCAATCATCAAACTCATCAATACGATCGCTGTTGAAGCTGAAAGACTTCTAAGACACAATAATGGATGAATGTGCCACGAGTTCAAATGTTTGACGATTTTCCACGTTACGCATCAGGGAATGAATACATAAAAATGTGTATAATTGTTATAAATCCTCGGGAGGGGGGAAGCACAGTGACATCGGAATTTTAAAAATCATTGCAGTCCATGTCTTATCTGTAAAGACATTCCTTCTCATATGCCCCTCCGTCAATATTTTTCACTGAAAAGCTATCTAACTTCTATTGAATTTAAAATCGGAAATTTACAGCCCAGAAGGACGCCATTTGACCCACCGAGTCCGCACCAGCTCTCGCAGCAAGGTGTTCATTCAATCCCGAAGCTTACTCTCCTCCCCAATACCCTTCAAGCCTCGATTCTTTATGTCTATTTCCCTCTGGAAACACACGATGGACTCTGCAATCTACCAGTCACATTGCATTCCCGCAAAAGGCACTCGCAGGACACTGAGGATCACATATTGATACGAGAATGCACACGGTCTCTGATGGCTTCCATAACAGGGAAGCATTTAACAGAATGGGATTTTGCTGCAGTACTTTGCCGGGTGGTACAGTAGTAAAATGTTTTCCAGAGACCAGCAGGTGGCACCAAGAGTAAATTTAATGTAGACGTGGACATTTGGGGAAATGTAGAGGAGGGAAGGCCTTTCATTTTGTACCATTGAAAAATTAGGAGCACTCGAAAACACTCACAGCAGGCGATTATAACCTTTTCCAAATTGGGGGGGGCAAAACATTTCTGTCCAGGAAGCCCTACGGCATTATTCCTAATATGTTCTTTAAGAACATCTTTTAAATTCTCAAAAAAGTAAGTTTTGAGCGTTGAAGTGACTGCTTGCCAAATTACTCAGTGAAAGACACCGGATTATTCATTTATCTCTTTTATTTACAAAAAATTGTCGACTGCTCAAGATTATCAACCAGCTCATGGCATGTATTAATGGTTTCCCCCTTATGCGTGGGTCGGGGGGGTGGGGGTGGGGGAGAGGAAAGTGGGGGCGAAGAATGCTCCAATTTTCAACACCTACAGTTTCTCGGATAAAAGCTGTATTCCAAACCGGCATCCTCCGCACATTTGGTCACCACTCAACTGAGATTGAAAAACGTTGATTGCCGAGGATTATAAGAAGAATCCTTACATTTTAATATAGCTCCTTTCACGTCGGGAGGAAGTCCCAAAGCGCTTAGCAAGATTTACTGCGACTTGGCGCGCAGCCTAATTGTGCACAGCAACGTCCCACAAACAGCCAAGAAACAAAAGAGCAATTTTATTGGGAGGAATTATTGGTCAGGAGACGGGGAGAAACTCCCTTCTCTTTGAGAGCAGTGGCCACGGCATCCCACTCAGGTGGTGTTCTGCCTGATATTATCACAATGTAGATCGCAATCTAAAACCTATTTTGTTAAGAGCTACGTAGAGCAATACGATGCAAATAAATTTTGCATTTTACAAGGATTTAGTTATCTGTATAAAAAGTCAAGGCCTTACAGTATTCGCAGAGTGTAAATTTCTTTCCGCCTCCAGACAAACAAGGGAACATTTGATCTTATTTAAGTGGAAGAATTTAATTCAGGCAAGAAACTACACGTGACCAACACAACCCCAGCCAGATCAGGTAAAGTTGCTCAACGTCCATCGCCTGGATCGTATCGGAAGCCAGTTGCCAACAGAGCGGCTTTCCGATATCAGAGCTTCCAAGACAAAAGAGCCTGTACATTAAAAAGGATCCATCGATGCACACAAAACAAGATTCAGACCCCACGGTGACACCGATGGCGATTTGTCGTCTTCCATAACCCGGTTGATAAAGTCGAGGCACCGATCCCATTGGAACCAGATCAAATATGGAAATACAATTGGTGATATGTACCTTGATGCAGTATGGTTTCAAGGTTAGGTGCCCCCAGTAAGGTTCAACTGCATCGAGCGAGAGTATCGAAACACTTTTCAGTCACACAGGTGAAAGAAAATTTTTGTCAAGAGTTACGTGGCACGGCAGGAGTCAACCTGTTTTATCTGCCCAATGTTGGAGAGGGGAAAGAAATCAAATCAGTGCGATATTATTTACTGTACATGGAACCTTGAGATTCCCAATAGACCAGATCTGGACATATCCAGTGTCAAAATGAGGAAAAATGCAGTCAGTTTCAGAAATCTGGTATCTTCGTGGCAGTAATTGAAGTAAGGCAGCGTCACAATGTTTTACCACTTGAACCATTAAAAATAACAAGCCAGGCTTTTCATTTCTGCAGATTTCTGTTGTGATTTTTTTTGCCCCTGTTGTGGGCTTGTGCCAATGTGATTTGTGGCTCTTTCACTTCCGCAGATGAGACTGAAACCAACTTTTTCCATGCAGTTGCACCTACGTATTGTTCCACAGACACCAAGTTCAAAACATTTATATAATCGCAGTATGAGGCTGGAAAATTTCACAAATGAAAAATTGGCAACACAACTGACTATTATCCTTCAGGTTTGTCCACACACAGGATATTCTTACGGCGCTTATAGCTCTTACTTACCCCACTCTTGGCTAAGTCAATTCTATTTTAACCTTTTTCAGGGTTATTTATTTTTTCTGTGGATGATTAAATAAAAGTTTTAGTGATCAGCGACTGGTTAACTTCTTTTTTTCAAAAGATAACTTCTCTGCCTCACCCACACTCAAATCTTATAAACACAACTAAATGCCTCAAGTGTAAAATCCAACATCTACCCGATGTACACATTATAAAATTGAGCTTCCAAACTATTCTTAACTGTGGCTTCAAACTCCCACAACCCAAGTTCCGCTCCAACATTACCATATCAATCGGGTTAGTGCAGTATTGTACAGTAGCAGTAACATTGATTAGTTGAGTCTCTTATATTCACAACTGTGACATTTTGTTAAATTTCAACCAACCTTCATAATTTGCTCCAACAATTGGCACATTGTTGGCCAAAAATATTTTGAAAGTACATTTCTGTGATTGAATGGTATTCGCTGCGTCCGAATGGGGTTTGAATATCACATCTACGTTTATTAAAACATGGACCTGTGCGACTTCATTAAACTCGAAAACTAATTTCGAGGAATGAAACCGAGATTTGAAGCCTTGTACTAAATTACCCATCGCAAAATCAGTTTAAAGCGCATCCATCAGTTGTACGTTCTTCAGTGCCCTTTTGTCTGTTCATGAAAATTGGTATCTTTGCACGTTAAATATGTAGAGGACACTTTTAGAAGCACAGAAAGGTTTCTTTAGATCAGATGGTTGAGTGGTTATCCTGTTAAAGCTAGATTTTAAGGTGTATTTAATCCACTATCGTTTCCAGTGTTTCCTTTAATACATTTATAAAGCATAATTTCAAAACGATAAAAGATAAATAAAAATACCCACTTATTAGCTCACAAATTCGGTCAATAATTTCAGTAGTTGCACATTCTTCGAGAGATATAGCTCAAGACTTTTAGTCCATTTGAGCTGAGAAAACCAGTGATGCACGATTAAGAAGGGCTGTGAAGGGGTAAATAGTGGTCGGAAAGTAGATAACCCGGACACAAATTAAAGTAATTCCAGAAGGAATTAGAGGGAGGGTTCAAAAAACATTTTTCACATAAAGGGTGGATGGCTTCTGGTATTCCGCACCACAAACTTGTTGAAACACACTCCAGAAATTGTTTTAATGGGAAGTTAAGATAGATTCTTGGGAAGAATATTAATGGAGAGATTCTAGGAATCTAAATGCTTACCCCAATTGAGCCTCCAAACTAAAACTATACCAACCAGCAACATTTTATGAAATTGCCAGAAACGGGTTTCTGAACATCTTTTAGCAGGAAGGTAAAGAAAGACAGGAATAGTCTGACGTTCCAAACTTACCAGCAAAACTCAAGATACAATGAACAATCCAACCGATTAATGGTGAAATCACATGCTCAAGTTCAAAACAAAAAAAAAAACAACCAATGGTTTATACTAAAAGAATAAAGATTTTTATTAAGCATTGTAAGTTGCATTCAATAGCCTTCCAGCAATACACCACACCACAATCCATCAACAACCAAGCAAACCCAACAGTAGTTCATTCTTGCACAATCCATATGTAGGTAGAACTCCTTTCAACTTACATAAAAGGTACTATTTAGCTGTTGCGGGCAGGGGGTTGGGGAGGGGGTTACATCTTATTTCTGTTCACTAATGTGTGATGAAGAGCATCAGGAACATTATATGAAATAATGATAAAGTAAGGGTTTCGATTTGAAGTACATCAGGGTTGAAACACTAACAAAAACAGCAAAAAGGTACAGGTATACTTACTTGCTTGTGCTAAACTTTTGGTGGGAAAGTTTTTTTTTGTAAAAAGACAAGCAATTTGCTGATTTGTCTGCTACAGTAAGGGGGGGGGGAAATTTCCGTTTTTTTGAAGATTGAAGCTTTTCAAAAAATTTCGCAGAAAGATCACTTTTGCTAATACGAATGCATAAAACAGCAACAGAGAACAATATGAATACAGTCGCGATGAGTACATCAGGGTTAACATTAATCATTCAGAGTGGCTAGATAATTTTTTGTAGGTTTTAGAATAAATGCAACAGAGGTCAATAACCACAAAATTTAAGGTTAGAGCAAGATCAGTTAATGACTAAACATTTTTTTTTAACACCTTTTTATAGGACTATGACTAACTGTTTTTAAAATTTGCAGATGGGCACAGTACTTGTAGGGTGGAAGAAAGAGGACGATAACATGCATAATATTAACTACACACTTCAAAAATTATGAACCATGCAGAAGTTTAGCCGAAGTAGTAGTACTAATGTCTACGTCTGATTCAAAAACCACTGATTTCATTGATCACGGATGCATGGTAAGGAGCCGTCACATTCACAAAACGTATCAATTATATGGTGATGTTTAACTATTTGTAAAGGTCATCTGCATCTTCAATGAATATTTTCAGTTGTCTCTTGACATGTAATTTGCTTCTTGCACATATATGCTTTTCTTAAGATTGCCAAAACTGAAGCTGCGATATTACTCTTGTAACTTAACATTGAGTTGAATTCTCTTGTCTGTTTGTTTGCTTGTTCTAAATCATGTGTTGACGATTAACCACATCAAAACTCATGACACTGAAGTAAGATTTTGTTTTGTGGTTCTGAGCCCTTTTCCAGGCTTCATGTGAAATTTAAGTCTTAAAATAAGCAACTGACACAATAACACATAAAATCAATTAAGATGGCAAAGTTATGATGCCAAGTACTGTACTTTAACCTAAATATTAAAGACTGCCAAATTAAAGCCGTATTTGCTTTACCGTCTGAAAAAGAAAATGTAAATTGTCGTAACCAGTTTTGAATGTCTTGTAATACCATTTCAAGTGTGGGAGTCAAATGCTCTTCATTCCATTTGATAGCATTCAACTGCAAACTGGCTAGTAAAGACTGCGTGTTACACAGCTGACATCAGAGGGATCCAAAATTCCAATGTCCTCATTTCTCTTACGGAGAAGAAAATATTGTATGCAACTGTAGGCCTTCTTTTCCAAATACTCCCATTGTGGAACCTTCCAAACATCCTTCACCCCCTCAGCAGAAAAAAACAATAAAACATTACTCTTCCTTTTTCAAGGCGGCAGTGCCAAGACTTTCATCTCTATTGCAACTGCCGTCTGTACTTAGTGCATTTAAGTGAGGATTTGTATTGCACATTTTAGAGTCATTACTCAAGGCACTTTCAGTTTGATTGGAAGCCCTGACGTCTCCCTTGTTCCCATTTAGTTGGGAAGTAGGTTTGCTTTCGTCTGAAACTCCATTCTCAGCGGGGGAGCTATCTGTAGTCTCTGCCGCCACGACCCCCGATTGCTCCTGTTCCTCTGAAGCAGGGTTTCCCGAATCCCCAGAGCCCTTCAGCTCTTGAGCAATTTCTTCTGCTGAGGCAGCATAAGCTGGTTGACTCTGTCACACACACACACACACACACCAAAAGAAAATTTTAGTCAGCACGCATCTGTAAACATTTCTGGTGCTCAGGAATACATTTCTAACATATCAACAGCGCTGCACTGTAGCAAATAAGATTAATCTAATGCACGAGGGATCTACCCAATGTTAATGAAACGTTAGCATTCTAACTAGGATAGACTGCAAAGCCTCCACGTGCCATTGAAACCAGTTGCTGGATTTAGTTAGTTTTTGCTGATTGGCTGGTAAATCTAGAGCGATTGAAATGTACCAATTTAGCACGATAACACCATTCATTTTGATAAGCCCGAATACAGCAAGCTCCAAATCTATTTTGGACACAATTCAAACCCAGAGCTAAATTTACCCCAATTTGCAAACACTCTTATCCATTTGAATCGGGCTCTGCCATGTTTATCAGTATTGTCTGTCCTTGGAATCTAACCGCGCAGGTATTTTTCAGGTTTTATGGCGAAACAGCCTTCAATGTGACTGCAGACAGACAGACACACACACACACACACACACACACAGAGCTTGGCTGGGTTATGCTGTATTTCTCACCTGAGTCACTCCTGGACTTCGGACATTCCAGACAGCAGAACTTTTAGTGTAGTACTTGGCTCCTCTGCTGAAACGACTAGCTGCTGGGCTGGAGATAATTCCTCGTGCACGCCTTTATAACAGCAAACACAATTTATTCCAACTATAGCAAACCCACTTTTCAAGAAAGTGAACAACTACGGGTAAAATCAATGATCAGCATTTACAAGATGCTACTTACTTTCTGAACTAAGCTGAACACGTTCTGGAGGTGCACGGCTGTTAATGTACCACCTGAACAATCCGTGATAATGTCACCATATTGGGTCCAGAACTTCAGATCTGGATCAGATTTGGACTGGTCGTTTGAACCAAATCACGCACTGAAAGGCTATTTGCTTAGTTAGCAATGTGCTTCCAGCTGGAAAATTCTGGTTATCATTTTCAGCGCAGCACTTTGGCTTTTGAATGACATTATACTTAGGAACAGGAGAAGGCCATTCAGCCTCTCAAGCCTGTTCTGCCATTCTATAAGATCATGTCTGATCCGTAACTCAACTCCAATTACTACCCGAACTTGCCCCATATGCCTCGATACCAAACAGAAATCTACCCATCTCAGTCTTGAAAATATATCAGTTGGGATCAGACTCGACTTGAGCATTTTTTGATGTGACCGGCATTTCGCTGTAAAACAATGCTTCATTTCTTTTTACTCCCGTTTACTTCTGATTCTATTCAAAATTTAAAACTACTGGAAACCGATCTACGGTTAACAGCGATGGTAGTTTGAGAGGGAGGGCTCCAGTGTCTGCGCGCGCGGTGGGCTGTCACACCCAACATACCCTCTCGCTGGCCCGCCAACAGAAACGACCTGCAGAGGGAAAGCCGCCCGTCCACGCCCACGCTTACTTCCTGCCCACTGGCCGACCACCGTCCCCGCAATCTCCAGCTTCCCACCCTGAGGAGGGATCGGCTGGACACCTGCAGATAGACGGAGAGACAAACCATCACTGCTCAGCATTCCTCATTCTCTTGGAGGTGCACAGAAGCCCTTCACTAAACAAAGGGTCAGTGACTTAATGGTGAAAAGACAATACCCTTTAAAGGGGAAGAAAAACAGAAGTGTGAACAGTCAGACGACTGATCAGAATACATTAGGGAGGGCAGGTTACAAGTCAAGAGAGACAAAGGGACAATGTGGAGATAAACTACACTAACAGGAGAGTAAGAAATAAAGATAACTGAAGCAGAAATTAAACAGCAGAAGAAAATGACGCAAGAATGAAACAACAGTGTAAGTATGAAGAGAGTCAAAATTAACAAAGGAAATAATAACATGAAGCAAAAAGAGGTTTTAATGAATGCTCTTCTGTAAACCAGGTGCAATCAGCACAGGAAAGCTGGGATCACCAAAAAGAACACACAGCAGAGAATACCCATCTCAAACAAAGGCGCTGGAGCAAAATGCTCAAAGTGTGTACTGCTTTTAACCTGGGATCCAACCTTTCCCACTCTGTGAAATGTGGCACTTCAGCATACCCAGCAATGTAGGAACAGGAGGAGGCCATTCCGCCTCTAGATCTTGGCTGATCTGCGCCTCAACTCCAAATAATAATATTATAATATTTATCAATAATAATCATAATCAAACACGAGTTTGCTTACCACCTAAACCTCTTCCCCTGCCGTGGTGCAATGGCATGTGTCCAATAGGCCGTGGGTAAATCGCAGCTGGGTAGAAATGCATGGCCGGAGGAGGATAAGCGAGAGGGTGGATATGCCTGGAAAAATTTAACCCTTCCAGGATACTTTGACGCATCTTCTCAAGTTTGGCAGCTTGTTCAGCCTGGAAAATCAATGAAATCACAAGAAACAGCACATTTTCAGAACTTCTGACAAGACAGGATTTTTTTTTCAAATGACTTCATTTGAAACATCTGCTATTCTAAACGTATTGCCCTGCACTGTGACCGAGACAAAGCAAGGTTCAGAATACACAACAGTCAATACATGAACCCAACAGCTCTTCAACACAACACGCAAGCAAAATGCTTCTCACATTGCGCTTCAAACTGCACCTTCACTCACAGAACCACCCGTTAGCAGAAACGTGTTCCCAACATGAACACTGATAAGACTTCAGGCTATATTGTTCAAAATTACTTAAGATTAGCAGTTTAAGATCATGGTCTGTATTTAACTTTAAAAATGATTACATGCAATGTGCAGGCCATTTAATCAACAATTTGCATTTATGTAGCACCTTTCAGGTAGGGTAATGTCTTGGAGCGCTTCATCAAAATCAAGCCCTTTAATCAAAATGGCAAATTAATTCGAATTCGATATCCTGCCTGCCCAGCATCCAGCAATGCTTGGAATAGTTCTCACTGTATGGTAGCTGATGCCATTGTACTACATAAATGTACAGTGTAACAGAAACCGCACTGAAATGGTCTTATGTCTAGAAAAGTGCTTTAAAACAACCTCTCAAAGCAAAAGGCGCTATCAAAGACATCTATCACCACCTCATCCTGTTATTCTCATCTGAGAATTGTAACTTAATCGAGAGCAAGACAAGATTGTTTTAAAAATTGTGCAGGTTATTTTCACAAGTGCAGGACAGACACAGAGAGGGAGAAAGAGATTCCTTTGCCGCCAAGATGAAACCATGCCAGAGAGCACCCTAATTATTCTCGATAAGACGCCTGTTTTGTCTGCTGCACAAACGGGAAAAGGTCTCAGTCAAGGTAACCAGCAAAAATAATAAACTAAATTCCAGAATTGTGCAGCACTAGAAGGAGACAGGAAACGCAAAGGAATATTTGTAGAAAGACACGCTTAGAACTTGGCTGCTTAAAAACCACTTACTTTACCCAGCAAGTGTTTTCTCTCCCACCATCCCATGCATTCCCCCACCCCCCACGGCAGTATTGTTTATAGCCAATGCTCAGGCCGAAAAACAGACTTCACAGCGTTGGCTGGACATCTGAGCTGGGGCTGGAGCCAAGGGAAGTTGAAAGGGGAAAGATGACCGAAAACGCAGTCCAAGTGGCATGTTTTTGAGATGTGCTCTGAAAGCAGGGAGCGAGTGAGCGAATCGGAAAAACTCCAGACCGGAAGGACCCAAAGGCATAATGTTATAACACGTACAAAGTGGCATTCACCAAATTATCAGTGCTGTAAAAAGTAACATCTTATAGATTTCTTAAATACTTTCTCGTGTGTAACGCGCCCCTGGAATAGAATATTTAAAGCCATACCTGACCATCGCAGAGGTCAATCAAGGGTACCTTTTCCCGGCTCACTTTTATAAGCTTACTTTGGAAAAGTTTGCCATCAAAGTACATCCACGGACAGCAGTGTTCCCATGGAATTGGCTGCCCGCAAGCATCATTTGCAAAAAGTGCCATATCAACCCCACTCATAAACAGAGCTGCAAGCTGGATACCCCGTGGATCCAAGCTATCAATCTGAAATCGAAAGGGGGAGAAAGAGAGACAAAAAAAACCCACACACAAATGAGAAGCAGAATCCACACAGACAAGAAACACCTGGTTCACAGCTTTAGGCAGAGAGTGCCTCACACAATGATAAAAGCAAAACCGATTCGAAAAAGTTGCTTTTTGGCCACAACACAAGTTCAAATCTGAATCAATCTCCGTTGGGGCTAACATCAAGCGGCTACCATGGGGCTATCTTTAGTGTGTAAATCCCTGGCTATAAAAGAGGAAACTAAGTTGGTCAAGTGGTTAAGTCTGTCAACAACTCCCTGAGTTTGTTCAAAAACTTCAGTCGCCATGTTAATAGAACTTCAAAAAGATAAATCTTTTCTTCGGTGTTTTCTTCCCCAGAAGGACTGTTTATCAACGGGCTTGAGTGTGACCAGGGATCAGGCTTGACAAGATAGTGCGGCTCATCTTACCATTTGTACCACTGTATTTAGTCGCAAAGCTAAGAGCTGACAAAACTAACTGAAGTTCTAAGTACTCATAGGAATCTAAACCCATGACTATTTCACTGTGGTTAAGCACTTAACTGCCACAGACACTGGGCAGCCTTGTCTTTATTATACTGGAACGGGAAAACAATTTAAACGGCTCTGCCTGTGTTTGGCAACAACGTTGGGGCAGGAGTTAGAAAGAAACTGTACTTAGAAACCATTCCCGATTCTAGGTGTAGATAGAATATGTGTTTGAAATTGCATAGCAGATTGTATAAAATCCCATAAATCTGTCAGCCCAATTCCAAACAAGTTTGGGCTTAATTTTATTCACCATCATATCCTTTCTTCATCTCACCTACAAGAGCGCTGCAAAATAATTTACTCTTAGCAATGAGCAGAAACACGGCCTTTCAGAATGATTCAAGACTTTGGCTTAACGTCAGCCCTGAAAATTAATCGTCTGAGCTTCACACAATGCTAAAGTACAGTTAAAATGGAGAACACTTTTACCAGTGGGAAGCAATATCTAACATATTAACTGAATCCTTCTGTAAAACAAAAACTCCCGTCTATGAGAAAAAATTAAAGCCACTTCAGAAAATGCTGTTTTTTTAAAAAAAAATTCTCATTTAATTCCATTAATTTTACATTGAGGCGTCAAAAATACCAACTATGTAATGCTAAATGCGTTGCCTTTCTCCCCCCCCTGCCCCACCTTTGTCCACTTTTAATGGAATTTGCCACAGCAAGGATTACCTTAAGCTCTTGCAGCTGATCTGGTTCATACAGTTTAGGAGATAAAGCCTGTGCAAGGAATGCATCGAGTTCATGGCGACGCAGAATCCTCACACCTGGCCACTGCAACATGTAGCTACAGGGAGACAGACACAGCACCGTAAACCGACTGGACATTCCACGCGCAGATAGATAGATAAACGTCTGTTAGTTTGTGCTTCGTTTCAACTGGGACAGTTCTGAACAAAAAAGATGCGATCACTCAATCCACCACTGTTCATGGGGACACTGCTGTGTGCAATTGGCTGCCGCTCTTCGCCCACAAAACAGAACAGTCAATCCACTTTACAATATATTCCGTGAAGCGTTTTGAGACGTCTAAACGATGTGATAAGGCACAATATCAAATGCAAGATTATTATTATTGTTGTAATAAACGTGCAATCAATATATTTATATAGCTACCCATTTAATTGTCCTTCCAGCACTCCTTACTGCAAAATTTGCATTGGTTTGGGTGAACCATTGGGTAATCAGTTGGTGCAGATTAGCTGCCACCTTTACCTACTTAACAGCATTCACTTCATTTCGAATTCATCTAATTTTGCGAGAGTTTCTACTACGTGAGGAGTGCTACTTAAAAGGTAAATGATTTAACTGCCGCAAACTTTGCAGAATAATTGCAACTTTGAAAGCTGGCTCGGGTTGAGAGGTCAGTGCTGAGCAAAGCGTTTGAAGCCTTTAAGAGACTTTCATTTCAGCAGCGCCTGGCAGCTCTCCACTGCCCTTCAACAATTAGGGGACCTCAAGAAAGGTTTCAGTAAGAGTGACTTTCATTTAGGAGCAAGCCCAGCCTATTGCAGTTGGTTTGTAACACTCTGCTGCAATCCCCAATGTATATGTACAGCAAAAGCAAGTCATTAGATAGTCTGCTTACGTTCACTTCATCTACACTCCCTTCCCCCCATTTACCTTGTAACAATAAAATAATCCTCGCATTTGATATAGCGCCTTATCACTTCTTCGAGACGTCTCAAAACGCTTCACAGAATATACTGTAAAGTGAATTGACTGTATATTTTGTGGGTAAAATCTTCTCCCCAATGAAAATAGGATTAGTTCTGCAAGTCTCTATTCACAATGCAGAGCCCTAAATCACAGTATCATAATTGTGGCTCTTCTTTTCTAAACCCTCTACACATCAGTCAGCATTTAACGGTGAGGCACCCAAAATTGCATAAAATACTCCAAAAGCATCTGGAGTATGCAACAGTGGAAACAACATGAGATTAACCGTGTTAAAAATATCCCTTCACAGACTAGATGGTGGGCTGCAAAGAACGTATTGTGCAGACTCCACGCTTCATTGTTAATTAAAAATTCAGGAATCAACCGAAGCAGCTGGATAGTTATTTGGCAAAATAGAAGGAATTGGAGGGTGTGAGAGACTATGAGTAGCGTAGAATTAATTAATTTATTTATTTAGAATCATTCTTATTTTGGGACGGAGCACAGTGGATCTTTCTGGTCCTCTACATTTCTATAGCTACCAAATAGCCGTATGTGGTCACTCGATCCATGACTGTTTGTAGGAGACTGCTGTATGCAATTGGCTGCCGAGTCTTCAAACACAAAACACAGTCTATTCGCTTTACAATATATTCTGTGAAGCGCTTCGAGAAGTCTCAACGATGTGATAAGGCGCTGTATGAAATGCAGGTATTATCACTATTACCACATGTCACGGATTAAATATTGGAAAAAAAAGACAGTGATTCAAAAATCCTTTAAAATTGTAATTGTTCTAATTTAAAATCCATATAAGATTTGCAGCACGATTTGCTTCAATATCCTGTGGCGTTTGCTCCCCGTGACACACAGTACTTACCGTAATACACAGCAAAGCACCAGAAGATGTGTTGGGACATTAGAGGGGTTAAGCATGGCTGGCGTGTCGGACCTCACACAGGCCAGAAATGCCCTCATCCTCCTGTTTTTATCCTCCACCGCTTTTCCCAGCCACAACTTTTTTAAGTTGGGGCAAGTCCACTCTCTAAAGGCAAGTGCTTCTACCAGTTCAGGAGTCTGAGGAGATTTTCCCTTGTAAGCAGCCCACTCCTTAACTAAAACTGGTGGAACTGTGAAGTAAAAAGAAATTGACTGAGCACGACAATTCTTGTGGATTTGACTGCAATCTTCACTTCACAGGATCACGAGAGCATTGGAGAGACTAGAAATCAACACACAAAACTTTTGCGCTTAGCTACATCGAAAATTATTTTCGACTTCAGCATTGGGATTCACACTGAAAAACAGCATATTCCTCGTAACAGTCGAGCACAAAACAGAGATACTCACACACTATAAACATCACAAATTTCCATACGTTAAACTACTCTGAATTTGTAAATGGGCCTCCAGCTATTTTGCACTCTCAGTACTCTATGCCTGGACTATGAACTCAAGCACGAGCTGCTTAAACTCGTAAACTTCTGACCCAGAGGCGAGAACCAACCGAGCCAAGCTGACATGTCTCAGCATTTTGTGCAGACTTTTAAAATTAGGGTGTTAAAAAAAAACTAATTTCTGATCAAATGTTACCAGATCACCGTGCGGGATCTAAACGTCAATAATTGTGTGTACTTTTTAATTCAGCTTCAATCACAAAAGTTAACTTACGTTCGAGCAGGGGTCTATTTTTTCTTAGTGCAAGCCTTTCTGCCTTTTTCCTGGCCTCAGCCAGGCTAAAGAGGACGCCATACACACACTGGCGTAATGGTCTGTATAGCAAAGCAGCGGGAGGTAAATCTTTATTGGCTTCATCTTCGATGCTAACGGAAATCTTAATCTCACCCTAAAATTAAACAAAAAAAGTGTTCCCCATTAGATCTTCCATCTGGTAAACATATGGAATCAAAAGATTCAGCAACATGCCATGGTTCACATTAAAACAGCGAGTACCTAATATTCTATCGTTACCAATACATGGACAGTATTCCAAGGCTTTACGGCTAATTTTGTCCATTAAATAATGAAATGTAAATGAATTAAAAGCGGGATATTCACCATTATCCAAAAATAAAGTCTTCACGTAGCCCGTTACCAAGAAAATAATCAATCAGGAAAAACTTCTTAATGGGAACATTTTAACCCACCGTTCCTATTCAGCAAAACACTATTTAAGAGATTTCCCTTTAGACCAATACTGCCACAATGCATTGGGAGGCAGCTGTAAAACAACAATCCTTGCATTTGAGACTGAAGTCCCAAATTCAGTCTTAAGATTGCACAGAATTGTGGAAAATGCTTCAATTCAATCATTTGGAAGAAAAAAAACAGAAGTTGCTGGGAACGCTCAGATCTGAAACGTTAACTCACTTTCCTCTCTCCATAGATGCTGCCTGACTTGCTGACTGTTCCGAGTAACTTCTGTTTTTATTTCAAATTTCCAGCATTGCAGTATTTTTCCTTTTGTTTATTTGAAAACCTGTTTTCCGCGGTTCTCAAGGTCTAATGCATAACAACTAATTTGGGCTCACCTTTGTAATAACCTGATAGACGTAAGGGTACATTAACCCCTTCCTGTGTCGGTGCTCAGCAACTCTCAGGACTTCTGGAGCTACCATTGGCACAGGTGGGACAGTGATATCCATGTGGTTCCTTGTAGGCATCGACAGTAGAGATGGGATCTGCACACTATTGATTGGGTTCACTCTGCTCTCAGCCGGAGCAGGGGAGTTTTGGGGATCTGGTTGGTTTCCTGGAGTGCTGGGGGGAACCTCCACCTGCAAAACAGCCACTGAAGTGAAGGATAATTTCACAAACAGATTTAAGGTCGAAAGCACTTCACCCTGCAGTGGAAATTGTTCAAACGCTGCAAATGATAGTTCAGAAAAACAGGTGGCAACCCAGAATGTAGACTTTGGGTGTCAGGGGATCAGGTAGCTTAGGAATTGCTCGAAAGGATGAAAACCCATAAAACACACACGCTTTTCGCACGTGATTTCAAGTGGTCGATTATTTGATGCACTTTTGCAATCATATTTTCCAATATCTCAAGTGAAACAGCGGTTGGGAGAATTGCAGGTATCCTTGGGATGAAGGAAACAGTTTTGTTTATATAAAAAATGCAAAGCTCCTTCTCCTATCCCCTGTCACACTATAAGAAAATTTGCGTGCATTATACGTATAAATATACAGATGTCAGGCAAGAACAGCGAGTCAAACCACCTGCCAACACTCACACCCTGGGCTCCTATATGAAGATTGGGTGCATTTGGGCGAGGTACCAGAGCACTGCAACAGTACCGGGACCTTCAGCAGAGAAAGGCAAGAAAATTGGAGCAATCAGAGATTCGGAAAGCTCCAAGCAGAGCAATCCTGCCTTGAGGAGAACAAATTAATATTTATACAATACCTTTGTTTCATTGCGAATACAGGCACCGGATTTCTGGGCTCCTCCAGTGGCGTTTTCCACAGTTTCTGACAGATTTCCAGGCTTCTCCCAAGCTGGCTTAGGTCCGACCTGATGTGGCTGCTCACTGACATGGCTGAGAGAAGAAAAGCAATCACGTTTCATCAATTCATCTTACCTCTGCTGAACAGGAGCAATCTATTCGAGAAATATCACAGACAAATAACTAGACAGTACTTGGAAAAGTTTGACCTCTTCCTGGTCGGTTATTGAACAATAATTATTGACAGTGATATCAATGGCAAGCTATGTAGTTTTAGCTGGTTAGATTCCAGCTGTTACCCCAACACACACTCTGGGGTCCCCAAGCCTTGGCTCTTCCCACCCTGCGCCTAATACTCTCCGGAATTAGGTAAGCAGGATACCTCCCCCCCAGGGAAAGAGTGGGCATGCCATTCCAACAATCTATCTCTGGAACTTCCATGTGTAGGTGGGATGTATACAGTTCTCAGCTTGGTTTGGCGACTCTTAAGCAAAGGTGATGGGTTTCCGCCCGTGTCAAAAGAGTGGGGATTGAATACTTACTTAACAGTCCCGCTGCTGTTTTCCTCGTTGTCAGACGAGGAAGATGTTGAGGAGGTGGGGAAGAACGGAGGCTCCGTGCTGCAATTGTTAGGACTGCCGGTCGTAGCTGCGGGGATGTTTGGTGAGGAGCGTTCATACAGCGGCGTGTGCTTCCCTTCGTGAGGAATGTTGCTGTAACTGTTATTGGATTCCAGGGCAAGGCTGGGGTCAGACAGGGCAGGCTGGTATGTACCTAAGGATGAAGGTGGATCTTTGCTGGGTGTGTACATGTCTGAAGTAGTCTGTCCTGAATTGGCAGCCTGGCCAGGGATCTGTTGACCGACATGATAAACGAACAACGGAATCAAATAAATACATTCATTATGTTTTTAGTATAATTAAAGCAAGCTACATCATATCTATTTCCAGTTGATCAGCCATTAATGAGGAACAATATTATTGGAATAACCCAATAATCTGTTTCTCCTTTCCATACTGGTTTTACCTTGCTCCAGATATTTACTCTGAAATTGCTGGTTGGAAGAAACCTAGAACAAATATTTAATGTAGAAGGCCCCCTTCAGTGACATTACAAATGTTCTCTTGCTATTTATTCTCCTGGTATTTACCTACGCTTTCTCTTTCCATCCCTTTATATTACACGGCCAATCTCAGTTTTGTTTTCCACGAAGTCGGATTGTGGCTGAAGGTGTACAGTAATGCTCTAAACCACCCACTCTCTTCGCTGACTGACTGCGCAATTGTGAGCAACTGCCAAGGACTGACATAAGAACTGCTGATTAGATCTGGAGGCTGATCCAGTGACAAACTGTTTGCGGAGACATCAATCTCCGTCAACATACATACCCCTCAACAACTGTGATCGTCATTTTTACTGAATTGTCAAGGATCTTCATGTGAAAGAGACAATTTTTCCATTGACCGATTCACATTCAAAAGCATTGTTCAACTCAGGTCAATCAAACTCACCGTAGGCTTAGCCTGAAGATGGGTTTGTGGAATGTTAAGCATCTGGGGATGTGGAAACGGCGGCACAAGACCAGGCACTCCAAACGGATTCGGCCTCATTCCTTAAAAGCATATGGGTGAGACGGACAAGTTACACAAAGCCCTAAAAAGGGACAGAACAAACTAAATGTACAAAAGCCTTCGGGGACAAGTAACCCATGTGCACCGTGAACGTGGAATGCTTTGCCACAAGCCCCGACCGAACCCGAGACAAAAACATATAACGGAAGCGGAGAAGTCCTTGAGTAGGAAGAATATTAAAGGTGCCGGATATAGGATAAGAGTGGAAGAACTGGCACAAGCATAGGCTTGATGGGCTAGATAGCCTCCTGTGCTGTAATTCCTATGACTGCATGTGACAGCCCACAATGAAACCTATTGCAAGCACAAGCAAAACCAATTGTTCTTGCTCTTTTGATACATCTTTACACAGGTCTCGCTGCACTGGTACGGAGCTAAAAGATCATCCATAGCAAATGAGGCACAAAGAGGTTATAACCAGTTATGCACTCATATCTTGTGCCATGGGGATACACTCTACCAAGTACGATTCTTTAAGACCATCAATACAACCACAGCCAGTTCTTCTTTGGACTTATAACACCAATAATCTTGAAAATGGAGCAAAACGCTCAAGCAGTGAATCGCACAACAACAGGAAACTTCAATGCAACAACAAACCTGACTTCTGTACACTTTGACAAGAAAATCCCTGCTCATCAGACAGAATCGTTTTCAGAGAGCTCAAATAAAATCACCGAGGTCAAGCAAACCACAAACCTTTAGTTCGCATAGCCTCCAGGTTGCAGAAACTGAACGTTTATTCAAACTTCCTAATATGTACCTGGGAAAGGAGCGGGACCATGCTGAAATAATGGAGGTTTGCTAGCAATGGAGTAATATTCAACTGCCCTCTTGAATCGTTCAATTTTATGTTCTGTCCTAGACTGAAAACAGATAACACCACATTCATAAAAGTCATCATAATTCAGAGCGTTTTATGCACACAAATTCATGCTGTCCCATTTAAAAAGCACAGCTGTAGAAAACTGCACAGTACAAATTTAAAGAGGGCGTTTCGTTCATGATGTTGAACATTACTGAACATTATTTCAGGAACAATTTTAATCATTTAGGAAAACAAAACTTCCTGTGCGCATAGCAATAGAGGCTTTGGATCCAGTCAGTCGCTCACATACCTGGGATTGTTTAAAAACATCTTTCGCCACAGCATCCAAATCACCAATTTCCTTAATGTTACGAACATATTCTGCGACCGCTTTTATAACCACATCACAGGGAGGCAGGACAAGCTGGTGTGCGCGTACCTGGAGGTAGACCAAAGCCAACAGATTTACACAACATTCTGCTTTCTCCACGTGGATTTGACCTGCAAAAATCCCTAGTAAAATTCCTCTCTCTAAGGCCTAATCACAAAGCGATGTGCCCAAAAATCAGGCCTAGCAAGCTCAGTCCTTGGCAGTTGCCCACAATTGAGCAAGGGTGACATCATTGCATGAATGCACAGAGAACCATTGACTTAGCCTCCTTTTTAAGAACCATGCTCAATCGTATTAAGTAAATACAATATGAAAAATCAACCCAGGGTTTGGCGCATAAGCAGAGCTCTCTCAGCTCTGCTACTTTGGAACAGGAAATGCATCAAGGCGAGTCCAATAGCAAAAACAAAAAAATAGAATCCTATATATTCCTTGCATTTGATATAGGCCTCATCATGTCATTGAGACTTCTCAAAGCGCTTCACAAAGTATATATTGTAAAGTGAATTGACTGTGTATTTTGTAAATGAATTACCTTCATTTGTCCCCCCTCCCCGGCCCAAAAAAAAACAGAGGCCATCAAATCAACAAACCATATGCAGGGCAGTAGAAAGGCACATCCGCTCTCTGGCCAAGGAAAAGTGTATAATCTCGAAGGAGGGGGAAGAGAAGGAATCTACTTGCTACATAGAATGGACTTGCTGACATCATTTTGAGCGTAGCTTTCCAGAGAAAAAAAGACTAGAAGTTTCACACAAATCGATGACACTTCACACTTGATCTGTACATTCCACCATTCCAGTCACAGAATGGAACCTTCAGTAAACTGCGCACATTAAGGGGCAATGACATGCCTGGCTCCTTTGGGAAAAAACTTTATTTGTACCTTTAGTGAGGCTAGAGGATGATCTGGACCAAGTAAACTCCAGTGAAAGGCCGCCAGATCTTCATCAGGTAGTATATGGTTGCCTAAGTTAAACATAAACAAATTAAAGCCAATTCCTGTTCAGGTGAAAAGACTATGACATTCATTGATCAGTTTTCAGTCAATGTAAACAATTCTCACAAATTACTGGGAACTACCTCTAGAGCATTTGACTCTAATCTGAAACAAGCTGCTGCAATCCTGTACAAATCGTAGGTGAGGTAATGCGGAGTGCTCTATTCAAAAGACCACACATGCATACATCCACAGGAGATGATTCAAGAGTTAGACAGCAAGGGTGACTCAGGGACTTAGGAATCTAAATTAGGAAGACACACACGGCTAAAGCAGTTTTCATTGGAGCAAAGGTTAAGAAGGGATATAATCCAGATCTTTAAATAGCTGACAGCTAAATAACACTTTGCCCCTATTGTGTTTATAAATTGGACTGAAAATGCATATAAAAGAGTAAATGGGTCTAAAATTAACTGTACCAGAGAGAGAAATTTCCACTGTAGAGAAGCTACATGCTAATGGGATCTTTCATCGAGTCTTTAGGGAAAAACTGCAAAAGACAAACGTTAAATTTTTCTTCTTCCTAAAATCTTTTCCTTCACCTTTTTGAAAACAAAAGGCTGCAATTTCGGGTCCTGGCTGTGTATATGAGAAACAAAACGGAATGGAAGGAAAGTGGTCTTCTCTGATGCAGCTGAATAGTACATAAGAGTGTAGGCGACGAGTGCTGTTCTCTACACTGCGAGCTCTCAATCTTGGAAGGAAGCCTTGGAGGCCCTTACAGGGAATGACAAAGTCTGAAGCCATTGGCCAGACACACAGACTTCATTGCAGCTGCCCCAGTGACACTGACAGCACCCAACTTCTCTCTCGGCTGTTGAATGGCAGAGGACAAGGAACAGAGCAGGAAAGAGGACTATGATGAAAAAGAAAAGGTTTAAATGTGGGTATTTACTGCAACAATAAAAATATCAGCTTTTAAAAGTTGGGCGCTTCATACACAGGCACATTGCATGTTAAGTTCAAGACCAACAATTACTTCACATCTTACCAGGAATAACAGTCATTCCCTTCCACCTAAGACAGCACTTTTGAAATAAATTATCTGAAATGTATTCACCCACCTAAGAGTGCAGCGAAGATAACAAACCGACTGGGATTCAGGTCTAGTTGCTTGGCAACTTCGTGCATCAGGTATTGGCTGGTAGTGAGGCTTTTGCCATTGCGGCTCAGTTTAAGGGCATGGGCGCTGAAATAGTACTGGATGTTACACAGTGCGTAATCTGAGTCATAAGCAACCAGACCGTGGAACCCATTCTCTCTGCAAAAGGCAATCACTTCCTGGTGATGGTCCTCAATGCTCTGTGCCACCTGAAACAACAAGACATTTTATCTGCATGTCACTTGGTCACACACAACAACATTTAGCAGATATCAATCTTTAAACTCACTCGCTAGGTGCAGTTTCATGAATCTGCAGCTGTCCTTGTGTTCCCAACACATTCTCATCTGCAGAGAATATTTAACACAGTCGCTCACAAATTCACGTTTTTTAAACAGGTTTAAGTTAACGAGACTATATAAAAGAACATGCCTACATGTCCAAAAATAAAATTAAGAATCAAAAACTATTCTCCCTCCTACCCAGTTTAGAAGTTAGAATGGGGGTTGGAGGGGGAAGAATAGGGATCTGCTGAATTCTGAGTAGTTTTGTCTCCAGGCCTTTGACAACAATGTTTGCCTGTGAACACAATCAAACTGCAGATGACAGGCCACATTGGGAATTCAGAGCCCCCGTGTGAGCACAGCAAGATAAGACGTGGGGTAAGTAACGTCAGTAAGGGTCAATCAAATGTACAAATTCTTCCTCCACTGATAGAAATGCTGTATTTGTCAGCACAGTCATCCCCTCAGCTGGATGAACAGAGAGACATACAAAGCGAAGTGAACAATGAATCAATTTGAATTACCCAGTGTAGATAGTGATTCCGACTTGATCAATAACCCGAGATAACCCTAACCCAATGTGGTTAGAAAACCATGATGTAGATTTCATAATTTTTTGTTCGCCAACAAGATACAGTCACTACACTCTGCACTATATCCTGTGAAGCACCATATCCCAACTTGAAAGGCGCTGTATCAAATATATGTATTATAATTCTGTAAGACAACTTCCAGAGTTGGGAATCTGTTAATAGAAACCTTTTGCAGCGATTTTGTTTCACACTATTTTAATACTTAACGTTGTATAATAGAAAAGAAACCTCGCTCTGACAATGCCAATACTCTTCACTTGTGCAAGTCAAAAATAGATCGAATAATAGAATAGTCGTTCAACGTCCCTGAACTCTAAACTGCCTCAAGCTTGCATAGACTTACTAAATTCATCTGGAAAAAACGTGCCCAGTGGAGAAGCTAGCACCAGCATAGGCTAGTTAGGCCAGTTCTATTCTAGAATTTATACATAATATAATCTTAAGTAACACGGGAGCAGTGAACACAGATAGACACGAGCAACTTTTATAATCCAATTTCCATTACTGAGGCTGAACGGTTATTGCTCTGATGACAACACATCCCCTGACATTTGAAACCATCAGGATATTGAAATCAAAACATTGTGGTTAATTGTGAGGGTGACAATCTTCCACAGTGATCTACCACCGACGTGCTGAGCTAACACCACTATTTATTTTTTTCATCAAAGCATAACTAACAATGATTTGAGCGTTTCTATTTTAGTCTCAAATGGATGCAAACTGAAGATCAAGTATAGGTTCAGATACTAAGACAAGTTTGACAAGACGGCACTCCAAGTTTGCACCAATTTTTGCCACATTTTCAATCTATTTTCACCAATCCTCCTCCATCAATCCTTACAGGATCTTATTCTGCATCAAGCGCACGCCATAAATGCTAGTTATTGTTGTTATGCTATACCAGTCAACCCAAACTGTTCATGGATAAACTCAGTACAAAAACACTCAGAATAGGTGCCACTAAAAATATAGTAATTTCCTGCACTTAATGTATGCCCATGTTCAGAAATATAAGCTTGTATTCTGCATCAGTAGATTTGTAAACCAACAGTCTCTTGTTCAGATGAGAAAGACAAGATTGCAGTTTTACCTCAATGAAAGCCAATGAGTTGAAGCTCAGGGAAAATTGAGTGGTTCAGTCTATTAAGTTGGTCAATTAAGAGGAAGATGATAAAGAAATGCACTGAAAATGCTTTACTTTCATTACCAAACAGTAGAAGGTGAAAGGTTGCACTGTACCACTTGGGCACAGACAATGCAAGCTTTCTGCCAATTGGAATTTAAATATTTAAGAGAAACACATACATATTATAGAAGCATACATAAAAATAGACAGATGCATAGCGTTAATGAAGTGAAGCACACTTCGTTTGATGTTTGCGATTTCCACCAGTGGCAATGTGAACTAAAAACCTAACCAAATATGATGCACTGTTATTGTGCTAATTAAAATTGTGTGCAAGATGGATAATGTGCAGTCCAGTGATGTGAAAAAATGTTTTTCACAGTTCTTAAAAGGAGAGACATCGAAATGAAGGTTGAATTTCTAAAACGGTTTTAAAAATTCTACTCAATCTAAATTTTAAGATTAGATGGTCTCCAAATGGAATGTCGGTGGAATGTCAGGAATGTTTTACACAGTCACCGGATAAATTGTAATAAGATATTATTTATAATTATTATTATATAATATATATATATATTAGAGGCCATCAGTGAGGAACAACACAATGCTTGTTCAGAACGCTTTCCATGCTACGTGTATTTGAATTGTGACCATCACCTAACAACACAATTCTTGACTTGATGACTCCAAACTTTGTGACTGAAGAGGACATGTTTGAACTATGTAACATGAGCAGGTGCTGGAGCAACTGAGATGCAATAGGAGCATCACAAAGCACACCAGCCCAACGCCAAAGCACATTTGGAGAATGGTCGGCATACCAATTAGTCAAGCAACAACACTCAATCTGACAACCGTGAATATTAGCTGCTGTGTGAGGTGAAGACACAGCATTGCAAGCACACATGCACAGGATGAATACTTAAAGACATCTCCAGCAGCACATCAAGATCAATCATTCAAAGCAACTGCTGTGGTTAATTTCAAGACGACTGCGATTTAAGAATGCCTTTTCCTCCCCCATGAGGTGAGAGCTGCAAATGGATATGTTTTAAAAATTAAAAAAAAAATCTATCAGTTCTCAATGGAATAATTCTGCAGACCAATGTTTTGACAGGGGTTATGTGAGAGAAAGTGGGCCTGTTTTAAAAATTAAGTGCAGCTCTCACCTCATGGAGGGGAGAAGCATGAATGAAGCATCAGGAGCGAGCAAACAGTAGGAAACAGCTGTGTTTACCGACGGGACAATGTGAAATCAGTACAGAAAGAAACAGCTTTGTGAGCAATGTCCATTTCCCTCTCACTTCACATCCACAAACATTTGCTAACACTTTCGCTGCCTTACATTTCAAATACGTAGTTTAAAAAAAAACCATTAAAATTGTTATGAACTTCCACATTAAAGTTTTTTGCTAATCCGAGAAAGCTTCTAACGTTTTACTTCCCCCTCTCCAAGTCCCCTGCGATGTTATTTGGTTGCTTTTTTCTACTGGGGAACAGTTCCATGGACACCTCAGCCAAGAGGCCACTATTCATATGGAGTCTTGTGGGGTGTGTTGACAGGGTATTCAATCAGGGAGAGGTGTAGAGATCTCATCCACGTCTACCCAGATTTCCAAGGAAAGGTATGGATTGCAGTCAGGAGCAGCACCGCAGGCTGTTCACTGTCTGCCACCCACCTCCCACCTCCGCACCTAATTGGCACCGAGGGCAATCAGGGCTCCAGCCTCTGTCCTGACAAGAGATCAGCTCCCACTGCACACCCAAGGCATCACAACTGCCACGTTCAGCTGTATATGATCAAGTGCTGCACTTTTACATACTAAGCAAATAAATTCAAACATGTCGCATATATACAAACGTACAGAGACCACACATCAACTGTATCAGGAGTATAATAAGGCAGCTGATATTTAAAACCATAGTTACTCCACAGTTTCCAAACAGCTGCTTTGGGATGTAAATGCACAGCTCTGCAGAGTTCATTTCTGATTTTCATTTAATTTGGACTTTTAAACATTCAACGAGTCCAGAAAGGTTGGGCCATTCGCTCCAGACTTCAGTATTTTTGTTAGCAACCAGCATGCTTAACTGAGGAGAGTTTCTGTGTGTCGACACGTGGTCGGAACAAGGAGGCAAGAGCCAGACACAAAGTAGAATGCAATGGGTGCAACACACAAGAACATTATCGTTTCCAGCATTTATTGGCAAAGGCAAAGCTTTCAAGCTCCATTTACAACTGCAAACGCAGTCCGGGAAACAGGTCCAAGTGTTACAAAGGCAGCTTTTCAAAAGAGAAATCAACATTTCGGGCCAAAAAGGGATGAAGTTAACAAGAGTTTTTTTTCCACAAGTCTCAAGTTCCCAATAGATTTATTACATTACTGAGTTAAATCCTCACGATCTAAGGATAGAACTTGGTTGCTTTCTGCTATACATCAGGTGCCATTCCCCAGAGTACACACTAACCTAGGAATTTGTACACAGAATCTTCACACGAGGAATGCCAAACTCAGGAGACCTCACTGATCAGCGTAAAATGCTAGACTCAATACAGATTGTTTTTCCGATATTCGTTTATTTAGAACAATAATTTTAAATGAAAAAATAATAGCAATAACAATAATGAAAAAAATCCTTGTACTTGTTAAAGAATCACACCAGGTGGACAGATCAAAGCAGGATTTTATTGTAAAGTGACGTGTCTGTATTTTGTAGGTGAATGTAGCCTCATAACTAACATTTGGATAATTTTTCTCCCCTCAAGAAATAAAAGGTCCTAAGCATTTAAAAGCAGTCAGTCACAATCTCTTAATATTTTATGAATATAAGATTTAAGTAAAAGCTTTACATTAATTACACTGGTCTCTCCAATGTTAGGACTGTTTCTTCCAACAAAACCGTGAGCAGAAGCTAGAATGAGGCTGGTGTATTATGCACACAGATAGGTCTGCCCATGTTTAAGTGCTGTGTACATACCTGACAAGCCATAAGCTCATAGGTGAGATGTGAAGGTGCCCTCACACGTGAGATAAGCATCTTCAATACTTAAACATTGAATAAATAAAGTCAAGGTAGAAATCCTCTCAATAAAATTATGACTTAACAAATGCAGAGAGATAGGAGTCTAAATTCCCTGACTTTGAGACAGCACAACTCCTCTCCAAAAGTTTCAATCAGGAACTGAAACCAGGGGCAGCAATAACTTTTTTTTTTGAATGCAACAATAAAGTGGCTCAGCTACTCACTGAACAATATCCCACTCACAATCTTTTTTGTGACTATTTTTAAATACCTTAAAGATCACGTTGGAGCTAATCTATCTCTGGAATTTCCATGTGCAAGTGGGAGGCATGGAATTCTCAGTTTGATTCTGACACTCTTAATCACGGTGACCGGTTTCCGCGAGTGTCAGACACCGGGCTGACCAAAAAAAAAAAAGAATGCTTAATTCTTCCTTCTTCACTTCAGACCACTCCTCACTTATCACACAGCTTCCAGCTGACAGCCAATCCTCAGCCACAAAACTCCAGCCTCACTGTCCTCAGATGGATGACTGCACAAGCAATCGTGCTCAGAAAGCAATACTATTAAAAGTATGCTCAGCAGTTATGCAAGTGTGAATTCGAGCAATTATCAACTCTTCTTCCAACACAACCAAGAAGTGCCAAAGGCCTTTGTAAATTTAGCGATTAAAAATATCTGCACAAAGTCAACAGCCAACCTCCTGAAATATACTTTCTGGTGCAAGTAGCATTTAAGTTCAATCAACCAGCTGGAATTCACACACAGCCACCATCACAGGTTGACACCTGTACTATCAAAAGGTTTCAGGATCAGAACAGTAATTAATACTTGGATCGCAGCTGCAGTGTTCAGTCCACAATAGATTTGGAACCATAGGAAATTACAGCACCAGAAGAGACCATTCGGCCCATCGTGCCTGTGTCGACTCTCTGAAAGAGATTTCTGTTTAGCTATATTCTCCTGCCTTTTCAGCACACCACATTAAGGGGATATTGACACATAAACATCCAGGATTACGTACCTGACAAATCCACTGCATCTTTAAAAGCAACAAAACACTGCAGAACATTACACATCACCATAGGCATTTCACCATGACAACTCCCACAACCAAGGAGCCAGCTCAGCTGCAGGGATTTTTACGTTAACATATAAGTTTGCAGTGTCTATTTTTTATCATGGTTTGCTAACAATTTAACATGTACTTTCATCAGCTCAGTATTTGTTGAACAAGAGAGCCCAACTTAATTACTAACATGAAGGCAACAAAGCAAGTGTGTCAGGTGGGAGTGAATCATTGGGCGATCCAAAAGATCCATTTCACTATCGTATAATCCTGAACCTTTTTCATTGTGTAGAATATGTTTGTGCCACATCAACACTTTTTTTTTTTACTGAACATGTTTTTCCTACACTTTTGTTCTTATTTGGGGAATATGGCGATCATATGAGTTAAACAAGCAACAGGTGCATACTCAACTGACACCCTCAGACTGAATCACAAACCATGATTAGGGCCATTTCTGCAAACCTCTCCAATACCATTTGTGAAATGACAACAGAAAAGACAGATGTGCCTGTGTAACATCGCAAAGCTATCTTGACGCTAGGCATCTTTAGCATCCTGCCCACGTGACGTAAAGGGAAACAAATCACAATCCAATAAGCTTTAATACTTATGCAATATCCCACATCAAATAGCACCATTACCAGTGACAGATTTGTACCTGCTAGTGTTCCATCCAATTTAGCCGAAAATGTTGCACGCACAACCAAATCTTACGTGCCAGGCTGGACCTTGAGCTCACATACCAGTCATATGTGAAGAAAACTGCATTTTAAACTCTGCTTTGGACTTGGGGCTTTATTTAAACTCTGAAGCAATTAAGATAATTTTCCTCTGATGCAGAAAATAATAATCCTTGCATACGAGATTGTACCTATAGTGTCAAAACTGCTTTACAACAACTTGCATTTACATCACACCTTTCACATAAAATTTCGGGAGCACTTCACAAATAACACTGACTAGAGATGAAGTTTGTTTATATTGGCGTATGGTTACATCATTCAGGTACAGTGATTACTGTCAATCGTGGTGACTGTTTTATTGGCAAACATTTGATTCCAAGAAGGCCCCCACCCCCTCTTGTCAATGTCAACCACCCATGACAGAGCAAGGGACACAGCCACAAATTGAAAACAGATAAATCCATACACCGAAAGGAAAGCAGATAGATGGGTACACACACACTGAGTCAGATAGATGGACACACACACACACACACACACACAGAGTCAGTCACATACAGTCAGTCAGTTAGACACACACAGAATCAGACAGACGGACAAATACAACAACAATTTGCACTTATATAGCGCCCTCCATGCAGGGCAGCGTCTCAGAGCGCTTAACAGTGGGGGGAGGGGGGGAAGTGGCCATAAGCATGGTTGAAGAGGAAGGCGGAGGGACTGAGGAAGTGTGTTCCAGAGTTTCGGGGGTGTAGTGGCTGAAGGCACGACCTCCGATGGTGGGGCGGAGGGTGGGAGGGATGAGCAGGAGGCCGGCGCCAGTCACGCGAAAGCGCCGGGTGGTGGATTAGGGAGTGAGGCTGTCGGAGAGGGAGGTACCCGAGAGTGAAGGGATTTGAACACGAGGGCGAAGATCTTGAAGTCGATTCGTTCGGTGATGGGGAACCAGTGGAGCCTGGGCCAGAACTGGTGGGATGTGGGTACGGAGTTTGGTCCGGGTCAGTATGCGGGCAGCAAGAGTTCTGACACAGTCCGTCAGATAGGGGGACACACACACACAGAGACTGACCCCCCTCCCACACACAGTCAGAGACCGACCCCTTCCCACACAGTCAGAGACTGACCCCCTCCCACACACAGTCAGAGACTGACCCCCTCCCACACACAGAGACTGACCCCCCACACACACACAGTCAGAGACTGACCCCTCCCACACACAGAGACCGACCCCCTCCCACACAGTCAGAGACCGACCCCCTCCCACACAGTCAGAGACCGACCCCCTCCCACACACAGTCAGAGACTGACCCCCTCCCACACACAGTCAGAGACTGACCCCCACACACACAGTCAGAGACTGACCCCCACACACACAGTCAGAGACTGACCCCCTCTCACACACAGTCAGAGACTGACCCCCTCCCACACACAGAGACTGACCCCCCCACACACACAGTCAGAGACTGACCCCCTCCCACACACAGAGACCGACCCCCTCCCACACAGTCAGAGACCGACCCCCTCCCACACAGTCAGAGACCGACCCCCTCCCACACACAGTCAGAGACTGACCCCCACACACACAGTCAGAGACTGACCCCCTCTCACACACAGTCAGAGACTGACCCCCACACACACAGTCAGAGACTGACCCTCTCACACACAGTCAGAGACTGACCCCCACACACACACAGTCAGAGACCGACCCCCCCCCCCACATGGCTTCAGGCCTCCGCTCTGCCCGCGGCCCCACACAAGGCTCCAACCAAACCCGAGACCGGATGTGGCGGCCAGTGACGGGGACGGGTCTGGGCCAATCGGCGGAGCCCGGTGGCCGGTACGGCGGGAAAAGGGGCGGGAGCTTCCGGTCGGTATCAAGTTGGGTTGAGCGGTCACGTCACTAAATTTTGGTTAAAAAAAATTAAAAAAAACCCACAAACACCAAACACACAAAAGCTTTAATATCCCCCAATGTGGGTGTGTGTATATATATATATCATATACAGAAAATGGGGGGTGTGGGGGGTACAAACCACCATCAGCCCCCGACCTGATTCTGGCAATTTTTTATTACTTTTTTTTAAATATAATATTCTGTTATTATAATTTTTTATCGATTTATATCTTTATACACAACTTATATACGTTGGAAGAGAAAGGGTAGGAGGAGGGCCCCGGGGAGGGTGAGGGAGGCCCGGGGAGAGGAAAAGGAAGGAGAGGACTGGCTCCGGGTGGGGGGGGGGGGGATGGAGGAGGGAAGATGCCGGGGTGGGCGAGAGTGTTGAGGGGGAGAGAGGGACCTGGAAAGGGGGGAGTGAGGGGGAGAGAGGGACCTGGAAGGGGGGAGTGAGGGACCTGGAAGGGGGGAGTGAGGGACCTGGAAAGGGGGGAGTGAGGGGGAGAGAGGGACCTGGAAAAGGGGGGAGTGAGGGGGAGAGAGAGGGGAGCCCCGGGGGGGGAGAGGGGGGGGTGAGATAGAGACACACACCCACAGACCGGGCCAGGCCCAGGCCTCCCACCCCCCGGTGGTGGTGGGGGCTTTATTTACCTTGACTCGGAAGCGGAGCAGCGCCAGGCGGATGCAGTGGCTCATGCAGACGGGCGGCAGGAACCAGACCTTGGGCGGGGGGGTGCCTTTGTTCTGGACGTGGCTGACGATCTGCTGCGACGTCTGGCGCTCGTTGGTCTGGCGCTTGACCCACTCGTGCAGGCGGCCCTTCTCCAGGGCCCCGTTGAACAGCACCACCAGCTCGATGTTGCCGCCGAAGCAGGCCTTGGACAGCGAGGCCAGGTAGCTCAGCATGTGGTTCCACTGGCCGCCGCTCACCCAGTCGTTGTAGAAGCCGCCGTACAGCCGGTGCAGGCAGTTCTCGGCGTCCACCAGCAGCCGGAGCGGGCTCTGCGGGGCCCGGTTGCGGCCTCCGCCCACCAGGCCGCCGCGGGCCAACTTCTGCAGCTCCACCGGCACCACGGCGCTGGCGCAGTGCTTCTCGATGAACTCCTGGAAGCCCTGCACCCCCATGGCGGCGGCGGCGGCGGCGGCTGAGGTAAAACGAGAGCGAGCGGGAGGGAGGGAGAGAGAGAGAGAGAGAGAGAGAGAATGGAGGCAGAGAGCGGGTTTTTTTTTCTCTCTCTCTCTGAGGCCCTCCTCCTCCTCTTCCTCCCTCTCTCGCCGCCGCCGCTGTTGTGGCCGCCGCTGCTTCGGGTGGACGGCGAGGAAATGTGTTCACAGGGCCCGAGCCGCCGCCGCCGCCGCTGCTGTGCGTCGCCGCTGCCGCCGCGCTCTGGGCCTGACCGGGAGGAGGAGGAGGAGGAGGAGAGTGACCGCAGCGCCCGCCGCCATGTGCTGTCAGTCAGTCACTCAAGTCAGGGCGCCATGTCTGGTGAGCGGCCGCCGCGCAGCCGCACTCGCGCCGCCTCCTGACGTCACCGCGCCCCGCCCCGCCCCCCCCGCCGCCGACTGTCAATCATTAGCTCCGCCTCCTCCCCCACCTCCCCCCGCCCACACTCACACGTCATCTCACCCCCCCACTCCTCATCCCCCCCCATCTCCCCCCACTCCTCATCTCCCCCCCCCATCTCCCCCCACTCCTCATCTCCCCCCCATCTCCCCCCCACTCCTCATCTCACCCCCCCATCTCCCCCCCACTCCTCATCTCACCCCCCCACTCCTCATCCCCCCATCTCACCCCCACTCCTCATCTCCCCCCACTCCTCATCTCCCCCCCCATCTCCCCCCACTCCTCATCTCCCCCCCATCTCCCCCCACTCCTCATCTCCCCCCCCATCTCCCCCCCACTCCTCATCTCACCCCCCCATCTCCCCCCACTCCTCATCTCACCCCCATCTCCCCCCACTCCTCATCTCACCCCCCCACTCCTCATCCCCCCATCTCACCCCCACTCCTCATCTCCCCCCCACTCCTCATCTCCCCCCCCATCTCCCCCCCACTCCTCATCTCCCCCATCTCCCCCCACTCCTCATCTCCCCCCCCATCCCCCCCCACTCCTCATCTCCCCCCCATCTCCCACCTCATCCCCACACCCGTATGTACTATACAATGTCAATCATACAGACACAATGGCTGTCAATCACCCCCCCCCCATACAGCCGATCAATGTCCTGTAACACACGCACTGTCAATCACCCCCCTGCCCCCCACCCACCCACACATACATAGTGTGGTCATCCCCCACACACAGGCCCTCCATCACCCTCCACACTGAGATTGATAGATTTCTTGTGGATAAAGGGATATGGGGATAAGGCGGGGCGGGGGGGTTAAAATAGATCAGCCGTGATCTTATCGAATGGCGGGGCACAGGCTCGAGGGGTCGAATGGTCTACTCCTGCTCCTAATTCTTATGTCCACACCCACACGCGGTCAATCTCTCTCCCCCCACCTGCCCCACTCCACCCACACAGAGCTATGAAGCGCTCTGAGACACAACCCTACACGAGGGGCACCCTATAAATGCAAGTTTTTGGGTTGTCAATCATTCCCCCCCAACACAACCACACACAGGCTATCATTCTCCACCCACCTGCCACACACACCGCTTCACACAGACTGACAGTTAACTTCATTAGCTCCTATAGCCGCACACAAGGTCAAAGCTTTCAATCACTCCCACACAATGAGTGTGCGCGAAGGGAGAGATATCGATCCTCCTCCTGCCAACCCCAGACCCGAGAGACGGGAAGTGGAGATGTGAATCACTTCGCTCCCTTCACACCCATGCAAAGAGAGGGCAGCTAAACACAAACCTCTCACAGAACGCTGCGCAGTCACGGGCATGATGGGCTGAATGGTCTTCCGCACTGAAAATTCTGGTTCTAATGAGATGTCAATCAGAGATAAGGGATATGCAATTCTCCCCCCCACCCCACCCCAAGCAAAACACAAAGGGGCCCGTGGGTGGGGAGGGGAATGAGTGAAAGGAAATATGTTCATTTTTCTCTCCCTTCAGCTACAACATTTAGCAGAATATTGAAGCGCTCCAGGACGCTGACCCGCGTGAAGAGCGCTATATAAATGCAGGTTGTTATTGTTGGTGAATGAAGATGGGAACGACTGCAACGTGTACAGCTCAAGTTATCACACACAGACTTCCACTGAAGAAGCCAAGTTTTCAAAAACCCAACACAAATGGAGACGTAATTCTAAAATATCCAGTTTACCTTTCCATTTCTGCTCTGCTGCCTTTTTCTATCACTTAAGGGGTTCCCCGAGCTCCAATCACCTGCACTTATCACCCAAACCTATACCAGTTGATGGTTCCAGTCTACATTTACCAACATCCTTCAAAATGTACCCACCTAATGTCCACAGGACCATTTTACCTCATGTAGGCTTCGTCACCAAGCCTTGATCTCCTTCACAGCCTTTAATGGGACACAGTTTCTTCATATCTCTCGTGTGTTTCAACCAACATTTGCCAATTTTTAATATTAATAATGATCCTCGTGTTTGATACAGCACCTCAAAACATCAACACTTTAGCGTGAATCGCTGGTAACCGTAGTGACTGTTTGGAGTCAAACAGCATCCAATTTACACACAATAGTGTCCCAGAAATAGCCATGAAGAGAATGCCCGATCGATCTGGAGGATAAGTGGCCAAGACTTTGGCAGAAACCTGTAATTTCGATTTGGATTTTCTTCACAAAGGAGGATTTGAAGAATATAACCATTAGAACCCAAGCCCAAAATGTAACTTTTTTTCCTCAAACATTATAAAGTTAGACTTTAGCAAGACCCGTTTGTAAGCTAATCATCATGACAAAATTGAACTTCAAAGATATTTGGTATGAATCACTCCCAATTAAGGCTGAATCATTAGTCGCGTCAGCGCCTCTGTACAAAGCAATGTGTTTATATAATGCTTTGCAATGTCACATTCTTCTGTTAGGCTCAAACGTGATAAACTATCTCGTTATGCCTGTGACCTTCAATATATGGGATGCACTTGTACAATTCACATGCATTTAGAGAAAAAAAATCTTCCACCATCCCCCAAAGTTACATTAAGCAGTTTTCTACAGTAGTTTTGCCTCTTTAAATCCATTGCTCGACTCACACAGATCAAAAGCACCACATTGCAAGTTAACAGATCTTTTGTTGCACTTTCATTTGTAATAATTTCAGCCATTTTAACGTTTGGCCACATTGCAGGATTCCTTTGAGTGAAACAGTGCCCTCTGAAGATAATTCGATGGTGCTACACTGGGAAATTATACCTCTCGCCAGTCGTGCAAACTTCTTGGAACTGTAGAATACAACCAACCCGCGCTCTCCTCCTCTTCCAAACATGACCTAGGAATGGTGGCACAGGAGAAGGCTAATCGTTCTGAACATTGAGCTTGTTCTGACAGTTTTGTAAATTTTGGGGGGGGGTTAGCCGGGTGTCTGATGCATACAGACCCATCACCCATCCAAACCGAGCTGAGAATTCCATACATCCCACCTACACGGAGATAGATTGTTGGAATGAAATGCCCACGCTCTCCCTGGAGGGAGGCATCCTGCTTACCTAATTCCGGAAAGTATTAGGCGCAGGTTGGCAAGAGTCAAGGCTTGGGGACCTCAGAGTGTGCGTTGGGGTAACTGCTGGAGTCTAACCAACTAAAACTGCATAGCTTGCCATTGATAGTGCTGTCTGGCCAAGCTTTCCTGCTGCAACATCAATGGTACAAGACCATTTCAGCCCTCTTAATTGCATTTCCCTCCCTGGCTTTTCTCCATACGCTTTAATAAGAGCATCTAAACAAGGAACAAGTGAGTTGAGGCACAACCGTCAAGCACAAAATATGTTTTATTTATATCTTTAAACAGGTACAATCTCTGTGATTCGAGTGCACTGACTGACCACGCCAGTGAAACAAAAAAAGTAGACTATTTAACAGGCAAAGCAATTTTTTTTCTTTAGTGCAAGCATCGGATGTGTATGATTTTAGGTTCGACTTTCCATTTTTGCTCATGAAGCATACAGACATGAATATAAAACAAATAAATGCAAGATACGATAACAGAGAACAGAAATCTCTTACTACAGTAAGTATTTTGCCGAGGCAGAAGGATTCTGCACAATGTACTATAAAATTCCAATTCTAACCGAATTGATGGAATATTAAAGGGGTATAAACAAAAAATAATTTAGACATTAACAATCAGAAGTACAGTAACTATACAATTCTTTCACAGCTTGGCAGTACAAGACATCTCTGCCCATCAGCATGTCGTATAAAATATTGCAGGAAAGTAGTGTAGGATGCCTTCAAGACAGACTTTTTAAAGTGTCGTATCTACCTTGCTTACCTGTTTTTGAGACCCCAATATTGTTTCCCTCAGCGCTTCTCTGTTCAAACTGTGTGAGGCACAGATAGTCGAAACAGTATCACCAGTAACCTTTGTTTCCCCCCCCCCGTGCCATCAACACTGATCATATTCAAAAATAATGCAATCTATAATGCTGTATAAGTTATGAATCAACTTAAAATGTTACCACTCTATACAAACAGATCTTCTGATAAATATCCATTTCAGCCAATTCGAGTTCATCGCGTATGTATAAATAAATCGTGGTTGTATAGTTTGGAAAATCAAAAAGTCACAGCAGATTTTTGTGTTGTGTAATACTGTTGGTATATCAGCAATTCATAATTTAACGCTTATTTAAAAGAATAGCACAGCTTCAATGCATTTATGTGCAGGTACTTCAACATAGCAGATAAAGGTCACATTTTTTTTTCTTCCCATAAACAAAATTGGAATCACAATTACTTGGACTTATCCCTACAGAAGCAAGTGGATTGAGCAGCAGCTAAATTATGTGTTTGTACGTGTACGTTAAACCTCTGGACAAGGGGAGATATTTCTAGCAGCAATAACTCAGTTACTTTCATATGACAAAAGGACAAGGAAAGCAATGGAGAATCGTTTGTTTGTTCGTTCATGTGCACAGAACTAAACTACCAGGAACACAACCAGACCTTTTGTAAACCTTCAAGCTTTTCACAACTGAAACTAAAATCAAGAGTTGAAACAGATCAAAAGCAGAAATTAAAAAAAATTAAATACTTCTTTCCAGCGGAAACTGAAAAGCATAATTCAAGGCACTATACTCCTGCAGGGCTCCTTCTAAGTGTCCGTTCAAGTAAAGTTATAATTCAGCTTAAGGTTACTAGTGTTAAATGTACAAAGCAAAATATAAAGTGTCTGAATTGCGAAGACAAATGCAACTAAATCGCCCAAGAACTATCTAGCTTTCAGCAACTTGGTGAAAATATTTCAGTCATTGCTCAAATTTATGGCTATGTGCACAAGCAAGCCCACACTGGGTGCCAATGTATTCAGCTGCAATCAAGTACATTTAATCTTGCCTTTGTGAACAAAAGCAAATCTTCTCTAAATCCCCCCCCCCCCCACTTATTTTATCTCAAATCCTTCAAAATAAAGCTAGGTAGTCCTCACGTTGGACCCGGATGGGTTTATAATAGGTTGTTGTAGTGGTACAGGAAACATCTGTATACCTCCTTTACTAAGAGATGGGAAAGGACCCATTCCTGGATGGCTTAAACCCCCAGCAGGCTGTGACGTTGGAGGCGACACACCTGGCCACTGGACACCGTAAGGAGGTGTTGGGATGACTCCGCTATACTGACACAGAGGCAGCCTGTATGCTGGGATTGCACCAGCGATTGGAGTTCCTGGCATTCCCGCTGGGATTGTCGGTGATTTCCCAAGTACCAACGGAGCAGATATCGTGCACGTCACTGGAGCTGAGAATTTCCGCATCTTTCCAGGCGCACACAAAGCCTGCGGAAGAGAAATAAAGGCCACATGAAGACAACAAATTGCTGTTTACAAGTCTGGTTATGTAACAGGGCTCTGGGACACTACCCTGCGTGAGGGGTGCTATATAAATGCAAGTTGGTATTATAACGGCCAAAATAATGGAATAGTTCTTTCTAAACGTGTTTTAGGCCTGTAAACCTGTTCAGAATCTGACTGTAGAACACGGAAAGAAAATCTATCAACATTTTGAGCGGAGGAAAAGTAAAATGAGAATTTGTAAAACTGCAGGACACTTTTGCATTTGCCCACAAAATATAGTCAGTCCACTTTACAGAATATCCTATGAAGTGCTTTAGATGTCTTTGAGAATGCGATAAGGTGCTATATCAAGTGCAAGGATTATTACTTTTTTTTTTAAAACTTGCATCCACCACGCTGCAATGCAAACAGGACATTTGCGTTCCAGAAATATTGTGCCTTGTACACGGCATCTATAAACATCCCAAAGAATTACCACTTGAAGTGCAGTGACTGTTTATGGGCACACGCTGCAGCCTCTCGGCTCTCAGTGAAGGCCCACAAGTAGCAATGAATTGAAGGGCTGATATATCTGGCAAATTGTTGGCCAGGATACCAGGAGAAATGTCCTCTTACCCAATTGTATCACAAGATCTAACAGAGAGGCAGATGGTTTAAGGTTTTATGTAAAGGACACCTTTGATAATACAATGCTCCCCCAGGAGGGTTTCTATGGGTAAAGTGAAAGAAAGTCACGTATTCCAGACTCACGTCAGCTTGGGATGGGTTTTGCCTCGTCTCCAAGTCTTGTCTGTGCTGGTTCTGCTTCAACTGGTTCAAAGATGGTTTCATTTGTGTAGCGCCGACGGTCTCTTTCGTCCAGTCGTCCACAAGCTTGTGCAGGTCATCTGTGAACGTTCCTTTCTTGTTATTACTATTGTTGGCTTGAGTTTGAGTTTGCGTTTGCTGCTGCGTTGGCTGACTTTGCTGGGGCTGCGGATGATGCAGAGAGTGGTGAGCGCCGCTCAAGCTTGAAGACCCTATAAACAAAGTGAGAATGGGACATGGACGGTCACACAAGGCAGCACTGCTACATCTTAATGCGTTGCTGTAGAGCATTTAGCCACCAAACAAATGCACGCACAATTAAGAAACCAAGCAATGCAACGCTGATACAAATTAAATCCAAACACACGACAATCAGTCATGAGCAGAAGCGCATGCATTCGTGTTCCTTACGGTGCCAAACGTTACGGTCACAGACGAAACGTGACCTAATCTAAGGTAGCAGCAAGCTCCAAAATGGGGAAGTTGCAAATGGAGTTAGTTTAGAGCCAAAGATGAAACCAGCAACATGCTGCGTACAGCGTAATAAATACTGAGAGAGAAAATGGGATAGTTACTGCTGCGATCCTTGCCGAGACATAGCCGTTTCAGGGTAGACCCTACAAAGTAAAAACGATAAAGACAAAACAGTTAGGCTTTAAGTGGCTTAAGGTAACCACTCTGACGGAAAAGCTGTTGATGCAGTATAAAGCCATTATTTTGTGCAAAGTGGAAAAAAAATCTCAGTGGCTTAAAATGTTAAGAAATTAGCTGGCTAATCCTGCAGCCCATTTTTTTTAATATATATTATATAAATAAGTCATTGTGCAGCCACACCAGTATAGTTAACATCAAACTCTGGAAGGAAAGAGATGCATGATCAGTTTCTCAACAAACCTTATTTTACATTAGGATAAGGCATGCACATGTATAATGAGATGATTTCTCTTCCACCCACCCACTAACAGACAGCAAATTTCCCTTTTTTTCCCCCCCACCACGAATAAACAGGACAAGTGTATTTTAATGTTTATTTTCACTCCAATAACTCGCACACAATTTGTCAGTTACATGTTGCATCTTAGGGAACGTATTCTTTTTATTTAAAAAAAGATCAACGCAACACTCTTAGCAAAACAAAACCATAAATGCAACATGCAGGATAAAGGCATGTTCGGAAATCGATACCGCTTCAGAAATTGCACTAAATGAAGTCGACATTCTTTGAGCAAAGCTAAAATCATGCGCCTTTTTCCCCACAGACATGATGTGAAAACAAAAGTCTAACTCTAATTGGGATGGGGATAGGGAGTAGGTAAAATACCTCCCACCCCACCACAAAAGGCAAACTTCCACAAGCAGAAATGGGGACAATCTCTATGGTCTGGCTGCACGTAAACTGTTAGACTTGCACTTGTTAGGTATAAAGATACATTGTTCTGGAGGTCTGTGGCCATCGGCAGAAATTAAAAATACTGTTCAAATTATCTGCAAGAAACTTGCATGCACCACAAAACCGAAGTACTGTATTTTAGCTGCTCTGCATTTCGTTAAAATCAGATATAAATCAACTAGCATAACACTTTGCATACATTCCACTTCTGATAAATGAAATAGTTCATATACTTTTCTCTAACAATACTTTCCCTTCCCTCCTTCATCACTACACAAGCATTAATGTTAATATTCTCCAGCCACGTGCATTCCCTGAAGAACGTGTAAGCTTCACATTACAGTGGAAGCAAATAGCTTAACAAAGCCTTAATATAACGTCAAATGGTTAATACAAACATGATCACCTTTACTTACACTGGGACCCATTCCTAGACAGGTAGGATGCTAAATTCCTCTTTGTTGCCTGCACATCTTGTGTGAAGTGAGTTTAAGCAAAAATGTTTTGAACTACAGATCAAGATTCTCAATAGTTGACTAGCTGTGTTGACAGCAGCTTAGCTTCCCTTTGTTTGAAAACCCTCAGTGAATGTATAATAATAATCCTTATTTAATACAGCGCCTTATCACATCTTCGAGACTTCTTACAGCGCTTCACAGAATATACTGTGAAGTGAACTGACTTTTGGGCGAAACGTGCTGCCAATAGCGCACAGCAGCGTTCCACAAACAGTCGTGGATTGAAGTGACCAATTTATTATTTTTTTAAGGGATTATTACCCCCGGAAAAGTGATTCACCAATCGACTAACAACCAGGTTCCTACTTACTGCTAGGTAAACAGAGGCGCGTGGAGTAAGGAAACTTGCTCAACGTTTCGCCCTGCTGGGAATCAAACCCAGGTCTCTCACTTATAACGCCTTGGGACGTCCTCCCGACGTGAAAGGTGCTGTACAAATGTAATCTTGTTGTTGTATAACAGTCACTTTACAACCAAATCATATTCCTTTGCTAACACAGCAGTCAGTTTATTGCTACATATGTACTTGTCTTACTAAAACCATAGCTGGAAAATTGTCCCTGATATTCAGTACTTCCGAGGCCAAAACTGACACAAAAAGAATGCATAGGCACAAGTTATTTGTAGACTCATCCCTCACACTTCTCCTGCTCACTCAGCTGTGGAGTGCTTTGGTGCCTGAAGGAAGCACAATCCCAATGGCATTGACACCTGGCACTCAATGTTAGTCGATTCCTCAACAGTATGTATCCCACCCTCCAGCAGAAGTACATTTAACATCCACTTCAGTGCACAAAAGCCAGTATTACCTGCAGGTGAAACTGTAGAACCAGTAAAATAGAGTACATTAAACAGTTTTCATTTACAACCATTACATTTAAAATGTCCTCCAATCTATAAAGGCAAGTCCAATGCTGTCCATCTTGAATGCCTATATTCACAACAACTTCACTGGTTTGTTTTGATTGTAGCACTGCTATGAGACTAAGTGGCATTACAGTAAAGTAATTAGTTTTGTTAGGTTCTCTTTTTATAAGTGTAACCAATCATGCATGCAAACCATAATACATACCATCAAAAGCCTATCTAGATCCAAAATAAGTTTTCTAAGGATTAATTTCTGGTTTAATGGCAATATTTGAAAGGTAACTACTATATATATTTCTTCCACAGAAAGAGAAATAGTTAATGCACCACATGCCATTTACAAATGCCTCCAGCACCAAATCAGAACAATATACCTTTATATGTTGAAAACCAGCATCCACACAAATTTGGTATTGATTTAAAGAAATTCAGGAAGCGACAGACATTTTATTATTCTAGATTTAACAAGAGATACAAGTTATGATGCACAAATAGATTTTAAAACTGTGTGCTCAGAGTAGAACATATGGATTGCTTTTTAATCAAGTGTAAAGTTCCACATTGGTCCAGATCGATGGAATATGGGAAAAACACTGAATCCACAAGGCTGTTTGGATTTACTGAATGTATGCTGGTAATTATGTCTAATAATTAGAATGGGCTATGGTTTTGCAACTCTCACTCAGAGCACAAAGTTTTTGTATTAAAAGAAAATCAAAAGTGGGAACTTTCCTTGAGGCAAGGTATTAGAATTTTTTTTAAAAAAAGCAGTACTGAGACAAACTGACCAGTGTCTAATTACAGAATAGCATAACAGAAGAGACAAAAGAGTTCTAGTGCTCCAGCTAGGATATTTTACAGCACAATTTGGTGGGAAAAGTGACTCATCTGAAATATACCAATTAAGACATCCTCGATATTTCAATTACTTAAGAAATTAGTAAAACCAGTAATGGAAATGGGAGATAGTTGGGAATGATCAATGACAAGTAGAAAATACCAAATGAATGGAGCTACACAAAACTTGTTGAAAACCAAGTTCGGTTGTTCTGCCTTAACTAACTGGAGCACTGATGTATCAGCATTTTTTCCACATGCAGACATTTCAAAGATACAACAGTGTAAAAATAGTAAAATATTTAACAGTCCTTAAGTGGGAGCTGTACCCTCCTGTGACCTTCCTAGTATTGCATCAAGGAGATACAGTGCTAAGTATCCAGCTTGTTGCATGCAAGTCTTCATTGTCGAAACATGTGTGAAAGAGATCAGTCTTCTACAGGAGCCCATTTTTTTTTTGGTGAAATGAGATGCTAAGGGGAGTAGACTTGTATACTTGTCACAATCAAAAAAAAAAAGTTTTTTTTTTAAAAAAAACTGCTTAAAATAAATTACACTAAGATACAAAAGCTTTGGTACACTCAGGGTAAAATTTTTGATGTGTGTAAAATATTTTTTTTTAAAAAGATGAACAGTTTCACAGAAGGTGAGCTCTTCCACATATGCCCTTGGGGTTTATAGTGAGGAGCCAAAAGCAGTGCACTAAAGCATTTGTATGTGAAATGAAAGAGAAGTGCGAGTATGACAAAACTGATAAATGAACAAAAGAATGGGCTAATAAGCAGGCTTCCTGCCGAAATATAAAATGGACTGAGATAGCGAGAGAAGATGGGATGATTAGTTTAAATACAAAAAGAACAAATACAAACAGATGGACAAAGACACAGGTCCACTGAGGAATCTGGTACGAGGTTTGCTACTAGATTTATAGGTCACTCTCTCAGACGTTTGGTGGTAAACCGTCCAGCCTGCGAATGAATATAAAGGGGAAAAAAAACAAGACACTTATAAAGTACATATAGCAGTGACTCGAGATCCTAAATCATTCAGCTGGGTGGCTATAAGCATCCACAGCATTTCATTACTAATACAGCTATGAAAGAGTTAGAAAGAAAACTGATAAATGTGCAAATAGATGCAATGAAAAAATATTAAATTTAATATCAGATCAGCAAGATTTTTGGTAAAGAAACTTAATAGAAGTAACTTCCCTCAGAGTATCTGCTATAAGCTAGTTTTCATGCTATGCAAATCTGTAACATCCCCTGTAATTATCTTGTATTTTGTAGGCGAAAACCTATAAAACAGTTGCTACACTTTACAGTAAATCCTATGAAGCACTTTGAGATGCCCGCCCTACTTGAAACAAAAACAACAAATTACATTTGTATCGCGTCTTTCACGTTGGGAGGACATCCCAAGGCGCTGGACAGTCAGGGATTTGGACCCGAGCTAGGGAAGGTGTAGGAGGATGATCGATAATAATAATGGTGCTATATCAAATGTAAGAATTAATTATTAATCATCGGTAATGAAAATGGGTTTGGGAATCTTTAATGCTGCATGGAACTATGAATGGTTTCAGAAGGGACTTGGCCAAAGTTCTAGCAATTTAAAAAGGTTCAGAGTTATTCAAAGCATCAAAGGAATGTTGGCTGGGTAGATAAGATGAATCAATGGCCTCCCCCTGCCTGAAACGGTTACTGTGTTGTCTATTCCATTTTGTTCCATCATTTGTGTTATTCGGAGAAAGGGCAACAGTTAATAAGCAAATATTCTGCAACTTGGCAAGGGATGGACAAGTGCAATCCAGGGTGACTACTTTGTGACCTTACTTTTGTTCAGCATTTCCAGCAGCCTGGCCAAGCTCAGGACATGTGTAAACTTGAACCTTATGGAGCTAAGAAAGAACGTTAACGCACCATTGCACTCTCGTTATTTACAGTGCTAACGTTTAACAGTTTGGATATGACAGCTTTGTTCAACATTAGATACTAGTTTATAGCAGACTCTCAATTGCCATATACTGAAAGGCACCACAATGCACAAATAGCCAGTGACCAGAAAAGTTAAATCAATCACTTGTACAGTATTATATATTTTAATATATTGGAAATGCACACTAAACTTCACTTTAGAAACAGTACAAGTCTTGATAAACATCCTTTTGCACAAGCATTTTCCCAACAGCTTTCAGGACATTAGAACTAATATGCCAATGTGCAACTTACAAACGGTTTGTATTTCTGACCATATATTTCATCAGGACAAATTGCAAAAGTTATAAATGCTATCAAAAATTGCACTAGATTTGTCAAAACATCACTGTTTGTACATTATTAAAAGGCATGTGCATTCCATGGGGATATGGAGCCAATGTAATATACAGTCAATTCACTTTACAGTATATTGTGTGAAGCGCTTTGTGACGTCTAGAAGACGTGAAAAGCGCTATATCAAATGCAAGGATTATTATTATATGCAAGGTTTGAAACATACTCCCATAGAATATAGTTTCGAAAGATTGGATAACATAAGCACCCAAAAAACAAATTCAAATCAATTTAACTTTGATGCTTCTCTTTGCCTTTTTGAAAACAAATTAAATTTTATGGGGGGGGGAAAAATATGCTATTAAGCTATCAAACTTAAAATTTGGTAGAAAATGTTAGCAAGATGATTACTTTTTCTTTAAAAAAATGAATTTTAAATGCCCAATGTACAGACGGCACAATACATTTTATACCCAATGTGAAGAGGAAAATAAAGCCTGGTAGAAATTCAGCCCTTTCTTTGATCATTTAATTCTCAAATGAAAAGGAATTAAAGGAAACTTTAAATCGTGTTTATTGCGATGCAATGTAATTTCTATTTATCCCAAAATGTGTTCCATTTGGATCGAAAAACCTCTGTCAATTTAGTTCGCATTTCTAACATCGGGAGGGAGGGTGTGGGGGAGAGAAGTTGTCTTGGAAATTTTCTACATTACCCTTTGATCTTAAAGTAATTAACTGGATTGTTCTTATGGAGCATTGAAGCAGGGGTTGCAAATGTTAAGCCACTTTTAATAGCAAGTTTTATAGCGTGTCCAAAGCAAAAAGAGTTCAACAGATAAACTTTGAACCAGGCAAAAATATTAAGCAGAATCCAGCACAAATATTGAAGTACTTAGTTGTATGTATGTTTTGGGTTTGGTTGGTTTTAAAAATATGCACCCTATTAAATCCCTTTAAAGTGACTCGAGTTTGTGTAAATATTGTGAAGTGAGGGATAAGAAACTAAAAGTAAAAATAGTACATTCTTAACTCAAAAACATTTATCTCAACAATTTCAAAAGGATTTGGAAGTAGGTTTAGTGATTTAAACCATCAATTACATGGTTAGGTTTCTGAAGCACAAAATGCTTATGATACCTGTGCAGTCAAAATTGCTAGAATTATGTACTTCTTGCATTCAAAAAGTGAGTGAGATCCGTAATCCGAAACTGGTGACTTTATCTGGAAGATCAAATTTATGTATGTTCATGTCAAAAATTCTGGAAAATCTGATGTATTGAAGGGCTATGACTGGGTTACAGCACTTCCTAATCCACAGGTGCCAAATAGGTGATCTGTATCAATCAATAATAGCGATATAAAAAGAGCCGACACAGGCACGATGGGTCAAATGGCGCCCTTCTGTGCTGCAGGATTCTATATCGACTTTATTTATTGTTTCTGAACACAGTATTTGGTAGATTGTGGCTTCTATAATACACCAACTGTGGTGATTGATAAGGTGCTAACAGATATGAAGCGCAATACATATGGAGTCGCAGTTGGATAAATAAATGTCGAGGGAAAATTCCATGCACATGCAGTATTTCTCTTTCAACTGATTTTGCGACATACAAGTGGAAAATCAGGGGAGGCAACCCCTGCACACCTCCACCCCCCTGCAAAGCAAAGCGCTGCAATTTGTCCTCTCACTATATGTACCACTGATCAATTCTTTGCCTGACCTTGCAAAAAAAAAAAAAAAAAAAAATATGGCTGGCGTGATTAAGCGTGCATTGATGATGTGTAATGGAGAGAAATTAGTAAGTCATACCAGAGTGGTTATCTGAACATAAATGCCAGGAAAATGAGTCTGCATGCTTTTGTGCAAGGTTCAGAATGTGGAAGTATTGAAAGATATTGGAATGAAGGAATCCATGTACATTTTAGTCTCAGAGAACCTCTCCTTCCTACATGTAAATATGGAAGATTCAGGTTTGTCAGTAAATACTACAAAATGAAAAGGGCTTTTTTTGTTAAAAAATCACAAAAAATAGTGTGTTTAATTCCCAAAGAGTTCAAAATCCCATCCAAATGGTATTCCCATACAGGCTTCCCATTGAGTTTGGTGAGACATTCAGTGGAGACAAAGGAAACTGGTGAAATCCCTTCACACCTCAATGAAACTAGTCTCCAGGTACACTGCCTTCAAAAGCAGTGTTGGAATTATAGAACTATTTCAGACCTGGACTGCTCTCTTACAATCCAAAAGATACCAGGCAATTCAGAGTGAGAAAAATACTAAAATATATATGGGGGATCCTGCAGGGTATTCCAACATTTCTACGTGTTTTTAAAATGTTACAGTATCTAAATTTAATTGGGGGGTGGGGTAAAAAACAAGACAACATAGTGTTGTATTAAAAAACCTACCAAGGTCCGATGCATTTGTATTTCCATCTTAAAAAAAATTGCTATCTACTTGTGCACACCTCTGTTAAGGTGTATTAGACTTGCAACAACCAGAAAAAAAAACCTGTTCCATAGATTCCGCATAGTTAAAGCGTTAAGATAGTTACCTTGACCAACACCTGCCCGTGTACCGCCTGAACCATCACTAATGAAGCCGGAATAAATGTTGTCAGATGATAAGGAGGACTTGATTGAGCACGGCTGTTGGGTTTGCACAGCCTGAGATGAGGGAAGAGGTTCCCCTGTATCACAAGTGCTAGAGGTATCTTGAACTGCAGCCATGCTGGAATTAGCTTGAAAACCTATAGGAAACAACCACCGTGAAGTCCATTGAAAACGTCACATTATTTGAAAGATGAAGAAAAGTCATCAAGTCCAATATCAAAGCAATACATTGAGCTGAGTTACTGTACCAGAGTGGCAGGAAGGGATGTGTTCTTAGTGATCCATTGACGAGCTTCAAGAAATTGGGGTCTAGTTTCAGAGATGACTGGCACTTTGCCACGTTTAGCAGAGTGTAGGGTGGGTATTTTAAGCACTAGTTAGTACATGGCACACAGTTATTTTGGTAAATACAATTGTTTTTAGAGATACCTACAGCTGAAACAGTATTATGTACGGTGAGATGCTTTACTTTGTTGGCTAACTGAGATACGCGCACTCACTTGTATTGCTGGCTGCATTCTTGAGTGACTGCACGAGCGGATTGAGAAGCTTATTAGTTTTTAGCTTGTTCTTGCTGGCTCTCCGACGTCTGCCTGTAGGTGGCACAGCTTGCAAGAATCCCAAAGCTGTTGGCAATGGTTTCCCCAGACGTTCGTACAAGTCCTCGATCTCAAACCTTTGCTGAGCTTGAAGTTCTGAGATCTCCTTCATGTGTCTGAGAAAGAGACTAAAATAGGTCAGGTCTTTAACATCCACGATACTGTACAAAAAAACTACCGTGTAACAAATTGCTAATGCTAACCCGATAAGCTATTAAAAATGTACGACTAATTCAACCAAAACATCTGAACATGTGTTCACATAAACCAACAGAAAAACTCAAAGATAGCTAAATTTCACAAAAAAAAGTATGTTGCTAATTGAATATCCAACTTAGCAACAACAAATGACGTTTACATTAGCACCTTTCACGTTGGGAGGAGGTCCAAAGCGCTGGACAGTCAAAGATTTGGGCCTGAGTAGGGGAATGGGATCAGGAGGGGTGGAGGGCAAGGAAGTGCAGTCCAAGAGGTGAGACGTGGCTTGAAGGAAGGCAAGGGATGAAGCAAGACGAAGGGACTGTGGAATGGAGTTCCAAAGGTTGGTGGATAGAAATGCTGAGGGCCTGACCGCCGACGGTGGGGCAGGCCGAAGCCTGCGGAGCAGAGGGAGTGGACAGATAGCACTAATGTTTCTGGGTTTAAACCCAGTGGATCGGGTTCAACTCAATCCTTTCAAATTTGATAAAACGAGTACCACATCCTGGGGAGAAAGAGTGGGGCTCAGAGGCTAAGCAGCCTTACAAGGCAGCAGCAGATGTGTCCTCAATACCTGAACAGGTAAGACTCTGATAACTGCAGCAGTTATCTTTATCAAAGATAATGACAACCTAATATTTTTGGTTAGCGGTCTTGATTTTGACCCCAAACCATTTAATACACTAGAAAATCAAAGAATGCTTGAACCCAAACATTGAATAAACACACTTGTCTCGTAGAGTATTCAATTCCTTCTTCATGTCAGAGTCCTCAAACTCAGAATCATTGTCACTGCTCAGGTAGGAAGATTGGGAATTAATAACTATGGCCGGAGCAGCCAGATCCTGGCCTTTTCCTGACTCAGGGCTCTGCACATCAACACGATCAATTTTCTTTAATAAACTGCTCAATTTCCTTGTGAAAGAAAGCTCTTCTGCTGTTCTCGCCTGATTGCAAACAACCGATGCCTGAATGACTCTGGTTTTTGCACTGAATGTTTCTTCACCAGAGTCAGAAGAAAGTGGGCTGTGAAGTGTAAATTCCTCAGGAACAGAGGTCTGTGTTCTCGTTACCAAAGGCTTGAATTCAGGGCTTGGAAGAGAAAGCCTTGGGTACAGCCCAGGAGGTGCGGAGTATCTGTTGAAGGATTTTAAAGCCACTTCGTCTTGCGTACTGATCACTGAAAACCGGCCAATGGTGTTAATTCTTGTGATGGTCAGTAATTTATTGGTCATGGTTTCCTGACCTGCACCTCCTTCGCCATTTACTAACGTGGTCTCTGTTACTGCTTCGCGAGGCTTGGACTCGCTTGCTGCGTACTGCTCCATTTGTTTAACAATATCTTGAGGTGTTGGAAAGACCTAAAACAGATTAGGAAAATGTCACTCATAGCAGCAGCAGGTCATTCAATAGTGGGCCTCAGACATTATCACAGTTTAGTATAACCATTCATGCTGCATGCAATAGCGCTTACTTTTTGAGACTGTATTACAGCATGAAATTTGGTTGATTTATGGTCTGCTACCGACACGACCGTTTTGTCAACCACAAGATACAGTCAATCCATTTTACAATATATTCTGTGAAGCGCTTTGAGACGTCTCGACAACGTGATAAGGCGCTACATCAAATGCAAGAATTATTATTCTGACCAGGTTTTCTCCCACCTCACACTTACCATAACATATCCCGGAAGAACAAGACTGACAAGGCTTCGGAAACAATCACACACCCATGAGATTAACTTCAGAGAAAAAGTTTGAAATCCTTTGCAACACGCACCTGAAATCGGTTTATTGCCAGAGGACGCAGACTCATTGCAGACGAGACAAATATCTTATCAGATGATCCTGCTCCACTGGCATCCGATGCACTGACTGAAAAATGCCAACACAAGGATAGTTAGAGCTGTTATATTTTAAATTTTTTCAAAATTATAAGTCAATAACATTTAGAATCACGTTTGAAATCTTCTGATAATCGTATCTTGAAATGACAAAAAAATTCAATTAACTCCACAGACAACATAAGAGATATCCAAGCATTCTTCAAAGTAAATCTTTACATGTCAAATGGTGGGTGTTACAAACATGAAAATGTTTAAAATGAAAAGAATACAACTAAGAGTATAGGCGAACGCACCTTTGTCAGAGATCGATGTTCCTGCAGACAGTGCTCCATTCCCTGGTGCAATACAACTATCCAAACCCTCATTTGTCCCCAACGTTTGACTCTGCTAAACAAAACCAAATTTATAATCAGAATAGAATGCCAATTAATAAGCAATTCAGTGACAGATGACACTCAATTCAGCTCAATGGCTAGCGAGATGTGCGAGTCGTTTTGACTTTAAACAGAATATGCACACACCTACAAGTGTACTTCAACAAGCTTGCTTTTTCAACACACTGCTTTACTGAATCTTTACTTATTCATGCTATAAACATTCCCCCCCTCTCCCCCACCCCACCATGGTTTTGAAGCAAACCCAGTTACGAATGAACGGTCTGTTTCCAGGCCTCTGGTGCCAAAGCTTATATAACCAGGAACTGAAACCGGGCAAGAGACACAAAGGCAAAGTTGGCTTCCCAGATCTTCCCTTCCTTCAAGAGAATTGACCATTTCTCCTTAAGTAATAGGGCTCACTTTAATGAGTGCCTGGGCATGAACCCAGCTCTTACCCTCAGTGTTGTATCAGATTTTTTAATGTCAGAAAGCTATGTAAAATAAAATTCACAAGAATCACAAGTTACACATTGGTGTTCAATGCCGGGATACTCTCGTATTTATATCATTTGAAGTGTAATCTGAAATAATACTGAAGTTACGAACACTAAAGTTACAAGAGTTATTCTGTGATCACTTTTGCCTGAAATAGAATTTGCAATCACAATTGTGTTAACAATAGAAATTGAGGTCATGCACATTTATTAACTGACACAGATCAGGAATAGATTAGATTCTGGTTTTTAAAAAAACAAACACTAAAAGCACTTGACTATTCTTTTAGAACAGGACTATTGAACTTTCCAAAAATAAAACATAAGATGCCTAAAAGGCAAGACTGTCGACTTTAATAAGCTAGTGGCCAATAATCAGCCTTAAATAACCTGAGCTGCACCCACCATTCACCACCAGATTCAGGATTCAAGCAGCAAGGTGAGAAAATAGGTTTTTTTAGGAATTCAAATAATAAATTTCAAACTTATCGCAAATAACAAGGCACTGAATGAGGTCAAAACGTATTAAGAATTGGTTGTTTTTATCGCAAAATTACATCATCATGATGATATTCTATGATTTGACAATGAACTAATCTTCCTTGGAGGGTAAAAGCAGGAACAGTTTTTAAATAATTTAAGGATGAGGTTAAACAACTGAAGGGCCTTTACATCGCACTGTGCAACATTATACCTCAAAGTATTTTTTTTAATCTTTAATTTATTTGCGTTAATTTGAACTTTAAACCTTTTAATCAGGATAAAAGAATTGAAATTTGCAAAATCCCAGTAGCCCCAAACAACCCAATATTTGTGTATTAAATCTGATGTTCACATTACCATCCTTACCAGGCCCAAATAAAACCCATTTGACATGAATGAAGGGACACAGGAACACGAGTACTGTACTTTCCTCAATGTTTCAAGCTTAAACACAACCTATAATCAAGTTATACCCACTGGATATGCCCCTTTAGAAATGTGGCACCTAACACAAGGAGACCAAGTGGCCTTTACTTTCCAATTTTTTTATTCTAAATTAGAAAAATGGAACTCCTGCATTTCAATAGCAAACTGATGTGCAAAGTCGTTGCTGACAACATTGTACTGAAGAAAAAAAAACTTACATCAAGATCAGTGGATCCACACTCTATGGTTGTCATGTTTTTTGAAGCCAAAATAGAGTCCCTGTCCACAGCTAATATTGGTGTCAACACCTGCCGGTACAGAACTTTGCCAAGAACAGCCTGACTGGACGTTTCTGCCTCAATGCCAGCCTCAATGGGCAAGCTTGACAGTGACTCCTTGGCGGAAAGTGGAGCGATTGGTAAACCTGAATCCATCGGCGAACTTATATCCATGACATCTTGCACAGAAACGGCCATGGCATGTGTTGCGTTAAGGACTTCACCGTGGGGATCAGAATAAACCAATTCTGTACCACCCAGCTCTGCTGCACAAGCAACATCAGAAGACCCTGGAGCAGGATGAACAGGAGTAGTGCCTGTGTGTTCTTGGTACAATAACGTACGCAGCTTCTCGTCCAGGGTCTTTATTGTGTTGTCTACAAACTCGACCTTACGCGGACCTTCACCATCTGACTCGACCATAAGGGAAAGCTGCTGCTGGCTGCCGAGCACACCGGTCATAGTGATGGACTGAGACTGGCTTTGTGCTGGGTGTTGCTGGAGCGCACCTGGAACGACTTGTGCGGGACTCTGGGGCTGCGAGCCACCTGTACTGTTGACTGTCCCAGAAATGCCCACTGTGGACTGCATCTGGTTTGCAAAAGGCTGTTGCATTATAACAGGCTGCGGAGCACCATCAGGCACATAAGTTCCTTGCAGCACAAGCTGATGCTCCGAGACCGCACTGTGAATTGGACTCGGCTCGGCAGGTTGAGAAGGAAATGAAAGTTCTTTCTGAATAGGTATTGAGTGCACAGGGGCAGGCTGAACTGAGCAGGGCACATCCACAACCAAAGGAGGGCTGTAAAGCTGATCAACTTGCTCTTGTCCTGATTGCTGTGGGCCGACTGCATTAGACAGGATTGGAGTGTATTCCTGCGCTGGAAGCGGACTTTGAACAGAAACATTTGATCCGTCTTGAACTTGCTGAATGTTCGGTTGCCCTCGACAACCACTCTCGTCTTCTATTTGAGCATGAGTGGCTAGACCAGGGAGCATTGATGGGGGAGCGGCAAAATCTGCTGGTGACCCTACAGAAGGCAGTCTGGCCAATTGTGGAGGGACAGCATTGTTGCCAGAGGGACCATCATGAGTTTTAACTGTAGCAGACGAGACCTGTACAGCCACAGAGTCTACTTGCTGTTCATCAGTTCCATTTTCTCCTTCTGAAACACAGGGTATAAAAGTGAAAGTAAAAAACTTTGCATTAGTGATAACCTTGGGAATATTATAGTTCGAAGCGCCACAAGGAAGACACTTTTTTCACCCATTTCACATTTGAGTCTGGATTTCAGTTTCCTTTCTCCCAAAATGTGTTGATGCTGCTGGTGTGGTTTCAGATACCATCCAGTTTCTGCAGCTTTCTCATCAGCCTTTTGTAAGATAACCATGAGTTGAGAGAATCCTTTTCCTGTCCTTCTCTTTCCTCCCCCCTCCCACGCACAAGTACCCATGACTCTCTCGAATGTGATCAGCTAACTCAGAACAGAATGGAGATGGATCCCATGATCTTCTCATGGAGATTTAAAAAGAAAAACCATGAAGATTGGAATTATTATAGGTTTATTAGGAGATGCAGCCAAACAACATCTGAAAGTGGAAAGTAAAAGTGGCACTTCTTTCAGTTGCTTTTTTGAAGTGCTGAACTTCTAACATTTGCTGTTTTTATTTCACTTCAGAGTCTAAACAACTCAGTTACACACTAGATCCACTAACTCAGCTCTCAGGGGAGCTAGAATTTCTTTGAACAGCTGTATATAAGCCAAAAAAAACCTCACATATTGTTCCATTAATTAGAGGGTTTTAGACGCTGGCAAATTCTATCTCACATTTTACTGCAAACAGCCATCATTTATTTTGTTTCCTTTCCATACCAAATAAAAGCAGTAAAAATTGTTTTTTCCACTTCAATTGCAAGTGTATAATCTCCAGGGTAGGAGGAATAATTATTTCATACCCACAACAGGAGCCGACTGTGGTAAAATTGAAGCAACTTCTGCCGACATCTTCGTTGCCAGATTTTCCACGACTGGACATATGATAAACCACCTTCGGCCAGTATGCAATACTAATGACAATGAAGAACAAACAGTGAGTTAGAGTTTAAGGCATTTTATCATCAGCACAAAGCAACTTCAATCAAATTACTTTACTTTAGTCGGAGTCAAGGACCAGAATTGAAGTGTGTTGTTGGGAGATGCATGCAGGATTCTAGACTTAAATCCTTGTAGCAAACATGGCATTGTCAGGCTCCCAAATGCTTCACCTTTCCCATTACACTTAGGGGAGAGAATATTGAACAAAATCACACTTCAACTAATGAGATTAAATGTCAGTTTGTAGGACATTGTGGTGTGTAAATGTTTGCCTTGTTCACCTACAAAAATTCATTACAATTTACGGTGAATCCTGTGAATTGCTTAAGAGATGTCCTCACTATGAGAAAGGCACTACGTATCAAATGTAAGGATTTTATTAGGCATCATTTTTATGCTCGTCAAATAAGACTTTATAGGATGGTTGAGGTCATTATCACGCCTTATCGTGTCATTGAGACATCTCAAAGCGTTTCACAGGATATACTGTAACAATATACTGGATTGACTATTTTGTGGACAAGCAAAATAATGTTGATTAGAGGGTTTTAGATGCTGGCAATTTCTATCTCACATTTTGTGCCACAGTAGAGGCTGGGGACATACACATGTTAGCAACAGAAGCAATGAATAGATTTGAAGATCCGTCGTATTGAACATCTCAACCCAGTGTGCGAGGTATGAAGGGTGTGGGATTATTTCTACAATGCAATTAAAGTTTTTCTGCAACTCCTTTTTCTCCCCCACTTTCCACTATTTATCATCCTCCCCACCTAATCAATCAATCAGGAGGGTATATTCCTTACAATCCAAGACTTTATGGCCATCATTACCACCACTAATTGCCTGGGATAAGATCCAAGCAGGACTGGCTCATATTTGACTTCACCTTTCTACAATTTAAACCTTTTAGTGGGCCAGTCACATTTTAAACAGCATACCTGCAACATCGTAAAGCACTCCAAGTGAACAAAGACATGCATTTGGTTCATTAGCACAAGAGGTAAAGTACCGTGCTTACCATTCTGTTGGCACTGCTGAAAAGCTTGAACCTGCAGAAGTGGGACAGGGAGGAAAAACAAGAGAAGGGACACACACAAAGGAGACAGGACAGGTAAATATACTATAAATAGACTACGGTTATAATTTATAATCTAATTACAAAGTTATTTGTACTCAAGGCAACTCATCTTTCAAGTCAAACCAATTTCCACACAAAGAAAACCCAAACAATATCAAAGCCAGTGCACTAATAATTCGTACTAATAAAAGTTGACAGGTTAATAACATTTTCTGAATATATTCTGAAATATTTGGTGGTTGGTGAAAGAGACAAAAGAAGTTATTATTTTCACACTTCTTATGATAAAATAGTCACGATGCAAAACCAAATCAATAGGAAATCCAAGTAAGCTTGCCAGAATGATTAATAACTCACAATACAAGTTTGTTTGAAATTGCCCATTGAACCTTTGACTAATCTAAAAAATATCCAAATTGTGCTTTACATTGCAGCTCTGAATCATCATGAAATGATTCTCAATTGCTGAATTAAACTGCAATATGCTTCATGTAATAGTATGAGAAAGAGCTAAGGGAAAACTAATGGGTAGCGAAACTGCCTGGCTCAATGCAATATAAATCAAAATGTACAGCATGAGAAAAAGTGTTCCATACCTCACGTTCAGCATTCGACCTGACAACAGCTTGTTGAAGGTTTATACCCTGTTCAGAGGCTCTTTCTCCCTCTGTATATTCACTAAGCATATCCTCTGCTTTGTCAATTATATCCTTCATTTGTTCGATAAAGATCTCCTTCTCAGTTTCCAGGATGAAATCATTCTCCACCTGTTCAAAATTAATTTCCATTTAGTCCACAGCAAGGGAAATGAGAAATCAGCCAGTTGCTGGCCACATGTACAATTTCAGTAGATTGTTCTTTCAATTCGATAGGTGGGCCTCACCTCACATAGGATTTTAAAGCTTACCATGTAGCATGCTATTTCATCAGGAGCATCTCCGTCCAAATCAAACTTGAAGGTGACCATTTTGTGATTGTGTGTTTCTAGCTGACATTCCACCATTTTATCTCCAATATTGGACACCTGCAGGAAACGTAGACACTTAGAATTAATTCACTGAATTGATCAATTAACAATAATAATAATCCTTGCATTTGATATAGCACCTTATCACGTCTTTGAGACAACTCAAAGCGCGTCACAAAATACTTTGTAAAGTGAATTGACTAGCTTGTGGATGAAAGCGCCACAGGCAAAAGCAGTCAATTGCACACAGCAGCGTCCCACAATCATAGGGTAAGCGACCACTTTTTTTTATTAAGTTGTCAAGTAATGCTTTCTTGCACAATTATTTTCACACTTACATTAAGAATAGTCAGCTTAGGTTTGCTGGTCTTCTCTTGACGAGAGCGGGTGCGAGTTGACCTCCTGTGGTGCTTTTTTGAACTTCGGCTCTCCTGTTTCCCACTGCTGTGAATGCCTTCGTATCCATCACTCATCTCCTTGCCTGAAGCAGCGTCAGAATACACTCTGATTGCAGGGAAAGATTCACAAAACCAGAGTCAGGGTCACCTTAGGTCCATCTGCACCACAAATCAATTATGCTACATTGTCTTGTTCATTTTGAACGCCAAGAAATTCTCAATTCATCCTCAGATGACATCAAATATCAACACATCATCCGGGAAACAAATCTTCCCAATTTCCAGGCTCTTTTACATTTCATTCTGGACCTAATGTAATCCGCGTTTTATCTGTGTCACTTTGTCCTTTTCCCTCTGTTCAAATTCAAGAAGCTTTCTAAAATTATTTACTCAAGAAGGCTTGATGCCAACATTATAAAGGATGGACAATGAGGCGATGGATTGCATTAGGACTAGAAAGTATCTTGCTGGGACAGAATATCCAATTTATTTAGCAATATAGCTTTAATGGATGCCTAGCTTAAGGCTGCAACTTGCACTCACTAACATCCAATGCTGGAATAGAGCTGCCAGCAATTACGCTCATATATGCAAGCTATATACATGGTCTACTGGAGGTGGGAAGAAAAGCCATGACAATAGTGTTCTGCTATTGTGCGTTATTTCTGCATTTCCTTCAAAATGCAGAATCGATGGGATTCTTCTTAAGCATCCTGAATGAATGAAGGACAACAGAAGGACATTACCACAATATGACTTACCCATCACCATAAGTACAAGGTGCAGACAGTTTATCTTGCTGATGATGATGGTCCTGTTTGTACAAACAATAGCTGTTTAAGTTACAACCGAGAAAAAAAATCCTCTCATGTTTTCAATTTTTAAAAAAAATAAAAATAATTTTAAAACAATGTTCATGTCCACCTGGTTTAAATCAAAGTCAGGACCCAGAGATCAAAGGAGAAACAATTGTTTAACTACTCAGTTCCTCCCTTGAATGCAGATCATAGTTGATTAAACATAAGAAATGTTGGCACATCTGTATATTGCACGTTTGCCCCATGAAGTCCCCACCTTAATAACAAGTGCCCAAGTGGTAGATTTGCTCTGGTGTTCCCAAATGATTTGCCAACCTCGCCACGATAGTAACTTTCTATTGGGAAGAACAAGCATCAACACCATCCTTCACCATAGCGAAGGTGGGAAATCTGAAGAGTGAAAATATTTCCACTCTTATCCACTGGGCAAGCAGATTTATGAAGATTCAAAGAGATCCCATCAATAGGTTTGCTCATCTCCCCTCATACTTAGAGAAGCTATAGGGATGGTGGGAAGGAAGTAACAGCTATATATACCACCCAGGACTCACAATTCTGGTTAAGAGAAAACAATGTGCCAATTGTGAACTACAGGCTTTTAAAATCCATTCCAGCAGCATAAAAACTTACATATACATCTTGACAAACATCAGTAGTTCCGGGGATAACTGGAGGAGTAATTCTGCTGTGTTGGCTCAGTGAAGGGGGAATATTGTCCTGTCCGAGTTGGGGCTGTTGAGCTAGAGGTGGGAGACAACTGGGCTGTACTTGAATACCTCGTTCGACATAGAAGGTACCAGCTACTGGAGTCGTCTCGACCTGGATTTGCAGAGGAGGCGACAAGATTTGAGGCTGGGACAAAACTTGGGGCTGGGCTGGCATGATGGGTATCTGGTGTGCTTGAGGTGGGATTCCCATTTCAGCCGAATATTGAAAAGGAATCTGTGGCATAATCATCTGTAAAAAAGTGTTTATTTTGGTTAACACATTCCATCATTACTTAACCTGATACAGATGCATTCCATCGGAAATATTTAGAACTTGAGACAATCCACTCATTCTAAAAATATATCCATTTTGCAGCCACAAAATACAGTCAATTCACTTTACAGTATATTCTGTGAAGCGCTTTGAGACGTCTTAACGTAATAAGGTGCTGTATCAAATGTAAGGATTATTACATAGTCCTTCCAACCACCTTAGAATGGAATCCAACTAATTCTACTTTATTCTTCTGCAATTATTTCCTTTTGCAATTTCATTTTTATGACCCAAAATGTTTGTCCCAACTTCCACATTAAAAAGGCCTCATCTTACCTCAGTGCACACTTTTTGTAAGGCAGAATTTTAAACTAAACTTTTACACGTTTCAACAAATGTGGCTGTTGTTCCAATCATATTGAGGATGAAAAAAATAAATTGAAAATAAGCAAAGCAAATGCCTGTGGGTTCAAAACACAAGACCAAATTGCTGTTTCAAATAAAATGAGAGAATGTACGATAAGCATCGAGGCAAACAAACATGTAAAGTTTATTTTTATGAAAGCAAAAGTAACCAAGTTTAAGTATTTCTTTGCTGTAGTTAGCTTGAAGGCAAACACAGCAGTTCTACATTTGGTGGCAGCAACACAAATAAAACAAGGCAGTATTGCTGCCTCTGGAGGCAGAGAGACCCACATCAAGAGTCTGGTTTGAAAACAGGCAGTTCAGGCTCCAGCAATCATGGCTTTAATGACCATATCTACATGTTAATTCAGTTGCTGTGTATTACTGTTAATCAGAATTTCAGCCTTGCCGCCCAAAACTCAGTATGAAGCAAAATGCACAGAATTGGACTGAACAAACATAAAAGAATGTTCAGACAGGAGAGATTTACATAATAGTCGCCCTCCACCCAAGAAAGTAATTGAAGGCATCATAGGCGTTTGTTGTTTGGAATGCGCTGGAAATTAGAGTTCAGTTTTCATATCTAAATTTGGATTCTGAGCACCAAAGCAAATGTAAAAACCTGACGCATAAATTTTAATTCGAGTTCACAATACCCAAGTTGTTTTTTGAATTGAATATCAGATAACCATTCCTACAATAAATCTTTTATAAGGCCGAGGTACGATTACTAGATTGGATACATTTAAAACAATACTGATAATTGAAAATCTGGATTAAATGGCCTGGATACTGAAACTCGCCTCAATGAAAGCAAATGCATATTAAGCAGAGACAAACTGAGACAGAAATGTTGACATGGGTTACTTAATTATGCACGAGGTTTGAATATGGAGCCTTTCTGGTCTGTATAGTTCAGTTCCACACCATAAGATACATTTATCCACCAAGCTATCAGGCAACCCAGTCATTTCTGTACTGTGTAACAAAACATTTAGAGATAGTATTTGCTATCGAAGGATGTCTGACCATCTGGAAAATAGCCAGCATTCGTGTAATTTGCAAGATTATATTGAGCACAATGTACTTGTTTTAAAATAAATGCATTAAGTTGGATTGAAGCTCACTTTGTGCAGAGCATTCAATTACCATTGTATCCAACAACTCCTGGAGACGGTATTCGATAAAATCAAAACTTAAGTGATCGGCGCTAAAATTACTAGAGTCTAACTTTGTTAATGCTTTTTTTTTGGTCTAGTGTTCAATATCATCTCACTGTGATTCACAACCCCAATAGCTGATAAGAGTAGGAGTCAGTAAACATTGTGTAGCTTCTTGGTAATCCACACACAATGCTTATTAGTTAGATTTCCTTGGGTCGCAAATACCACAAATGTTTGTTTCACAGAATAAATACTCCCTGATGGCTGAACAGATAAATGGACCACATTATGTGCTGCTGAAGCACACATTGTAGAGAGGTCCCATGTTCAACCCATACTGCATTCATGTGAGCCCCATGTTGATGGGGAGTCAGGGAATGAACGAATCAGGCACAGAAAAAGATTGAACGATAAGCAATCATGTCACTAAACAATTTGGCAAGTAACTGCTTCCATTCTTAGAATTCTCTAGCATATTATATATACTGGATCAATGTGTTCCAATAAGAGAGATTTGACAAATACACTGTTTGTCTTTGATACGATTTTTGAAACATGACATTTCATGTTCAATTTGCAGTTTTCTTTACAAAAGGAAAATCATTTACTTTAACTTACAGGCATTTTTTTTTTAAAAAAGGCAGAGATGCATTGTACATTTGAGTTTTTAGCAACTTTCATGTTTTTTCATGTTTTGGTGAAGCTCTTCAAGTCAGTCCTCGCCTGAGGACATAACTCATTATTTTTGTCAATAGGATCACCTTAGACTTCCAGATTAAGTAGAACTACATTTAAGAGTGAATTGCTCACCACCCTATTCCAATAACAGACCTTAACCCTCAAGGGATCAATGTCATTTTTATTTTCTACACCAGCCAAATGTATAGTATTGCCACATAACATTGCCTATTTATATGCAGTTCATACCATGAACCCACAGGGACCTGGATTGAGATAACTTAACTACATTTTGTTTAGGATTTTTATACAAGGCTGCAGGCAGGGAGTCCATCCCAGGTGACAGAAATGAAAGGACAATGTATTAATACATGATGCCATGCAATCCCACAGAGATTTGACGACTTAATTCCTGCAGACAGAGAAGGCAAAGCAATGCACCCACTGCCCAGATCAGTTGAGACTCAAGAACAGTTTGTCAAAAGCAATTTCTCCAACACATTAGCACAACCAACTCACTACCTGTTTGCAATTGTGAAGACCAAATCCATTTCATTTGGAACATGCCTCACAGTAATAAACTACAAAGTAGTAGAAAACGATTTGGTTGGGTGCCATTCCCAGTTTATAGCCTGCTTACATCACATGTCCCAGATAGGAAGGGATAATGCATCTCAAATCAATTCTGGTAAAATTGCCAAGGAGTTTCATTGAATCCAAGAAATCTAGTCCAAATAACTTCAGTTCAGCAACTGAGTAAAATTTCTGAAGCAATAAAAGCAGACATGCCTTTTATGAATCTTAACAAGGTTTCCTCCACCTCCCTTTGCTCCAAATCTAGTAAAGCCATGGTAAGTCCTTAATCAGGACTTGATGGCAATCCAAGTCAACTAAATTATTTAAAAAGAGGTTATTGCAAAATTAAAATCAAGGTCACAATCCATGAATTACTTGTCAAATCTATAGCGAAATGGAATCATGTCACAATAGTTTTCAAGTCACCGTGGTTAAAAAAAAATCTGAATCATATCAAAGATACGGCCTCCTAATCTCTCATGTGTCTGATAACAGCAAAACAGTCAATCAAGACGCTTTTCCTACCTGAGTGGGTGTTGCTTGGTTGAACTGCTGATGTGGTACAGCAGAGATCTGTAATGGTTTGAGGTCTAGGAGAGGTTGGGATGGCTGTGCTGGCACCTGTGGCTGTTGAACCGGATACTGCGGCAATGGATGGACAGCAGACTGGACAAGAGGCTGACCTGCAGGTAGTGGCTGCTAAGACAGCCAAACAATAATAATCATCATGTACGGCTTTAAAGCCACATCCAGCCTCCTCTCCTCATACAAGCTGACTTACCTTTACCCCCCCAGATAATTTCACCTATAAAGTGCATGTATTACCAATAGAGTATCATGACCAATATTTAATTTCCAGTTGGCGTGGAGTACACAATAATAAAATCCTCTTTAACCCTTAGACTGCCAGTGAGTCGACAGATATTTCAATCAGTTTGCTCATTGGTTTTCTGCCTCAACACACAAAGTTACAGTAAGTGAGTTTCTCCATTAGCATGGACCTTTATAATGGTTAATTTAATCCTAAAGTAAATGCCAATCACAATAAAAAAATTGTACTTTACCTGTGTTTTCCTGGGGTCCTTTTGCCCCATCAACTTTCTGTCCTATTTTACTACATCTTATTTTAAACATTTTAAGTCACATCCTTACCTTAGTGCTCATCTTCCAGCTCCCACTGCCTATTTCAGAAGTCCGAGACGTGATTTTTTTATTGAATAAAATGTTTATTGGCTAAAACAAAGTTATGAAACCACTAGACACTGAAGACAGTGGCTGTATCACAGACGAGACCAGCTCAATCTACGATGGGATAATTCAAGTGAGAAATGGAAACTGGGAGCTGAGAGAGCAGAATTTGGTAATCCCTAGAAAGATATTGCTGTTAGACAAGTTAATGAAAAGGTTTCCTGAATTGAAATGCTACGCAAAACACGACTAGAAGTTCATATATTTAAAGTCACTCCCAGTCACGATGCAAGGAAAGTTTTCAATACTTTAAGAGTGCAATCATGCCAACTGCACGTAGAGCATGAACCAAAACAAGAAACTGCAATTGTACTCAACGTCTACCTGAAAATGGAATGTTGTAGCGCAGAAATAAGGATCCAACTAGGAGAAAGGAAAACACACAGATAAAGTCAGGAAAGTGGAAGGGATCGCACACCAAGTACACTTCACTCAAAAGGGGAAGAACAAGGTTACATACTGACAAAGTTGGGTAAAAACACATAGTGGTGCTCACCTGCTGTGGTTGTACTATTTGCACTGCAGCAAGGGGCACAGGCTGCTGGTAATGTTGCTGAGACCCAAGTTCATGGACTTGCTGGGGCACCACAGAACATGAGACATGTACCATTGGATTGGGCTGTTGAGAAAAAACAAAGCGACATTTCTTCAATTCACTCTACAGTATTTTGTCTTGCTTTAGAATGCTTTGAATAGTAGAAATATGTTGGAAATATGCTGGGCTTTCCAAGGCTAGATTAGGTGCATTGAGATATTGAATCCTCAACATCAAATGAGAAATCCCAGCCTAGAACAGGAGGAAATTGATCCTTTCCCAAAGTTTGCTAGCGTTCCAATAGATTGAGCGCCACTATCCTGTAAAATCAAGATTACTGCACTAAAACTGCCTTGTCCACTAAATAATCTAATGCAACAAAGCCTTAAATTTGGCAACAAAATAGTCATACTATCGACTAGGGCCTGAAAGGGCTAGGTTATGTCGATTGACACACCATTTTCACTCACCATGCAAAGTAGCCTCCAATCAAACCTTTATACACAACTAGCCACCCATTCCAGAATTCATACCAATGGATAAAAATTCTCTACAAACCTACAAAGGGCTTGGACCATGGGTACACCAAGGCTAACTGTTGGGAGCATTTGAAATACAGCACCATCCTCACTCATGAAGCATCTTGCTGAAGAAATCATGGTTTATAACAAATTACATAAAGCATTACTGCTTTATAAATTACATTGCAGATCAATAGACTGGAAGAAAAATGAAGAGTAGTTCTCATTTCCACTGCTCTGAAATTATCGGACAGATTAACATTTAAGATGGTGAAGATACTGGAGAAAATAAGCAGCTAATAACTTTCTTGAAGGATTGATCTGCGTTAATGCAAGTAAACAAAGTAATGTGAAATGCCGAAAACTATCAAAAGTCATACTAAAACATTTGAATCAAGTATTCTTTAGAAAAGAAGAACATTAAACAGAGCAATACATTTAACATAAGGTTACAAAATTGGGAAAGTTCAGTTCCATTCAGGAAGGGGATTTCATGCAGTTTAAAGTTAATAATTGCCTTTATAATATGAGCATTCTTGACTTTTTTTAGTCAATTTCCTTCCCAGGTGTCCCCAATAATCAGTGGATGTTTGTGTGAAACAAATCCATGGTGCATTCGCAGCAACTAAAATGGTTTCCTTTATTATAGAAATTGACGGGATGAAGCAAGGAACATTTGATATGCTATAGCTAGAGTTTAAACAAATGGAACAGTCCAAGGGTCAACAGCAGGATCTTCAAAATGAACATGACTGTTATTTCCAAGTGAGGAATTCAGAACAGGGAAAAGCTTCACGGTAAGAGAGGGGCATCTTTCAACTAGAAGAATGATTTTAAAAATCATGTTCTCTCATGCAGCCACGACATCGCTACTGGAAGGGCAGCACATTGAGTTTTTTTGGTCCGGAAGAAGAGCTAGGAAGACTTGTTCAAACCTACCGCGTCACTGTAGATTTTAGCCGTTGGACCATCCACGCTGCTGTGTGAGGTTGGAAGCAATTGCTCACCATTTTCTCTTTGTGATTGGTTCCAGGAATGTTTCCTACTGTTCCCTTCATCAAACAATTGTGGAGCCCCACAAACAAGTGTCTCTCCCCGAGGGCCAGTGGACCAGTGCTGTCCACGTTCTGCCACCTTTACATTTTTCAGGAGGGTGCAGCTGGTCTTCTGGTTTATTATCTGATGCAGAGACTTGTGCAACAAAGAGAGGTCTGAAAGGTCGCCATAGGAACGGGCAGTTGGTGGAAGACAGCAAGAAACTAACCTTTTGGCAGATGGGTTAGAGATAAAACGAGGAATAAAACTAACTGGATGACAGCAACATAAAGGTAGTGTGGAATCGGTCACTTGAAGTGGAGGAGAAAATAGCTGATTGGGAGCTGACCTACGATAAAGGGTGCTGTGTGTTAAATGACCTAGTTTATTGAGGTTGGTTTCATCTGATCCGTAAGAAAAGCTCTTGCCTTGCTGCTCATGTATAAAGCTCATGTGCTCATTGTCTTTCACAGTGTCCTGAGCGATTATGGATTCACTGTGCCGCCGAGTGTAGCAGGAATTTTCGGAGTTTAATGGCGTGCACTTATTCACAAATGAAGCCTCAAAATTGCTGAGAGGAGAAAAATAGCCAGGACAGCACTTTTCACTTGGCATCTGTGGACATTCACTGGAAGATCTCTGCGATAAATGTGGACTTGATTTATGCGGTCCTTCCTGCCCAATCGCATCATGCACTGAACACAAAGGACTTTGGTTCAAGCTTCTAAATAACGGGTGAATGCTCTGGTACTTCGGAGCTTCGATTAAAGAGGTACTTCCTCGTCTTTGGGTCAAGAAAGCCTGAAGTACAGAGTTAGGACATGGTGAAAAAGAAACCAGTCTCTCAACTGCCTGAAGATGGGGAACATCTAACAATATGTATTCCCGACAATTGAAGGAGAACACTGTTCGACTGCATCAGTATTAAAGATAAACAATTCACCATGCAAATTATCCATCATAGCTTGCTCTTTACATAAGCATTACTAGAACCACCACCAACAATGCAATGATTGACATTCAAATAAATCGAACACTAATTAAATTCAGGTGAACCAAGGGGATATAGTCAAAATATTGGACTGACCATCTTGGAAGCAGGTCCTCAACTGAGATTTAGATAAAATAAATTATTGCAGAATGTGTCACTTCAGACAGCACAGGCCTATTTGGTCTATTGAGCTGTGAGGGAGCCAGTTACTCCACTGAAGCCAAATTCTTTAGTGCAAATTCCCTACTTCTCTCCTCCGTTCGAAGTTTCTCTCCTGGTGTTTATTTAATTTCCTTTTAAATAATTATGATCTCAACCAGCTCCTTGTGGCAAACCATTCAATGTTTTTGCAGCCCTTCTAATTCATCCTCAAGGCTTCCAGTAATAATCCTGATTTATGGACCTAAATGTCCAACTTTACAATCTTAGATTAACCTTCTCTGTTCCAGGGAAACCTACCCCTACATTTCAAAGCTATATATCCTCATCCCTAGGATTATCCTTGCATAGTTAATATATTTTTTCCTGTTGCTGACTTTTTCCCCTGCTACTCTGTCTCCATCTTCAGTTTCTCTAACCACCTTTTACTCAGGCTTATTAAAATGTTACTACCTCCGCCATGGGAGCTTTATTCCCACAAGACACAACCACAGGTCATCTTAACCATCTTTTGTTACAATACATTTTTGGAATCAATTTTAAAGAGTCCTCATTAAACAGTGTTAAAATGGATTTGAAAAAGGTTTTTTCGTGATCTACATGGAGAATTCCAGAATAATTAAAATCAGTTTTAAATGGAAATTGCTCATAAATTCATTCAAAATTAAAGCAGCAACTTTTCTTTACATGTTTTGCAAGAAATAACTTATTTTAATAACACCTTATTGCAAAGCATTTCACACTAATTGCTGGTAAGTTTAGTGCTGTTTTACCTAGGCAAATACAGTAATAATAATAATCCTTGCATTTGATATAGCGCTTTTCACGTCTTCTAGACGTCCCAAAGCGCTTCACAGAATATACAGTAGCCATCTGTCCCAACAAGGTCCTCCTAAAAGCCACATGTGAACGATCAATTGATCTGCAAAGCCAAGCTGACACTTGAGGTGTGCCATTTTCAACAGAGACTATCTGATCCTAGGGTCCTGCCAATTCAATCGTAACCTGACCATTAAAAGATGCACAAGTATGGACGGCAATGACAAGTTCTCCATTTTTACTTCCATCTAATTTAAGAGCGCATCTTAACCTCTACTTAGCTCTTCCTCTGAATGCCAACTGAGAACAAGAACCCACCATTTAGGGAATCAGCTGGGAAACCCACATCCTACCACTCCATTGTGCAACATCAACACTGGTCACCACCCTCCTACCCACAACTCTTGACTCACCTTTCTAATTTTAAACTTGTGTCTTCAATGTCACATGGTAACATCTAAATTATGCAACAAGATTATTAAAAACACATATCAAAGGAGCATAAGAAATTTAAGGTGGCACACTCTTTCTTCAGCTCCAGTAGAGTTTAACAATAAAGTTTCCAAGACATTTGCAAACATGCTTTTATCGTCAAACTTTGCAATCAGACTATCGGGACACTAATTGCTTCTGGGAATTCTTTATGACATCAGACAGACTGCATGAGGATGTGAGGATATCTCTCTCACACACACACACAGGATGCCAGAGGAGGCTGAGGATGGAATGCTGAATAGATAGCAAAAAATGCTGCAGAGCAATCTGGAAGTAAATAGCTGTTTTTTCCAATTTACATAAGTGGCACTGGTGGAATACCAGAAGTGACAAAGACTCGAGAAGGCAGTACCAGAAACAGGAATGCCTCAGGAAATTGCTGTGCACAATCTGTTTAGCTAACTTCAAATGTAAGATATCCCAAGTTTGTTGGAAGTATTTTTAGCTTCCTTTGTTCTCATTATTAGAACCCGATAGTGAGCATGCGGTGACAAATTCAGGGCACAAAAATTGATGGACCTACAGAATTAGATCTACTTGGTTTGATGCCCATCTTTCACAGTGAAATGTGTTGAACTAACATGCCCAATGAGGGTTTAATCAAATGCTTTTGTGCAAATGGCCAGGGACCACACTGATTACCTGGAAATTTGTGCAGATAGATCCCATTAAAGGGAACACTCAGAATATAATGTCTGTAATTGCCTTACCTGTAATCTTTTTTTAATATATTAAAAAAAAGTATTCCTGATGCAGTCCAATTATTTTGGAGGGACCTCCTGACAAGTGCTGATATCTTTTTAAGTGCTCCGGGACGCTACCCCGCATGAAGAGACCATAGAAATGCAAGTTGTTTTTAATCTTCTTGGCTTTCACAAAGATGAATGGACATCTCATGGCCATGGATACATGTGAAATCCACAACCTCAGAAAAGCCCAGATTGGCCAACATTGAAGGTCAGCCACTGTGCAGTGACATCCTTCAAGTCCACTCCCTTTTTCCCCAAATTGTCACAAGGCAAGATGATAAAGGTTGTGCAATCTAGTCTGTTGTAAAAAACAAAGTGGGAGCGTGCACGGAACTAAGAACCGTAGAGAAATATTTGTTTAGCAAAACAACTAATGAACAGCTAACTGAACATGGAATTGAATTATATTGTCGTTTTTTTTAACGGTTAGCTTACTTGCTCCAAACTCATAACTGGCTGAAACCTTGTAGCCTCATCAGAACTTACACCGTAGTGCAAAGACAGTCATTTCTGCAGGAAAATAAAGTAGCATATTAAAAACAAAACTCTTACTGTGGGTGGCTGCTGGTAGAGACCCAACAGATGATGGGAGCTGATGGAAGGCGTTTGAATCTCACTCTGTGGTGGGCTATAGATCTGGTGTATTCCAAGGGGCATTGGCTCATGAATGGACGAGTACACAGCACTCTGCTGGCTGCCTTGAGAGTCGGAGTAAAGTGCCGACCCCAGTCCACTATCGAGTGTGCTGTCAGCTATAAAAGAAACGGTAGATAAATAATTAACATTCATTTACACTTCTAACTAAATTTATTAGCCACATTAGCAACCAGATAGGCTTAAGTGCAAGACAAAATAAGGAACCGTTTTCTCAGATGGTCTCAAATCATCTTCCTCTGATGATTTGAAAAGCATTGAAATGGGATCACAGGAATTTACAGAATTAGAAAAAGCCATCTGCCTGATCCCAACAACAATGTTAGTCTAAGCAGCTGATTGAGAAATTTTTTTGCCCAATGGACCTGGCCAATTCATGTAAAGAAAGTCCTATGCCTCTAGGCATTTTATGGAATCTGGTTATATGATCCAATGTATTCTTTGTCTGAAATGCAATCGGAATTGGAGAGTGGTAAAGTTAACAACCTCCAATACATTTTGACACAACTGAATTACATTCCTCAATATTACAAACAACAACTTGCATTTATACAGATTGCCCTTCACGTGGGATAGCATCCCAGTACGCTTGACAGTGGTGGAGTCTGACCCCAAGCCAGTGGGGAGAAGAAATAGCTATACTTGCATGTAACGGAAGTGGCACTAATGTGCATGCTTGGATGTACATGTTGGTCAACTTCAGGCTCTTCAGGTTCCGAGGGTACGGGCTGGCTTGGCTGAGGACCACCAAGCTGCTGTGCGGAAATCTTCTGTTTTTCTAAGTCCTCCATTTCTCGCTGAGCTTCAATCTCATTGGCCTGCTGCGTTCTTTCCCTCCGCCACTTAATTAAAGCAACCCGGTCCCGTATCGATTTTGCAACCGTTTTGGAATCACATTCCTGAAAAAAGCCTGAATCGATCTGCAACCAAAGTGTTACAACATTCATTCGAATGAACAGAGGAGAATGGGAGGAGGGGGAGAGAGAATTGGATGGGGTGAATGCTCATGTGACATAGGAACACTGGCACCAACTAGTTACAATTTATTTATATTGAACCAAGTTGGGCCAAATTGGCCTATTTCAATCCTGTACAGTAATTTGTAATGTAATTTGTAAATTGATAAAATTATTGTAGTTGGAGAATACTTAATCTAAAATTTGCTGACATGAAGCTACTGTTTGTGGCCAAGTGAACGGAAGAGGATAAATTGCACAGAAATCAATCTGGATCGAGAACAAAATTTCCCATTAGTGAAACTATCGTAATCTAAAGCTAAACTAAGATGGTTCAACGCCAGAGACAGCAAATTTTGTCAGATAACCTTTGGAAGAGGTTTAACTTTCTTGTGGCTGATCTTAATTCAGTTGTTGCATTTTCATTGGTACCTGACCTTATATTTCAGATTACTGTCCTGGAAGTATAGTGAGCAAACCATTTTAACCAGAGGTTTGAGGCTATCGCAAGGCCGTGGGGTAGGCCTGACGATAGAACCTGACATAGCAAATCTACCAATCCTTGAAGCTCATTTCAAATGGTAATACTTTAAATATTGTGTTCCGTTTCCATACTTTCAAAATAATTTGGCTGAAATATTAGTTGACAATGAAACTCATTAGATTCAATGATTTTTGACTTTGTTTTCATAGACCCGAAGACAGAACGTTCATCGATAAGTAAAACAAATCCGTTCATCATGACTAACCGCAGTGCAATTCCAACTTTCTCAATTTGCGGTGTCAGTCAATAAAGATCAGAAACCAGCAACGTTTGGGGAAATGTTAAATATCTATTTTGTTCATCTGGAAAGTCATTAAACAATTCATTCAGGCTTACTGAATTCACTGATTTACAATAAATAGAAAATATTTATTAAGTTACAATAATCATTAATTTTTCCAGTCACCAGATTCATTTGCAATATAAACACCTCAAATTAACATTCTCCACTGTGTACCATATTTAGACAAGCAATATTTAAACTTACAACCACACATTACATGCTATTTTATGCCTTAATTGTAGTTACAATTGTAATTCCGTGATCAATTAGAGCACTAACAAAACCGTTAGTATCGGTTACGTACCATTTCTTGTGCAACATCTTCAGGATGATCCTTATGCAAATCAAAGCTGAACTCAATAGCTCCATTGTCTTTGGGCTTTCCCTTCAGCTTTTTAGCATCTTCAACACAGAGTCTCATAGCTATCGAGGATTTTTGGCCATCGTCTTCTTCAGCAAGTTCAACTCTCACCCCAGTATCCTCCGCAAAGAATATATGGTTTAATAAATCCTTTATAGCATATCTGTGGAATTAAATGTTTATTAACCAACTTAATCTATTACAGCAATAAAGTTGAAGTTTTAAAACATTTGTTTTCTAAACTATAGTCCACTGAGTTTGTTTATAAGCTACAAATTTCTGGAGATGTGTTTGTATGCCATTTATGGTGATTAACCACTTAACCATCAAAAAATATAAATTTGAACATTTAAAAGTTAACACTAGACAGCAATCCAAGATCTTGTTGAATAACTGGGCAATGAATATATTTAATGATGTCTTGTTAATCTTATACAGTAATCAGTCATGACATTTGATGGAAACAATGGATCATTTGTTTGTGATTTTGTTACAAACCTCTCCTCTTTATTTTGGCAGATGCATTCTCCAATGATCTCTTTTATTTCCGGATCAGTGACCTTGCCAAAACTTGCTGGTTTCACACCCTGTAAATTAAAGAAAACTATTTAGCTGTGCAGGTCCAGTAAAGTTATCCAAATACAGTTTGGTTAAAAACATTACGTGATTGCCAAAAGCAACTTAACATCAAAAGCTCCCACGCAGTGTTTGAAAGAAAACTCACAGCTCTGAACTTATCAAGCGAGCTAAATAGATTCAACGCAATTGCGAATCAGTTTAAATAAAATTCATTGGGTTACAAAGAAAATTCTCAACTTGCTTGGCAAACTAAGAAGGAATTTCAAAATTCTAAACAATGACATTCATCAAGCTCCAATCTATTAAAACCTCCATAGAATGTAAACAGCAACATCCAACAAAAAAAATCTAACATGTAAATTACTACAAAGAGCATCTCCAACCAGCACCCCCCCCCCCCCCCCAAACCTGCATACAATACCTAACCTGTAGCAGCAATGGGGAAGGGGGATGTGGAAATCAATACATCAAGAAAAAAATCAATAAGCAAACCCAGGTCAATTTTTATTGAACACACTCTACTGGTTAAAGCTCACTGCATGTCCCAGGCATCAATGCAGCAATTTAAAGTCAAATGCTGCCATTATCACAAAGTACTGTTGCAATGTCCTTTTTCCTGCACAAATGCTCCTGGTAGATGAGGTCCTGAGGTTTTTCAGCCAGATCGAGAACTACACATTAACATTTTGTTTGGTAAGCGGAGTGGGTAGAAAAGAGGTGAAGTGGATTTTCACTGCCCTATATTCTGGATCCAAGTGAACTGCAGTCTTCAGACAAAAATACACTGTTACCACACTTCAGTAAATCCTGCCAAGCGCTTTGGGACATCCTCCCGACAATAAGGCACAATATCAAATGCAAGAATGAACTAATTTTGGATCGAGTCCCAAATGGACTATTACTTGGTGTCTGGATCGCTTCAATGGTATAGGTGAATTAGGCGTTTGCTTTGAAATTTACAGTTGTAATAAAGGAACACAAAGCACAGAAATTTCCATCCCTTATTAAGAAATTATATCAGGAACATGGTAGAAATGTGGCCTCTCCACGTTTGTCTGAATATCAAGAAAAATGAAAAGTCATGGCTTACCATGAGAAGGGTAAAACAGCTGTGATGGGGGCGATAACTATTTTCCTCTGGCAGTAAGGAAATCACATGCCACCCGCAGAGGAATATCCTGGCACTAGAGCATGTTAAAATGTAAACGAGGAATATTCAAAATGCCAAACAGAAGAAATAAAGGTCATACTGCCAACAAACACACAAGAGCCAGTATGAGATATAAAGCTGTTTCCAAATGAAATTTCAATCTTTGCATCTTAACACATCTGCTTCAGATGCAAGCCATAAGTCTGTTGCCTAACTGTGTACACGAATACGTGCGTGCACTTTTTTTGTGCGGGTGTGCGCATTTGTGTTGTGTAGGGGGGTGGGGTCAAAGGAGAGAAAAAAAAGTTAAAAAAACTTGCATTTGATTCAAATCGGGTGGGCGGTGGGGTGGGGGAGGAGACTGCCAAATCAACACAACTTAGGATGTGAACCTGTTTGACTCTGTCGGGGGTGAACTTCAAAGCAAGACAATGTACACAGTCCGTTTCAAGTCATCACTCTAATGTTATGACCATAGGCTTTTCTCAATCTCTGCATCTAAAAAAAACATGTGAGTGGCCAAGTATTAATTAAAACTTTAAAAGTCTTGGAAAAATAGAGCAGTACATTCCAGTTTAACATACAAGCACTAATTCTTCTCCACCAGAGTGCAGAGCCAAATGGTTCCAAAGATAATGCATTTTTTTTGCCACAAGGGGAATGAATGACCTCTAGTGCTCAAAGAAGGTCAATGACAATAGTTAACGTTACCTGGAAAGCACCTGCTATGAAAGGAAGCAAAGGTGCTTCTAGCCAATGGTCAAAGTCCCCCAATAACTGAATTTTCAGTACTGTACTTTTATTCTAACAAAGGTTTTTTTTTGTGGATTCTTTAAAATCCTGGCATAAGCTGATTAATGTAACTGCTGTTTGGCAGAACATGAAAAATCAGCAGATATGAAGGAAACAAAAGGCTTCTCTGAAAGATATTGTTTAACCAAAGCAACGCACCAGGACATTTATAATAGCAAAAACATGTGAAAGTGCAGTGCACGTGCAGTGCGAAATAATCAGATTCTATAACATTAGTAAACTTAAATAACAAAAACAATGTTGGAAAATATTTGATTCAGCCAATATCATCTCACAAAGTATTTATTTCAGTCTTATAGTCTTCAGCAACCTCTTAGGGGACAGGGCCAAAATGGCCTTTATGCAAGGGTGGCCTCTAAGTAAGGGTCATTGGGGTGCAAACTAGGCTGTTCCTGGGAGTTTAACAAAGGTCGGTTGCTTGAACAGATGAGCGTATATCACAACTGAATTCAGTATTATGAAAACAGTTTGCCTCAAACTATCACAGATGTAACCAAATCCTTTGAGCAGGTCCTTCCTTTCTTGGCACTGCCTTGCAATAACACCGAATGAAAATGACTGAAGAAAGAGTGAAGAGAGCAAAAGCTTCAGAAATACCCCATACTCAAGCTTAGTAAATTGGTCACTTCAATCCACAATTGTTTGTGGGACACTGCTGTGCACAATTGGCTGCTGCGTTTCACCCACAAACTATACAGTCAATTCACTTTACAGTATATTCCGTGAAGCACTTTGAGACGGCTCGATGACTTGATAACACACTATATCAAATGCAAAGATTATTATTAGTCATGGATTCTTGTATCCTTTCTGTCTCACACTCTAACCATTTTCCAATTTATCAGATGACCCCCAAGTACAGAGCTACTTGAAATTCCACGGCATAGACAATTTCAACTTACTGATTAAATCCAACCTAGCACTATATATGTAAGCATGCGTGCTAAGCTCTCCAAGGTGCCGTCCAGCGTGAAGGGTGCTATATAAACGCAAGTTATTATTATTATTATTTGTTGTAAAGATGAATCAGAAATATAACTATAGCTGAAATCATTGCAATTAACAATTAGAATAGTCAACTTGAATAGTTCCGTGAGGAGCTATACTAATAGTCCAGTGATAAATGAGTTTTTGGAGAATGTCACATATTGATGCAGTTGTACATTCTGATCACAACTCCATCACCCAGGTAAAACTAGACAACCTAGTAGTGAGTGTCTAGGCTGCTGTGCTTTCACCTGTGGGATTTAGGTTTAAATCCAGTCAGCCTTAATGAGACGGATGTCAATGTCTCTATTTCCATCAGAGTCCTGACACTAGTATCTACAATCTACTGCAGAAACCTGCACAAATTGTCAATCACTTTCACGGTGGAAAGACAACATTTGACACTGGTGCAGTTAGGCTGCTCTGGAGGTCAGGATCAATTTCAAGCAGCTATGCTGTCCTACAACTAATTTACCACACCCCAATTCTGACACTGCAAATGAACGTCTTCCCCACCCCTTTAGCAATTATATTCCCCAAAAAAAAAAGGAGAAATTCCAATTTCTACTAACAAGCACTCCAGCCAAAAAAAGGCAATAATGAAGGCAGAAATCTCCCTACATTCATTATGCTGCTGGAGATACCAGAATCTTTTGTGTTCCTCTACAGGTTTTCTGTCAGACTGTGATTAAATATTTCAGCTAATAATTCCCAAAAGGCATAGTTTATTCATCTTGTCAAACCTGCAGCACACACACACAGCATAATAATGGCTTCAACTGCAATAGCCAAGCATGTGGGCTTGGGTCCAAGCCAACAACATTCGCTTCTCACAAATCAAAGCCTGCACCAACACTTATAGATTTAATCATTTGATTCTGCGTCATTGCATGCAGACGGTCATCGAGTCTGTGAAAGAACTGGCAACTAGTTCACACAAACAGAAGAGAGAGGAATTGCACCCTATGCAGTTCCAAATGCATTGCAAAGCTTTATTAATTGCAGGATATGACTGACCTGGCATTCTTTACTCACTATCTACACACACACACACACACATATAGGAGCATAACAAAGCAGTTGGGCAAATTGCCAGGGGGAGTCCCAAGATGCTGAAGTGTGCAAGTAGGGAGTCAGCCAGTAAGAGTTCACTCTCATGAGAAACATGCCTGCACAAAGGATACAGGGCAGCTTCCTCCATCTATACAATAATATTGATCGAGATTGAAAAGCCCATGTTGATGGATAAAGGCTGCATCAAAGCAGTTAAGTTTAGATTAAGATACAAAAAAAACTAAGAAAACTTGAAGAATTCACATACTGACAAATCCTACCTTTAAATACTGACAAGAATGCTAATAGATTGAGAATACAAAAAAAACTAGAAGTATTTGGCCCATCAAGCAGTCCCTCCACAAGCCATGTCTAGCCATCACTGCCAAAACAAATTACTTAATGGGACAATTTGTTAAAACATTCGATATTCCAATAATGGAAGAGCTGCAAAACTGTTCTCAAGGAGCTTCAGAGCTCTAGTTTTGAAAACAATAATGCGGAACTGGGCCGCTAGTCAAATGACACCACCACCATCACATCAGATTAGGATAATTTGTATCCTGTATATAATTTGTATCTGTACATTAAAACAGCAGACAACACCTCAGACTTCTGACTAAACATTTCTTCAAGTTGTTAAACTGGTTCTCCTCCCTTTTAATCTAAATTAAATCCATTTGAAAGCAAAAGCAATGTGCGTAAATGTCAATACCCACAAGAGGAATCGAAAGCAACATTTGCTTTTAAACTTACCAGGGGGGAGGGGGGGGGAAAGAGAGCTCATAAACTAGCCATAAATCTACTGGCTACATCACAAACCATAGACTTCCCACTTTAAAATGCTATTCATTATGCTAATAAACACTTACACTCGTTACTTTCCGATAGATCTGGGCAGCATTCTGACATTCGGAGTAAGGATATTCAGATGTAGCCATTTCTAACATACACATTCCAAACGCATACACATCCACAGATTCATCATAGTGTTCTTCATACATTTCTGGGGCCATAAATTCCGGGGTACCTGAAAACAGCAGCAGACGTAAGCATTTTTATGTGAATTGAATGTCCCAAGTTATTTACAGTATTTCACAACAGTTTCCAAACAACTGCAATGATGGAATAATGGTTACAGCGTTATTTAGAACTGGTTTACAAAACAGTAAATGGCTCATTTGGAAAAGAAAACTTTTGTCAATAAATAGCACCAGTGGATTTCACTAATTAAATTCCAAGCCCATTAAGTGCATTAAAGATTACATGGCAGCAAAAAGAACTCATATTAACCAGTACAGTCAGTTGGTAGGCCTAACTACCTGACCAACACTGAAAGTATAATTTCCTCTAATTTTACTCCCAATCATGCAATTTATAAAAAAATTAACACTAGTATTAAGTACTACTGTACTATCAAACGCTTTAAATTTGGAGATGGACTGTCAAAGTTCAACCTCCACACCTTCATACCCAAAAGATCAATGGCAACCAAGAGGCCAATAACCTGTGAGCTATAGGCGCCGTGATCAATGTACAGCCCAAAGTCAACAGAATCAGGCACAAGAAAGCTGAAAAGACCAATTCAAAAAAAAAAAAAACAATTCTGGCACCCATGAAAGAATTATTTCTAATCATAAACCATTTAAAGTTAATGATTGCCATTATCTGGCTTATCTATATCAACTGTTCTTAAACAACAGCTTTGGAAAATCCAAGGGAAGCAACAAACACCGTGCCCGGATTTAATATAAAACGGAAAACGTATGTTGAAAGCACAATATATGCTGGAAATCAACAGGAACAGATAGGTCAAGTCATTAATAGATTATGAAATACTGAAGCGTGGTGTAGGGTAAATTAACAGTAGGTGAAATAGCTGTAAGGCAGTGTAAAATTACAACTCAGTGAGAATAAAAATAAATGGGAAAATGGAAGAGGCAGCTAAGCCTTTAAGATAAGTCAATCTTGAGGCCAGAAGTGAGCAGAAGATAGAGATAAGATGGCTTCTGATTTTTGCACTGGGTTTATGTACGTATGAGGCTATGAAGTGTTTGGGGGAGAAGATGAAATGTCTAGTTAAAGGTCAGATTTGTGTGTGCAGAAGAAACCGATCTTCAACAAAGCAGTCAGCCAATCTACTCCTCATCTCACATGGGATCCAGGTCACAACTCCAGACACATATCTTTAGAGTCAACTGTCACGTCTTGTGGAAACCACAGCAAATAAGAAGCTATTTTTGAATCTTAGTCCTAGACATCTGCAGCCTAAAGTACTGTTCTCCTAATGTTGTGGTTCAAAATGGATTAGATCCCCATCATGGTGTCAGACCATAGCCTTTGACAGTGCTCCTTGATGGCATCACTGAGAGGCAGATCTGCTCCAATCTAAATTTCAGAACTAGATTGATCATTTATTCAGTCGATCCAAAGACACTGCATCATGAATAAACTCACATTTGTTTTCTTATTAAAGCATACGAAACAAGGGTCCCATTGACAACCCAGATGTGTTTCATTCAAGCCTTTGTCCTCCCACCAAGGTCACTTATACAAGACATTTGGCGTAATTGAAGTGTTTTCGGGCTTCAACCTGGAATGTCACTGGATATTAGAGCACGCACTTAGGGAATATGATCGTAAAAGACCAAAAAAAGCTAAAAAAAATGAAACATGGCATTCTTCTAGATTAACCACAAGGAACTTAGATTTGTGTTTGACAATTATGGGGCATTAAAGTTCCACTTTATACATTACTGATATCCATTTTCAACCGCAAGCCCGAAGAGTACACCCAAAGGTACCTGCAAAACTGTGATGGCATTTCTGACTTCAGGTCTGAAGTTTTTAAAAACTGGTCACAAATTAAAGAATTGTAAACCTTAAGAACTGCTGACAACCAAAGTTGGGAACGTGAAGAACGAGCTAGAGGCTAAGAACTGGCTATCGAAATAGAGAATGTTGGACATCCTCACTATTTGTGATAAGCATCCTAACTGTAAGAAGTCTTCAGTTTTTTTTGATCCCCTTTCAGGCTACCCATCAGTGTACATCACATTCTAATTAAAAAAAATACTCCAGACCTCAACGCCACACTCACAAGTCAACACTTGGGAGAGGAGTTAAAAAGTTCCACTTTTTGGGTTCCTGCCCATGATTTCAGGCACCACTTAGCAAGCCAGCTGCAAACAGATACTTGCTTACTGAAATTGTCTTGGGATTTGGAAATCACAAGTTATGGGACTATAGTGGTCAAACCACTTGACCTTGTAAGATGCAAGCTACGCAAAACATCACGATCCTCACTAATGGCGACTGGCCTCCCTCGTGTTTGTGAAAGGAACGCCGCGATTAAGGATTTTCGATTAAAAGGAGACTGCCCAATATAGGTCAGTGGGTAAAACGTTAATGGGGCTTTGTATAACTGGGTAACAGAAGACTTTGTACAACTAAGCCACTGCAAAGAATTGAAAGGGCAATTTCTGGGTTCTCAGAACCTTTGTTTAGTATTCATTTTTGGCAATATTCAGGATATTTTAATACCATCAAGTTAACTGGTAACAATATTCATTCCCAGATCCATTTGTTTGACAAACTCCCCCCACCTCAGTGTTATTATACAAGCAATAAATAAAGTCAAAGACTTTCCTCTATAAAATTTCTATCCTAATTGTCAGGAATTACACAGAGTGGAGCAAAGAAATCACGATTGAAATAGATGTCTTACTTTGAGGGTTACACTTCAGAGTTGTTTGAGGTGGATGTCAAACAAATGTGGCAATGGCAACAGTATTTGTGCAGATTACAGAAATTAAGCACTCTACTGTGAATACAAAAAACGGATAAATTCTTCAGATATTTACCTATCACACTTTTGGCAAAAGAGGCACGCTTTAGAGTTGCAAGGCCCAAATCTCCTATTTTGACTGATCCAGTTGGTCCAGTAATAAAAATATTATCGCATTTTAAATCCCGGTGAATAATTGGAGGAGTTCGTGTGTGCAGAAAGTGGAGTCCTTTCAATACCTGTCGACACCAGCTTCGCATAACTTTTGGTTTCATCACTTTAAATCGTTTTAAATATCTGAAAATATAGACATTTCATAAAAGCTTATGTTAAAAGCAGGATATACAATCTCAGGACAATTAGAGCAATTTAACATTTCACAAGGCTTGGTAAAATCAGGGAATAGGTTCAACAGCTTTGACAAGTAGGTGCATTCTTCTAGGTCTTCAAAATACATGCTTACAGGGGCATGAGTTGGCTCCCCTTTTCTCTTAATGCCAGGTAAAGAAAACCCTCAGTAAAGATCAGATCAATCATTTGAATTCTGTAAATATACACCAAATAACTTTTCTCCCATATGGATTAAGGAATAAAGCCATGGATTTGGGATAAAGCCACTCCTGCACAATTTAGTTGGATCTGTCCACAGACAATGATATTCCATTATGCTTCTTCTATTTTCCCCCATACACTCCTATATTTGGGTTTTAAACAAACTGCATGTTAGATGTTATTAACTTCCATTTCACTTAGCGCTGTAAAAGCTTAAACAATAAAATGGCACATCTGGGTATCCTGTTAGTGAAGGACACGTTGAGAGATAAGCTGCGTGTGGAATGCTGTATAAATGCAAGTTGATCTTGCTGCTGGAAAATTTTTTGGGTTTAATCAAAATAACTTCAGATTTAGGGCCCTTCATAATAAGGATCACCATAGTTGGTTCATGAACAAGCTAACGAGAACAATGAATGCAGAAAATCCGTAGCTCTTAACAACGAGAAAATGCATTTTATATAGCGCCCTTCACACGAGTTATAGAGTCCCAGAGCCATTGTCAAAAGCACATCACATTCAACGAAATCCCTCTTTTCTTAACTTCCTTCCAAAAATCGGTCGAAGCACATAAACGTTATTCATCGATTCCCTTCCTGCACATTCACAGCGCAACCAAGGGAATTTGTTGGTGCAAGTGATCAAAGTTTCTCCCTTCAGCGAGAGGTCGATAGAGAAAAATTATTGCTAATCAGAATTGGGAATTCTAGCAATAAAGACAGCTTGATATTATCCCCTCCCCTTCTATTAGAATTGAGCTTGCACATCTTTGAGTTTCAGGTCCGTATTAGATTAATAATCAGCTGGGAAAAGGCAAGAAAGAAAAGGTTAATTTTAGCTCCAATTTTTTTNGGATATAAACTTCACAACCATAATCACCCCAAAACACAGCTGCAAATAAAATAGTTCTGAGAATCCAGCTCCCAGATTTTTTTTTAATATAAAACAGAATACTTACGTTTTCAAAGTTCCTGAGGTCATTAATTCTGTAACTAATACAATACATTTTTTTCCTTTCAGAGTAGTCTCCCAAAAGTCATAAAACCGAACAATGTTGGGGTGCTGCAGTCCTTTAAGCATCTCCGCTTCCTCTCGAAATCTTTGACGTTCTGCCTTCGTAAGTTTTCTGTCCTGTAACGAAAGAACACCACCATAAGGACAGGGCAAAAATCATATGAGAGGTATAAAAAACAAACAATCCAAGTTTTCATTTAATAATATTGGTGCACGTTAATTGTACCTATTTCACAAAAATGCTAAATATTAGATTTAGCCATTTGCATTAATCTCAGCCTCATCAATAAAATACTTGCATTTGATATTGTGCCTTATCACGTCGTCCAGATGTCTCAAACCACTTCACAGAATATACTGTGAAGTGAATTCACTGTATATTTTGTGGGCAAAATTCCCAGAAGCATTCCTATTGCATTTATGTCATGAAACATGCAATATTCCAAACAAAGTACGACCTCACAAGTAATCTATAGAAGGTTAGAATACTGTACATTCTTTCGAATCGCAAGACAAACCCTCAAAATGCAACCTTGGATTAATGAGCTCTTTTTGAGCTTCAGATCGATTATAAACTACCAGTGAACAACCAGACTAATTCCTTTTCCTATTTCACCTCAGTTAATGGAACCCTTCATCATGTCCCAATATGCACTACCTTGCATTCACCTGAATTAAAGCCCACATGCCACTCTTTGGCATATTGTTTAATTGGTCCAATCGTTTTCAATGCCATGTATCCTCTTAATTATCTGCCCAAATAGCTTGGTAAGAGAAACACACATTTTATAATAAGAACTGCTCTTCCATCTAAAAAAGAAATCTAAAAAATGCAGCAACAAACCTACTTTACCTGAACAATAAGGTGAAGCATAAGATTGTTGCTGGGTTTAATAGGGTTTGCGCTAATATACTTGTGTAATTTTTCTCATGGATGTGAAATTCAGGCCATACAAGAATACATTTCACACTGACAAAGGCACTTTGGTTTCAATTTACTTTCCATTGCACAGGATACAAATTCAGAGCACTCCCAGGAAGAATTACACACCACAGCAGAATGCACTAATTGATCACAATTGGCCTAATGCAAACAAAATCTTCCTTTCTTCCTCCCTGATTTTGGAAGGCAAAATAACATTTGCTCCTGAGGGGAAAGATGGATGGTACCAATACTTTTAACCATGAACATTGTGCGTCAAGCAAGCCTGAAATAGGGTTAAACCCATTTTGTTAAAAATTTCTTGCAATTTTTGTACTCTAAACTCCTCTCCAACAAATGAGGCTACAATAGACTCGAGGATTGGCCCTGAATTTAAAGAACTAATCCTGGCTGATGGTTTCTAAACTTCAAGCTGCCCTTTACCCGTTGCTCGGGAGACTTAGTCATGATTTGGCATTCAAGGTGAGGTTTGCCCATCTGTTTGTTCTCTGGCTGCATCGCTGCTCAGTGTCTCATAGGTGTTTACTTTTATCCAAGTTGATTCTTGCACTGTGGACCAACATGCGCCAATGGACCAATGTGTGCCAACTGTAGCGCAATGAACATTAACATCCATTAACATTATACAGTAGTTTAAAAAGACACCCACAGATTTCTGCTTCAATTTAAATTGAATGATTTCAAATACAGCACATCCGCCAGGATACATCACTACTTTATCTTCCTAATGGTTTAGGATTATGGCACTGAAAGGCTGGAAAAGATATTGATCTTCCTTGTAGCCTCAAACTGCAACCGCATGCAAAATCAACAGGGGAGCAATGACACTTAAATGTCTTTCCTACAAACTACAGTACTTTCAAAGTCAAAAATTAAACATAGAAACATGCATGATGTTCCAGCAAAGGGGAAGAAATTCAGTAGCAGAACAAATTAAAATACCTTTATTATTAAATTAAAATACCTTAAATTATTATTTGTATTTCCTCCAAATAAATACATTGTACACAGATGTGTAAATGCATGCATACAAAATATTTATCTTCAGGAAATCATGTCATACGATCCCTCTTATGAATGTCCACAACCCACATTCTGCCTATATCAAAATATTGCAATAAAAGCTAATGATATTTAAGGTGTATTTTATATCTGGTTACACACATTAACCAGACTCAAGCAATCTATTAAAACATGTGTTGGATAGATTCCTTTTTTTCTTGCAAGCTCCCAACACAATGCAGGAATTCTGTTTAGCATCAAGAAATATACTGAAAAGCTTTGCACTGTACTGCAGAACCCAATTCTATAGCGTATAAATAATGCAAGCCAACACTGCATCAATAAAGATGTTCAGGGTTTTGAAGCTCATATGGGCACATCTTGCAACATCAAGCTTTTTATTAGTCTTTTGAGGTCTGGCTTGGTCTTGCTACAGCAAAATCAAAAGCACTTTTATTAAAACTTTTAAACATTGGTCTGGTAGAAACAAATAGTTTTTTTTAAATAATAAAAATGTTTGATCGAATTATGGAGCAGAAATGAATCCATGTGAGGTTTACCACCATTTTGACTGATTTCATTGATGTTCAGTTTCTCAGTCACAAAAAGTATCCTTTGCAGCACTAGATACTACACTTTAGCAAAAACTTGTGATAGGACTAATGCACAATAAATAGGGGTTAAAAATAAATGCTCCAAATACTCCCTTGGAAAGTAAACCTTCAGTTGAATTGTGATATGAAAGCATTTCAAATTAAACCCGACTCCTTTTATCCATTCTGACACATTCTTTCCCCATGCCGTGCAAGCACTTTAAAAGTGAGCAGAGTAGAAAGTAAAATATTAATCTGCCTATTAATTTTTAAATCTCAAATTACTCTTAGAAATGGGAAATCTAGTAACTTGACATTTCTTGCCAATGCTACAAAACCTTCTTGTAAATTACACAAAACAAAAAGATTAAATAGCATACGGATTAGTTTGGTTTGAGAAAAATAAACGGTATTTTGTACTCAGACTCCATTATGAAATATTAATACAGTTCACCATACAAGAACCTCACTGAAATTGGTCAACAAATCTCTACAAAGAACCATCACAGTAGAGAGATTTGTTACAATTACTGTGGATTTCAAAGTCACTCGTTTATGCCAACAGGGATTTTCAAGAAGCAATAAAATAGAAACCTAAAATGGCTTACGGTCACACAGGGTCATTTCTGTAACCAACGTAAGAATGCTACTGTGTGAAATAAGTTGCATCATTAAGTAATTGCTCTACCAAACCAGTTCTTCAGAAGATTGCAGTACAAAGGCAGATGAGCTTGCCTTTGCAAAAGAAATCTTCAGCAATTCCTAAACTTCATAAATTGCACAAAACAGAAATAAATAGATATTCCACAATGTTAAATGGATGAGCTATGGGGAATAATTGAATAAGCTCTTTAAGCATCTCAGAGGGGCTCCTTTTCAGGTATTAAGATGGTAAATGGTACTGCGGGAATACCTTTTCAGATGCTCCAAAGCTGCAGACAAGTGGAGAAAATTTCAGGGAAGACACTGGAAGTTTTTAACTCAGAGTGCAATTAGCTCCTGTAACAGGAGTTAACTCCCGAGTTTTCAGGAAGGATGGTTGAGACCAGAAAGCTGAGCTAATTTAACAATCTGATACGGTCATGGGAAAAGAGGGTGGGTACTCCAGAACACAAGATCAATTAGCCCAGTAGTCTTCCTCATCTATACCATACATGATCTTAGGAGTCTGATTCTGCCGTTCTACCATCCAAGTCCATTACTGCACCCATTAAAGTCTTTAAACATCAACCACTGCAAGATCTCAAAACAACTTGTATTTACATAGTGTCTTTACATTCGAAGTGCAAATCGGTTAGCGTGTTGATCCAACAAGAAATCTGAAACTGGCTCCAATGACAAGGCAAATCAGCTTTTTTTTTGGTCAACTTAAAACATACCCCTATTGAATTAAGCATTGGCAGAAACCAGTGTGCAGTAATGTAATAAATCTGAACAGCTGTTTGATGCATTCTCTTACTGCAGTTAAAAATTCATATATTCCACTTACAGCCAATACTACAAATCTCCCAGACAACACAAGAGAGTATTGTATTGCATTAAAGAGAATTCAGGTGAACATCTGGCTTTATTATTAGAAGAGTATGAGAATCACTACAATCTCTTCAACAACTATTACAGGAAAAAACAGTGCCCCAATGATTGACATTTATTTACGATCATCCTCAACACAAATTCACAGTTCTTCGACATGAATGAAGATTACCGTCTTTAAGTGGGTTGTCTGATAATGCATGTTGACCAAAAAACAGACACTTTCACACATGATCACTGCAGAGCAAATAGAATTGAATACTTCTGCTAAAGTACACTGGGTTATAGTGTGAGGAATCTCAGGTTTGGGAGATAAAACGTGACAATGAATTCCTGGAGTACAGAAACTCAATGACATCTTAACAGTGAAGGATGTCCATGGCTACAACTGAAAGAATGTTTAATATGAGAAGGGTCAGTGACTAAGCTCATGCCTAACTGAATCGCATAATCCTTCAGCATATTAAGGTCACAGGCTTGGTGGGATGATATCCAAACGGGGACAGATTTCAATTCAGAAACAGATGCAACTGGATCAAGATATCAATTATAGGCCTTGATATCAGCCTGAGCACTGAAGCGTAGGACAGCACAGAGATGACTCAGTGTGAATAAATACAACTACTGTACAACCAAAAATAAGTAGAAAGTACATCAGCAATAAAGGTCAAACATGTCAAAGGACTACAGCCTCCAAGAAATATGGTGACAACATGTGTGTGTTTGCACGCGCACACAACCATCTCACTTAGCAGTGTTCCCGCCCGTTTCCTGGATAACTCTGTGCTGGCAAGTATATGATTGAGAACAGCATCTTTTTTCTGCTTGTGTGATTTTTCAAACAAACTAATAAGAGAGGCTTTCTACATGAAATTCCAAGATTGTAGGTAAAGAAAGTATAGAAATTCTAGTCCCAAATTATTTTAAGAGTCAAGAATGCCAGTGGGCGTGCCTGAAGCCAACGCTATGATTAAGCACATTACAGAAATAATATTTATATATAGGTAGTGTTTTTCATGTTGGGAGGACTTCAAACTCTTCACACAGCTGACTGAGTTAATTATTCAAAGTTACATGACACCACAACATACTCAGTAGACTCCTGTCCGGACTCAATCATCAGCACGACAAATGTCACCAGGGATAAGCAATCAATCACACCAGAGATAAAAAAAAAACTTTCTTGAAATCTGAACATCAGAAACATATACTGTACATCTTAACCTGTCGTTTGTAAACCCTAATTTTTAAAAACAGATAGAATTGGGAGATCTACATTTTATTATGTATGTTCATTGAGGGCTTGAAAAGATTCAAGATACCTGCCACAAAACACAAGTAAAATTATTTTTTGCTGTACTTGGCAAATATTAGCTTGTTTGGGGCTGTGTTCGTTTAAACAGTGCCTGCAGCAGAGATCTTTACAGGTGTTTGGAAGCTCAGCAAATGAATACAGCAGAGTTGGCAGCAGTAGGCAGGCCTGACAACAGCGAAGCAAAATATCACTGCAAATGCATATGCAAAGACAAGATGTGCAAAACTCTAAAAGTCACATAAAGCATGAATCTACACTATAAAGGGGGAGAGAGAGAAACATTTCAGAGCTGGAACCAGTTCAGCTAATGGATAAATAAAAATCAATATGGGAGGAATACAACTAAATTAATGTTGTTTCATGCTACAAAAAGGAATTACTAGCTTGTGCAAATGCACCGTTAACTGAATGATTGTTTGAGGACAACTGCATTTGACCATCTGAATATGGATATTGTGTGTAATAACTCAATTGACCAAGTTTATCAGCCAAGAATTTTGCCTTGAACGTGGGTCAAGTTGATCAAGTATCAAAATATTTCATTGCACACCCACACAATATTTATCAGATATAGAGTCCAAAGGTCTGTACAAAGAGCAAATCATTTATCATCATGTCAGATCATAAACAGTAATATCTACAATTAATGAAAACTAACTTTTGCTTTGGGTTTCAAATTAGAGCATTGATAGTGAGTTAATAACTAGGAAACAGCAGAAAAGGCAAAATATTTCAGATACTGGAAATCTGAAACAAAAACAGAAATTCCTGGGAACATTCAGAGAGCCATGCAGCATCTATGGAGAGGGGAAAGTGAGTTAACATTTCAGGTTGATGACCTTTCATTAGAACTCTAGAAGTTTAACACACGGCAAAATGTAAAATCTACTCAAAATCATTTCAATCACCCAATCTAAAATAATCCAGAGGGCAAGCGTTTTGTTTTTTGCCAGACCAAAGGAATGCATACAAATAATTACAATGTCATGCAAAAACAATGAAGTTTCAGCAGCATGATATACATCTACATTAATGAAGTGAAATATGACAGACGCAAAGCCTTTAAATAGAAATCCTAAAGCTCATTTCATATTTATATATACGCTTACACATCAATTTTTCCAAATACACCTTAATACTCATTGCTCCAGAAAGGTTTTGGATTCAAAAGAAAAATAAATTTGCAGCCCTTCTTGCAAAACAAAGAAAGCATTTTAACAAAAAAAGACTTGGTTGTGTGTGTGTTTTTGCCTTTCAAGGGGATATGCAATTGGGCATGTTGATAAATAATACAATACATCCTTTTATGCAAGAAGCCTCTCTGCATGCACACAGCAGTCACAAGAGGATTGTACTTTTATGCAGTAGCACACCCAAACCACTAACAGTTTTAGTTAGTCACTAACAGTCAGTTTTAGCCCAAATGATTTAATTGAAGATGATTAATTCAACTGGATATTCTTCTATTTCTAGGAATTGGGAGCATTCAAAACATGCCGAATTTCTAATACTTATTAGCATCTCATTAGTCTGATTTGCACTTCTGAACATTCAGTTCAGACTACCCTTGGATGCAAAGCCTTGACACACAAATATAGAATTAAATAGCATTTTCTTGGGTTGTGCAGTATTTAGTATTCTCAGTTTAGCAAACATTTGCAAACAATAAAGGGTTCTTTAGCACAGATAAGTCACATTATGAGGACAAGACTACAAATAATTATATGACCTACATATCGAGCTACTTCAATCCAAAATGCAGAAGCATATCCCTGAACTAAAGGTTCAAATGCACCATGTCATACACTAGAATAAACAGAAAACCATGCCAAACCAAGAACAACAAGGCAGAAGGGCAACATGCTCCTTAGTGATTACTCAGCACACTTAATATTGCCAAATGCGGCCAAACACCACATTTTAAGTCACATTATTCAGTACAAGACGAGCAAAGGCTTTCGGCCTCTATCCCTCAAGTGTGCAGCCTCATACATTTTCCTTAATGCAAATTTCACCAAAACCCCAAAAAATTGATTGTTCATTTCATTGCCGTTTGTCCAACATCACAAATGCAAATCAGTTGTTAAATTTGAAACTGAATTAATCTCAAAAATATTTTTGGTTAAGACCGACGTTAGTGAAGATACTCCAACTCACTAGTTCATAACATTCATCACACTTCAAAGTGAAGTACTAACTGCAATATTATTCTTCGAAGTATGACAGTGTTGGTTGTTGATGCAGGTGGACAAAATTATCAATTGTCTGCAACAAGCAGTATCTTAACACAATCCGATATCTTGGCTACTACCTACAACCTTCAATACTTAGATAAGGCTAAATAGAATAGGTGGCAAGAAAGAACTTGTTAAGACATCAGTAAAAGGAAAATATATAAACCATTACATTTGGACAAACAAGATGTTTTAAATCGTTTTCCTGGACAATGTTCCACAATACACTAGTCATCCACACAGAACCACCATCTAATTATTAATCTTGAAAGGATGCAAGATACGGCAATAACAGAAAATTTGGGGCCAAACTGTGGGCAAATGTCCTCAATTGCGTTATTTAAGATTTATCCTTCTTCCCTTCAAATGCTTTGTACAAATACACTCAACAAGATCAGCACACATACACATGCTCCCCTTTGTCAAAAGATAGTGACAAACAAGAGTAACTGTTCTTCAAGATAATGACAAAGCCATTTCCATGGACAAAAGCTGCTTTTATAGACTGGTCAATGAAGTAAGTAAGTAAGATTCCAATACCCAGTATTGTTTTATTTAATTGGTCATTAATTGTGCCTCACGTATTGCAGCTTTTAATTCCCCCCTAAAAAATTCAGGTAGTTTGTGCAAAAACACAAAAACTGTAAAATATACTTAGAATTATTTCACCAAATAAGTTTCATCAAATAGCCATTAAGACAGTAAAAAACATACCCTGAGAGCGAATTTGATACCACATCACTTTCAATTGTTGGGTGTATCAACATAAAAAAAATTCTGATATTCGATTACAACAACAATTTGCATTTGTATAGCCCCCTCCACACATGGCAGCGTATCAGAGTGCTTACATTATTAATAATAGCTTAAGTCAACAAAATAAATTGGAATAGTTGTCCAATTGAAATCAAACATCAAGAAGAGTTTCAGTGTGTATTCAATTTTCCCCACATGCATCTTGTGCAATCTTTCTACTCAAACTGAAGGGCACTATATAAATGCAAGTTGTTGCGGTTGCATTTCACCATGAAAAAAATCTTCACTTTGCCAAATTATACAAGTAGATGTATTCTAATTGTATGTATCAAACCCATCTTAAATGTAGGTTTAGTAGACATGATCACTTTCCGGGAAACATGTACAGTCTCCGTCCCCAGAGTTGGAAGCTATAAAGTCCTTTCACTTGGCAAATATTGGTTCGTCAAAATTGGTCTGCCAAGAATGATTCAGTTTCCAATCCAACCATCGCTGTGAGCAAATAGGTTTTACTAGACATTGAGCAATTTATTAGCTAGTAAATTACAGGCATATCGGACCCTTGATTATTCAAACCACAATTGCACATCAGCCCATATCCATTAGGTCCAGAATGGTGTCATTTTATTTCCTCCGGGAGGTAATTTTCTGCTGAATTTTTTTTAAACTGCACAATTGTTAAAAAAATTACTACGAGTCATTTGAAGTAACAACCGATTGTAAATGATTCGAGATAGCATTATGAATGAGATACTCTGTGGAATATAGGTTACAAGACGGTATGTTAAAAGAAATTGTTTTCCATTACTATACAATTCTGACTAGCTGGTAAACAGTGAGCTCGACCTACAGCCATTCTTTCCCTCTCCCTGTTCATTATCTGCAGGAACCAAAGGGTTGCTGGTGTAGCTCGAGCTGTCTCCAAAGTGATGATTACTGTAAAGAGCCCCTCTTCAGTTTACAGTCAAAGCTTTTTCTAGAAGCTCTTGCCAATACTGCACCTTGATCATTCGCTCAGAAACAAAAAAAGCATTGCGAGTGCTGCAATTATACGCGGTGCAATTTGAATGAAGGAGGCAGGTGTACACATCACGTCAGTTTTCAAGTTGTGACTAAGCAACAGTTTTGAAGATGCAAACAGAGAGGGCCAAGAGATACAAATAACTGTAAAAGGACGAGACTGATCTCATTAGTGCCCCCCCCACTCCTTCTTCCTTTAAGATCCACCACCGCGGCAGCTAGTTACTGAGCACTGTACTCTTCAGGAAATGTCTGACCAACCAGTTTGACATCTGTACTAATGTCTTTTGTTGAAAATTCAACGCTCCATCTTCTTACTGTAACTCCCATTTAACCTACATTTATGGTTTATATAAAACTCTACAGCTCTGAGCAGCTGCAGGAAGGAGACCAAACAGATCACATTGAGAAGGTAGAGTTCTATCTTTCCCTTTAGAATTTAAACATTCACATGAGACACAAATGTCTAGTTGGTCTCCAGTTCATGCTAGAAACGGCAAAGGCCATGATGTGATAAGTGAGCATTCAAACAGTTGAATTTGCATCTTTCCTACCAGGTAAAACCAATTAATATTCACACTGTAAAATTGAGTACTGTTGGGAATGTGAGCTCTACAGACTAAGATGAGTAATATTTATGAAATGTAGAATCTATAGATTCATCTGGAACTCCATTATGTGCCACAGATAACAACTGATTTCAAGTTCATTGATCAAAAAAAAATTCCTGTCACTCAAAATGTTTCAAATAATTAATGTTTATGGCAAAGGACACTCTCTCCACAACATAATAATGCTCAATCAATTCACAACGTATTGAATATATTAGGTTAGCCGCTAGATTAGTTACATCCTCTAAACTTACTATAACATCAGAAACATCTCATCACAAAAAAACTACCTATTTTCATATTCACTACAGACTATTTCTAAATCTAAATAGACTGAAGGTCATTTTCTGTAAACTTAATTAAAAATAATAATCTTTGTATTTTAGCACCTTTCACTTCAGGAGAACGGCTCAAAACCCTTCACAGAATTTCCTGCATTTTGTACGTAAGCGTGGCCGTCAATTTAAGCGCAGCAAGGTCGCAGAAACAATCATGAAGGCAGTGACCAATTTCATCTGGGGGACAGTTAGCTAGAACAAGGGGAGAAATTTCCATCTCTTTTCAGAAAGTAGGTTCCTTAACGACCACCTCAAGAGACACAAACGGGACCTTGGTTTAACGTCTCATCCGAAGGACGGCAATTCCAATATAATAGAGCTTCCCAACATTGCATTGGTGCGTCAGCCTAGACTGTGAGTTTAAAGACCTGACAGGCGAGATTGCTATCAACTGAGCCAGGCTGATACCTGAAAAACAAGCAGAGCGGTAATGTATTGCTTGCTAAAGTAGTGGATTATAAATGGTACTAAATCATCACGAGTAAATTGATGTTCTGCAAAACACTTCACACAACCTAATTATGCTCATTAATATTGCAGTGCTCCGAGTTTAGGACCAACCATGTAATTCTGAGACGTCTTGGCCTCCTGACGTGAAAGGCGCTGTATAAATGTAAATTGTTGCTGCTGTTTAGAAACTAACTGCAGGCTGAAATTAAACATTGCAGAGATGGGAGTACAATGATGCCTTTGCCATGAAAAAAAAAATGGGATCCATAACCATAGTAATCGTGTCATTCTTGTTCCAGGCCACAGAGGTTGGGAAAGGACAATTCATCAAGAAGCAATTAATTAATACCCACAGTAAGCGTCGCTGAGCCGCCTGGGGCACACTTTGCGTGTAAAAATACCAGCGGCGAGAACAGGGGACTGTGCTGTACAGGCGCAGAGTCTCCAATGCGCAATAGCTTCGGCAAAAGTGTAAAGCTAAAACGTCAATGTGTACGCACGTCTGTCGATAGCTTTGAACTTCGATTTAATTATTCAGATGCAGGCGAGTCAGGGGGCTCTCCAACTCTCAAACACAATCTGAACCTCCGATTAGGTGATGCAGAACGTCAAACCCGCACCATTTGGTTCCCAGATATCTCTCTCTCTCTCTCTCTCTCGCTCACACACACACACACACACAAACATCAATAAATAGTCATTCCAAGGAGTTGATAAGATGCACTCGGGGTCAACGAACGCACTGCTTGATTGGTGTGTCAAGGGCTGGAATGTTTTTGCACGAACCGACGCGAAAATATACACAGCCCCCGTTGCATCCCACTCGGGCTCTGCGCATTTTCGCAGGTAAAAAGCTCGCTTGACAAGAGTGTTACGCCGGCAGCTTGCGTCAAGAGGAACCTGCCTGACCTCAGTCTCGGTAGAATATTGCTCAGCAATTTTCACCAAAGCAAGAGGCATTATTTCTTACAGATAGTGAATGGCACGGGCATTCCCGACAGCCTTAAGCACTGACAGCAAATGTTTTCTTCAACGCAAAAGGGTCAGACGAGGTCTGGGGCAATAGAATAAGGATATCCCTTTCGTGGTCTCAGCTGCAGGCGTATTTATTATAATAATTATTATAATATTAATGTATAGCAAGACAATGAATCGGGCACTGATTACAGAGCACTTTGAGCCATATGTGTACTTGGGAATCATGTGTAACGCAATTACCACTCGGGTAGACCTACAGACATTGCCCACTTCCCACTTATATATTATATATATATATATACTGGATATACACACACACACACAACGCTATGTATTGATCGGCCCAAATCGAATTGAATGGCGTGTATCCCAATTCCAATCTCGGGCAACAAACAAACAACCCCCCCCCCCACGGAAGCACAAAACCCTCACGTTTTCACCCACAGAACACACACACACTCGCACACACACACACACACACCAGTCACTTCACAATATTATCCTGCGAAGCGCTCCGAGGCGTTTGGGTTGAGACGTTGGAACGAAGAAGCGGGCGGGTCGGTTTTTCGGGGGAGAAGGACCCCCCCACTCCCCCCCCACCACCCCCGCAAAAAAAAAACGTGCGGGGAGTGAGGTGAGTGGGGCAACAAATCGATCGCGAACGATTAGCAATTGATCACCAGAGGCTGTTGGATCACATCGGATAATATTATGATAGATTATAGATTAGATAATATTATGATGATGATGATTGATGGTGATGGCGATGATGATGGAGACGGTTTACCTGCAGCTCACACCAGGCCACCTCCAGCCAAGTCTCGGTGTCCAGACCCTTGTAGACGGTCTTGAAGGAGCCCCTGCCCAGCTCGACGTCGAACTTGAGGAACCTGCCGTCCGAGGAGGTGGCCACGGCTTTCATCTCGGCCTCTTCCTCGTTCTCCTCGCTCTTGGACTTGGCCATGTCCTTGGAGGAGTCGGGAAGCGAGGCGGGAGGAGCGGGAGGAGCGGGAGGAGGAGGCAGAGGCTGTGGCGGCGGTGGCGGCGGCGGCTGTGGCTGCGGCCGCTCCCCTCCTCCTCCTCCTCGGGCGGACGGGCACTCGCTCGCTCTGCCCTCCCTCTCCTCGTCGGCGCTCACGCTCTCGGTGGCGCTGCCTTTCTGGCCGCCTCGGCTGCTCTCGGTGCTGGAGCAAACTTCCCCCCGAGCCAGAGCCCGGGAGGCCACCGTCTTCCCCTTCCCCCCCTCCTCCTCCTCCTCCTCCTCGCCGGCGGCTCCCATCGTCGTCGTCGTCGGCGGCGGCGGCGCCTGAGGCGACTCCCCTAACGGCAGGTCGCGCCGGGCGAACCTCTGGCCGACCGTCACCTCGCCGTCGGAGGAGGAAGGCGGGCAGGAGAGGCCGGGGTCCGGCCCGGGGCCTTCGCTCCGAGTTTCCCTCCTCCGCCTCCTCCTCCTCATCCGAACTTCAGGCTCCGGGCTCTCCTCCGCGCCGGCACCGGGACCCTCATCACCCGCCGCCGCCGCCGGGTCCCCCTTCACCTCAGCCCCCGGCTTAGCGAGAGGCCCCTCGGCGGCCTCCATTGAGGAGGGGGGGGGGAGGGGGTGGGGGGCGGCGGGGTGAGGGGAGAGTGAGGGAGAGAGAAGGGGGTGAGGAGAAATGGGGGTAAACAATGACGGGGAAGGGGGTTGAGGGGGTGAAGGACCGAGCCCCAACCGGCGTCCCTCTACCCGCCGGAGGAGGAGCGGCAGCGGCCCGCGCTCGGCTCGGCTCTCCTCAGCAGCTGCCTCGCGACGTCTGGTAACGGCCGCTCGAGCCGCCGCGACCCTTATCCCATTCAAACGGCCGCGAGGAGGAGGAGGAGAAGGAGGCGGGGCGCTGGGAGGAGGTGCCGCGCAGCCGCAGTGCGGCGCGGCGCAGTCGACAGCGCGGCGCTGAGCGGCTGTGGTGGTCCCCCCCCCTTCCCCGGTCACGAATGACACCCGTCTCTGCCACCGCGGCTCCGCTCAGGCGTCTCGGTGGCGTAGTGGTTAGCGCGCTCGCCTCGCAAGCTGGTGTCAGCGACTGGAGTTCGAATCCCACCCACCCGGGCCAGTGTCCTTATTCCACACCGTGTTATAATAAATATTAATAACTAACACTATAATAATAATTCCACACCTACGTTATTACGTTGATGATAATAATAATAATAATGCTAATCCTTGCATTTGTTGCAGAGCGAGCGCCTGCCTCGCCGTGCGGGTCGGTCCAGACCTCCCGAAGGGCTTCGCGGGACGTCGTTGCGAAGCGCGGCCCCCGACGGCGGTCGCGGTGCGTGGGGGGCGTTAAGCGCGGCCGCCGACGGCGTTATGCGACCCGCGCGCAGCTCCGCGGGACGCTCCTGGGGCGCAGCCAACGCGCTTCGCGGTGCGCTTCGGCGAAGCGCTTCGAGCCGTGTCAAGGGGCACACGATCAGGCGCCTCTTATCAAATGCAAGGATTGTTATATTATTGTTATTATTATTATTATTATTATTATTATCAGCTCAGCCATTGCGCGTAACTCCATCGAACAGTGCGCGAGCGCACGCGTCACCCCCAACCATCGCTCTGTGTGCTCAGGTCGAGATGTGCGTGCGTGCACACAAGTGACCCTAATATTCCCACCGACCTCCACCCTCCCCAGCGCGTGCCCCCCCCCGCACCCCCCTCCCTCTCTCTCTCTCTCTCTCTCTCTCTCAACGCCGAGGTTCCTTTGTTAAGATAATGGCAATATTTATTATTATTAATAATAATAATAATGACAATAAGGGCGGCTGGGAGGAAGGAGCGCAGTTGGACGCGAAACTGCCCGCTGCGTGAGAAGTTGGGCGGATGTGCAAGAGCGAAGATGTGGCGGCGAGTCAGAGTTGCGAGCGATAGCTTTGAAGTGGTTCGTTTGCGAGAGAGTTGAGCTGCTGTGGTTTGGTGATATCCAAACGGAACCGAAAGGTCTTCATTTCTCCCGGAGTTTATTTTTCCCATCGCTGCATTTGACGCACTTGCACTTGTCAGGGTCCTGCTGTCACGACCATGACAAAATGTCAGGCGTGGTTACAATAATATAAACACCGTACTTAAGGTTATTAGCCCTCATTGTTTTGAGTGTACACAGTAAAGATACTTTCCAGAATGCTGACTCCTGTAAACAATCCAGTTTTGCCCACTAAATACACAGTCGATCCACTTTACAGTATATCCTGTGAAAGTACTTCAAAATATCTCGCTGACATGATAAGATGCTATACCAAACGCAAGATTTATTATTATTTACTCCAATAAGGATGGCCATTAAAGGTAACAAAGCAAAAATATCAGACCTGTACAGCACATGATAAACATCCTAAAACCAAATTAAATAGATACTGATAAAGAGAAAGAAAGAAGTGGAGACAAAGCAAACTAATAAATAACTGAATAGATAACCCAATGAAAAGTAGTTTTTGTAAATGCCAAATTGCTTCTGTTAATATGTTACTAGTTTTGGTGGATAAATGAAGATATGGAGTATGCTGTTTAGCTGTGAACCACATTAATAATATTTTAATAACAGGTAATTTTTCAATGAAGCATCCGACAACTCATGGAAATGGTCATTTTGTCTGTGGCAGAGCAAATTTGCAGAAATACTATATCAAATCTCACGTGAGAAGAAGTAAACAGACAATCGTGTTCACAAGCTGTGCTTAATTCACAATATGTGTACAATGGGAATTTGTCCAAATACAATACATTGGCTGGATAATCCTTAAATGCACTGCAGTAGTAATCTAACCATTTAATTACAGATCACTGGTTGTTGCATTAACCTCAAATGCACCTTCCATTAGATTTGGTTATTGACCACTTGCGTAGTGGTTAAAGATAAGAAGAAAGCAAACAAGATGGTAAATTATTCATACATACATTGCACTATTTCCTCACATCTTCAGGTCTCTCTACGACAATTACAATGACAGGGAAACAAGCTGGTCCCCATTGCATCCATCAGTACCAGTTTGCATCTGGATACAGACAGAAACAGTGCAGGGAAAACTGGCAGCAATTAAAGGCATCTGGATAAATTGAATGGATTGGGCCATGGAATAGTCGATGAAATCTAATGAATGGCAATTTACATTGAGACAGTGAAGACAAACCAATAGGCGCCCAAAGTGCTAATGCAAAATAAAAAGGATTTGTGTGATATTATTGACTATTCACTCAAAATATCCAGTCAATGAAAGGCTTTTCAGTGAGAGTAATCAAGTATTGCACATTGAGAGAAAATCACAGCAGAGGTTTATAGTTACATGGAGAGAAGATTTGAAAAGATGGTGTTGTTTTCAGTGACCTAGGAAGGGCTAGGAACCTGTTTTAGAGGTTTTCAAAATGATGAATGGTTTTGATAAGGTAACTGGAGAAAGATATGTTCACTGACTGGAAAGTCAATAACGAGAGGCATTGATTAAGGATTGACACTAGAAGGAAAAGATGGGGACATGAGAATTCCCTGCCACAAATTGCTTTGCATCCAAATCTTTAACCATAATCAAAAGGGGGTTGGAAAGAGCAGTGGAATGGGATTAAAGTAGACACTTTCAGTGGGGAAATGGCAACAGCACAGACACAATGGGCTGAATGGCCTCCTTCTGTGCTGGAAACATTCAATGACTGAATCTAATTACAAACCCAAATTGTTTATTTTAACTCTTTATACCTCAATGATAATGCCACATTTAGAATACAGTATTGTGTATGCTTCTACCTCAGAGAAGACTTATAGAAATGGAGCAAAATGATTGAGATTAAATTAATAGATTTAAATTAACACAAACGATGGAGAATTACAGGACATCAATGCAAACTAAAAATCTTAAGCAAAAATAGCAAATAGAATGACATTTTCCATGAACGTTTGCCATCAAAGCAAGGTCATAACAAAGCTTTGATGATACGTACAGCCACATGATGATCAGTAAAGACAGGTGATGAAGAAAAGTCTTTGGGTGATGAAGGAAACACTGCATTTGGGTCTGGGTTGACCACTAAAAAAAAAGTCATCTCAAATTTGTGCTTAAAAGGTGTCTTTATCTCTCATAGAAAGAGATAAAATTCAAAACTTAACAAAAGTGTTCTGTCGTTGAACAGAAATCAGACTCCTAACCGCACATCACAAGTAATAATAGAGACAGAAGACTGTTTTGATAAAAAACTGATTAATTTATTGCCTTTACTGTTTCTCTCCTCTTGCACCTGGTTGGGAGTGTTGGCAATCATAACACAAATCACAAAAAAAAAGGATGAAATGGAACAATGTGCCAATGAGTCACGTCAGTGTTTATGGCAACCAAGGTGGTTCTACAGAACACATTGCGGAGTCCTGTAGCATAGTGATTACAGCACTCGCCTAGCAAGCGACCCGGGTTTTAATTTCCAGCCGGGCGAAATATTGGGCATTTCCTTAAGTTTTCTTTTCAAGTTTCCATACTCCACACGCCTCTGTTTACCCATCAGTAATTAGGATCCTGGTTGTTAGTCGATTGGTGGATCGCTTTTCAGGTTTTAATAATCTGGTAAAAAAAATAAAAAATGTTGTCGCTCAATCCACAACGGTTTGTGCGACACCGCTGTGTACAATTGGCTGCCCTGTTTCACCCAGAAAATATACAGTCAATTCACTTTAGAGTATATTCTGTAAAGCGTTTTGAGACGTCTCGAAGACGTGGTAAGGCGCTATATGAAATGCAAGGAATATTATTATTAATATTATTATTAGCAGTGCAGATGTAAAAGGATTCCTCCCTGAAATTTCCACCTATCTTTCACAGTCCACTTTCATCCTATGTGATATTTCTTTGAAGTGGAGCATAGCAGTAATTATCATCCTCTGTGCTTAGAGGCAATATTCTCTGTTATCCACGCTGCGAAAATCAGTGTTGACTGCTCTCTCATCTTAGGACTGAAGAGGATGGAGGAATCCACTTTATAGTGTTGAGATTGTAAAGGGTTTTCAGGAAAAAAAGTTGAAGGCGAGGCGAGGGGTGGGAGGGGTGGGGGTCGGAGGAGAAGAAATTGCCTTAAGTTTAATTCTCCGAGTGGATTGTAGTCCTGGAGAAGAAAGTCACTGTGGAGCTCCCTTTTGCTCTACCTCAACCATGAATTCCAATTAATTCTATATTCATTCCAATATAATTCTACCTTGTACCTTATGTGAATTTCACTCAGGAGCTAAAACCCGTGACAGGACAGTAGTTGCTCATCACTGTGCCAGACGGCAACTCGAGAGAAGAGAAAAAAGATAACATCAGAAATAACTGACAATAAAATCACAGCACTGTAATTAAATGGGAAAATGTAATTATAACAAATGGAATTAATTCGCTATCTGAACAATTCTCATTTTACCTTCTTTATAGGGCTACGTGTTAAAGCCGTGCTCAGAAGGTTGTGGGTTCAAACCCCATATAGTCTAAGCTGACACTCCAATGCACTGCTGGGGGGGTGTTGCGCTATCGGAGATGCCACCCTACAGAGGAGACATTAAAAACCTGTTCAGGTGGATGCTAAAGTTCCCATTGCACTATTCGAAAAGAGAAGTTAGTTTCTCCCGGTGAGCTAGTCGGCAAAATTATCAGCGTGTTTTTTTCTGCGTTACTTTAGATTTACTGTTTAAGGACAAACCTCCCCTTCAGCACAAACCCCCCTCCGGTGTTTACTGCGATAAAGTCAACACTTTCTCTTTTAAAAGCATCGCCTCGTTTGCAAGTACACGGCGCTTCAATAATGCACGGCTATTTTGTTGTCGCTTCACGTTAGCATCGCTTCAAGTTAGCAACACCTCACGCTTCACCGACAGTTATCACTGTTTAATTGCATTAACTGAATTGGCAAGTGTGGGCTAATAATAACTTAGAGATCCAACAAAGCCCTTATTAGCATATTTAAACCATGTGTCGGAACAATAGCTGATTTGACCATAGCTTTCAGGGGTGTTGATTAACTTTATTTCATTTAATTCATATGCAGTACATGTCCCCCATGGGTTCCGTTTACCTGAATGAGCCAGGTGCGTGAAAGAAGCCTCACTCTCCGAGGATTTGCTTTGCCTTTAGCTGGGCTGTAATCACAATGTTTATTAATGTCTGCGCTTCAGGACATGAATTCATTATGCAGCAAATAGGAGAGAATAGCTCACAGAATTCGGGGGGATAATCATAATATGATTTACAAGTTGACCTGAGTTGGGATCATTTAAATTTGTTTGCTTAACACCTGTGCCTTTTCATCAGAACTGCTTCCCCGAGCAAATAGGCACAATCAGTTTCCCACAAACAATGGATGTGGGCGATGAGTTCCAGCATATAATAATAGGGACTCTAGAGACTTTGGCTTGGAATAGCAGGCAATATAATTTTCCTACTGTGGCTGCACACGTTATTGTAGGTCGATCACTCTTTCAGAAGAAACTCCTATGTTTTTTTGGTGGGTGGTGATGGCGGGGGGAGGGGGAATAAATAAGAAATATTTCTTCTGAAAGAGTCCGACATGTCTGTGGCTCATGCTCGTAATTAAAGACTGTCTGATCGATTTACTTCCAGCTATTACAGTACTGATAGTCAACTAACTGCGTTGAATAGGGAAAATCGTACAGCACAGAAGGAGGCCATTCGGCAAAATTGTGTCTGTGCCGGCTCTTTGAAAGAGCTAACCAACTAGTCCCACCCCGCTCTTTCCCCATAGCCTTGCAAATGTTTCCTTGTCAAGTATATACCCAATTCCCTTTTGAAAGTTATTATTGAATCTGTTTCCACCACCATTTCAGGCAGTGCATTCCAGATCGTATCTCACTGCGTAAAAACATTTCTCCTTGTCTCCCCTCTCTGGCTCTTTTGCCAACTATGAAAAACCAGGGAACAAACTTGAGTTTGGACTCTGGACTACCTTCCTTGTTTTCCCAATTGGTGAGTGAGGTGAGCAGGCAGGCCACAGCACTATTCATTGCAAGAATAACAGCAACTTACACTTATGCAGAGCCTTTCATCTAGGAGGACTTTTCAAGGGAATAAAGATAATTCTCAATAACTCCATCTCATTGACAGCCACTGCATTCACCCATTTCTCTCACGCATCATACTGCTGGAGGTTTGTTGCTGACTACGTTTAATGTCTGAATTATTATCTGAGCTGCGTTTGGGTGGGGTCCCTAGACATGGGCCCCTACACCTGTGCGTTAATCTACCCCCTGCCAAACAACAACAGCATTTACACAGCACCTTTCACATCGGGAGGACGTTCCAAGGTGCTGGACAGTCAGGGATTTGAACCTGAGCTGGGGCTTGGGATCGGGGAGGGGGTGGAGGGCAGTGAGGGTATGGCTTGCGACGTGCCATGAAGGAGGCAAGGGAGTGAGCGAGGCGAAGGGACTGCGGGATGAAGTTGACCGCCATGTCTACAGACGATGGCACCAAGAGGGAGCATGTAGACGTTGAAGAGGAGAGGATCAAGGACAGAGCCTTGAGGAAGGTCATCAGGGCAGAAGCAACTTTAAACCATTTAAACCAAATGGTGGGGGGGGGGGGGGGGTGGGGGGAATACCCACTTTAACAGCATGTTTGAAAAATAAAGGCTGACTCACATTAAATTACATTCTGGGTCTGTGGGAGAGGGGCTGGCTGGGTGGATGAGTCATTATTGGAAAACAAAACACTCCAGGCTGGAGCTGCTATTAGTTTATTTTAAGCTGGGTACATACAGCTCGATCATTGCCACAGCTTGGTTGAAGCAAACTGTGCTCAACGCAACACCACAGCTATATCTTCTGCAGTTATTATAATCCAGGCACTTGAGGAAATCCACACCTTTGATGCAACAATTCACACTGTGAAGCTGTCAGGATTTTATGCACAAACATATTCCAAGTTGATTGAGCACAGAGAGATTGGTCATACTCAAGCCATTTGAGGGGGGGGAAAGAAAAGGCTCGCTTTTTAAAGGAGGCAAAGTCTGAACGTTTACGTGGATTTGCTGGATCCTGTAATTATAGCCTTGTTTGCACATTTCAGCATCATGGTTATTTATTAACGTGGGATTGGGCAGAAAGGCACGTTCCAGGAATTATAGTCATCGGCACTTTTAGCCCATTGTTTTGCAATGAATTTACCAGCATCGAAAGATCTGCTAAAGGTAATTGAATTTTAGCTCCAGAACAACACCACCACCACCACCAGCACATTGCATTGATACAGCACCTTCATGTCGGGAGGACGTCTTAACGTAAAGGATTTGCACCCAAGGCGGAGGGGACTCCAGGATGGAGTTCCAGAGGGTGGGGGCAAAAAGATTGAAGGCCCGACTGCCAATGGTGGAGCGAGCAGGGTGGGGGACACGGAACAAGCCAGTGTCCGCCGAGCAGAAAGAGAGGACAGGCTAGCAATGTTTTAGTAGGTTGCGGAGGTAGGGAGGAAAAAGGACCGTGGCAGTTTTTAAAGGTGAGTACAAGGATCTTGAACTCAATCCTCTGGGGGATGGTGAGCCTGTGAAGCCGGGCGATGATGGGGGTGATCGGCTCACGGATCTTGGAGCAGCAGAGGACAGGAACTGCAGAGTTCTGAATAATCTGCAGGTTGCAAAGAGAAGAGATGGGAAGACCAGTGAGCAGGGAGGTGGCACAGTCAAGCCTGGATATTACGAAAGCATAGATTATGGTCTTGGCAACCTTAGGGGAGAGGTCGTGATGAAGGTGCATACACAGAATATGCTAAGTTGATGCTCCCTGACACTTGAATCTGCAAGATAATTCTCTTGTATCAGAAGATTGCAGGCAGTCAGGAAAGAGATGTAAATTGGGAGAAATAATCTGGAATGTAGCTCTGGAACTTCAATGTCCCCAGGTCAATAAAGTTTAGGATCATTGAAAGGCTTGTAACGTTTTACCAGTGACAGTTAAGGACACCAACGGCGCTGTGCTTGCCTGAGGAGCGTCAGCACCGCATAAATGATCCAACAACCCAATACAATCAGCCGAAGAGAAAGCTTGAAAAATGTTCTAACATTTGACCACTAACTGGTACAGTACACGCTGGGACTCTCACCAAATCTGGATGAACTTGAATTACATTTTGCAAAGGACTTTTCATTCATCGAGTGGCACGTGGAACAGACACTCGTGTAAGACCTTCACCTTCACAGGCATTGCTGCGAAAACTCAAAGGGTTTCTTCACAGTCATGTTTCACAAAACCATCACTTTGGGAGGTGGTCATTGCAGTAGTTGCAGTAGTGCATCTGCTCCTGTGGGGGACGCTGAGGAACCATTTGGATATCACCGTCTCGGTCGCACCACCAGTGCGGTACTGCAGCCCTGATGGAAACAAGCCCTGGAAGAAATTGGAAGCTAACGTGGAAGTTCGCACAATAGCTTTTTTTTGTGTGGCTTTGTTCCCTCTGTTCCCCGTACTGTTGACTGTTGTGCCACAGGGCGTTCAGTATCCACGAGACACGGCATCTGCTTAACGTCTCATCCGCCTGTTCAGGTGGACATTGAAGATCGCATGGCACTATTTGAAAAGTGAAACGAGTTTCCCCTGGTGTGTCCTGGCCAACAATTCCCCCCATCCCCCCAAATAAAATTTGTCACTCCTCACTGCATTGCTGTTTGTGGGACATTGCTTTGCGCAAACCGGCTGCGGCTTTTCGCCCGCAAAATACAGTCAACCCACTTTACACTTTACATCTTGTGAAGCGCTTTGAGACGTCTCGAAGACGTGATGAGGCGCCATAGCAAATGCAAGGAGGATTGTTATTATTAATCTCATTGCTGTATCGGAAACTGAGCTTAGGTCTTTAGCTCAGGTTTTGCTGTTTGGCTTGAACCCACAACCTTCTGATGCTGAGGTGATTCATGAGCCAGACTGACACTGCTAAGGTCAAGTGAGGACAGAAACAGCCTGAATGATGAGGGCTTCCACACAGACACCGATACCCTCTGGCGTTCACTATTTTGGGCCACATGATGTCTGGAGCATCAGAGGCTGTCGGTTCAGTGCAACTGGCAACGCAACTGATGAACTGAGGACGGGGGGGGGGGAAGCACTTAAAAATGTGGTAAAATCTGCAGAACGAAGGAGTCTAAGAGTAATAATAATAATCCTGGCATTTGATACAGTGCCTTATCACATCTTCGAGACGTCTCAAAGCGCTTCACAGGATATACCATAAAGTCAATTGACTGTATATTTTGTGGGCAAAACACAGTAGCCAATTGCATACAGCAGTGCCCCACAAACAGTCATGGATTGAGTGATAAAAATGTTTTTTTATGGGATTATTACCCCGGAAAAATAAATTATGAGACATTGATGAAGACTGAAGCACGCATATAAATTTACAACAACAGCCGTTGTTGTTATTGCATATAAATTTGCAGTCAGAACCTCAAAAGTAAAATAAAGTTTTATGGCACTCAAGAGAAAAATATTGTTTCCAGGAACCATCTTTACTTCCCTCACACCCTTGAGATGTCGTGCGCAGTGACTCTTTGAGGCAGTATTTCTTTTTCGCTTTCGAGATTTGTCCTCCGAATTTCTATGCATTATTCATTTCTAATCAAGATATATTCTGAAACATCTTCATGTTGCAGGCATCATTTTTTAAGGCTTTCCTCCTACCCACAAGTCTACAATTCATGGCCGCGCGCGCGTGTGTGTGTGTGTGTGTGTGTGCAAGGAAGCTTATTAAAGGAATAAATCATCATGCCTGGGAACACTGCTGTGTTTTTTAAACCTAGTTGGGGCCCAATTTGGAGCAGATATTAATCAAAAAGAGTTTTTTTAAAAAAAAAAGTTACGTTTGGAATAAATGTAGCACCGTCTTTCGTGTTCGTCCGGGAAATAAAATGATGTCCTGACAATGAGCTTTTTTTTTTGTCAGCCAGTTACGTCTGACACATGAGGAAATCTATCGCTGGGCTTAAGAGACGCGCACTCTCTCCCCAGAGGGACGCCCACTGTTTACCCAATTCCGCAGAGTATTAGGCACAGACAGGTTGGCGAGAGAGCCAAGGCTCGGCGTAATATGGGCAGAGGCCGTGGAACAGAACACAGAACAGCCGACAGGATTGTGCGCTTACACTGCCTGTCGTGAAGGATATTAATTGACACACTTCACAGAGACATTGTGGTGGGAGTATAATAATAATCATAATTTGTGTTTGATACAGGGCCTCACCACGTCATCTCAAAGTGCTTCACGGACTCAGAAATCGCACGGACTTAAAAGATTTTGACTCCCACCCCCCACCCCCCATCTCCTCAATTCAGTCCTGAATATTTTTAAGCCAGAATTTCGCAATTCTTAAAAAAAAAACCTTCAGAGTTATATTTTGAGATTTGCAGAGTCATCACGATCTTACGGTTAAGACCATGGAGATTTTCAAGTCTCGTCCGAGCGCCACTGGCCAGCCTTACTAATTAAGCTAAACAATTTTATAATAATACTCATCCTTGAATTTGATCCATTACATTAGAGCGCATTAGAATACACGGCACAGAAACAGGCCATTCGGCCCAACTGGTCTGCGGCGGTGCTTATGCTCCACATGAGCCTTCTCCTGCCCTTCCTCAACTAAGGCCTTCAAGCACAACCTTCTATTCCTGTCTCCCTGACGTAACTATCGAGCTTCCCCTTAAATACATCTGTGCTATTTGCCGCAACAACAAATTGTGGGGCCTTGTTCCACATTCCCGCTACTCACTGTGTGAAGTCATTTCTTCGAATTTGATCTATTTGTGACTATTTTGCAGTGACGGCCCCCGGTTTCGGTGCCGCGCCTTATCACGTTGTTGCGACATCTCCAAGCGCTTCGGAGAACACACTGTACAGGTGAATTGACTGCGTATTTTGTGGGCAAAAGGCGGCAGCCGATTGCGTGGAGTGAGGAAACTCGTCTAAGGTTTGGGAAATCGAACCCCGGTCCCTCTAGGCTCGCGAGGCGAGCGCTCGAGACCACCGGGCTCCGGCCCTTTAGGTCAACGGACCTTGGAGCCAGGCGCGGACTGGGCTTTTCAGATCGCTTTCATTTCTCCTGTTCCATTTCTGGACTGGAATAGCACCACCAGGAGGAGTTTGGGGCCACATTTGAGATCTGTGTGGATGTTCAGGTCCTTTTTGTCTCTGACCTCACAACACACACACACACACATCCACGCAGAGCGTTTGGGGATTTCCTCCACAAACACCCAACACACTCACTCCTCCCTTTCTCTCAATCTCCACCCACACTCCCTCTCTCCCTCTGTCCCCCTCTCCCTCTCCTGAAGCTCAGAGGTCACTCGATTGCGGACCTCCTTCATGGCATCGGAGAGCATGGAGCTGAACAGCGAATACTTGAGCGGTGGACGTCTGAATTCCAGGGAGGTAAGAGCTGCCTCTGGGGGGAGAGCCGGGGGGGGGGGTTTTGGGGGGGGGGATGGGGTGTGGGGTGTGTTGGGGGGGATGTGGATGGGGTTGGGGGGTGTGGGGTGTGTTAGGGGGGGGTGGATGGGGTTGGGTTGTGTGGGGGCTGTTGGAGAGGGTGTGGATGGGGTGTGTGGGGGGTGTTGGGGTGTGGGGGGGGGTGTGGGGGTGTGTGGGGGGGTGTGGGGGTGTGTGGGGGGGTGTGTGGATGGGGTGTGTGGGGGGTGTTTGGGGTGTGTGGGGGGTGTGGGGGTGTGTGGGGTGTTGGGGTGTGTGTGTGGGGGGTGTTTGGGGTGTGTGGGGGGGTGTGGGGGTGTGTGGATGGGGTGTGTGTGGGGGGTGACGATTGTAACCATTTGTCGCCAAAATGGACACAATGTAGCGATTGACACCGATCACAGACTGTGAAACCCTCCGTTACTGTAACCAATTACCGACTCTCCGTTACATTGTATCATTGACTCATTCACTCACTCACTCACTGACACACACACACTCACTCACTCACATTCACTCACTCACTCACATTCACTCACTCACTGACACACACACACACACTCACTCACTCACTCACTCACATTCACTCACTGACACACACACACTCACTCACTCACATTCACTCACTCACTCACTGACACACACACACTCACTCACTCACATTCACTCACTCACTGACACACACACACACACTCACTCACTCACATTCACTCACTGACACACACACACTCACTCACTCACATTCACACACTCACTCACTCACTGACACACACACACTCACTCACTCACATTCACTCACTCACTGACACACACACACTCACTCACTCACATTCACTCACTGACACACACACACTCTCATACTCACTCACACTCACTCACACGCTCATTCACTCACTGACACACTCACTCATTCACTCACTGCTCCCTTGTTTACCTCTAAGACATCACCGCACATTTCTCCTCCTCGAGCCCATCTTACGTAGGGTCCTACGTAAGGGTCATTCAGGCGCAAGTTCAAGTACATGTTTGCATTACCGGGTCCGGGATAAGATCAGAGCCTCGGACAGTTATTTTGAACGTCGTATTTCCTTTCCTGTTTTCCTTTCCTTAGTTTTAATAATAATAATCCTGGCATTTGATACAGCGCCTTATCACGTCGTTGAGACGTCTCAAAGCGCTTCACAGTTTTGCCCACGAAACGTACAGTCAATTCACTTTACAGTGTATCCCGTGAAGCGCTTTGAGACGTCTGGATGACGTGACGAGGCGCTGTATCAAATGCCAGGATTATTATTAATATACTGTAAAGTGGAGTGACTGTGTATTTTGTGGGCGCAACGCTTGGGAATGGATTATTATTTCAGCGCTCTGTGGATCCACAAGCCCTCAGAGTTAGTGTCAAACTCTGGAATTTCCAAACCAAACTTTGGTGAAACCTGTTTTTTTGTGCTTGTTGCGGACTCCAGCAAAAACAAATTAAAGTTGAGAACTAGGAGCCGGCTTCGGGCACATCCGATGGCTTTGTGGGAACTCCCAAATGAGAGTTCGGTGAGATAGCGGTGAGAAAATCCACAGTCAAGTGACAACAGCTTCACGAGCAGGCGGAGAAACTATCTGAACAGGCTTTATGTTCACTGACAAGCCAACAGTGACTGACAGTGGCACTAAATACATCCTTTGGACACCCCAAGATAATAATAATAATCCTTGCATTTGATACAGTGCCTTATCACGTCGTTGAGACGTCTCGAAGCCCTTCACAGAATATATTGTAATGTGGATTGACTGTGGATTTTATGGGCACAGCAGTCGTGTTTGAAATAAGAGGTCAGGGTGAGGGGATTAGGAGAGGTGGAGGCTCTTCTGAACTAGTTGGGCCTTTTTAATGGACTGGATTCTAAGGATGGATTCTTAGTCAATTGCATGCAAACGGTTAACAAACCTACGTAAATCCTTTCAAACCAGTTATAACAGAATGAGTGCTCGCTCACTCACTGCTCAGCTGTAGTTTCCAGGAATGTTATTAATCCGAACAGATGCATCACTGGGGTGGGGGAGGGGGAGAGGGGGTTATCTGTAGGAAAATGGAGGAAATTAAAACTGTATGTTTGCTGGCTCAGTGTTGTTTTAATGTGACACTGACTATTTTTTTTTGGGGGGGGGGGGGGCGGGGGAGAGTGGGGAGAGAAATCTCAGGCTGTTGGACAAGACAGGACAGTGCCCAACCCAATACATCCTTTGAATTGGTTTTGGTTTGCTGGAGCAGAGGATCTGTGTGTGGGTTAGTAGGACAGACTTCTGCTTCCCAGAATCAGACTCCTGCTTTCATTGTTAACAAATCCCTTTGTTAAGAAACATCGCAAACTCATCTTCTCCATGGTCTCCTGGTCGTTGCTGAGACTACAGATCGCACCTTTGTTCTGCCAGCGTTTAACCCCCCCCCCCACCCACCCTTTTAAAAAGGCTTATTGAGTCAAATCTGTCCAGAGTGAATGGCATTGTGTGAATGATTATAAATTGAGGAAGTTTAAATCATTGCTTTTCTAGCTTGAAATGTGGCAATTGAGGCTAACGTGCCTGGGTTGAGAGAGAAACCACTTGTGAAGTCCATGGCTAGTCCTAACCCACTGATCTGCAGGGGAAGTTATAATAATAATAATCCTAATAATAATAATGTATTTGATAAAGCGCTTTATCACGTGGTTGAGACGTCTCAAAGAAACATGCGGCCAATTGCGCACAGCAGTGTCCCACAAACAGTCGTGGATTGAATGACCACATGTTTTTTGTTTGGTTGGTTATTTTGGAGGGATTATTATGCCCGGAAAGCAAGCCGCCAATCGACTAACAACCAGATTCCTGCTTAGCGCTCGGTAAACAAAGGCCTGTGTGTGGAGTAAGGACACTTGCCTAAGGTATCACCTTGCCGAGGGAATCGAACCAAGGTCCTCTCGCTTGCGAGGCGAGCGTGCTAACTACATTACGGCGACTCCGTATTTCTGTTGAGTCAGTGAGAGAATGGGGGGGGGGGGGGGCGAGAGACATTTGTTACAGGAAAAAACTCAATCCTTCCTGATTGAACTCTCCGAACTGTAAGCATTGATCAATAAGCTGATTCATTAATGGAAAGTGGCTTGCCCACACCCAAACCATCTATCACTCCCACACCACCCCCATGTTATTCCTCTTTTACTCAGACAGAGAACGTAAAAAATATTCAAAACTTTGAGGGGATATTCTCCCTTGCATGCAAGGGAGAATTTTTTTTTAATCCTCTGTCCTGATGCCCTGCTCTTCTCTAGTTTCCCGGTTTCAAATATTTATCTCATTCACTTTACTAGTGGTTATAAATGGAATCTTGTTGTTGTTGTAGTGGTTAGCGATAGTATTTCAACCAGCGTTTTGGGTCCAAGTTCCTGAAAACCTCTCCGTGGGTACAAAAAAAATAAATCTCTTCCGAACTTCTCCCTTTAATAGTGATCTCGAGTTTATGCCCTCAGGTCGCCTTATCACACTGTTGAGACGTCTCAAAGCCCTTCACATATTATACTGTAAAGTGAATTGACAGCGAAAAGCTCACAAATAAAACCCCATCAATAGTAAAAACCCCCTGGTTAGCTCTGTAAAACAAAGGGTAGTGACTATTTTCTGGTGGTGACCTTTCTCTGGCTTACAAACTGCTCATTTCTCAGTCAGGAACAGGTCACGGCATCTGACAAATCTCTCAAGCACTGGGCAGCGGTAAAACCCACTCCACGTCGATCACTTCCTCCACCGCCAAGGAAATTGCATCCAGAAATAGACCTGAGGGAAGTTTCAAAATTTCCCAAAATTTCTCCACACATGTTTCTGTTTGTCTGTCTCTGGCCTGGCCTGGCCTGGCTTGGCCTGGCCTGGCCTGGCCTGGCAGCAGGGAGAACCTGTCGTGACTCTCTCATACACAGAACCTCACTCAGACTGTTAATCCACATCAGCCGCCCGGTCTCATCTCGATTGGAGTCCCGTAGCGTAGTGGTTAGAGCGCTCGCCTCACAAGCGAGAGGACCCGGGTTCGATTCCTGGTCAGGGAGAAACCTTAGGTCAGTTTCCTTACTCCACGCACCTCTGTTTACCTCGAAGTGAGTAAGGACCTGGTTGTTAGTTGATTGGGGCAGCGCTTTCCGGGGGTAATAAACCCTCCCCCACAAAAATAATTGGCTGCCGCGTTTCGCCCACAAAATATACAGTCAATCCACTTTACAATATATTCTGTGAAGCGCTTTGAGACGTCTCAATGACGTGATAAGGCGCGGCACCAAATGCAGGTATTATTTTTGATTACATTATAATATCACTCTCCCGGACACTGAAATCTCAAGCGTGAAGGATGCTACACAAATGCAAGTTGTTGTTTTCTAACCTCCTTAATTCTTTCTGTGATCACCTTAAATCTATGCCCACTGACGATCAGCGGAGATACTCTATTACTATTTGCCCTGTGGTAACTCATATGAATATAGGAAGTAGGAGCAGCAAACGCATGCAACTCCATGATGAGAAGGAACTTACAAAGGGGGAAGCTGAGAGAGTTCCAGGGTGATTCATTGCTCACTGGGTGAAAACGGTGTCACGCAAGAGATAAACAGAATGCTGGGCCACCCAGTAAAACAAGAAGACACAGATTCTGAGCCACGGCCTGAAAGGTGCCGTACCAAGATGAGACGTTAAACCGAGGTCCCCGTCTGCCTGTTCGAGCGGGCGTTGAAGGGAGTTTCTCTCTCTCCCGCCGTCCTGGCCTACAATCCCCCAAATAAAATCGGTCACTCAACTCCCGAGCTGTTTGCGGGACATTGCTGTGCGCAAACTGGCTGCTGGGTTTCGCTCACAAAACACACAGTCACAACAACTTTACAGTTTGTCTTGCAAAGCACTTTGAGACGTCTGGATGACGTGATAAGGCGCTATATCGATGATGTGCTAAGGATGATTATTATTATCAGGCCCGGGAGGGGTGGGTAGTCCTATCTGGTCTGGTGCATTGTTGCTTTCCAGTGTTGTGCACTGGTAAGTTGCCATTATCTCTGTGAAGCAGCAGAAGTGAAAGTCCCCTTGAAGAACCTCCCAGTCGATATATTTCATCAGTGCATGCTAATTAGTTCTTCTTGCATCATCAAAGATCTGTTTTGCTTGGGAACCTTTCAGCGGTCAGCGTTTTGCACACAGCTGCAGTTTAGAGCAGAAGTGCTCAGCTGAGTGGGGCTGGGGGTCGCAGAGCATCCACAGACACAACCTACCCCCGGCCCAGGCTAACACTCCTGTTGACCAGTTTGGGGCAAAGGCGCTGGACAGTCAAGGATTTCCACCCAAACTGTGGGTTGGGATCAGGAGGGATGGAGAGCAGGGAGGTTGGAGGGGGATGACCGAATGCGCAGTCGAACAGGAGAGAGTTGAGATAGGTTTTGAAGGAGGCAAGGGTGTGCGTGTGGCGGACAGGCTCTGGGATGGAGTTCCAGAGGGTGGGGGCAGAGAGGCTGAAGTCCCAAATGCTGATGGTGATGCGGGCTGGGAACATCAAGCAGGCCAAAGGTCTGCCAAGCGGAGGGAACGCACAGATCGGGATGGAGTTAGCAGGTCATTGTTGGAAGGGAATGCACACTCTCTCCCTAGAACCTCTCAGCATCCTGTTTACCTAATCTCGGAAAGTATTAGGCGCAGGTTGGCAAGAGCCAAGGCTTGGAGGGGCCCAGATGTGTCGGCGTAGCCGTTGGAGTCTAACCAGCTGAAGCCGCGTAGATTCTGGCTACATTTGTGATGTTACATGTGAGCTGAATGAATGTGTCCCTTGCCAAAGCCACTGATCTAATGCCCGGGCAAATCCTTGCTGCGCGAACCTGATTAGTCTCCTCTCCACTATAACACTGTTTACAAAGCCAGGTACGAGACAATTGTGAATTACAGTTCACAATGCCTCATTTCCTGTGGAAGATTAACTGATGAAATCGATAGGTTTTGATAGAGAGACGCAAAAGAAGGAGGGGTATCAGATTCCAATTGAAGTGGAAAATTGAGCAACGAAAGATGCCCTCAGATACGCCAAGGCAGCAGAGGAAGAGGGTAATCGTGGAGGGTAATTTTAGAATCCTGTAGCTCAGTGGTTAGAGCACTCACTTTGCAAGCGAGAGACCTGAGTTCAATTCCAGGCAGAGGGCGAAACCTTGGGCAAGTTTCCTTACTCCACACAGAGCCTAATAATAATCCCTCCAAAACAAAACAATAATAAATGGGTCATTTTCAATCCACGACTGTTTGTGGGACGCTGCTGTGCGCAATTGGCTGCAGCGTTTCGCCCACAAATATACGGTCAATTCACTTTACAGCATATTCCGTGAAGCGCTTTGAGACGTCGAGAAGACGTGAAAAGCACTATATCAAATGCGAGGATTATTTTTATTATTATTAGGAACCCGGTTATTAGTCGATTGGCGGATCGCTTTTCCCATTTAATAATCCCATTAAAAAAACAAATAATTTGGTCACTTCATTCCACGACTGTTTGTGGGACTGCTGTGTGCAATTGGCTGCCGCGTTTCACCCACAAAATATAGTCAATTCACTTTACTGTGAAGTGCCTTGAGACGTCTATCAGCCATGATAAGGCGCTATATCAAATGTAAGGATTATTATCATAATAAGAGTCTGCATTCGCAAGTTGTGGCCTCACAACAACAATGACGACAATAACAACACCAGAACAAGACCAACAGGCCTTTTTGTAGGTCCCTTCACACGGGTATCATCTTTAATCCTCATTGACAACCGGCACAAGGCTACCAGAATGGCATTGGTGCTGATAAGGCAGCAAATCCTTTTATACCAGTGATGATGATGCTAATAATAATCCTTGCGTTTGATTATAAAGCCGTATCACTTTGTCGGGACATCTTAAAACACGTCACATAATATATTGTGAAGTGCAGTGACTACATCTTTTGTGGGTGAAACGTGGCAGCCAATATTGTACAGCAGTGTCCCACAAACAGTGATGGATTGAGTGATCCAATTTTTTTTTGGGGGGTTGGGGGGCATGGGAGGGGGAGTTACCCCCAGAAAGCAATCCACCAATCGCCAAACAACCAGATTCCTAGTTAATGCTAGTAAGCAGAGGCGTGCGTTCAGCGTAAGGAAACTAGCCTAAGGTTTCTCCCCGCCTGGGAATCAAACCCAGATCCTCTGGCTTGTGAGGCGAACATGCTAACCACAACACTCTTGGGCTCCACATGATGCGTCAAGTGTGTGTGGGTGGGGGAGGGATGATGGAGGAGGGGAGCACGGGTGAGCTAAAATGCTGAAAGATAAAGTTCCCCCCTGAAACATCCGCATCTAAAAAATCCAGCTTCCTGAAGAACACTTTCGTTCCCTTTATTTCAATTCACGTGCAATTGACTAAATGCGTCTTAAATGTAGTCTTAAGTTTAGAATTCAAGGCAACTGCCTTTAGAATTCAAGGAAGCTTCCAGACTGTACATTGCTCGGGAGTCAGAGTGAAACTCGAGTGTACAAGTGAAACTTGCGATCAGCAGCAAAGAAAAATACAATAAGTGAGGGAGTTTGGGAGGATCTTACTTACACGGTGGGTGTTTAGGGTATGAAAAAGCAAGAGACCAAAAGCGATGGTGGAAGTAGAATGTGCCATAGCTTTTAAAAGGGTATTGGACAAATATTTGGAAAGGAAATATCACGGGAGTGTGGAAAAGGTCAGGGGAGCAGGCGATCTCTTTCAAAGAGATGGCAGAGGCACAATAGGTCATTCTGTGCTGTAAACATCTACGATTCTATGTTAAATTCATCCATAGACATCGACATGCAGACACACACACACACACTTTTTAAAGGATTATTATCGCCGGAAAGGGATCCACCAATCGACTGACTGCAAGGTAACAGAGGCGTGTGGAGTAAGGAAATTTGCCTGAGGTTTCACCCAACCCGGGTCCCCTCGTTTGCGAGGGGAGCTGTCTAACCACTAAACTATGGAACTCTTGAGAATTATTTTTGGTGCTGTTGTAATAATAATAATAATAATCCCAGCATTTGATATAGCGCTTTTCACGTCGGGAGGACGTCCCAAAGCGCTTCACAGAACACACTGTAAAGTGAATTGACTGTATATTTGTGGGCGAACGCGGCAGCCAATGGCGCACAGCAATGTCCCACAAAGTGTCGTAGATTGAAAATGACCAATTTATTATTGTTTTTGGTTTTGGAGGGTTATTATTAGGCTCTGTGTGGAGTAAGGAAACTTGCCCGAGGTTTCGCCCTCTGCCTGGAATTGAACTCAGGTCTCTCACTTGCAAAGCGCGTGCTCTAACCACTGAGCTACAGTAATCCAGTTGTGTGAGACAGAGAGAGAGAGAGACTTTCCGAAGGATAGTTTAATCCAAGCAGATCCCAATTCCAGACATTCCAAACTCCAGCGTGTGATATATTAAGCCGCCAGTGAGTGAGACCCGCTACCCGGGATGAACGGACCCGTCTGTCTGCAATGCCGACAAACAGCGAGACGTTTCAGTTTCGATGGAAACGAAGGGTTAACCCCAGCCGGGCAAAGGCTCACTACATACATTTTCAACAAACAACTTGTGTAAGGGCTGTGTTTACCCTGTGGCCGGATTCAATGACCTCAAGCATCGGGGGAGAGAGCTTGCCACTTACTGCGGCAACAACACCGACCTGTATTTAGTCGCCCCGGTAAAGGGTTCAGAGAGGAGACTTTGGACAAGTTTCCAGTCTCTTGCGCTGGAGAGAGACAGGACTTGCTTCCCTTTGAAGGAGCCAAGAATCAACCCCCTTCTTTCACCTTTAAGAACGCTTGCATTACAGCCCCGTCCGAACGAGATGTCAGAACGCCTCAACAGGCAATGGCGGCCAAGTGTAGTGACTGTGTGTTCGTAGGCAGTCAGTTTGTCCATGGCCATGTCCCACACATAGCCGTGAAGAGACCGTCTTATGTATCCCATTTACCTTTCCGGTTGTCCCAACAAAATAAATGCTTCTCTATCGGATATTTCTTCATTCATGGCCTAAGTCTATGCTACTCTGTTGTTTCGGTGATATTTTGTTGGCTCGACTCGCAAGCGAGAGGACCCGAGCAGGGCAAACCCACAGGCAGGTTTCCTTACTCCACATACCTGTTTACCCAGCAGTAATTCGGAACCCGGTTGTTAGTCGATTGGCGATCGTTTTCCGGGGGTAATAATCCCTCAAAAAAAAATCGAGTCACTCAATCCACGACTGTTTGTGGGAACACTCACTGTTGTGGGCAATTAATTGGCTGCTGCGTTTCGCCCACAAAATACACAGTCAATTTACTTTACAGTGTATTCTGTGAAGGGCTTTGAGACGTCTCAGCGATGTGATAAGGCCATGTATTAAACACAAGGTTTATTATTATTCTCTCCTCCAGTCTGTGCACTGTGTTTGGTTACAATCCTACTTTCCCCTTCTCGGTCAGCACAGTGAGTAGCCCAGCCCTTGGCACTGAAACAGCAGAGAGTAACTTGCCGAGAGAGAGAGAGAGAGAGAGAGAAACAGCAGCTTTCCAAACTTCCCCTCTTTCTCCCTAGAGCAGGGAAGAGTAACACACACCCCCACACTGAAAGCCAGAGTACGAGTTCCTGTCCTCTCAACACAGGGTCTCTTCGAGGCTACGGGCGGTGACTCTCAGCTTGTTACCTCATTGGGATGTGTTGGTCAGACCAGGGGACATTGGGCGGATAACTTTGGATGAATCACTGCCCTGTGGTCTGGGTTTCTGGCTCTTGCAGACTTTTGTCTGTTTATGTGGTAGCGTGTCTCGGTGTGGGCAGATTTGGGCAGCAGCCTTAATGTTGCTGTGTGTGAGCGTCAGAGAAGCCCAGGGCTGTTTGGCTCCTTCGGGGTGGCCTACAAATTCACACTCGCTACGTTTTACAGCCGTTGCCTGCCTCTGAAATGCTTTGGACTCGTGTTAATAATAATAATCGTTGCGTTTGATATAGCGCCTTATCATTCCATTGAGACGTCTCGAGGCCCTTCACAGAATATACTGTACAGGGGAATATGTGGGTGAAACGCGGCAGCCGATTGTACAATAGCAGCGTCCCACAAACAGTCGTGGATTGAGTAACGATTTTTTTTGTGGTGGGTGGGGGTGATAATTACCCCAGGAAAACGTTTCACCAATTGACTAACAACCGGGTTCCTACTTACTGCTGGGTAAACAGAGGCGCGCCTGTGGAGTGAGGAAACTTGCCTAAGGTTTCGCCCCGCCCGGGAATCGAAGCCGGGTCCCCTTGCTTGCGAGTCGAGTGCTCTAACCGTCCTCCCGACGTGAAAGGCGCCGTTTAAATGCTATTTGTGGTTGTTGCTGCTGTTGTTGTTGATGTTCTCCTCTCGTGTTGTGGGCCGCCCCAGGTTCGACAAGGCAGGACGATCAATGTGAACCATTACGCCAACAAGAAGAGCGCGGCGGAGAGCATGCTGGACGTGGCCCTGCTCATGGCCAACGCCTCGCAGCTTAAGGCCGTCATCGAGCAAGGCTCCAACTTCAACTTCTACGTGATCCTCATCATCCTCATCAGCATCTCCCTCATCTTCCAGATCATCGTGGGCATCTTGTTAATCTTCACCGGTAAGCTCCCCTCTTGGCTTCTACTGTGACGTAAGGAAAATCCTCCCTCACCAATGATACCGTTTCTCATTTGGGTCTTAACTTGAGTTGGTTCTTAACCTTGTTCCTGACTTGCGTGAATGAGGCGGTGGGAGTTTGTCGGAGGGGCTGGGTAGGGCCAAGTGTGGGGGCAGGTGAATATGTGGCGCAACCTCCTTCCTGTAACCTCTGGGCAGGAACTCCGCTCTGACCTGGTTACGGGTTGACAGGAGCTATAACCAAGATTTCGTACGGAGCAAACCCGTTAAGAAATATCACAGTTCAGGCGTCCTTAAACGGGCTTCGTAAACCACTCTCCCTGGCGCAACCCTGGTGTGGAACCAGGAAGAAGTTTTTCACGCAAACGGTAGTGGAAATCTGGACCTCGCCCTCTCCCTCAAAAGGCTGTGGATGCTGGATCCATTCGTATTTTCAAGCCTGAGGTTGCTGGATGTTTGTTAGATTTGTTTGTCAGGGCATCAAGGGATATGGGGCAAAGGCGGGTAATTGGAGTTGAGGTACAGATCAGCCGGGATCTAACAGAATGGTGGAACGGGCTCGAGGGGCTAAATTGTCTACTCCTTTTCCAGTCATATTCCAGTCATTAATTACCCGCTGGGTAAGGAAAAACTTCCTGGTGTCTGTTATGAAATCGCCCCGTTTGCAAACTCGAAATCCGTGCCCTCTTGTTCTGCTGTCTCGCTGCGGCTGAAAGTATTGTTTTGGGTTTGACTTTTTCCCGTCCCTTTCTGACCTTTGCTCTCTGTCTCTCTGTCTCACGCACAGTGAAAACCAATCTGAACGATGTGAGTAAACAAGCCAAACTCGACACCGTCAACAACATCACCACCGGCCTCGTCTTCGTTATCGTCATCGTCAACATCTTCATCACTGCGTTCGGGGTGCAGCGACCACCGTTGCCGTCAACCGCGTCACAGTCACGTTAGCGGCAGATTGGGTTCAGGTAGGACAGAGAAAGAGAGAGAGAGAAAGAAAGAAAGAAAAACCCGCACACGATAATTAAGTGGAGCCTTGTAGCTCAGCGCACTCACCTCCGAGAGGACCCGGGTTTGATTCCCAGTAAAGACAACACCTTACCCAACCTTCCTTACGCCACACGCCTCTGTTTACCTCGCTGTAAGTAGGAATTCGGTTGTTAGTCGATTGGTGGGTCACTTTCCGGGGGGTAATAATCCCTCAAATAAAAATATTGGGTCACTCAATCCACAATTGGTTGTGGGTCACTGCTGTGCTCAATTGGCTGCCGCATTTCGCCCACAAAATACACAGTTACTCCACTTTACAATATATTCTGTGAAGCGCTTTGAGACATCTCAACGACGTAATAAGCCACTGTATCAAATGCCAGGAATACTATTATAATCCTTAATGCACATCTCCATTCCCTATCTTTCCAGCTCACAGTGAAACTTCCTGAAACTCAGTGTCCAGGGACTTCTCTGGCACAACTTTGGGATTAGGACGAAGAGGGTTCCTGCACATGAGAAGACCTCAGAAATACTGGAACTGTAGAGGTTCCTCAGCTAGAAACCTTACCATTTACTCTCTCTACCAATGACTCAAGAGCCACATATCAGTATTTATAACAGCATCTTTCTCTTCTGCCAAGGCGTTTGCTGGGATCACTAACACGCAGAAAAGCCATCTGTCTCTCTCCATTAACCCGAGTTATCTTATTCCTCGTAGAACCTATAGCACATTAGCAAGATTCTTCCAGAAAGTGAAGGGCTCACCCATTAAAACATCAGCTGGTGCAGGCAGATCAGAACAAGATGCTTAGAAGTCACTCTGACCAATAAAGAGTGTTGCCTTTTCAAAGTCTATCCGAACAACGGCCTCAGCTTCAATACTGCAGCAGCACTTGGAACGCACTGGATTTCTGGGCTATCGATCCATCAGGTGATTGATCACAAGGCACCGCCTCTCCTGGTTCTGAGACTGAGAATGTGGGATAGTCGACTCAGTGAGTGAGCAAGCGAGCGAGCTGGTTTGTGTGAGCGCGGGAACGTCGGAGTAGGTTATTCAGCCCCTCGAGCCTGTTCCGCCATTCTATTAGATCACGGCTGATCTGTGCCTCATCTCCATGTATCTGCCTTTTCTCCGTATCCCTTGATACCCTGACCTAACCAAAATCGATCCGCCTCAGTTTCGAGAATTTGAATGGATCTAATATCCACAGCCTTTTGGGGGGAGGGAGAGAGTTCCAGATTCCCACTCTCCCTTGGGTGAAAAACTGCTTCCTGATTTCGCTTCTAAATGGCCTCGCTCTAAGATGACATCCCCCCACCCACAAGGGGAAATAGTTTCTCTGTAGCTACCCTATCGAATCCCCTTTAAAAACATTTTAAACACCTGATTCAGATCACCCCTCAACCTCTCCAATCGGTTTCCAATTTTAAAGTCGTTAAATACTGTTCAGCATCCATCCACCCAGTGAACAGATGGAGGCTATGAACCCTGTTCCACCCAGTCTATTAGATCTCGACAGACCTTTACATGCACTGCCCTTTCATCCGAACCCTCAATATATCTGGAATGTGCGAAACTGAGCTTTACTGTTCCCATTAACACGGAGAATATACAACTGTAATGGCAATATTTATAATGTGACTTTGTAATACTTGCATAAGTCTGATTCTGTATAAATCATATAATCAGCTGAGTAGTACATCTGCCCACGTCTCATTCAAGAATTTATGTTCTATGCAAGTTTGACATAACTCATACTTTGCATAAGTCATATTCCCAACTGATATGGCTTATGTGAAATTTACTGTGCTCTTAAGGATGAACCCCCAATTCAATGTACTCCTAGCCTTAAGACCACAGCACCTTTAAAATTTAAGTTGCCGGCACTCCACAAATAAATCTTGTGAGTCTCTTTCAAGAAATGTTCTCCTGACTTGAAAGGCGCTGTGTGAAATGCAAGTATTGTTAATAAGAGGAATAATAATAATAAACAGTAATCTGAAGGTGCTATTTTCTAAGAAACATCGGCTTGTAATCAGCTTGTAGGTAGCTTTGCTCAGTTCCTTGTGACGAAAGGAATAGACAAACACACCAACTGCTTTCAGTGTAAGAAGTCCTCGTTGATTAGTGCAAACTAATGCTTATAAATGCTTATAAATCGTTCCAATACGTAGACTAAAGTTTCACACTCGGTGTGTTAATAGAATGTTCTTATCACATTACTTATTACATTATTACCTGGTGCAGTGCTTCCACTTTGAACTGCACTTTGCAAAAACTAATGGGTAAATTGCGGGTCCCGTTAAGCAATATAAACAAGAATTTTATATACACACACACACACACAGACGTGAAACACTCACACGCATGCACGGACACACAGACAGACACACACAAATCTCTACGTTACATTCCTCAATACCTAAGTTTTCTGCGGCTCAAAGTAGCCCTGGACAGCAGAAAAGACTGGATAGACCCAACGCTGTGCCTTGCCTGTGAATCTCTCTGCAGGACCACTTCAGTTACATAGCCTGCGATTCAATGATTTAGTGACTGAAGGACTCGGTGTGCGATTATAACGGTATGGTACACAGAAACTGCAAAAATGTTTTGGTAAAGTTATTCTCTGTGACTACTGTTTTGAACTTTACTGTGTTTTTTACGAAATATTTGCACTTGACAAATGAAATACTTAAAAATAAATGTGTGTAAAAGTGTGTAAATAAAATATACGTCTATCCTGGATGATTTTTTTCCCCCCTCCTTGGGTTTTCTCTTCGCAACGACGACGGCAAAAACAACAACTTGCATTTATAGAGCGCCCATCACGCGGGGTAGCGTCCCGGAGTGCTTCAACTTGGCGTAAGGCCGTGAGACTTCCAACTTATATCCCGTGAAGTGCTTTGGGACGTCTCAACCGTGTGATAAGGCGCTGTGTCAAATGCAAGATTATTGTTGTTATAACTTGCTCGCGGAGCTCAGAGCAGCTCCAGCAGGTCAGCCTGATGTATTTCCTGTTTACCGGAAGCAATTCCGCCCCCCGCCCCCCCCCCCGCCACCCCCATCTCGGATTGCCTGTTAAGACAGTTGTGATGTAGTAAAAGCCAGCTATATCTTGAGGCCAGTCTGACTCCCGACGTGCAAGCACAGCACTGTGCAAATTTCCTCAGAAGCAATGCGGCACAGTCCGGAGCAATTGCCGCAGAAGCTAAATTTCTCCACCCAGTGGAGCAAAAGGGAACAGCCCTTACGATCGATCCGTTGCGTGAGATGGACGGTGAGTCACATAAAGCGTGGAACAACAATAATAATAATCCTTGCATTTGATGTAGCGCCTGATCACGTCGTCGAGAAATGTGCATTTTGTGGGCGATACACGGCAGCCAATTGCGCATAGCATTGTCACACAAACAGTCTTGGATTGAATGACCACATTTATTTTGGGAAGGATTATTTATACCCGGAAAGCGATGTGCCAATCGACTAACAACCGGATTACCTCTGGGTAATCAGAGGTGTGCGGAGTCAGGAACTCGGCAGCTCTCTGTAGACCACGGGATCCAGTTTCTCGTAGACAGTGTAGAAGAGCTGACAAGCTTTCTCTCCCTTCTTCAGCAAAGCGTTCACCAGCTCAGTGACCCGCCCGTACAGGGCATTGGCGTCGTTTAATAACTGCGAGGTCAAAGGCAAGAGGAAGCCATCAGAACAAGCACAAGTAAACAGCTCAGGCAAAAAAAAGAAGGTTGATTTTATCAGGAACCACCCTCTTTATTGTGTGTGCGGAACTCTTTAACTTACCAATTTTCGCCCCGTAAAATACGCAGTAAATTCACTTTGCCGTAAAAACTGTGAAGCGCTTTGAGACGTCTCAACGACACGATAGGGCGCTTTATCAAACGCAAGGATTATGATTATTATTGTTATCGAAAGCAGCTTTCGAAGTAGATATTTTGGGGAAACAAACAATTGCAACACCCAATTTTTGATGCGTGTGATATTTATCACACTCGGTTGGATGGACTGGGAAGCTGTCAGGCTACCCCCCCCGCCACCCCATCCCGGAAAAGAATCTCAAGGGTTAACTCCGAGATATCATGGCTTCTGGTTGCCTTTGTTGCCGTCAATAAAAAGCATCACCTCAACACCTGGGTCTGAGATCACAAGAGGAGTTTGGAGTTAAGGTGACATCGGAGGTCCTGTTTGCTCATGCACAGGATACAGGAAGCGACATCCGTGGTGACCCTATTGCCTGGAAGTCGGTCATTTTTGCAGTTCGAAACAAATAGAAAACCTGTAACTGCTCCCCCCTCCACCCTTCCCCCCCCTCCCCTTTCCCCCTGGGGTAACGATGGGCGAGAAAATTGAAAATCCTGATCAATACTGATATTTACCGACTGAAACTGGCAAACAATTATCGTAGCCCAACGATTTGAACAGCAAACCACCGATAGGTTACACCTTTGGCCGTCAGTGGAATGCTGGCACTACCTGTTCAGCCTCGACTCTGTTGAACACGGGAGGTCTGGGGTCTCGGAGTGCGTTCACCACTTGGGTCAGGATGTCCTCGTTGATGCAGCCACTAGTTATGAAGTGCAAACGATCAGCCTTCAGCTTCCTTATGTAGATGTCTGAACGAGAGACAGGGATTTACAGAGAGTAACAAGTGGGCAGCACTGAGGGTTACAGTGGTGCTTTACCCGGCATGTCTCCCCACAACCATCCAACTATCACTTTCCCATTGCCCGTCGCTACACTGAGCCGTTCCTTAAATGTGCCCCACCACCCACGGGTACAAAAGGCTGCACAAAACCAGTTACCTTCACCTTGTTGGCAGAGCGGGGACAGTTTCCTTTTGGAGGCAGGGATTTTATTAACAAGATCGACCTCCTCACCTGAAATGGCACAGAACCCACAGTTCTGCGTTGATTGAGTTGCATTTTGAAACTTTTCACATCAACCCGAGCTCTTTAAGCATAAGCCAATAGTAGATTCCCTCCCTTGCTTCGCTGGGTAGAGATAGGAACAGGAAGAGCCTGTTCCGCTAATTCATTATCACGGCACATATTTTAATCCCATTTCCCTGGCTTTTGCCAGGACATCTCAACACCCTCACTGTCTGCACTGCGAGCTCAAAGTCCCTGACGTGGGGACTTCAACCGACAACCTTCTGACTCAGGAGGCTATCGTCAGAGCCAGGCTGATATCTACCCCCAAATAATAATAACAACAATAATAATACTGTTAATAACTTGGATTTACTTCACGTCGGACAATCAAGCCCTCCAACTGTCCACCCACCCACCCATCTCCCTTTGAGAACATCCCAAACTGATTCTGTCTCTACTGTCCTCTGGAGCAGAAAGGTCCACTCACCCAACCCACCCACCCACCCACCCGCTCCCTCTCACCGCCTTCCGTGTGAAGAGACATCGGTCTTTATACCTCTCTCCCTGCGGCTCGGAAGCTCTTGGTACACGGAGCAATCAAACTTTTCTAACGCGGTGTAGAAATGTCTGCAGCTTTCTTCACCTTTGCACTGCAGGTTAGTAAGAAGGATGGCCGCACGTTCGTGCCTCTCCATTCTGTAGTTCCTCAGCTGTGAAAGCAACAGACAACATCCCCATAATATCATTCCGCTCGGTAGCATTCCGCACTCGTATCTTAAACAGAAGAGGAATCCCGTAGTGTAGTGGTTAGAGCGCTCGCCTCGCAAACGAGAGGACCCAGGTTCGATTCCCGGGCTGGACGAAACCTAAGGCAAGTTTCCTTACTCCACACACACGCGCCTCTGTTTACCTTGCAGTAAGTGGGAACCCGGTTGTTAATAATAATAATAATAATAATAATCCTTGCATTTGATATAGCGCTTTTCACGTCGGGAGGACGATTAGTCCATTGGCGGAAAGCTTTCCGGGGTTGATAACCCCTCCAAAATCCACGACACAAAATCCAGTCACTCAATCCACGACTGTCTGTGGGACACTGCTGTGTCGCCCACAAAATACACAGTCAACGCATTTTTACAGTGTATTCTGTGAAGCGCTTTGAGACATCTCAATGACGTGATAAGGCCCTGTATCAAATGCAAGGATTATTATTATTATTAATAAACATAAGAGCCTTGCTGTCACCTGGTCGGTTTCCATGCTGTTGAGGACAGGAGGATCCAAGGTCCCCAAATAAATAATGATCTGGTCCAACAAGGTTTCGTGAAGACTTCCCTGGTTTGTTAGGAACAGTCTGTCCTGTCTCAGAGAATCTTTCAACCGTTTCCCTGCGGGAGAAATTGACAAATGTCTTGATTTCACGACCCAGAAAAATCTCTCGGTACCTAACGTAGTTTTACTCAGTGCCACGTGCCCAACACTGAACTCCACGCTGATCAATAATAATAATAATAATCCTTGCATTTAGTATAGTGCCTTATCACATTGTTTTGACATCTCAAAGGGCTTCACAGGATATACAATAAAGTGAGTTGACTGTGTACTTTGTGGGCAAAACAAGAACAATAATAATCATCTGGATAATACACCCTGCATTTGATCTTGTGTCTTATCACGTCCAAACATCTGAAAGCATTTCACAGGTAATTGCTTTCAAGTGCAATGGTTGGGGGATGGACGAGGGAAGAGTGGAGCGCAGAGAACCCAATGCAATCTCTTCAGCCTCTGGCAAATCGGAATAACATTAACGAGCAGGAAACTCTGGACTCCAAACTTCGCGGGCGTCTCAACATCCAGACTGATAAGGTTGTTTCCGCGTGTGTCGGACACCCGGCTGGGCAAAATATATTCACCCGCTTCACGAACTGCAACATCTTGGATCACTGCCAATTTCTAAGCAACCTGATTCTGAATAGCGACAGTCTCCTTTCCTCTCAACTAACCTCCTGAACTCTCCGACACAAACCCTACACGACACAGAATCGCAGCCACGTACCGTCCATCCTGGCTGTAGATTCTGCGACAAGCTCACACCAACTTCACTCTTCTGCTTTCTTTCTCTCGCTCTCTCTTTTTTCCCTCTCTTTCTCCTGCTAACACTCGCGCTGCGCTCTCTGCAAGCGGATTAGTTTGCTCCTGGCAAGACAGACAGAGGTGGAGCGAAACAACAGTAAAGAGAAAAGGACTTGCAATCAGAGAGAAGTTACAGTCAAGTTGCAGAGTGAATGCACTCCCTCCGCTCACCTCCTGATCTTTTTCAAATACGCAGTATATTTTCGCCCAGAAATATACAATCAATTCACTTTACAATATATTCTGTGAAGCGCTTTGAGACGTCTAGAAGACGTGAAAAGTGCTATATCAAATGCAAGGATTATTATTATAACCCATCTTGCTTAGAAATCCCCTACCCTGTTGTCAATAATGATAACAATATTTGTTATTTGATACACGCAAGAATTGGCACTTTCAATGTTTCAGAAATTCAATTATCACACACTTCTTATCAAGAAACCCATTAAGAAACACCGCAAGTTAGACCCTTACACATTCCCACTTCACGAGAGACCAATAATTAACGTTGGTGTTGAAAGATCTATTTGACTTGCCAGTTTCTCTTTGACGAGCCCATCAATGATGTATGTATGTGTTGAGGGAACATTAACAATAGACTACACTGAGATGGAATTACCCTCAAGAGGATGTGCGGAATGGTTTCTGCTCTGATGTCTCTTGGTTTAGGGTACACACCACAGGAAGTTGTCTTCTTGTCTTCCGTTCAACGGCTCAGACATGAATTCACCATTCATCTTCCAAGAGGCATTAAATCCTGCGCTCCACAACTCCGCCAGACACTCCTATCCCACCCACGCTCTCCGTCCCAAATCTTGGCATGTAAAGGAATGCCTTGCCAAAGTGCCACCCCCACTCCCCCTCTCCCCCAATGATAGAGATCTACAAGGTTTTGAGTCTTAGCATTGTAACAAGTGTCTCTCCTCCAAAGGACATGACACGGCTGGACATTGCCAACAAGAAATAATCAATTTTATTTTTTTAAAAAAACTTTAAAGGGGACAAGGCCATCAGCACATATTGTACAGTGAAAATATACACAATGATAGAGCGATGATAATAATAATAATCTTTGCATTTTGATATAGAGCCTTGTGCCTGCATCAGAACATCTCAAAAGTGCTTTGCAGCATTTACTGCAACATGTAGTGACTCTGTTTGGGTACACAAAACGCCTACGGATCTGTAGCTCATACCCTTCAATGGTTCAATGTTTTGCCATTTCCTGTGGAAAGTTTTACAGCACCTATTTTTGCTCAAGTGTGGCACGGTGGTTTACGATAATTAGGCAAACTCAAAGGCCAATTTGCATACAGCTAAGTCCCGCATACAGCCATGAAGTAAACGACCAATTTATCAGGGTGACTGATTGCCGGCGAGGATACCAGGAGAGACAGACTCCCTTTTTTCCCCCCCGATACTGTTGGGAACCTTAATGAATGTACAGCAGGGAGCTTTCAATTGAATACAGTTGTGATGGCATTCCTTCATTAATTATAGCCAGAAGCCAAAGCATCCCGATTCTTTCGCTGCTTATCCAGCTAGGACCACCCACCCTTACCCATTAGAGCTTTGGCTTGCAGGGTGAACGGGAGCTGAGTAGGATGATTCCCTGCTCCCCACCCCCCCCCCCCCCCACCCCCCTAGTGACTGGACTTCCAAGTCCTGCCAATGAATCAGCCTGGGCTATCCTGTCATCAGCTGTGGCCTGGAATACTGTGGCCTGGTTCAGAAACCAGACTAGCGCTCGATTCTGAGATTCTGTGACCTTCTGACTCACAGGAGAAAAGAAAAGTCAAGGGAGATCAAAGTGTGAGCTGCGCTTTCTTAGAAACCAACTCTGGTCTCAAAACTCTCAAGTCTCGTTGCAAAATCCCTGATACAACGAAGGCCGACAGCAAACCCAGCGCTTGGGGAGAGGGCAGCAACAAAACAACTCTTTTATACTTCAGTAAGTACCGTTAACTTTGACAGTTCGCAACTCAAAAGAAAAAGAAATACACACGAACAAAATAAAACCCCACAGAAACACTTTACAACCTCTCCCAGTCCCGTCACCGTACTCACACGGAACTACAGAGCAAGGGAAATATTATTAAAAGCTTCTCATCTATTAATAAAAAAAAACAGACTTGGCTAAATCGTCAGAGGACAAAGTGTTGCGACCTGAAGAGGCACACTGCTTGCGGTCGGTCGCTCCGCAGATCAGTTTGCAAACGGACAAGTCTGGAAAACAGTCACCGTTAATGTCGTTTCAGGAGCAAAGAGTGTTCTTTTCAGCTGTTTTTCTAAATATTTATATAATATTTTCTGCAGAATTATATACAAAAAAAACTTCCACATCTGGAGCTTTTTGTAGCCGCAACGTTTCAAACCCCGGGTGAAATCTGTTCCGTCTTGTGGAGTGTTCCTTGCAACGATTACCACAAGGAACGCCTTGCGAAATGCCGCAAATTTTACACCGATCGCTGTCAAAACACTGCCTGCGGCCGGATAATGATAATAATCTTTGCATTTGATATAGCGCCTTGTCCCATCATCGAGACGCCTCATGCATCGAAGCGCTTCACAGAATATACTGTGAATTGACCGCATATTTTGTGGCCGAAACGCGGCAGCCAATTGCGCACAGCAGCGTCCCACAGACAGTCGTCATTTGGGAGCAGCTAAGCAAAGAAGTGTCTGATCCACATCAGCCCCGAGATGTCCTTCATTCTCCTCAATCTTGGCTTCAATGGTAAAATAACAGCAATAATCCTTGCATGTTTGACACTGCAATGCAGTCGCTGTCAAGTGCAGTGACTGTGTATTTTGTAGGCAAAACATGACAAGATCATTTGTATCAAGGTTCCCCCCCACCCATACCCACACACACACACACACACACACACTGACACACAAACCAACCAGGAGGTGAACGACCAAATTACATGGACCAAATTGTTGGCTGGGCCATTGTGCAGTTTAATCCTGAGAGACAGCTTCACGTCAGCTTCGTCGAGTCAAGGTAAAGTCTGACTTTTCCGCGTCTTGTCTCACTGCGGGTGGAACAAGTGGACTCACCCCTGCTTGGAGCTCAGCCGGAATCTGCACCGCACTCTCCAGGCTGATGATTCACCTCCCCTCCAGCCCCCACTCCCTTTCCCCAATTCACAGAACGGTCAGACCTCATATGTTCACGTAGTTTTAGCTGGTTCGACTCCAGTAGCTACCTCAACACATACTCCCAAGATCCCCAAGCCTTGGCTCTTGCTGATCTGCGCCAAACACTCTCCTTGATAAGGTAAGCGTTCCTCTGGGAAGAGAGAGAGAGAGAGCGCTTTCCATTCCAGACACAGAGAAATTTCCACATGGAGGTGGCATACACATATGGAACTCCCATTCCCGGTTTGGTGACTCTTAAGCACGGTGATGGGTTTCCGAATGTGTCAGACACCCGGGTGACGAGAGAGACAAAAAACATCTGTGCAATACTCAAAACGCTGAAGGCTTAAACCATCATCGGGTTCACTCCCATTAACAGAGAAAGGGGAAGGACATTGGAATATAATTGCTCTTTGGTATGGGTTAGCTGCCAGCAGTGCGTGGGCACCAGAGGTAATGGCTTAGTTAATAAGGACGGCTTATGCTTTGCTTGCAACATGGTTGGGTTTTTGGTAGAGTCCCAGGCACCAGCCCTGAAAAGATAGCGATATGATAATAATGGGCGGCATCTTCTACTTCAAATATAAGTGCACGAAAATAGTTCTCTTTGGTACAGTTGGAAGAGCAGCACTGCGTAGTGTAGAGCCTCCCTGGGTGCGGAGGTAATTAGGCTTTAGCTATTAGCTCCCCTTGGTTTGATCTTCCAAATACGCCAGCAGGTATCTCCTCGCTTGCCTCCCCACTCCCAGGGTTGAGAAGCCCAAGATCTTCTTCGCTGTGCCTTCAAACTTAGTGTCTGTGAACACAGGCAGGAGTGGATCATAAGGTAATTTGCTTCATAACAACAATATTCCTCGGATTTGATACAGCGCCTTATCACGTTGTCGAGACGTCTCAAAGCGCTTCACAGGATATACTGTAATGGGGATTGACTGTGTACTTTGTGGGCGAGATGTGGCAGCCAATTGCTCACAGCAGTGTCCCTCCCACAAACAGCCGTGGATTGAGTGACCAATTTTTTTTGGGGGGTGGGAGGGTTATTATTATTACCCCGGAAAGCGATCTGCCAATCGATAAACAACTGGGTACTTACTACATAGTGCTGGGTAAACAGAGGCGTGTGGAAGAAGGAAACTTGATTAGGGTATCACGCTGCCTGGGAATCAACCCCAGGTCCTCTCGATTGCGAGGTGAGTGCTCTAACCCCTAAGCTATGGACTCGTTGACCTAACAACAATCCTCGCATTTGACAAAGTGCCTTTTACGTTAGGATTTAACTTCAAAGGGCAGCGACTATGCATCTTGTAGGTGAATGTAGAAGCCAACTATTGGCTTCAAGAACGTAGGAAAACAGGAAGAGGCCATTCAACCCATTGAATTCCCTTCTCTTTTCCAATAGAGTCAGGGGATCCTTAACAAATCTGCCTGAACAAGGAGAGTGGACCTCTGGTTTAACGCCTCGTCCTCGGACAAACCAATGCTCCCGCAGAACTGGACAAGTAAACATTTTCGCCTGTCCGCTGTGGGGTGGGGGTGGGGGAGAGGGGAGGTCGAAAGGGAAGCAGATGTGACTGAATTGAGTTCATCCCCTTTCCTATCCCAGCTCACAAACAACAACAACAAATTACATTCACGTCAAGAGGACGTCCCAAGGTGTTGGCCAGTCAGGGATTTGGATCCGAGCAGGAGGTTGGGATCAGGATGGGTGGAGTGCAGGGAAGGTAGGGGCAGGAGGGCGGCCAAAGGCGGAGTCGAAGAAGAGGATCTTGACACGTGCCTCGAAGGAGGCGAGTGAAGGAGCGAGGAGAAGGGATTGTGGGATGGAGTTCCAAAGGGTCTTCCAAACAGGGTCTTACCTTCCTTACAGTAATACATGAAGAGCGCCAATCCTGCTGCCACACTGAAGCAGGCCAGGAAGAACATGGGGTCTGAAAGCAAAGGTAACAGTCAGTGAGACGCAGAGCTTGTTATCACCAGATGATGATAACAATCCCCGCATTGGATACGGCGCTTTATCACATCGTTCCGACATCTCAAAGTGATTTTACCGAGCGTATAGAGCATATATACTATACGTATATAACATACAACAGTACACAGTACAATTTACGTTATATAATTCAACCCACGACTGGTTGTGGGACGCTGCTGCGTGCAATTGACCGCCGTGTTTCGATACATACCCGCAAAGCACGCAGGCAATTCACTTTACAATATCTTCACGTGAAGCGCTTTGAGACGTCGCAATGACACGATAAGGATTATTATTATTATTATTAATATTCCCACGCTGCAGCGTGGATGCATTTCCCAAACGCCGGAACAAATGCCGCAAAAACGCTGGTCCCTGGAAGCCATTCCTAGGTCGTGACGAATTGTGAGAGATTTAAGGAAAAATGTGCAGGGCTTTGGGGTAAGAGCGGGTGAGTGTGACTAGTTGGGCGGCTCTTTCAAAGAGCCAGCACGGGCACGATGGGCCGAATGGCCTCCTTCCGTTCTGTAAGATTCTATGATTCTAAAGAAAAAAATAAACAAGTTACCCCTGTTATTCAGAACGTATTTTTCTCTTTTGGGCCCATCCGAGTATATTGCTGGTGTTCTCGTTGATTCTGGAGGGAACAAAAGCGATCTACAGTTACCAGGGAAATTGTCCCCGTCTCTCGAGACTGGGCTGGATACTCAGAGGGCAGCTACCAATTAACTGAACACAAGCTCGTATCACGCAATCATAGAAATGACAGAACAGAAAGGGGACTGAGGGCATAGGGGGCGTTGGGGGCTAGGGCTAGAGAGGGCTCAACGCCCCCACCCCCACCCTACCCCCATCTATCGTTCACCAATTTTTATAATAAAAATAATAATAATCTTTTCTCCAGTTTAGGTTAATGGGATGGTGCTGGAAAGCGAGTGTGGAGGTCAGTGGGTTGAGTGAGTGGGAGTTGGCTCCAGTACCGATTGAAGGAGAGACAGCGAGAAAGAGAGGAGAGATACACACACACACACACACACACGTGGAGAACACAGCTCATCTGAGCCCACCCACCCCAAAGAACATTTTCAAACACTGCCTATGAGTAGGGGGGCGCGAGGGGGTGGGGCAACATTTGCCCACCATGTCTATACTGGTACAGTGTAGACTGCAGACTGCAGAATCCCAATCCCCTGCTCTTGTCCCAATTCACTTTTTGTGCCATTTGTCTCCACAAATACTTAAATTAATTTCTCCCCCTTTTTAATTGTATCACCTCACCACAGGGCAGCCTTTCAACAACCAGGATCACGTTGAGGGAAGTCGGCCTGGGGTCCTCTTTCCCTGTCGAGGGAGTAAGAATTAATGGGGAGACTTGCCTTCGGGGGACTTTCTGCTGGGCAGACTGGCGTAGACCTGGGCGTTGTTCAACTCCAGAGCGTTGTAGAATTCCTTACACGCTCGGTTGTTCTTCGTGGGGAGGTGATCCAGGAGCTCCGAGATCCTGGTTCCCAGCGGAGTCTGTAAATTCCTGAACTGATCCCGGGATTAAAGTAACGATTAAAGGTTGTGGGATTTGGAGCTCACAGTCGAGACCGTCAACAACATAGGAACGTAGGAACAGGAGGAGGCCATTCAGACTCTCGAGCCTGTTCCACCATCCTATTAGATCATGGTTGATCTGTACAACAACAACAATTTGTATTTACACAATGCCCTTCACATAATAATAATAATAATAATAATAATAATAATAATAATCCTTGCATTTGATATAGCGCTTTTCACGTCGGGAGGACGTCCCAAAGCGCTTCACAGAACACACTGTAAAGTGAATTGTCTGTATATTTGTGGGCGAACGCGGCAGCCAATTGCGCACAGCAATGTCCCACAAACAGTCGTGGATTGAAAATGACCGATTTATTATTGTTTTTGGTTTTATTATTAGGCTCTGTGTGGAGTAAGGAAACTTGCCCAAGGTTTCGCCCTCTACCTGGAATTGAACTCAGGTCTCTCACTCGCAAAGCGAGTGCTCTAACCACTGAGCTACAGGACTCCGATAGCTCAGGACATGAGATAGCATCTCAGAGTGCTTCACAGTGGCGGGGCTTAACGCTGAGCAGTGGGGGGAGAGGGCAGATGACCGCAGACATAGTCGAAGAGGAAGATCTTCAGGTGTGATTTGAAGATGGTTAAAGAGAGGATGAAGGGGAGGGACTGAGGCAGATTTACACAGTTTCGGGGCATAGTGGCTGAAAGCATGGCCGCCGATGGTAGAGCGGAGGGGATGAGGGATGAGCAGGAGGCCGGAGACACAGTCTAGGCTGTCGTTCCAGCGCAGCACTGAGTCCCAGCGTTCATCCTCTCCGGGACAACCCCAGAAATACTTCCCGCAGTCATAGTCCCCTATCCACCCCACCCACCCCAGTGTGAGGAAGCAGTAATTCCAACACTCCCTGTCCTACCTTTTCAGCCTCCGTCTCGTTCAGGATCTGGGGGTAAATCCTGTACAGGTGCAGAACAATTTTGTCTACGAGATTGGGGTCTAGATTGCCTTTGCCGGTGAGAAAGGCAGAGTCCCTTTTCAGCCGTCTGCAGTGATCTATAACAGCAACCGAGACATCAATCAAGCCTCCGGCCAACCCTTTACACAACACACAGATACTGGCTCACAGGTTTACAAAGAAACACACACAAACACACACACAAACTCAACACGCGCTCGCACACAAACGCACACTCGCACAAACACAACAACAACTTGCATTCACATAGAGTGCTTCACGTGGGGCAGGGTCCCAGAGCACACCAACGCGATTAAACTCATTCACGTACAAACACGGACACACTCAAACACTCACTAACCTGCACTTCAACACACACACAGACACACACACTCAAATACTCATACATGCACACAAGACGCCTGAAGACCCTCTTCTTCGACCATGCCTACGGTCACCTCCCAACTCCCTCCTCCAACCCCCTTCCTCCGCCACTGTCAAGCGCTCTGGGACATCACCCTGCTTGAGTGGCGCTGTGTAAATGCAAGTTGTTGTTGAGTTACAACTCCTGATGTGGTGGCTGGCCAGGGTGTGTGTGTGTGTGTGCGTGTGTGAATGTGGGTAAGGTTTGGAAGCGGAAATCATTAACACTCCCTGCCTCCTCTGAGAAGGGTTTCCAAACATTGGGTGTGACAGATGACCCCAAAGCAATTTAGTGTGCGAGTCCATTAGTTGCACTGGCTGCAGGAACACTCAATGCAAATGCGCAGGGCGGTGCCTGGAGTGACTGTGGCCATTTCCCTTTGAGCTTCTGATCTGCAGAACGTTTCCTTGTGTGTGTGTGGTGTGTGTGTGTGAGCGAGAGAGAGAGAGAGAGTGACAGCTTCCCAGCCTCTGACACTGCACACAAGAGGAGGAGGGCACAGAGCCATGCAGAGCAGAGCCAGAACCAGAGCAACGCACAGTGAGAGCAATCAGTCAGGCAGGGACTCCAGGCTTCACACTGCAAAAGCTCTGAATGCTTTGTGTCTCACTTGGTCTTGGTGTGGGGGGTGAAGCCACTCACTCACGCACTCACTCACCTGCCATGGTGTCCACGCTCTGTCCACACTCCCATCCGTTTTGACCTCTGGCTCTCTTTCTCTCCGTGTTTCTCGCTTTCTCTCGGACTCCTCCCAGCTCTCTTTTTCCGTGTTGCCTTTCCTGCATTTGCTCAAAAAAAAACTCCACCTCCCAACAGTGTCCTCATGTTACAGCCACGCACGCATTGGCAGGGCAGCCCAGCTCAACCCAACCCAACCCAGCCCAGCCCAGCCCAGTACAGTACAGAGCCTGGCAAAGCTTGTGGGAGAGCCATTGCACCCCTAGGAGTGGGGAGGTGGAGAGAGGTGGGGTGGCAGGAGGTGGGGGGGGGGGAGGGGGTCTGCATTTACCCCATTTATATTGCATTTTCAGGGCCCCCAGGATTTTGCTCCATTCTTTTAAAAAAACACAGCCTTTCGCATTGCCTCTAAAGCATCTTTCTCCCGACATTGTTTACCTACAAAAACCCGGTCACTTCCATTTCACATCAAATCCTGTGAAGCACTTTGAGATCTCCTTCTGCTGTGATAAGGCGCTATACCAATGCGAGCAATATTATTATTATTATTATTATTATTATTATCTGCTTGGTTCAGTGGTAGCACTCTCTCTCTCTCTCTCTCGCCTCGGAGTCAGAAGGTTGTGGGTTCAAGCCCCACATCGGGACTTGGAATCACGTAATCTAAGCTGACGCTCCAATACAGCACTGGAGGAGCGTTGCACTGTTGGAGGTGCCGTCCTTCGGAGGAGATGTTAAACCGAGGTCCCCGTCTGCCTGTTCAGGTGGACGTTAAAGATCCTGCGGCACTATTCGAAAAGAGAAGGGAGTTTTTTTCTCTGTCTCTCTCTCCCGGTGTCCCGGCCAACAATCCACCAAATAAAATTTGGTCACTCACCCCACGGCTGTTTGTGGGACACTGCTGCGGGCAAATTGACTGCCGCGTTTCGCCCACAAAATATACAGTCAATTCACTTTACGGTATATCCTGTGAAATGCTTCGAGACGTCAAAGGAGCCGGGATATTTAATTTATTGGGGGGGGCAGGGAGAGGAAAATAGGAAAAAAAATAGGAGTAACATTTAATTCAAGCAATCTGTGATAAAATAACATTCAGAAATCTTTTATTAACTTGCAAAATAGAACGATTACATCCCAGGTCGAAATAACTGTGGATCCCAACTGTAAAACACTAACGAGTTTAGGAGCAGGAGTGTTAATTAATTAAGTTACTCGCCAACTGGGCTGTCAGACACCTGTCGGTACCAGCTAATGGTAAGCTCTTTACACTTCATCCTCTCCTATACAAATCCTTTGACACAGTCTGATTACAGAGTAACCTTGGGTTTGGGTAAATTGGATGCACGGGAGAGAATAAGTAGCTTCCAGAGGTAATGAGTTAGAATAATAATAATTAATAATAATCCTCGCATTTGATATGGCACTTTTTTTAATATCCTGAGGACGTTTCGAAGCGCTTCACGGGATTTACTGCAGGGAAGCTGTTAAATATCCTAATTTACAAATCAGCTCTTATTTTGTATATTTCAGTGTATTCCTACTCCACTCTAATGAGGTGGATTATGCTAATGACTCACAGCACGATAACGTGTTACTGTACAGAAAGCGACTTCTGCTCGATGCTAATCTCTGCTCCATATTTATAGTAACTTTCCGCAACTGTATTAATCAGGCATTACTCGACATAGCTAGTCACCTTGCCGCCCTAGCCTTGATCCGAGTCAAGGTCACACAGTATTAATTCTGTGAGTCAACGCTGCCTATCTGACCATCTCATCTGCAGTAAACAGCCGGCTCTGGTGAATCATTTGTTGGGAAGGATATGAAAGAAGCAGAAAAGGTACAGCGTAAAGTCAATAGCACGTCACTCAGGGTGAGGGGTTTAAACTGAACAGAGTCCTGTAGAGCAGTGGTTAGCACACATGCCTTTTAAGAGAGAGGACTTGGGTTCGATTCTCAGGAGGGGCAAAATCTTAGACAAGTTTCCTTACTTGACGCTGTTTACCGAGCAGTGTAAGTCAGAACCCGGTTGTTAGTCGATTGGTGGATTGCTTTCCAGGAGTAATAATCCCTCCAAAAAAATCCATCCGCGACTGTCTGTGAGACACTGCTGTGTTTTGCCCGCAAAATACAGTCACTTTACAGTATATTCTGTGAAGCGCTTTGAGATATCACGACGACGTGATAAGGCACTATATCAAATGCTACTACTATTATTATAGCTGCAGTGAGCTGAATGACCTCCTCCTGGCGTTCCCTTGTGAAAACAGTAACCCCATGTGATCCAAAAGCACCAACGACAACACATCTGAGGGTTTGTGCAATGAGGCTTTAATTCCCACCGTCTCGAGATTCAAATCGTCTTTATATTATATTAGCAGAAAATCCCTTAAAATCGAGTGTGCCAAACAGCGATGACACAGAGACACAACAGGTGGGTTTCCGGGGCAGTATACAGTTTCATGCTTTAAATACAAACAAAGCATTAGACTCCAATACCGGTAGCGGTGCATTGAAAATGCAAATGATTACGGTAATGAGCCATCGCCCTTTGCATCGATTATATGTATTTTTATATATATATATAGATACGTATATTAAAATAAAGCTTTAGGTCCCCTTGAAACCTCCAGTCATCGATGGTAAATGGTAATTCTGTTCCTGGGAGTACATATAAAGATTCCCTCATTAGAAAACAAGGTCTGTGGAAACATTCACAGTCATAAGGCACGTCTCTGAGGCCATGGTCTTATTCAGCTGTGCTGCCCTTTGAGGTCCATTGGAATGCAAATACCCCTACATTGGTGTACGACAGCTCCAAGTGTCAAGGTGGGTGACTGGGTATATGATTCCCCTCTTTGCTCCTGGGCTGGTGAACAGCCGCGTGTGTTAACACCATGTGCTTGGCAGGTACCGATTCCTGTCCCATCTCAGACTCGACGAGCCCGGACGTTTTGGAGACGTGAGCGTTCTGCTGCTGCAAAATCCTCCACTGCTCGTTTTCCGCGCAGCACACGGTGACCCGGAAATCCTCCAAAATCTGCTCCTGGCACCTACGGATACAACCGGGACACCAGACACACACACACCTCGTCAGCTGTTTTTCACCAGTATTCACGGCCAACAACGGAACGAACGAACAACCGAAGCAACTTTTTTAAAAAAAAGGAAATCAGAAATTGAAGTGGAGTGCGCTCGCAACTAACCTTAACTGACCTTAGGTAAGTTTTCCTTACTCCACGCCCACGCCTCTGTCTAACTCGCTGTAAGTAGGAACCCGATTGGTGGATCGCTTTCCGGGGGTAATAATCCCTCCGATAAATAAATAAATAAATAAATGTGGTCACTCAATCCACGACTGTCTGTGGGACACGGCTGTTTGTGTGCAAAAGTGCACGTTTCGCCCGCAAAATACAGTCAATCCTGTTCCCAGGTTCCAATGTTGTTTCCTAACGGTTTCGATGTGCTAATTAGTGGGACGAGTTGCGTGGCTCTTTCAAAGAGCCAGCACAGTTACGATGGGCCGAATGGCCTCCTTTTGTGCTGTAAGATTCTATGATTCTATTCAGACTTCAGCGAGCCCGCTTGTGGTCCGGAGGTTTTTATACCTGCAGAAACCTCGGTTTTCCAGGCCACGCTCCACATCGGCCACCAGCCTCGTGTCCCTGAATTTGTCACAGCAGCCGCTGCTGTTGTTGTTGTTGTGGTTGTATCTGCTTTTGTTGCCATAGTAAGGAGCCCTCGGGTCTTCCCCCACATCGCATTCAATCTGAAACCAGGTCTGAACTCCCCTGAAAAAAACACATTGGCAGGACTTCATTAAAATAAACTTCATTTCTTTAATATATATATATACATACAATAATATATATAAAAATAACTTGATAGATAGATAGATGTGTTATTGAGAAATAAGGCACGTGAGGAATATGGAGAAAAGGCAGACCCTCCGCCCTCCCCACCTCATCAGTTTGAACACCTCGGGGTTTCAAGAGTGAAATGACTGACGGCTGTGATACTTTGCGCAATGTTCTGTCTCCTAAGTTCTTGGCTCAATCCGTGGATTCAAATCCAGTTCTTGATCTCACCCAGTCTAAGCTGATGCTCCAATGCAGCGCTGGGGGGTGGGGGGAAGTGTTGCTTTGTCAGAGGTGCCGTCCTTTGGACGTGATGTTACCCCGAGGTCCTGCCTGTTTGTTCAGGTGGATGTTAAAGATCCCGTGGCGCTTTTCGAAAAGAGAGTCTCTCTCTCTCCCGGATGTCCTGGCTATCAATCTCCCAAATAAAATGGGTCACTCACTCCGTGGCTGTTTGTGGGACAGTAATGTGTGCAATTGTGCTCCAGCGAATGCCCTACAAATACACAGTAACTCCCATTTCACAGTCATTCCTGTGAAGTGCTTAATTAAGCACGTCCTTCCGATGTGCTACGACACTGCACCAAATGCAAGAATTATTATTATTTTTATTATTTAAGTCCTGGAGTTTGGAAATGTTGTGATTCATCATGGCCCCACCCAGCGCGGTAGTTCCTTGTGTTCCTTTCAACACCTCCCAGGCCGATGGAAAGACACGACTCGGGGTTGTCAGAAACACAAAGCCAATTCTGATCATTCCCCCCAACTCAACCACGGAAGAGTGTGATTTGTCCTCAGGATTAGGTCGACCCCTTTCTTACCTCTGCTTCCGTCTCTCATTCTTCTTGACACACTTGACGAGGCAGCAGGTTAGGAACGCTGTGCTGAGCAGCAGGATTATGGCGCTGCTGATGATGGAGGCGATCACGGCAACTTTGAAGCCAAATTCGTTGCGCACTGGAACAGCTGAAGGAAAAAGATGTATTTTAGTTGCATAGTTTAAGACTTTTTTTTGGGTTGGGGGGGGGGGGATGGGAGGGAGGGAAAAACACTGGATTTTTATTATTATAAATTATTATTATTATCATCGTTATCATTAAACAAAGGCATACATCCGGGGGCCGATTGGGAGCAGGGACTTGAGGTAATGTAGCATTTGTTGGCTATTGCCCTATTTGGATGACAATAGAAAGCAGTTTGATATTTTCCTGGGAGGCAGGATTTTCTGGAAGGAGGAGATCAAATGGGCCGAAGGCTCTTCTTCATCCAACCAAACCTCGTGAGAAAGGGGCCTGACCTACACCCATCAATTGAGAAATCTCCATCGAGTTACAAGACGATAATGTGAGCGGCAACTCTTACCTTGACATTCTGGGAACGTTCCAGTCCAGTCCGTGCTGTTGCCCTTTGCCACGCACAAAATCTTTTCGTTTCCGACCAGCTGGTAGGCGGGCAAGCAGCGAAAGGAGATCTTGGTGCCCTGGTTGGTGCCGTTGCCCCCTTGCAAGCTGTGGCTACCGAAACGGGGAGAGGCGACCGGGCGACACTGGCCTGGCAATCAGAAGAGAGGAGAGTCAGACGGAGTCACAGCAAACGCCACAGAAATAACTTCTACTGTCCACCGCCAAGATCTACTCGTACAAAAGCGCAATTGGCTGCTGTGTTTTGCCCACGAAATACACAGCCAATCCATTTTACACTATAATAATAATAATAATAATCCTCAAAGCTCAGATGCCTCAAAGCTCTCAGAAACATAGGAACAGGAATAAGCCATTCAGCCCCTTGAGCCTGTTCCGCCATTCTGTAAGATCGTGGCTTATATGCACCTCAAGTCTCAATTATATTCCGGGCTTCACAGAATATGTTGTATAGTGGAGTGACTGTGTATCTTGTGGGTGAAACGCGGCAGCCAATATATTCTGTGAAGCGCTATGAGACGTCTCACCAACGTGATAAAGCACTATATCAAATGCAAGGATTATTATTACAGTATTATAAGCACAAAATTGTGTTCCATTCACTCGCACACGTAAATTAAGGTTAAAGTCAAAGTTCCGCAAATGAAGCTGTTACACGTTTAAATACATGTTTATTTCAAAAGCAATATTTTTCTCGAAGAAGCTTGAGTGCTTTTGGTGAATCTATCAGACAAATAGAGACCTCCCAAGGAAATACAAAGCAGTAATGAAAGACAAGTGCCTGTGTAGCCCAGTATTTTGCCCGTCGCCAACCGCGGCTTTGGCTCGCGGGGCTGAGGACGTGAATGCACCCCCAAGTTGTGCCTTGTATTACTGCGAAGTTGTACGGTTTTATATCTCCTTGGGAGACTCCTCTCATCTCTGCTCGGGAGATCCCGCTTATCTACCTGCAACAGGATATTCTTAGCCGCGGTGCTAATTATAATCGACCTTGAAGAACGAAGGACTGAGCGAACACTCTGAGGTCAAACCCATAACCTACCTGGTTCCACGTCTGACACTCAGGTGTCCGAGTGACCTGGCACTGCTCAATACAGACGTGCTATGTGCTAGAGCAAAGAGCTCGACTGGATGTGGGAACCGAACAATAACGTAAATGCAAAGGAACAGGTGGAAACCGCGAACCAACCTAATAGCCATGTTCAACGAAACGCATTAGGTTTGTATGATAATGTAATGTTAGAGTCTAATGAAACACATCTGGAAGATGTGCAAGGCAATTAAGCAGCGACGGAATTCATTTAATTTGATTTCTGTTTCTTCATACGCAACTCGAGTCTTTCGGGGGCCCTTTCCCGTGATATAGTCTGACTGAAAATTGGCCCCATCGTCCCTTAGACAAGATATAGGACAAGATATTCCTTGTCCTTGCATCCACCTGGGAGCTCATATCTCTGTGGACCGCTTTAAGAGAATTCTAGCAAAACGTGATGAATATTCCCGTGTACGCTCATTTCCACTTTAATCCTGCCAGCTCTATTCCCAGGGTATCACATTACATACTGTAATATTCCTCTCCGCGTCCTTTTATGTTGAGCTGACGCTGGGGCCAATTTCTGAGAGATTTGAATATCCAAAGCAATTATGCAATTAAACTGCACAGTGCTTGCTTAATTGACTGAACAGTCTGTTTTGCAGGAGAACGTGTCAGGCAATTTTGCGCAAAGCAACGTCCCACACGCAGCCATTAATCGAATGGGAGGTTGTCTCAAAGACGTGATTAGGCGCTACATCAAATGCAAGGATTATTATTGTTGGCCAGGACACCGGGAGGGAGACCCTACTCTTATTTTGAATAATGCCATGATATCTTTAACTCCCACCAGAACAGGTAATAATAAAATATTAGAGCTACGTGGAATATACAGCACGGAAACAGGCCATTTGGCCCAATTGGCACATGCCGGCATTTATGCTCCACATGAGCCTCCTCCTGCCTAATAATCCTTGCATTTGATATAACGTCATTGAGACGTCTCAAAGCACGTCACAGGATATATTGTAAAGTGGATTGACTGTGTATTTTGTGGGCGAAACGTAAAAGGGCAAAAGGAAAGGGCGGGGAGTCAGGAATGGAGTAGACACCTCCAGTAGATGAGCTCACACCAGTGTCGCTCTAAGGGCTCTCTTTATGCTGCAGTTTCCATGATCAGATAGGTGTGTGCATCGCCTGGAGTAGTGTTTGTGAAGAGACTTAATTTATGGAAGCAATCTGCAACTGAGACAACCCGGTCACACGTTAAGAGCGAGGTTGACACGGTGCACCAGTGCCAAAAATATTTTAAGTGATGTCTCTGTGGCAAAGATTTATGGGAACAGTTCAGATGATGTATTGCTCCCATCCATTCCTCCCCCACCCCCACCGTAGTACTGGGAACTGCAGAGAAGGCATGTGTCACGAGGAAAGAGAAACTCAATAACAGGCACTGTTTAATCTCACCAGTTTATCTCACCTCTCAACCCCCATCAATTGCACTGCACACACCTCACACACATCTGGGCTTCAAACCCCAAAGTGCGAACCGTTACACAATGGGTGTTGCCCCGATCTAGCTTCGTGGGCTGAACGTTGCACAGAAGAGCAGCCAGCTTTGCCTCTAAGGTTTCCTCGCCATGCACCAACATCACTCGTTAAGCCACAAAGCCGCTCCGCGATGCGAAACCTCAGTGCATTGTGAGTTATTGCCAATAAGTTTGGTCAGCGCTGTCAGCAGCTACATTCTGTGTGGGTGGGTGTGTGTGTGTGTGTGCCTGCGTGAGTGTCTATAAAAAAACCTTAACCATTTCATTACAAGGTAGAAGAGACATCTCAAACCTGAAAGGGTTTGGACTGTACCATATCCGGGTGAACCTTACACACCAGATGTGGCGAACTTTCAATTGTTCTCCCTTAACCCTGAACAACAGCGCTTTACAGAACAATTAATTTTAAAAAAACACAGAGAAACGGAAATCGCTGGGTGATAGACTGGATGACAGAGCTCTACCTAAACCGCCTACACACACAAAAAAACTTTCGTGCATTTTCCTGCCCCTGTGCCAAAAATAAACAATGACAGCCGTGGCTTCAAACTTATTCCAGTTATTCAATGCAGTAATTTAGTGCCTGTATTACCCACAGTTATTGTCTAAGCTGTGGTCGAACGGGGCAGATAATTGCAGCTTTGAACTTTGAAGTGTAACTTTCACCGATCTCAAAGATTAAGCCAATTCCCTTTTGCTGGCCTGGTTTTCTCTGTATGAATATTTATTCAACTGGAGCAACGTTCCTTTCTTAACAGTGTCCCCCTCGATCTCGACTGACCAAACCCATGCAGGGGGGGAAAAAAAACGCAGCGAGCTTGGCTGTACAAGAGAAACTAAAGCACTTTGCTCTTGTTTAACGGTGTAAGCACATTACACTGGGCATGTTTCTAATTGATGGTTTTCAGTTTATGTCGATGTGGGCACTATTTGGGTACCGTGCCAGTCACCGCGCTCTTCATCAAAGTCTGCGCTTTGGGAAGGAACAAAACACTTTACAGACCGGACGGACCGGGTGCAAAAATCAAGCTGGTCAAACAATTGTTGAAAAAAGTAACCTTATTTGCAAACTGCTGGGCTGGCCTCCAGCTGTATTGGTTTCAAAAGATTACTAATGATGTAGTGCGTCAGCCTGGGGCAGTGGGAAGCACTCTCGTCTCTGAGTCAGAAGTCGGTGGGTTCAAGCCCCACATTGGGACTTGGAATCACATAGTCTAAGTTGATGCTCCAGTGAAGGTACTGTGTTGTCGGAGATGCTGTCCTTTGACGAGACACTAAACTGCCTGTCTGTCTGTTCAGGTGGACGTTAAATGATCCCATGGCACTATTCGAAAAGAGAAGCGAGTTCCTCCCAGCGTCCTGGCCAACAATACCCAAATAAAATAGGTCACTTACTCTGTGGTTGTTTGTGAGACACTGCTGTGCGCAAATGGCTGTCACATTTTGCCCGCAACATACACAGTCAATCCAGTTTATAGTATATGCTATGAAGAGCTTTGAGACATCTAATGGTAAGGCTCCTTGCCAAATTGCAAGGATTATTATTAAGTCAGACAGCAAATGGACGTGTGTGGTCAATATGCTCTGGTTATCCCCAATGCGCCTCCCTTCCAGCCTGCCTTAAAACCTATCTTTTTGCCTGTGCTTTCTCGGTCACCTTGTACCACACTCACTCTGCACCAGCCAGGACACCCAGCTGACCAGTTGTGTGACATCTCTTTGAGATGTTCGCCCCCCCCCCCACCACCACCAACATGAAATGCGCCGCATAAATGTAAATCGTCGTCACTCTACCCAAGGCCAAGTTTCTGAAGTTTCACTTTCTCAGCAGATGAGACCTACCGGTATTCTCTCTCCCTTCCCCCCGAGCACCAGGTGACAGCTCATACCCCAATTCTCAATCAAGTAACTTCCTTAATCCGGTTCCTTCCCTTTTTTGGGTCAGCCAGGTGTCACCGCGCTTAAGCATATTCAAACCCAACTGAGAGTTCCACGCTTACCACCTACACGCGCAGAGATAGTTTGTTGGAATGGAATGCACACTCTCTCCCTGGACTGACCCATCCTGCTTACCTAATTCCGGAAAGTATGAGGCGTAGGTCGGCAAGAACCAAGGATTGCGGGGGGGGGGGGTGGGCGGGGGAACCCAGAGTGGGGTAACTGCTGGAGTCTAACCAGCTAAAACTGCACGGCTTGCCATTGAGAGTGCTACGTGGCAAGCTTTCCCACCGCTTGTCCAGCGAGGACCCCCCTACTCGATAGGGCCTCGGCTTGCAGAGTTAACAGGAGCTGAGTCCCTCCCTTGTTTTAGAGAAACGTTATCAGAACTACACTCTGGCTGACTTACTTCCTCTTTCATTATTTAACAGTATTTTTTTTTTTTACAAACTTGTAGATCTATAATTACACGGCAATGCAAAAATAGTATACGATACGGTGCACATATAAAAACAAGTGTTACGGATTATTTTATCTCTCGTTGGAAAGTTACACTTTAAGTTAACGCAAAAAATTATTATTCGTAACACAATCGTGGCAAGTGTCTCGACACTCTGCGACACTGCAGAGACATCCCACCACCTGGTCCTCAATGGAGGACAGGAAGATGAGGGAGCGGTCAGCGGTTCCTGTGTGTGATACTGACCAGGCTCCTGGGCGCTGTGTGACCCCCCCCCACCACCACCCCCGCTCAGCAACTGATTGACTGGGCTCCTGCTTGTGTCAGCGCCAGCCTCCAGGACAGGGAACCCAGTCAACAACAACAACAACAAGAACAACAACTCGCATTTATAGAGCGCCTTTCATGTCGGGAACGTGTCCCAAAGCGCTAGTCCCATCACCACTAGCGCCTAATGTGGCGTTTCCTATTTCATCCTATCCCAACTCAACCTCAACTCAATCACATCCCAACTGGATCCAGCCCCAAATCAACCCCAACCCATCTAAACACCCCCCCAACCCCACTTACACTCCCAACACAACCCGAACCCCATCACTGCTCTCTTACCCTTGCCTTTGGGACCGGTGTTATCATCCCTGGAGTAGACGCTACTCTCTGAGTTGTTGACCATCGGCTCGGTGGAGGGTTGCATGTCTCTTTCTCTGTCACTCTCTCTCTGTCACTCTCTCTCCCTCTCAGCTTCTCCTCGCTGCTGTGGAGCTTGTTAGGAATCGGGCATTCGCTTTCTTCGCAGCCCAGAGCGTATGTTGGAGAGGTACTTTGCTGTCAGAGGTATTTCAATCAATCAATCAATCAATCAATCAATCAATCAAATCTATCAATCATGTCAGGAAACCAAGCTCCAAACCCAGTGACTGCATTCCCTCTTGGGAAGACCTGCTCTTCCAACCTGCTCTCACCCAGTCGATTGGTACAAGAGTTAATGAGAGAGAGAGAGAGAAGAGAGGGAGAGAGGGAGGGAGGGAGGGAGGATAAGAAAAAATATGTTGAAAGTTGCGTGACTGAACCAATCTGTCGTTAAACCACACACATATAAAATACTTCCTTGTTAGTTCCAAGTTTCTCTTCCTGTCTCTCTTACTCACTCTCTCTCCTCTCTCTCTCTCTCTATCTATCTATTCATCCATTTCTCCATCTCTCTCTCTCTCTCTCTCTCTGTGGCACAAGGAACCTCATTCCAATCCCCTGTGTGTGTTTGTAGGTTTACAGGATTTTAAAACAAATCCTTTTTTTGTGATGAGGATTTGTGTTGATTACACACACACAGAGAGAGAGAAGAGAAGAGAGAGAGAAAAAACAGATCACATCACTGTCATCTGTTGTCTTTTTGGGGAGATTAACAAAATTCTACAGGATGTGATGGGAGAGAGATAAGGATGGAGAGAGTGAGTAAGGCGAGGAGAGGGGGGAAGAAAATGGGAGGAAGAGAAGGGAGGGGGGGGGGGAGAGAAGTTTCTTAAAAGATTTTCTATTTGCAGATATTCAGCTGAAAATGCTCATTTGCTGTGAACACAGGTTCCAACCAACAATTTGCAGACTGATAAACAGACATCTGGTCAGACACAGGGGATGGGGTTAGGGTTTGGATATTTTGAATGCAATATTAAGGATATTTTTTTTGCAGGAAACTCCCCCAAGTCAGTCTGTGTGTGTGTGTGTGTGTGTGTGTGTGTGTTCTGTGTGTATAAGTGTGCGTTATGTGTATATATATGTGTGTGGTGTGTGTTATGTCTGTACTGTGTATGTGTGTGTGTGTATGTGTGTGTTTTTATATGTGTGTGTGTAAGGGTGAAATTGACATTAAATACCTTGTGGATCACAGCTGTTCAGTGTGAATCCAGGGCTCCAGATCTTGCTCTGTATTCACCATCTCTCCTTTCGCCCAAGACGCATTTTTATTCAAAAAAAACACAATAAAATATTTTTTTTATATACATATCTATTTATATCTATTTTTTTTCATTAAAAAACCACACACACACACACACAAAACTGCGCTTATTTCCCCATCAATATCATCCGGGCAAATAATAACGAGGAAATGGCGTCAATCCCATGCGTAATGTTGCACAAGGCTATTAACGGAACGTATTGCGAATTGCGCGTTAACACAGTAGGCGCTGGTGCTGACTGTGTAAAACCTGCAGCTAAACCCCAGCGTCTGAGCTCCACAAACCTGGGATTGCTGCCACATTCCCAAACAATTCCCTCATTCCCAGGGGGCAGGCACCAGGGTACCAGATCTCCCTGTGGATTCTGCATCTCCCTTTCCACCCAAGACACCTTCAAAATCCTTTTGCACCCCTGCAAGTTTCTTTTAATTTTTTTAGCCAAAGGAAAAAGGTGTAGGTATTTCTTCTACTTGATGTGTATTTGGTCGAGAGCAACAACAACGACAACTTGGATTTATATAGCGCCCTCCGCGCCGGACCGTGTCTCGGACGCACGTGGGTACGTGGGTACACGCGCAGAGATTTTTCGCCCGCCATACGCCGGCGCTACGCTGTACAGCGTGTCCTGCGAAGCGCTTTGAGACGTCTCGAAGACGCGATAAGGCGCTATATCAAAGGCAAGGATTATTATTATTATAACTCTGGAAATTTGCAGTCGAGCAATAGGCTACGTTTTTTGTGGAATAGTCCGGATTTGTCATTTTACAGGTGACTCACAGGTGAGCCAGAAATGGCAAGATTCAATTGCTAGGCATCAGTAGGTGAATGCTGTTGAAATTTTTATTCAAGACTTCTGTTGGTTCCTGTAGATAACCAACAGCTCTCTGTGATCAGTGGTCACTCTGTTAATCACGATGGATTCCGGGTTAAGGATGAAAACCTGCATGACCTCAGAAACGCTGTATATCTCATACCCTCTCTCTCTCTCTCTCTCTCTCTCTTCCTGATGAAAAATATATCACAGGAGCAGAGTTCTTTTTTGAAGTCACATTTGTTCCGCGGGATAATAATAAGAATCATATAATAATAATAATCCTTGCATTTGATCACGTCGTTGAGATATCCCAAAGCGCTTCCCAGAATATATTGTAAAGTGGATGGACTGGGCATTTTTGTGGTCGAAACGCGGCAGCCAATTGCACACAGCAGTGTCCCACAAACAGTCGTGGATTGAGTGACCAAATAATTATTATTTTGGAGGGACTATTGCCCTCGGAAAGCGATCCACCGATCAACTAACAACTTGGTTTCAACTTACTGCTGTATAAACAGAAGCGTGTGTATGGAGTAAGGAAACTTGCCTCAGGTTTTGTCCCGCTTGGGAATTGAACCCGGGTCCCCTCGCTGGCTGAAGCGAGTGCTCTAACCACTACACTACGAGACGGGAATCAATTGGTGTTCTTCACAACGATGATGTGAAATTGCTTTATTCCACTTTGAGATATTGGAGAATTGGACTGTTTGCCAACAAGGCTATTACAGCGCTACTCAGTCAACTGTGCTGTTCCGGCAGTGACTGATTGACTGATATTGCTGTTTCTCTGCTTTTTGCCTCTCCTCCAATATCACTTCTCTTCTCTCCTGAAGGTCTACCGAGCAGTAAGTAGGAACCCGGTTGGAACCCCTTAACCCTAATTCATAATTCATAATCCACGCCTGTTTGTGGGGACGCTGCTGTGCGCGATTGGCTGCCGCATTTCGTCCACAAAATATGCAGTCAATTCACTTTACAGCGTATTCTGTGACAGCGCTTTGAGATGCCTCAACAATGTGATTTAAGGCACTATATGAAATGCAAGGATTATTATTATTATTTTTGACTGTCTGCTAAGATTCCAATGGTTGAGATAAATTTATGTTTTGCTAAATTTTGACCAAGAGGGGGAAATATTAGCCAGGAAAAAATTCTCTGCTCTTCTTAGGCGTAATGTAATGGAATCTTTAACAACATCAGTCATTCCAAGGGCAGTAACTCTGGAGAACTCCCAACAGCTTTTGTTATGCCTTATATAATGCCGTCAAGTCTTGGAGAGGGGCTCAACGGTATTGTAATCAATGCAATAAAACTGTCAATGACTTTAATATGAATCTGTCAAAAGCAAAATCGAATTACACGGCTTCCCCATTAACTGCAGCATTGGAAGCTGAAACTCTTCCCACACAGTCTCTGTTAACCCTCCAAACATAATGGGGAGAGAGATCCTAGGTGGACAAACAGCAGAAAGCTTGTCGGAGCCCATGTAGGGATGGAAACCCTTACACAGACTGTTAAGTACATTTGAAACAAATGCTACCCTTAGCGGAAAATCTCCCGGAACTATTCTGCTGCAGAAAGTGCAATATGCCGACAGCAAAAAGACATCGATCTCATTGCTCCTCCGCCTTTTTGAGTCACACCAAGAACGAAAATGATTGATTTTACTCTCACAATTCAATTTCAGCCACTCAAAAGTCACTGGCAATTGTTCTTCAATGCATTAAAACTTGGCTCGCGGGCATTATGTGTGTCAGCCTGGCCCAGTGGGTAGCACTTGAGTATTCGAGTCAGAAGGTTGCGGGTTTGAGCCCCACATCAGGACTTGGAATCACATAGTCTAAGCTGATGCTCCACTGCAGCTCTCGGGGTTGGGGGTGTTGCATTGTCGGAGGTGCTGTCCTTTGGATGAGACATTACACCGAGGTCGTGTCTGCCTGTTCAGGTGGACATTAAAGTTCCCGGTGTCCTGGCCAACACTCCCCCAAATACAATTGGTCGCTCACTCCACGGCTGTTTGTGTGACACTGCTGTGTGCGATTGGCTGCCGTGTTTTGCCCTCAAAACTACACGGTCAATCCACTTTACAACATATTCTGTGAAGCCTTTTGAGACGTCTCAATGACATAATAAGGCGCTAAATTAAATGCGATGCTTATTATAATTCTAGTCACTTTAGTCATTAGTTACATGGAACCCTAAAACGCCTCTTCTCAATGATTGAAAGTTGCTCGTTTGAAAAAAAATCCTTTAGTTTCCCTTTCACCATCTCCCCCCCCCCATCCCACCCCACGCCTTCAAATCTTATCTGGAGTATAAATCTTGATTTACTCCTACACTGTGAAAAAATATTCATTGTAATGGATTCTATGTGTAAATGATGCATTAATTCCATTGCCCACAACTCTCTCACCTCATACCTGAAAGTCACGCTTCATAAAATGCCAGACACCATTCTCTTATTCAGCAAAATGTTCAGAAATCCCACAAAGGTGCAGCCCCGGGAACTTATTGGTTTGAATTCCGTTCTATTTCAGAATCACAGAATCTTACAGCACAGAAGGAGGCCATTCGGCCCATCGTGCCCTGTGCCAGTTCTTTAAAAGAGTTACCCAATTAGTCCCACTCCCCCGCTCTTACCCCTTAGCCCTGCACAGTCTTCCTTTTCAAGTCCTTATCCAAATTCCACAATTGGATAAGTAGATAGACAAGTTGCAAGAGACGAGCACTCTGAGATGCCACCCTGCGCGGAGGGTGCAATACAAGTACAAGTTGTTGTTGTTGCCGATAGTATTTGGAGAGGACAAATTTGCAGGGCTACGGGGAGTGGGACTAATTTGGACAGTTCTTTCAAAGGGCAATCACGAACACGATGGCCAAATGGCCTCCTATTGTGCTGTATAATTCTATGATTTATTGCTCTAGAGCAACCCTCTATTGGTTGTGTGTGCGCACGAGCGTGGCAGCCGGGTGAAGAGAGGTCAGGCTGACATACGACACCCTCTACAACCGAGTGACCTGCCGATACTCACCGCCAGGACTCACACCTGGACAATGGCCGCTTGGGTGAGGGAATTGGGATGCACAATTGGCGTGGGGGGTGGGGGGGGGCAAGGGAGGGTAATTGAGAGCAATCTAGTACCCCAGGAAGAGAAGGCCAGATCAGGGGCAATGTGTCAGTTGGGAGAAACGTTTGAGAAAAAAAACATAATTTTGGAGGAGCGGTAAATTTGAACTAGTTCATATTTTGTAATTAAAGAAAAAAGAGATCCCACAAAGCGAGAACCCCTGTCTTAATTAGTCAGTTCAACGACGTGGTTCTTAACGTGTGCCCTCCAAAGTAGGTCACAGCTCCAAGCAAACAAACAAGGCCCCGGGTTGGGGGTGGGGGTGGGGGAGTGGGCAGCGCAGAGTGAACAGGGGAGGGCGTGACCGCAATGGTCTGGATCTCACCGCCATTCGCCCAGCACCCTCCTTCGTCCCTGCCCCCAGGGAGCAATGTTTAATCTGAAATGGATGAGATCCAGATATCGGAGAAGCTTTAGAACATCTCTTGGAGCAAATGGAAATGTATTTCGACTCAGGTACAGAGAGTGACAGAGAAACAGACAGACGGGAGAGTGTGATGGGCAGGATTGAGGCGCTGGAAAGAAGAGGCAGATCGAAACTTTAGGGCTGGTTTGAGTCAGGAAGGATGTGTCGCTCAAGAGCTGTTCCTCTCTGACTAACCACATGCGTACCTTATCACTGCAGCAATGGGGCTATGTATTTCTCAGAAACTGCAGCACATTGCACACAAATGCTGGGAGGTCTGTAAACAAACCTCATTCGTAGTTTTCGCTCTATAAATAAAGAATGCAGAGCAGTGCTCAAATCTCCAGGGCCGCTGTGTTCCACTTCTCTCCCGCTGAGCACTTGGCAGCTGGCAGACGTTTACAGAGCTTTATCATATAATATTAATAATAATCCTTAGCATTTGATATAGAGCCTTGTCACGTCATGCATGGAATATACTGTAAAGTGAACTGACTGTGTATTTTGTGGGCGAACCGTGGCAGCCAATTGCGTACAGCAGCGTCTCCACAAACAGTCGTGGATTGAATGACCACATTTGTTTTTCAACTAACAACAGGATATCTACATACTGCCAGGTAAACAGAGACGTGTGGAGTAAAGAAACTTGCCTAAGGTTTTCGCCCTGCCCGGGAATCAAACCCTCTCGCTTGTGAAGCGAGTGCACGTTTACCCAGTACGCTATGGGACTCTGCACTTTTTTCACAAACCAAGTGAGGTTCAGATGAAGAAGGCTCCATTCGATAGCTTGCTCCCAAGTAATGGGATGCGGAAATGTTCTGCCAAGCAAGGTGGTGAGAGGCAGAGGCCATGCACGAGGGAAGCTAGACAGGTTAGATTTTCAACAAGAATATCGAGTCATCTCCCAACTTTTGGGAAGTCAATATTCTGACTGCCAACCACGTGGCATTCCAGTGACTGCGAGATAACAATAACGATCCTTGCATTTGATATAGGACTTTATCACGTCGTCAAGATGTCTGAAAAAGCTTCTCAGGATACAATGTAAAGTGGGTTGACTTCGTATTTTGCGGGCGAAATGTGGCAGCCAATTTGCACACAGCAGTGAATATAGCAGTGAATAAGAATATATTCTGTGAAGTGATTTGAGACGTCACAAAGACGTGATAAGGCGCTGTATCAACTGAAGGATTATTATTGTACAGCACATCTGGGATTCCAGTTACACATCTTTTGGGAGACAAATGCCTGTGATTTAGACCTGAACACACGACTCTCTCTGCAAAATGACTAGTTCTCGTGTCTGGGTGATTGTCAGCCAAGGCATAGAGACAGTTTTCTCTCTGCAAAAATACATGGGAGCTGTTCAAGCGTAAAAAGACAGTTGGTAAAATGTCATTTCACTCACAAACCTCAAACTCCACCTGGTCTGCTTCCCCTTTTTCTTGGGGCTTGATTTATCTCGAGGACTTGCGCAAGGGACACGAGTTTCATCAGACGCTCACATCAATAACAGGACACCTCAGAGTGTCACATGAATAATAGGCTACAGTAGGATGAATCCAGTTGCTGGTATCCAGCTTAGTGCAGAAACAGTGGTTGTTACCAGCTAATTCCAGCAGCTGCTTTGATATCTCTGCTGCCCTCAGTTAGCCCTGAAATTCCCACCGGTCTTAGCCTGTGAGATTATTTTGCTCCAAAATTTAGGATCGCAAAGGATTGCATAAAACCTCTTAAGTTCAGTCCTCCGTTTGGTTACATTTGGATTTTCAATGATACTTAAAATGCGGAAACGTGGCACGGAAACAGGCCATTCATCCCAAACTAGTCCGCGCCAGTGTTTACATTGCACGAAATCCTCACCTACTCCCCTCAACGACACCGCTCTATTCCCTTCTCCCTCACGCCCGCATCAAGTTTCCTCCTATACGTTGATGAAATTATTCCACAATTCCGTGTCACCTTCAGTTTTAAGACACAATGGTTGTTTGTGTGTAATACACCTTCATATGAAAGAAATACCTATTAAGACCCTGTTGATGATAAAGGAGGGATTCTCTAGAACACTCTTCCTCTAACCCTCTGCCTTGGCTCCTACTTCCTCTTCGATAGTTTCTGGTCATCTCCTCTCTCTCCCCAGCTGGGCATCGGGGTCCACCACTGTCAAGCGCTCTGGGATACTGCCCTGCGTGAGGGGTACTGTGTAAATGCAAATTGTTGTTGTTGTTGTTGGATTGAATGGGTGTAAAATATGGACCTGCGATGAGACTATAAATGGAACAAATAATCTTCTTCACCCAAATCTCTCTCGCAATATAGATCAAAGCACTACAGTTGCTATTTGAGGGGGTTTGGCTTGTATATTTACGGGCATCAGGGACACACTTTGGGGAGTTTGGATGAGTTTCTGACTCTGGTTACTTACCTCCAAGAAGGGAATGACGAGGTTTGGGCCATTGCACAATGACAATGACAAGCTGACTCAGGAACCTTGGCCCTTGCGCAAGTTCCTGTGTTTTTTTCAAAGAAAATGACTCCGGAAAGAATGGGAACTATTTTTTCTTCAGTTGTTGGAAGAGTTACCTACCCACCTATTGCTGGCTCCTGTGTTGACGACGAAGATCGTAGAAATAACACAACGAGCTTATTTCCCACGTAGGAGGAGTGCGGCAGAGTTGAAAATCAGGAACGTTTATTTCAAGCACAGTTACATAAATTAAGTAAAATGGACAACAATCGACAGACTCGGGAAACCTTTGTCATCCTCCCTTCCTTTCAGCACATGGAGCGAATAAACAATTAAAAACAGTAATGCGATTTGTACAGCGGATCCCGACCTGTTTGACAGCACACAAAAAATAGGACGGGAGCAGAGAGAGAGAGAGAGAAATAAAGTCCATTCAACTTTTTATATATATATACTATATATATAATATATTATATATATATAAAGATATTAATTACATCAACCAAATGCCAGGAAGGGGATGACATGAGCAACGGCGAAGTTAGGGAATAGAATACACACGACTGACAAGAGTATATAAGTGGCCAGCCACACGGTCTCACGATTTTCTTTTTAACTTAATAATAAAAAAAACAAAGGCAACATTTTCCTTATCTAATGAATTACTTTACACCTTGCGCTCAGAGAGACGACAAGTCCACATTCACACAGAAAAACCGTACTGCACTGAGATGGACAAGAGAAGCAAACTGATGCTCTGTGCAGCAAACACATGGTTAAGCCCCCGAAACGACCACCCTCGCTATTTTCACTCCCTCGTTTGTTGGTTCGTTTGGTTCAGGGACCGTTCCCAGCCCCACACGCGCACACTCTCCCCTCTTCCCTGGGGATTGCACCCCCCAATCCCACTTGGCAACCTTCACCTGCGCCCCATCCGTTGCAAGAGGAGGAAGTATCACCGACAGACTTCACAGAAACACGCTCACTCACATGTGATATCGAACCCGATAATATGTAGAAATATCTCAAAATCTTATATAACATCTTCTTAAAACCAAAGTGCCCTTATATTTGCTCTCGAATGGTTCAATTCAGGTTCTGCGTCCATCGCGCAGTTAAATGTCCTATTCAGGAGTCGGGTTTGGGGTGAGTTTGGGGGTTTTTCGGGGGCTGGTGGGGGGTGGGGGACATATTTTTCTTCAGCCTCGTCTTTTTGTTTTCGATGATGATATATATATATTTTTTGGGGGTTGGGGGGGGGGGGAGGTTTGTGTCCTGTCTGCTCCCCCCCAAAAAATTGCGGCTATTCAGTGTTTTTTGTTTTATACTCAGTTCTCGATCGAATCTTCTCCCTTGGCAGCTTTGGAGGCCACATCTATCCACTTCCTCTGAAGCTCCTCATCCTCGGCAGCGAAATAAAAGGTTTGCTGGGATTGACTGAGTTTGAAAGCATGTTTCTTGTCCATTGCGTCTCCAGCGTTGACCGGGTGAACCTCATAGCCTGGCAGAGGGATGGTGCGTACGTTCTTTCCCTCCTGGGTCTGTGGGTGTTTGTGTGTGTTTGGGGGGAGAGGGGGAAGAGGAGAAAAGAGTAAAAAAACAACATGTTCGTTCATAATCCTAATAATTTTCCTCTTTCATTTGATCTTATGATGATTAGCGCCTCTCATCATCACCATCACCGCGATCCTTGCATTTGAACGTAGCGCCTTACCACATGGTTTGAGACGTCTCCAAGCGCTTCACAGAATATATTGTCAAGTGGAGTGACTGTGTGTTTTTGTGGGCGAAACGCGGCAGCCAATTGCTCACGGCAGCCCCAGATTGAGTGACCAAATGATTCTTATTTATTTATTGATTTCGAGCTTTGTCTGTATTATCGCACCTGACCAGACAGTCGAACCTTGTTCTTACACGCCCCCTCCCACCCCGCATCCCCTCCCTCCTGTTTATAACCGACAGGAACGTGCTGAACAGTAGTTTGGGCGATGTTTACGGCGACTGGGTGAGCAGCTGAGCGTCTGTGGCTCTTACCTGACTTCCTATGTGCAAATACAATACCAAGGGATCACTTTTGGGAATGGCTACCCACGCCTTGCTCCAGGTTTTCCCCTTTTCCATAAAACTTAAGTGGTTGCATAAAACACTGTTGTCACTGATCAACGAGTCTGGCCTCTGGAGGACAAGAGAAGAGTAAATGTTATCTATTTTTTTGGTCCATGTTTCTGTCCCCTCTTCCCCTCCTCACCCCATAGTGAGGAAGTACTACAATAATAATAATAATAATAATCCTTGCATTTGATACAGCGCCTTATCACGTCTTCGAGACGTCTCAAAGCGCTTCACAGGATATACTGTAAAGTGTAGTGACTGTGTATTTTGGGGGGCGAAACACGGCAGCCACCGCACACCGCCCACCCACCAGGGGCTGCCACTCAGTTTCTGGGAAACGCTTTGAGACGTCTCCCTATGTGCAAGACGCTCTCTGTCAGTTACACGTATACAGAGGCATTACTCAATCTCCGAGTCTGTCCAAAAACAGACGCTTAGTTCCTCATCAGCAGATCAACATTGACCAACACAACAAAATGTTGCTGAGCTCGTGGAGCTGGAAGTCTGACCTCCGCTCTCCTCTCCGCGTGCAGTCACATCACATTAGGCAACTGCGTCGGGAAATCTCACAGCGATGTGCTCACTGCAACCGAACTCAGACGTCTGGTCAAGGATAAGGGGATAGGGCAGGGGAAGTGAGATTGCTCTGAGAGCCTGCGATAGGCTGAATGGCTTCCTTCTGCGCTGTAAACCTCTGGATTATTAGGGAGCCAAACTCATCAACGGGGGGGAAACAAAAAGTTCCTGGAACTTTTAAGCCAAGCAGCGCTTCATCAAGAGCGAGTGGCGTAGCCTGTTTTCCCCTACTTGCATTTACCTTAGAAAATACACCGTCAATTCCCTTTACAGTATCTTCTGTGAAGCGCTTTGAGACGTCTCGAAGACGTGATAAGGCGCTGTATCAAATGCGAGGATTATTATTATTTTTTTAATTTTTGTTATAATGAAGTGAAAATGAGCAGCGAATGGATAAAATGTTAGCGTTCAACCAACCCCCACCCACCTACTCACCCCGCTCCCCGGTCACTAACACTGACCTCCATCGTGGATTTTTTCTTCTGGTCTGTTGTGTTCTCGGCTCCTGAGGTCGGAGGGGCCAGGGGTGGTAACCCAAAGCACTCCTTACACACCCGGTTATGCCGACTGTTGTCTGCCAGAGGCTTGAATTCTGAACATTTACCGCAAATAACCTGGAAAAACCCAACCACACATCACACACGCCATTAAAAACCCTTTCCTCTCCTCCCTCCCAACACAGCATTTCCTTCACCAAACAGGAGAGAGGCAAACGTTCATTGCCTGGTAGGACGAGATGCCTTGATGGTTCTTCTGGCTCCTCCCACCACCCCCAGCGGATTGAGTTCAATATCCCTGTCCTCACCTGCAAATCCCTCCATGGTCTCACCTTACCCCCGCCCCACCCTCCTGCTTTTTGACTCCACTCTTTCCTACTTCTAAGAGTTCAAGACTGAGGTGGATGGATGTTTGTTAGGTCAGGGTATCAAGGGATTACGGGGCAAAGGCGGGTAAATGGTGTTGAGGTACAGATCAGCCGTGATCTAATAGAATGGTGGAACAGGCTCGAGGGACTGAATGGCCTACGGCTGTTCCCACGTTCCCCCCAATGGCGTGCGGGCTTTCATCCATTCTGCGGAGTGGGGGTGGGCGCGGGCTGGGTGGGGAAGAATGACTCGATTTGTAGGAGGGTGTGGGGTTGGGGAGGGGCTGGCTCAATAGAGAGAGTAGATTGACATGGTGAATGAAGGAACCTCCTCCCGTTCCAACACCCCTCAATCCCCCAGGGGTCTATCTCTCGTCTGTCACTCTCTCGGACACTCACAGCGTTACACTGCTTGCAGTGATGGCGACGTTTGGTGATTGAATTGAACGTCTCACTGCAGCTCTTGCACGATTGCTTCTCCTTGTCCCGTTTCACTTTTGAAGCTCTTTTGCCTGAATCCATCTGAGGAAGTGTAAATAAAAAGCAATCGCAAAAATATTAGTACAACGAAATCCACCCGACACCCCGAGCAGTTTGCTCTCCTGATAAATGACGCCCAACATCCAACGCCAACAACTGTCATTTATATAGGGATCTTCCCTGGGTTCGATACCCGGGCAGGGCAACATGTTTGGAACGTTTCCTCACTGCACACACCTCTGTTTACCCAGCAGTAAGTAGGAACCCGGTTGTTAGTCGATTGGCTGACAGTGTCCAGGCTGAAGTTGGGTGTCCACCACGACCTTGAGATACCGATAATAATAATAATAATCCTTGCGGTTGATACAGCGCCTTATCGCATCTTCGAGACATCTCAAAGCGCTTCACAGGACACACTGTAAAGTGAATTGATTGTATATTTTGTGGGCGAAACCAACAAAAGGGACTGATGCATCTTGTATCTTCCAATCTATTCCCTCAAATGTCTTTCCTTGGGGGCAGTGCAGAATCATGATTCCACACTTAGGGGCACCTGATGAGGCACCAGGGTGACACTGACTGAACTAGCCTGACACCAACTAAAAGCAGACTCAGTCTGGTCAGCTGTCCGCGTGCAGTTCTGAGTAACACCCAATGTTACTCACCAATGATTGACTGGAGAAGTCTCCTCCTGCTGTAGATTCACCAGAACAGGTGGCTCCTGGGCCCTGTAACGCCAAAGAGGGAAGTCGCTAAAGATCTGGATGACAGATTAGCAGAACAAAAAAAATCTAAACTCTTCAGACTTACGTACAGATTGCAAATGCACAACATGGTCTAATTTGTGATATTTCTCAAGAGATTAGAAATGTGTAACTACTGATTTTTTCCGACGGTTACATTTTTTCGTAAAGTTCCCTTTTTTGTTAAATAACAAAAACACATCCATTTAATGCTTCGGAAATTCCCTAATTATACATTTCTGAGGAAGAAATTTGTTACGAAACTCCACAAATTCGAAATTGCCAAAGATATCGACCTCAATTTGATTGAATGCTGGATTTACGACATATTCAATTCAGCCCTTTTATACATCATTATCATTAATAACGCTTTTATTATCCTTGCTTTTGATATAGAGCCTACAACGTCAAAACCTCTCAAAGTGCTTCACAGGGATTTGTGCACAACACGGGCTTACAAACAGCCATGAAGTAAGTGAATGAAGAATTTTATTTGGGTAATTGTCGGCCATCCGGAGAGAGAAACTCCCTTCTCTTTTTGGATAGTAGCAACTTTAATGCCCACCTGAACAGGCACACGTGTTGGGAACCTCAGTTTATCTTTGACGATGCAGCACTCGCCCTCTCAGTACTGCGCTGTAACGTCAGCCTGGACTGTGAGCTCAAAGCCTGAACCCATAACCTTGTGCCTCTATTACTCTCATTGCTTGACGTAGTGTTACATTTCCTGGTTGCTCACTACAGAATTACCCATTTCACAACATGAAAGGAGTAATCTTGCCTCACAGAAATCGCTTAATAATCTTGGTCTAGGCTAGACTCCATAATCCTCACTTCTACTCCTCACTAGATATTTATCCTACTCATTTTCAGAAGCAATCAAGACAGGATTAACTTCTGCTGGGAGTTCGTCCGGAGTCTCGACGACTTAAAAGGTTATCAGGCCGGATTTGTAACATTGATTTTTCATTTATCCTTTCGCTGTGTGCACGCATAAGCGGTTTGTAGGTTAATTAACTTGGAAGCTCTCCAGAGACTGGGTGTGGATTTATGCTATTGGGTGTGGATTTATGCTATTGGGTCCAGTTGTATTGGCACCACTGTTTCCCCAAAGTGACTTGCAACGAGCACCACTTTGTGAAACCGGGTAGATATTTCACAGAACCTTACAGCACAGAAGGCGGCCATTCGGCCCATTGTGCCTGGGCCGGCTCTTTGGAAGAGCTATCCAACTAGTCCCGCTCCCCCACTGTTACACCATAGCCCTTGCAATTTTTTTCCTTTTCAAGTACCTGTCTAATTCCCTTTTGAAAGCTGCAATCGAGTCTGTTTCCACCACCTTTTCAGGCAGTGTATTCCGGATCGTAACAACTCTCCGTGTAAAAAAAATAATTCTCCTCGTCTCCCCTCTGGATCTTTTGCCGATTATCTTCCATCCGTGTCCTCTGGTTACCGACCCACCTACCAGAGCAAACAGTTTCTCCCTATCTACTCATTCATGTTCGATGGATGAAGAGTTACTGCACTTTGATCGCAAATGGCTGGACATCTTTGAATCCTAAACATTACAGACACCACAGAGGCCACTCAACTCACAGAGCCTGTGTTGGTGATGGTTCCTTCTACTTGGAGTGATCTACTCTATCCCAAATTCCATGCTCGCGACTTACTTTGGATAGTGCCATGGGATCTTTAACATCCACTTAGCCCAGGAGAACCACGGAAATTTACAGCACAGGAGAAGGCACACCTTCAGAATGTGGATTGGCAGACAGGACCTCGGATTAAAGTCTCAATTCAGGATGGAGCATCAGCCAAGATGATATGAGTTCAAAGTCCCAATTGGTGGCTTGAAGCCACAATCTTCTGACTCAGGGAGGCGAGAGTGTCAGCCAGGCTGACAATGATGGGCAGGCTTGGTGGGCTGAATGGCCTCCATCTCTCCCTATTCTTGCTAGTTGGGGGTAAAAAATAATAATGTTGACTTACAGGGGAATCTGGAGGGTTCTCCTCGTCTCTGGAGAAAGAGCTGTTGAACGCCTTGTTGAACGTCTCGCTGTTCTGTTTGTGCTTCTCAATGGTACCTTGGATAACCTGGTGACAGTCGCCGGAAACTTTCAGGACAGGCTTAAGGCAACAGCAAAAAAAAACGTAGAGAGAAAAATTCTCTCTTTTTTTGAAAACAGTAACTTGCATTTGCTTACCTGAATCCAACCTTTCTTTTCCTCCTCAGTCCTACAAAAGATTTGATAAGATAATTGTTTTTTTTTTGCAGGAATTGTTATCCGGTGAAGCTAAATGCCAATTAAAATAAACACAGTCTAAATGTTAAAAAAAAAAGTCTTTGCATTTGCGAATGTTTTGCCCACAAATACGCATTCAAACCACTTTAGGGTATATTCTGTGAAGCGCTTTGTGACGTCTCACTGACGTGATAAGGTACTATATCAAATGCAAAGATTATTATTAGACTTATTACACGAACGCACGGTATGATATACATGACTTGCATAAACACAAGATAAATTTACATTGTCTTCATGCGAAGCATTGTAAGAAATGTGGACTAGAAGGCTGAAGATTGGGATGGATATCATAAACCTCAAACACAGGGGTCAAAATGTGACTTTTAATTTGCCCATCACCGTGTTCAAGAGTATCCAAGCCAAACTGAGATCCCATCTATACATGGAAATCCCAGAGATAGCTTGCTGGAATTTATTTAAATAATGAATTCATTAAATAATAATAATCATAATAATAATAATCCTTGCATTGATGCAACGCCTTATCACATCTTCGAGACGTCTCGAAAAGGGCTTCACAAGAATACACCGTAAAGTGAGTTCACTGTATACTCCGTGCAATCTGCGAAATGCGGCAATCGGTTGCACACGGCATAAATTGACATTCCAGAGATAAATTGATTAATTCCATTCCAGATTTGGAACACGTGCCGAAACATTGATCTTTTCACCCCAAAGTTGACCGGGATTTATTTGTGTATCTTGTTGTCTATTTTTGCGGAGATGTTGCTTGAGAGTGACGGCAGGTGTCTCACATACCTGGCCTGAAGTTCTAAAGATCTCTGCTTCCCTGTTATTGTGAAGGTGTGAGTCGCGCTCTGCTTGCCAATTTCTTGCACCTGGAGAACAGAATCGCGACTGCGTCACTCAACATAAAACCGCACAACAGCAGCAACCATAAATAACATTTACACAGCGCCCTTCCCGTCGGGAAGACGTCCTAAGGCGCTGGACACAGTCAAAGGATTTGGACCTGAGCTGGGGATTGGGATCAGGAGGGGTGAAGGGCAGGAAGGGTGGGGGCAGGAGGGTCTTGAGACGTGCCCTGAAGGAGCAAGGGAGGGCGGTGGGGGGGGGGGCGAGGCAAAGGGACTGCTGGATGGCGTTCCAAAGGGTTGGGGAAGAGAGGCTGAAGGCCTGACAGCCAATGGTGGGGCGGACCGGGCGGGGGACGTGGGAGTAGGCCGTAGCTCGCTGTGCGGAGGGAGCGGACGGGTCTGTATGGAGTTGGCAGGTCACAGGGGTAGGGAGGAGCAAGGCGTAGAGGACTTTGAAGGTGAGGACGAGAATTCTGAACTCTGAGGGAGGACATACACCCCGAGAACTGCAGCGTGTTAAATGAGAAGAGCACTTCAGGACAAAAGAGAGATGTCTCACCGACCTGCATGCCTGCTATGTCAATCCTCTCCCTCACACTGAACTTCTGCCCCATCAGCCGGAGTTTCGGCACGCAGTACAGAACCATGTTGTTGAACTGCAGATAAAAAAAGAGTCGGTGGTTCAATTGGATGTTCCTCAGCTTCAGATTGAGACACGTCGATTTCAAATGGGATTCGTCCCACAATCAGGGAGCTCAAGCACAGGGTGGGGGTTGGGGGGGGGAAGAGAGAGAGGAGGGGGGAAGGGGAGAGAGAGGAGTAGGGAGGAACGGAGAGGGGACTCCCGACTGGTGACAGAAAGCACGTCACACAAGCGATCTCCCCTCTCAGGAGCGACGCTCTGAAAGTTGATCCAAGTTTCCGTGAGTCAATGTGAGATAAGGAGACATCATCCGAAATCTCTGCTCTCCATCGAAACTGCCCACCTCCCCCACCCGCTTCCTCTCCGCGCTGTCCACATCCAGATACAATGGCTTGGGGTGAAGTAATTATGTCACAACACACAAGGCGTTCCCATCTCAGTGACAAGAAGCCCAAACCAGTAGAGGCCAAACCATCCCACGTATTAAGGGAGCCTAGCAATGGGCCGAGACTCCTGGAAAGCCAGTCACAGAGGGGCCCTACTCTCTGATGGGAAGGAGAAAAATGGGGAGAAAACAGATGCGGTACGAATGCCGGGCTGACTTACCACGAAGAGATAACGGTCTTGTGCAGAACCATTTTTCGCCGATAGTTTTTGGATCTGCCCTTCTTTTATAAGTTCGTTGGCCGGGTTCACAATGTCCGCCTCTCCCCCTAGCCTCTCGTACACCTCCAGCAGTTTGTGCATCTTTTCCTGCGGGCGGAAAGGAACAACGCTCGACGCAGGAACAAATCAATAATAATCCTCGCATTTGATACAGCGCCCTATCGCTCCGTCGATTGTGCTGCTGCTGCGTTTGCCTACAAATACACTGTCACTCCGTTTCACAGTAATTCCTGTGAAGCCCTTTGAGACGTCCTTGCCGTAAAGTGGTGTGACTGGGTGGAGGTATTTTGTTGGGCAAATACGGCAGACGGTTTCACACAGCACAGCAATGTCATGAGAGCATGAGAAATGCTAAGACGAGAAAAGTCCAAGGTCCATCTAGTTCCCCTTTCACCTTCCTGGTGTTCGCTGGCAATTATAATAATAATAATAATAATAATAATAATAATAATCCTTGCATTTGATACAGCGCCTTATCACGGCTTCGAGACGTCTCAAAGCGCTTCACAGCACATACTGTAAAGCGAATTGACCGTATATATTCGTGGGCGAGCTACAGGACTCCATAATGTCCCACAAACAGCCATGGAGCGTAAACAGGTAACACCCGTCGCACCTGTCCCACTTGTGCTCAGACACGAAACGTGAAGAGTGACGATTCCCGCGGCGCTGACCTTCCCTGAGCTCCGCGAGTGTTTTTTTCCGAACCGTTTTGAAACTCAGCTCAATGCTGCAAATAATTCAAACCACACCACTTCGGTCCGCCGCTAGATGGCGGAGTTTGCCGAGGAGCAAAATGCCGACAAGACAAACCACACCAAACCAAACCGGATCGGTTCCAATTCCTACCTCAAACCTTTGAAAGGAAAGTCTTTGGAAGGAAAGTCGCCTTAAGTGAGCAAAACACAAGCAAAGTTAAGGGTCTTCACCACCTAGTTATTACAGGCACAAAAACACAGCTTGACCGTTGTTATTCGGTGGGTGGGGGGGGGGGGGGGGGGGGGTGGGGGTGTGGGCAGTATTTTAGGGGCAGAACAGCTTTATTGGGGCGACTGAGATGAAAATCCAAACTGAGTTTATTTCAGAATAATAGTAATAATCCTTGCATTTGGTATAGCGCCTTATCACATCAGAAAGATGTCTCAAAGTGCTTCACAAGATTTACTGTGAAGTGAAATGACTGTGTATTTGTAGGCAAACGTGGCAGTACAAATGCACACACCAATGTCCCACAAAACAGCCATGGAGTGAGTGACCATTTTTATATTTGGGTGATTGTTAGACAGAGCACAGCGAGAAACTCCCTTATAAAGAAACTCCCCAAAGATAAACAAATTGAGCCTTTGAGTTAATGCCAAACTTGTTACAAGTCAACTAAAAGATACCAGGGAAATACGACTGCAATAAATAGTTTTCTTACGAATTCTGAATTTTAACTGAATAGGGTTGATAATGAATATAACTACCGAGCTATGTACGTGCAGGTGTTAGAATGATCAAATCTGAGTGCTGCTAGTTTAGTGCGAATAATCTTTTTTCGCACGGAATCCATTCATAAAAATTGCACATTCCAAATCCTTCCACGTACCGACAACCAAATTGTTTACTGGAACGTTGCCTTGAAATATCTTCTTACTTATGTCACGCGTGTGTAAAAACAATGCCAACTGTGAGCTTAAGTGACTAAGTGACTAATCTGTTGACGGTCAGCTACCAGATCTGCAGATCTTAAAAAGATACGTCAAGGGACAGGACAAGAGTGATGCAGTCAAAGGAGAGAAAAAAAATCTGTCTGCTAAATAAATGCTACGCATTCTGCAGGAAATACTAATCACTTCCTTCGCTGATATTTCTGCAGTGACTCATTTATCTGTACCGGGAAAGGAAGTAACTCTTGTTAAAAAAAAAACTGTGAAAGTAGCCCGTTACAATGCTGGGTACAGCGTCTGGGCAAAGAGGTGAAGGTTGTTCTTTATCCAAACCTTCTCTTTATCCAAACCTTCCCTCCCTTCATCGGTCTACCCCACACATACACACACACACACGCCACTCATCTTACCTCGAGATAAAGGTTATCTTTATCCTTAGGGTATAAGGTAGATATGAAAAATCCCATGAATCAGTGATCCACGTGACACTTCAAATAGATTACCAATGGTAGACTCACCTTTACTTCACAGGACAGAAGACAATGTCTCTGTCCAGGTTTCCTTCTGAAGCTCTTTGGCGATAAATTTTGAAACACACACACACACACACACACACACCCACACACCCTCTACGCCGCCCCTCCCCAATCTCCCGTTGGCCAGGTAACTTATCTCTGAAAGAGACACCATTTTGGATGGTTGGACCATACCATTAAAGGACCTGGGATGGTGGGTTGGTTTAATGGGACCAAGTCTCAAAGTGCTGTGCTTTGTCCTGTCCAGCGTGGGAGCTAGCCCGAAGCATTTGGAAACACAAAGGCACCTTCTCCTGCTGCACCTCATCTTAGCCCCCGTTAGTCAGGACGTTTTGCCTTTAAAATACATTGCTCTACGACCCGAAACTCCATAACCCTCTATCCCTCCGTCTTTCCCCCATTCCTTCCCCATCTTCAGGTCGCGCCTAAAGACCTTCCGCTTCGACCGTGCCTACGGTCACTTTCCTCCTCCCCACCCCCCACCCCTTCCCCCGCCGCCCGGCTCGACGTCAGGCTCCACCACTGTCAAGCGCTCTGGGAGGGGGGGGGTGGTGGTTACTCTGCGTGAGGGACCCGATATAAATATAAAGTTGTTGCTGTTGTTGTGTTGGACCTTTGGCGTTTCGACCAAAGGAACTGAGCTGGGGGCATTTCCGAAATGCACAACCCGGTTCAAACTAAACATGAGGCGGTTGTCTCCAACATTAAATTTAGCTTCCAGGAACTTGCGTGTCTGCTTCAGACTGGGCTGTTTCTCTGTCGGTAAATTACAATGTGTAATAATTGCTCAACAGCACTGCAGCTTCACTCACCATCTTTCTAATTGCTACGTTGGAATGGTTGGCGGCCGTTGAAATGAGCTCCAGCGACTCTGAAATGAAAAGAAGTCAATGTAAAGATGGCTTTCACAACAAACAGCCACCAGGTGAATGAGGGATTCAGTGTATGAGAAACGTGAGGCATGACATATAGTAAACGTAGTGTGGCTCGGAAGAACCAGGCAACTTGGGATCTAAGGTTCCCAAAGCTTTCCGTACAGAATTAATTGCTATCAACATCACCATTATTGTAACATGTGATTACCAGGACGGCAGAAGGTGAACTAGATGGACCTTGGTCTTTTTTCGTCCAGCAATTCCTATGTGAATGCTGGATTTATCTGGGTGGGGGTTACTGCCCAGGATATTGGGAGAAACTCCCTTCTTTTTCCTAATTGCTTTGCAGGGAACAGATAGCCAACAAATCATCCCAGGGATAGTACCACTGACAACGCCCTCCCTCCCTCCCTTCCTGCACTGCGTCGGTGCATCAGGATAGACCGTGAGCTCAAAGTCCTGATGTGAGGCTTGAACCTACAAACCAACTTTCCAGCCCCAGAGGCGAGAGCGTGAGCGACTGAGCCAAGTTGACACGCCAGCCTCAGAGTGTGTAATGCAACGGCAGGCAAAGGAACGTATTAAAACCACCCTATTAATTGCTCAGCGTTGAAGGAAACTCAAAATATTTTTGGACACAAATGCACAAAGAGCACGTTGCCGTCAAAACAGAAGAGGGGAACTTTTTTTTAAGATATATTTCCATATAGACAAGAGGTCGTGTCTCACTCTCTGCGTCCTTCCTGTCCAAGGAGTCTCCAGGCAATTTCTTCAAGTAATCTTTCAGGAGCAGCTCGTATCGGGGAATTCTCTGCACTGGCTCCAACATGTGATGTTGCAAAGTCAAGTTGCCGCAAACGTCTTGCTTCTGTTAAACCAAATGTTATAAACGAGAACCTATTACAAGCGTTAACCAATTCTCGTCATCGTAATCCTTGCATGCGATACAGCGCTCACTCCATTCCAACAATCTATCTCTAGGATCTTCCACGTGTGGGTGGGATGCGTGGAATTCTCTGTTTAGTTTGGATACTCTTAAACATGGTGATGGGTTTCCGCCTGTGTCAAGACACCTGGCCGACCCCCCCCCGACCCCCCCCAAAAAAGCACAACGCTTTTCCCGCGTCCTTGAGACACCTCATGGCGCTTCATAGGACTTTACTGCGAAGTGTAGTGCCTGTGTATTTTGTAGGCGAACGCAACAGCCAACAGAAACGTCCCACAAACAGGCACGAAGCGAGTGACCGATTTTAATTGGGGGGATTGTCGGCCGGGAGAGAGAATCTCTCCCTTCTCGTTTCGAGCAGTGCTGCGGGATCGTTTGACGTCCACCTGAACTGGGCAAAGATGGACCTGTTCTAACGTCTCCTCAGAAGGACATTGTCTCCCAACGATCCCGCTCTCCTCCCAGCCTGGACTGTGAGCTCAAAATCCCTGATGGGGGAGCCCAAACCACAAAACCTTCTGACTCAGAACCGAGAGTCCAACCAACTGAACAAAGCTGATAAATATTTTTTACCTCACCCCCCCCCACCCGCCCCCTCCCCGTGCCCCACTGTAACAGCAGAGACCCGAAATTCCACCTAATCATAGCCTGTGGGATCATTTGGTCTTGGAAGTGTAAGATAGTGGGAAATTCTCTAATCCGGGTTTACTTGGAACCCTTTTGAAGAACCCCATAGAACAACATGGCCGTCAAATTATAATAATAATAATTTTTCTCGATACAACGCCTTCTCATGCCGACGAGACGTCTCAAAGGGCTTCACTTCGACACGTCTTAAGAGCGAATTGAAGAGTTCCGCCCCCAGTTCTGCCCCGTGTTAAACTTTAAGCCCAAACATTCTGGTGACATGAGGCTAACGTGAGTTGAAACGTGAAGCCAGGGACTGACACAGGGAGTACAGGCGTGTCTCTGGTGTGTCACAAAGAGACCTGCTCTGATCTGAGTCATCTGATGTCTGATGTTTGCTTTCTATTGTTGGCCAGGAGACAGGGAGAAAGTCCCGTCTCCTCTCACAGGTATTTAATTCCACCTGAAAAAGGCAGGCGGGGTGGCGGGTGCAAAGTCTCACTAACACACGCCCTCGCCGGGTCAAGGGAAAAAAAACACGACTGTTTCTAAATATAAGATATTTACAAAATTATTTATACTGTAAGAATAATAATCCTTGCATTTGATACAGCGCTCTATCACGCCGTTGAGATGTCTCAAAGCGCTTCACAGGGTATACAACAACAACAACAACAAGATTCCATTTATAGAGCGCCTTTCCCGTCGGGAGGACGTCCCAAGGCGCTGTACAGTTGGGTCAGGACCCGAGCATTGGGGGGAAATGGTCAGGGTGAGGGGAGGGAGGGGAGGGAGCGAGGAGGGGGGAAATGGTCAGGGTGAGGGGAGGGAAGGGAGGGAGCGAGGAGGGGGTAGAGAGTCGAGAGGGGAGCTGAAGGTACGGTCAAAGAGAAAGGCCTTGAGACCGGCCTTGAAGGAGGAAAGGGAGGAAGAGGCGAAGGCACTGGGGATGGAGTTCCAGAGCCTCGGGGCTGAGAGGCTGAAGGCCACCGATGGTAGGGCGGTTGGGGCGGGGGATGTGGAGCAGACCGGAGCCAGAGGAACGGAGGGTACAGGCAGGTAAGTAGGAGGATAGCAGGTCGGAGAGGTAGGAGGGAGCGAGGCCGTGAATGGCCTTGTAGGTGAGGATGAGGATCTTGAAATCGATCCTCTGGGGGATGGGGAGCCAGTGGAGGCGAGCGAGGGCGAGGGCGAGGGTGAGGGCGAGGGTGAGGGTGGGAGTGATGTGGTCGCGGTGTCTGGTGCGGGACAGTACACGAGCTGCAGAGTTCTGAATGACCTGCAGCTTGTGGAGGGAGGTGGCGGGAAGGCCGGCGAGGAGAGAGTTCCCATAGTCCAGCCTTGAGGTGATAAAGGCGTGGACCAGAGTTTCAGCAGCGTGAGGGGTGTACTGTAAAGTGTAGTGACTGTGTATTTTGTGGGTGAAACACGACAGCCAATTGCGCACAGCAGCGTCCGCACAAACAGCCGTGGTTTGAGTGACCAAATTATTATTTTTGGCGGGATTACCCTTCCTGGAAAGCGATCCTCCAATTGACTAACAGGACGCCAGAGTAACTGGAGAAATATCAGGGTTAATGCTCAGCGCTAGACTTCCTCTTTAACCAGGCACAGAGACAGAGCAGTAACAACCGTGGGAAAGTGGGTTCACGCTGGCTTCCTGTCTGGCGGAGGGTAGGAGCTCACAATAAAGTGTTTCCACGGCACGCAGAGAAAACAGATCAGTAATTTAGGGTCACAGCCCACAGGAGGCGTGTTAACAGCACGACGACGACAATTTTACATTCACGACGTGTCAGGAGGATGTCTCGAAGCGCTTCACCCCAGTGAGTTCGGTGGGGGTTTGGGTGGGAGCAAAAGCGCTGGTGAAAAGAACGGTCTTAAGGTGGGGATTAAAGGTGGGGAGGGAGGGGACGAGGCGGAGGGTCTCTAGGGTGGAATTTCAGTGAGTGGGGACAGAATGGCTGAAAGCTCGCCCGCCGATGGTGGGTCAGGTCGGGTTGGGTGCGGGGGCACGGAGCAGGTTGGGGTTCGCTGAGCGGAGTGGGGAGGGAGAGGACTCGGGGAGGCTGACCTGAATGCTCTGGATGACGGATTTGAACTGCGATGACCTCTGGGTGCAGGAGTTGACCAGGTCCATCGCCCGGTCAAAGTTCTTCACGTACTCCCCGTACATCTTGAGGAAAGGGGCCAGCTTCTGGAGAATGTCGCCGATCCGAGGGTTCTTGTCCCTGTGGGGAACACGCAAAACAGAACACTCAATCCTTTGGCCAAGATTGGGTTGCGAAGGCCACAAAGCTTCAGGGAGGAGGATGTTGGGCGGGCAGAGGCAGAGGCAAAGGCAAAGGTAAAGGAGAACTCTGCCCACCACAGGGTTGGCTCAGAGAGAGAGAATAATATTAATAATCCTTGTTATTATTATTATTATTATTATCAAGAGAGATAGAGAGAGATATCTCTTAGAAAGTCCTCCAGCCATTTATTCTCCACCTGCCAAGATACGCACGCTAGTGTGAACCGAGATCGCTAGATTTTTAAAAACTAAAGGGATTAAGGGATGTGGGGATAGGGCGGGTAAATGGAATTAGGTTAGAAGATCAGCCATGATCTTATTAAATGGCAGGGCAGCCTCGAGGCGACGAATGGCCTACTCCTGCTCCTATTTCTTATGTGCTTATGAACGGTAACTCTCTCTGTCACTCACTCTCTTTCCCCCCCACCCCCCCCCCCCCGCACACACACATGGACCTTGGTCCAGTGTGTTGGACTGGCTGCCTCGCTCAGAAATGAAATGAAATGGGCCAAAAAATCATGTATTGTCGGCGCGAGTTACGAAATGGGAGTTTATGATGTCCAGTGGCAGCGTCCACCAGATGTCAGAGTGACCACCAGTGAATGACTCCCCCACCACCCCCCCGACCTCACCCCCAAACCCACCCACATTCCCCAAACCCACCCACCTCCCACCGACCCAACAGAAGCTTCGGTCAACCGTCCGTGACCCTGAAACTGACCAGTAATGGAGACTCTGGGATGCCGTTAAATAATCAGTATAAGCCTTGCATTTGATACAATGCCTTAACACGTCGTTGAGCATCTCAAAGCGCTTCACAGGATATACTGTAAAGCGTAGTGACTGTGTATTTTGTCAGTGAAACTTATTTTTTCCTTTCAAGGTTTTCAGGGGACGATCTGCCCTCAGTTGGATTTTGCTCTTGCTCACCATTCCTCTGTGATCCTCGTCTTTATCTCCGGCAGCAGGAACTGGTCATGGAAGCGGTAGATGGACGAGATGTTGGAGAAGATGCCGGTGATGACATCGTGCTGAATGCCAGCTTCGTTCAACTTTGTGCAAAACACCTGCTCAACGGGACACGGACAGGATAAATAAAATAAACATCATAATCTTCGTCACTTTTAAAGCCCTCCACGGTCTTGCCCCACCTTTGCCCTGTGACCTTCTAAAACGTTGCCAACGTCCCTGCTCCTTCCGCTTGGTGGACACTGGTCTGCTCCACCTCCCCAGTCCACCATCAAGGTTCGAGCCTTCAGCCTTTCTGCTCCAAACCTTCTGGAACCGTATCCCTGAGTGCCTCCACCCCTTCCTTACCTGTTTTAAGGCCATCTCAAGACCCTCTTCTTTGACTGCGTTTTCAGTCATCTTCCCATCTCTCTTGAATACACCCCACTACCGAAGGCACGGTCAAAGAGGAAGGTCTTGATATGGGCCTTCAAGGAGGAAAGGGAAGGGGTGAGGCAGAGGGGTTACAGGATGGCATTCCAGAGAGTGAGGGACAGAAAGACTGAAGGCCTGACCACCGACACGGGGCGGGCAGAGTCAGGAACATGGAGCAGGCCAGTGCGGAAGGAGCGGGCAGGTTGCGATGGTTTTGGTAAATTGCAGAGGTAGGGAGCAGCAAGACCACAGACAGCTTTAAAAGTGTAGTGACTGTGTATACAAAGGTGCACGCAGCAGTCCAATTGCGTGCAACATGCCTGCACTGTGAGCTCGAAGCCCCCCCCCCCGATGTGAACCCAGCACCTTCCAACCCAGAGACAAGAGCTCCCATGTACTCAAGCCACGTCGCAAACAGTTCAGAGTTTGTCAAACCTCAAATGTTTTCTCAGCAGAGTGAAGAACGAGTTGGAAAGTTTGACAAATCTCAGTGTTGAAGACTCAGCCGCCTCCTCTCCTCCCCCCCACCCCAAAAAAAAAACATGTCACCAGCTTTGCCTCGTGACAATTCCTTTCATTTAAAAAAGAGTGAAACTCAATCCAACTCCCACTCGTTCACAGAGAAGACTCTAAACCGTGTAAACTTCCCCTCACCTGATCCAGGAGGTGAAGCCTCTTCACATAGGCTTCCTCTGTGTGAAGAAGCTCGTTGGCGATGTTGAACAATTTCTGGGGTTCTGTGCACTGCAACGAAAAAAGGGCGAAAAGCTCACGTTTCCGGGTCAAGTGCTTCCCGAGTCCCGGAGCGTCGTGGTTAGAGCTCTCGCCTCGCAAGCGAGAGGACCGGGGTTTGATTCCCTGGGGCGGGGCGAAACCTTAGACAAGTTTCTTTACTCCACACGCCTCTGTTTACGCAGCAGTAAGTTGGAATCTGGTTGTTAGTCGATTGGGGGAGGAAATCGCTTTCCGGTGGTAATAAACCCTTCAAAAAAAAAAATGATCACTCAATCCACAATTGGGAGGACACATTTGGCTGTCGCGTTTCGCCCACGAAATACACTGCCAATCCACTTTACAATATATTCTGTGAAGCACGTTGAGACGCCTCAACGACGTGATAAGGCGCTGTATCAAATGTAAGGATTTATTATTGTTATAGTATGATTATTTATTATCATTTGAGAAGCCGGGCATCGGTCGGGAGAAAGCTGGTCACTCCATCAGAATCCCGGCCAGCGTTAAGCCAAGCATCAGCTCTTCCCTCTCTTGCTCAGAGAGCTGTCGATAGGGGCGTTTAAACGAGAAATACACAAGAGACTTAGGCGGCGGAGGTGTTAAGGGATGTGGAGGAAAGGCAGGGTGTTGGAATCAAAAGATCTGCCGAGATCTAATAAACTGGTGGAAATGGCCCAATGGGCTGAATGGTCTCCTCCTTATTATTAATATAATAATAATACGCACAGAGGGACAGACAGACGGACGGACAGGCACGGTCTCTCTTGCTGTGTTTGCCCGTCGTGTCTGGAGTCTGAAACCATTTTTTTTTTGTTGTGTTGTGGTTTCAGAAAAGTAATCTTTGTTTCCTGCGCTGACAGGATGTCTCGCTCAAGCATTTATAGGTGCTTCTGAACAGCGCACACACGAGGGTTCTTATTTTAAAACAGAGAGAAAGCTGCGGACATTATTTCTCGGCAGCTTAAGTGACCGGCTCTAAATTTGACGCCTGCTCCTGCCTATTTCGGTCTATTCTCTCCCCGATGTGCGTGACCCCAATGCCAAGGCCTGGTTAAAATAACAGACAGATAGACAGACAGAGAGAGAGAGAGAGAGGAAAAAACACAAACACTCCTCTCTTTGTTTCGCTCTCAATTAACTTCTGCATTGTGGCAGTCACCACATCCTATCTCGATTCAAAAAATTCTGCTCCTCATCATTATATTGAGGGCAGACTGATGGATTTACAGCTTTGATCGAGATGATAAAAGCTCATCCTCTCCTCCCCTGCCCTCCTCCCCCGACCCCACAGAAATATCAAAACGCTAGCATTATTATTTGTAATAACAACTTGCCTTTCAGGTCTGGAGGAAGTCCCAAGGTGCTCAACAGTTAAGGGTTTGCACCTGAGCTTGGGGTTGGGATCAGAGAGGGTTGGAGGGCAGGTGGAGTGGAGGAGGAAGATGACTGAAAGCACAGTCGAGGAGGAAGGTCTTGAGATGGTCCTTGAAGGAGCCGAGGGAGGGGGTGAGGCGGAGGGGTTCCCGGATGGAGTTTACAGAGGGAGGGGGCAGAAAGGCTGATAGTGGAGCAGGCAACAACAACAACATTTACACAGTACCTTTCACTTCGGGAGGACGTCCCAAGATGCTGGACAGTCAGGGATTTGGACCCGAGCAGGGGGTTGGGATCAGGAGGGGTGGAGGCAGGGAGAGTAGGGGTAGGAGGGTGGCCAAATGCACGGTCCAACAGGAGGATCTTGAGATATGCTTTCTGCAGAGATCTGGATGATCTGCAGTTTGTGGAGGGAAGAGTTGGGAAGGCCGACAAACAGGGAGTTGGTGTAGTTGAGCCTAGATGTGCTAAATGTCTGGATGAGGAGCACCAGCACAGACACGATGGGGTGAGAGCAGGGAGATAGGGTTAACAAGATGTCTAATCATCCTGCGAGCAAAGTGATTGAAGGAAGGGACCAGGGGTGGGAGGACTCTTCTCCGAATTCCTCCAAGCAAGAGCCTGACACTGAAATGTTTGTTGCAGCAATAACTTTCCTCTCGCTCAACCGCAGAGAGCTCATAAAATGGTATTAGTGAAACCTGGAACAGTCTCAAACCTGAAGACCACAAAATCCCATGACTTCACACTCGCAGCAAGAATCGTGCTTCATGTGGAGTCTGAAGGTCAGACTCTAGCCACTACACCCGAAACTCTGGAACACTATCTCTCAATCCCTCTGCCTTGCAGCCCCCCTCTCCCCTTTTTCAAGTCCTGCCTGAAAACTTTCCTTTTTCGACCGCACTTACGGTCACTTCCCCCACCCCCTCCTCCTCGGCTCGGAGTCAGGCTCCACCGCTGCGTGAAGGGTGCTACATAAATGCAAGTTGTTGGTGTTGTCTGGGCTCACTGCCTCCCAGATAGCTTTACATGTCGATGGGAGCGAGTCTCTCCTGGTGGCTCATTGGATGGTGTGAGACTGGGTCACGCACACGAAAGCCATCACTTCAACCCCATTCGTTTCGTGCTGGGGGGAGAACCTGATCTCAGCCAGTGCACTGAGCTGGCCTAGGTACCCCTGGGCAAGGAGTGGGGAGGAGGGAGGGGTGAGGGGAAGGGAGGAAGAACCCTTTACAACCTCCCCGGAAACTGGACAAGGTCGCACGAGAACACGAGAGGAAGGACGCTGGTTTGGAAGCCGTCACATCAAAGCGCTCCAATGGTTAACCTGCTGCGTGAAGCCCTCTATATAAATACAAGTTGTTGTCGGCGAACTTTCAGCAACATTTTGACATCACAATTTCTGGGGACAGGGGCGGGAAGGAAAACGAGAAAGAAATACAGAACAAAAACAAAACTCCTCTGTGAGGCCACTCAACTCTCTTGCACGCTGTTAATTCCTGTGTCTGGTTGTAAGTACCTACATTAGCCTCAGATTTCTGTACTTAGCCAGAGGGGTAAAAGCGCTATCTCTTAAAATAGTTTTATTGTGAAGGTCTGGCTCACCGCTCGGCTGCAATTACACGCCTACACTGATGTCTATTTCGTTTGCTGGCAGTTTGACGGCAAATTGTAAGATTCTTTTCGATCCTATTTCTGTACCTTGGTGGTTTCTACCCCCGCCTCCACCCCCACTCGCTCGCCCTCCCTCCTCAACCCGGTCTGCCTCCCTCTTCGATTTTGCACACGGTAAATTGTCGTGCGCGGGACCGACAATGGTTTACGTCTCTCGCGACAACCAGAATTACATCGGGTCGTGTTATGATAATAATAATAATAATCCATGCATTTGATATGGCGCTTCATCACATCGTTGAGGCGTCTCAAAGCGTTTCGCGGGATACACCGCAAAATGAAATGACTGTGTATTTTGTGGGCGAAACGCGGCAGCCAATTGCGCATAGAAGCGTCCCCGCAAACAGTCATGGATTGAGTGACCCCATTTTTTCCCCCCCTGAAGGATTATTACCCCCGGAAAGAAATCCGCCAATCGTCTAACAACTGGGTTCCTGCTTACTGCTCGGTAAACAGAAGTGTGGGTGCGCGGAGGAAACCCAAGTTGTCACACCCCCCGGGAATCGAACCTGGGTCCTCTCGCTTGCGAGGCGAGCGTTCTAATCAAAGGACTCCAGAGCTCTGATCTTGACTTGAGAGAGGACAGCAAAGAGCAATTAGAAATGGCAGCTGGAATCTGAGACCTGAGTCACAGGATTATGGAAACCGGGAACTGATGGGAGAGGAACCCTCAGGGGAGATTTTATTGAAGTGTTCAAGTTGCCAAAGGGTATAATAATAAGATGAATTTGAATCTGTTTCAACACGGTCAGAAAACCTGGGGCGAGGGAGTGGGTGGGAGGAGGTGGGGGATGGTGGGGGGGGGGAGTGAAGGACACACTCGGGCTCAGAAGAGAAGACGAGCAGAAATTTCGGGTTAAACTACACCGGGCAGAGAATGGACGGTCCATGGAGGAACACCGCGTCGGCAGATTCAATAATAATCCTTGCATTTGATTACAGCGTCTTATCACGTCTCATGAGATGTCTCGAAGCGCTTCACAGAATACAGCGGCAAGTGGAGTGACTGTATTTTGTGGGTGGAAACGCAGCAGCCAATTGCGCACAGCAGTGTCCCACAAACAGTCTCGGATTGAGACTCAAGAGGCAATTAGTTGGGTATTTGGTGAGTTAGTCAACCCAAGGCTACAAGAGATACTCATAATCCTTGTATTTTGATACAGCTCCTTCTCACATCACCGAGATGTCTCAAATTGCTTCATAGGGTTTTACTTTCAAGTAACAGTGACAGTGTAATTGTTGGTGAACCCGGCAGCCAATATTTTGTGCACACAAACAGCCATGGAGAGAGTTGACTAATTTTACTTGGGGGAACGTTGACCGGGAAGCCGGAAGAAATTCTAATCCTCTTTTCCGACAGCGTCAGGAGATATATACCTGAACAGGCACAGACGGGTCCTCGGTTTAAGTTCTTACCCGCAGGTCGGCACCTCTGACAAAGCAATATGCCCTCCAGCACAGCGATGCTCCACAAGCAGTCGTGGATTGGGTGACCAAATTATCATTACTTTTTTTTTAAAAAAAGAGATTATTACCCCTGGAAAGGTTCCTACTTACTGCTGGGTAAACAGAGAGGCGCGTGTGCTTGCGTGTGTGGAGTGAGAAAACTTGCCTAAGGTTTCGCCCCGGTCGGGAATCGAACCCGGGATCCTCTTGCTTTGCGAGGCGAGTGCTCTCACCGCTGAGCCACAGGGACTTCCTGGAAATGAGATGGACGGAACTCGAGGAGGCTCCTTACCTTGGTGGCTTCCGGCTGCTCGGCCTTGGGCAGTTCGGGCGGCTCGTTCTCCTCGCTGCTGCCGTCGTCCATGTCGCTGTCGTCTTCCTCCTGGGTCGAGTCGCGTTTGGGTTGGGTCTCCGGCTTCGCCTCCATGTCGGTCTCGCTCTCGGTGCCAGGGCGCGAGCCCTTCTTGTCCTCCGCCACCCCTTCTTCGTTGGGGAAGCCCTCTCCGTCCCCGCTGCATGAGGGGCTGTCGATGCCGCTGTCCCGGTTTGGGATCTTTCCGTTCTGCTCCAGGCTGGACTCGCCGTCCTCGGCCCGGTTGCCAGTCTCGCCGTCCGTGCTGACGGAGACGCAGTGGCTCTCCTTGCGCTCGCTCTCCGGCAGGTCCTTCATGGTGACCAGGTTGGACTTGGAGTGCTCGCTCACGTCCATGCTGACCTCGGCCTGGCTGGCGCCCGCCTCCTCCTCACCGCTGGGAACCTCCGCAGATTCCGACGGCTCCGGCTCTGGCTCGGAATCGGGAGGGACGCACTCGGAGGAGCCCTGCGCCGAGGGCTCCATTCTCAGCGTCAAATTCAACTGGTTTCTGCCCGCAACCTCGAGGCTCGGCTTCCTGGAGGGACAAGAGAGAGCGAGCGGGGTGAGTGGCGTCGGGCGGCGAGTAAATCTAATTGTATTTCGCCCACAACATATACAGTCACTTCACTTTACAGCGTATCCTGTGAAGTGCTTTGAGACGTCTCGAAGACGTGATCAGGCGCTGTATCAAATGTGAGGATTATTATTATTATTATTATTATTATTATTATTATTATTATTATTATTATTATTATTATTATTATTATTATTATTATTATCATCACCTGCTCACATCACATATATATGCTGTATTCACCCACACACACACCTTCCGTCCCCCTCTTCCCAATGTCAATCGGCGAACGGATTAAACGGGGATCCAGGAAGAGACGATTTCCACACATTTCAACCTCCTTTTTGGGGGAGAAATTTACACGGTTGTTGCTGTTGTTGTTGTTGTCAAGTCATGAGCGATGTCACTTCCTGCGCACAGAACGTGCATCGGAAGTATCTCTGACATCAAATGTAAGGATTATTATTATTATTATTATTATTATTATTATTATCATTATTATTATTATTATGTTCCCGAGTTTATTAATTTTGAGATATATATATGTATTATATATCCCCCAAAATGCTCTTCGGACAAGTTCAGAGTAGCAAAGGCCGTGTGGTGTAAGAAGCAACTAACTCAAGGTGTGAAAAATTCTATGTGTAATAATTATCACACCCTGTGTCACGCCTTTTTTTTGCAGCTGTATGAATAACCCCCGAGGCCCAGACAGATACAGCGATCATCCGCGGGGGGACTTGTCACTCACATTAACCCCCAATGCCTCGGGGCAAATATTTTTGGACTCATTTAAGCCGCTCTCAGTTCTGTGTTGGATTCTATTATACGGCTAAACACTAATCCGTTCTAATACACCAATATGATGACTTGTCTCTCATCCGAACTGTTGGAAGTTATAACATATAACGATGATGATAATAATAATAATAACCTTTGCATTTGACACCGAACCTTATCACGCCATCGAGACGTCTCAAGGCGCTTCACGGGATTTCACCTTGAAGCGTAGTGACTGTGCATTCGTAGGTAAACATGACAGCCAACATGCACGAAGCAGCAGCAGCAAAAGAGATGGGAGTTCAGATGAATCCACTTCCCTAATGTCTTATTCACATTCAGTCAAGACCTTGAATTCAGACAGAAACTTAATTCTCAAATACTTTTCGTAAGTGAAATGCACTTATAAGAATCCTTGGATTTGACTCAGCGCCTTATCGTGTCATCGAGACATCTCAAAGCGCTTCGCAGGATACACAATAAAGAGGAATTACTGCGTATTCTGTGGTTGAACACTTGTCATAAAAAGAGACGAAAGTCCACGGGTAAAAAAAAAACGGACTTTTTTTAAAAAAAAAAGTTTGCAGAAAGTATCGTTAAGCTTTTGACACAGGACTTCGAAGATTTACGACAGGAATAAGTTATTTTTTTCCGGGGCTTCTCGTGAAGTACGTGGGGGCGGGGGTAATCAATTCTCTTGAACTCACTGGCGGTAACGAAATGAACCCGAGCCCTCTCTCTTCCCCCTTCTCACCTCCCACCCCCCACCAAAAAAAATCGCCAAGATCACAATAACAATCGCAGGACGTGCAGTGGGCGGGTGGATTTTTTTTTTTTTTTTTACCTGACGCTTTCAAACCTCTCGATGAGCAAGGAGACACAGGGCAAGGCTGGCTCTCCTTTGATCTCGGTCTTGGCAGAGTTGGCAGGTCTGGGGTCAGCTGGTAAGGGCCTGGTCGGGGCTGGCGGGATGAGCTGGAACACTCCCTCTTGGCACAGGCTCTGAAGGTGGAGGGGCTTAGGAGGTACTGAGCCAGACGACAAACAACAACAACAACAACAAAACACGAAAACACAGTTACTTTCAACGTCCCCAGCGTTCCTCCTCACAGCGGGCTGCTTCGTCTCTTTGTTGCCGTTAAGAGAAAAAAATACCGTTCGGTTCTCGCAAGCATCTCCCTGGGCGAGCAAGTCAAGTCTCAGGGCTCGGTATTGCTTTCTGCAAGTAGGGGAAGGGAGGGAGGGAGGGAGGGGGGGCTGGTGGTGAGCGGTTTTTTTTTCTGCTCCTGCCCTTGCCCCCCCCCTGAGAAACCCAGTGGAACTCTAGCTGTATCCCTGGTAAAGTGCAGCACTCCTGGGCTCCATTCCTAGCCGTTCACTGGGGCAGACATCCCTCACCCCGGTCTGGCCTGCGATCTTCCACTGCTTTAAGTTTTGCTCTTCCTCATTGCTAAAACAGGAAGTAATGATAACTCTGGTCTATATTGAAAAAAATGTGGGTTTTTTTTTTGTATTGCAGTGTGATGGGACTGCGGTGAAGGTGGCGGAGGAGGGGAGTGAGGGAGGGACGTTAATGCTATAAACACACACACGCACGCACGCACGCACGCGCGCGCGCGCACACACGCACACACACACACACACACACACCCGAGGGAAGCCTGCATCACTGACCAAATACACAGTCACTCCACTTCACAATATATTCTGTGACGCGCTTTGAGACGTCTCAAGGACGCGATAAGGCGCTACATCAAATGCTGAGGATTATCATTATTTCTTGCAGTGCGCCAATCGACTGCACCAGCCACACGGCGGGAGCTTTATCATAGCGACTTGTTGTAGCCTCGGCAAAGGAACTGGTTGAGCGTGGAGGCAAACACAGCAGGTCTCTCTGTCTCTGTGGCCACAGCCCAATTCAGCTTCCTTCACAGCTTCCTTCCTCTTTCAGGCACTGCAGTGCAATGTCTGAAAACCTGGTGGTTACATGTTTGACATTGTCAGGGTGGCGCTGGGGCAATTATTAAGCAAAACGAGTGCCGAAAAGTGGGAGGGGGAGAGCGAGGGTGGTGGGTTGGGGGGGGGGGGAAGGGGTGTTGCAAGAAGAAATAATTTGCCCCTTTGGAGAAACTGTGACTCTCTCTGTACGTGGGCCAATCGGCCACGGCAGCTTTATGTAAGCGGTAACCTACAGCAACGCGGTTACAGAATGAGGTGTGAAGTCAAGCCTGGCTTGAGAGCCTTGCACACGAAAAAAAAAAAGAACGCCATTACGCAGAGCTGTGTCTTAAAGGGGCAACGGGCACAGCCGACTCAAGTGACTGTCCGCATCAGCTGGTGTCCAACCTGCACGGACAACCTGGTCTGTGCGAGTTGAAATTCCCCGACGTGTCAAAAAAATCTTTCTGCACACTGGCCCAGGGTCACTGCAAAGGTCATTACAACGGCCTCCTCGACTGCCGCAGAGTTTCCTTTGCCCGAGTGGAATGGACCAAAGGACGGCGTTAGGAAGAACGACTCAAAGCGCTTCACAGGATTTTACTGCAGAGTGTAGTGACTGCGTATTTTGCAGGTGATTTTTTCCCCCGTCCTCACTGTTGCCCACTTGCCTTGTGGTTTCTGGGGTGTAGCTTTCCTCACAGCTGCTGAGTTGTGGGCTGGCGTTCTTCCTGCTGGTTGAATGCATGGTCCAGAACTGAGGTCCCTGAACTCCAAGGTTGGGCTAGATTTGCGGTGGACTTGTGGTGGACCTCTGGGGTAACCTGCGAGAGAGAAACGGTGAACAATTCCACTGATGTCTCCCAGACGCCAGCAATGTTCCTCCATAGACATTGCTTCACCATTCTCCTCCAATGTGTTTCCAACCTGGCCTCGGTCAGTGACACTGTCACCTTCTGGTTCAGAAAGAAGGTGGTTGGTTCCAGCTCAACAGATTATAACAACAACACTCTTTGCATTCATTATTGAGCCTCATCACGTCTTCGAGACATCTCAAAGCGCGTCGTGGGGTATCCTGTAAAGTGAATTGACTGTGTATTTGTGGGTGAAACGCTGCGTACAGCAGTCTCCCACAAAAAAGTTTCTCAAAATCGACCCTCAATTAGGTTCCCCACAGTGGCCTTCGCAAAGTTTTCAAAAATTCAGTCCCAAAACGTAGATTATTTTTTTTTTAGCCTGACTGACCCCAGCGTTTATCACAAGAAAACCACATCGAGTCATTTTGCTCAATTCCCAAATCGCTGTAATGATGGGCTTGGTGCCTTGGGAACTCGCATCCGAAGGAACTTAACAGAATTTAACTGCGTAGGAAAACAAATGTATTCCCAGTTTCCTGGAGCGTTGCGCAGCGAGTTGCTGTGTAGCAAGCGGGTTTTTGCGGGTTTCACTGTCCCCCGTACTCTCACGACCATTTAATTTTTCACTTGCTCAGCACGTAAGAAAGCACAAAGAAACGGAGGAATTTTCGGCACAGATGAGGACTGTTTGACCAGCCTTATCTGTGCCACCGAACCCCCGTTTCTCCTTGAAAAAATATCCCACCTTCCAGTCCCTTTCCCTCTCTCTCGATCCCTTAATGTTTTATTGATCAGGAGGCTTTTCTCCTCACCCATCCATCCATCCATTCTTCAATCGATCAATCCTCGATAGTCACTCGTGTGTCTCCTGACCTTTGCTGTCTCTTAAGAAATGCAAGGATCGTCATAGAAAAGACCTTTATCCATTGGCTTTCAATGAGCATCTCCACAAAGGTGGGGTTGTGAAAGTGACAGCTCCCGTCGACAGAGGTTATCCCTGGACACATGATGGTGAGGAGTCACTCCATCCAGATACGGCCTGAACCCAGTCGAGAGCAATTTTTTTNAAAGCTATTGAGTTGCCAATTCAATATCCAAACCTATAAACGCAGCAGCTTAGCTAACCACCCTGCAATTTTGAACGAAAATAACCTTCAGCCAGAGGAGGTATCACTTTACAGCAGTCAGATCAACGGCCTCCAAACTCAACCACAAACAACTGAGCGTTCTTGAGCTTGGAGAGGGCTCCACTTTCACCGCGGGCTGATGTGCCGGGGCATTGCTGGGGTGGGAAGGGTTGGGAACTTCCCGTTGACAGAGGTGTTTCGATCTTTGGATGAGACATTAAAACCCGAGGTCCTGTCTGCCTGCTCGGGCCCGGGTTAAAGACCTTGTGATGCTATCTGAAAAGTGAAAGGAGTTTTTCCCCGGTGTTCCGGCCAACATTCCCCCAGATACAAAGAAAATTGGCCATTCAAGCAGCGATTGTGGGGACATTGCTGCGCTCAAAATCACTGCCATGTTTCACTGCAATTGACAGTAATTACTGCAAAGTGCTTTGAGATGGTTCGACATCACAAACACTGTGTCAAAGGCAAAGAGAACGGTAGACGTTTATGGCACAGTAGGGGGCCATTTGGCCCATTATATACCTGTCTTATAAATGCGGCACAGCAGCCACAAAATGCACAGTCACTACACTTTGCAATAAAATCCCGTGAAGTGCTTCCAGTCGTCCTCAGCACACGAGAGGTGCCGTGGCAAACGCGCGGGTTAATATTGTGATATTATTGTTATTACTATTATTATTATTATTATTATTATAATAAATGCCACAAAGACGTGTGCGATGTGCAGCGAGCAGGAATCCAGGACACAATGCACGTCACATCGAGCACAGCCCGTCGTCTCCCCGGGGATCGATGCTTCAGTCTGGCTGTCGTCCCACATCACATCAGTCAAGTGGAGTGTGAACTGTCTGGGCATCTGGGCATCCGCTGACAGTCACTGTGCTCAGAGCTCAGTGACTCACTACCTCACACCTCATGGCGAACGCACAATAGGCCATTCCTATTGAGAAGACCCGGCTATCCACTGACTTGGCGTTCGTGAGAATAATAATAATAATAATGTTAATAATAAGCCTTGTCTGCAGGACGTTTTGAAAGGCTTGACGGGGATTACAGTGAAATGGAGTGACTGTGTATTTTGTAGGCAAATGCGGCAGCACAATTCCTCACGGCGACATCCCACACAAACAGCCATGAAACGAGGGACCGGTTTTATTTGGGGCGGAATTGTTGGCCAGGACAGCGGGGGAGAGAGCGAGAGAGAGAGAGAGAGAGAGAGAAACTCCCTTCTCTTTTCGAACAGCGCCACGGGACCTTTAAACGTCCGCCTGAACAGGCTTAACGTCTCATCTGATGGACGGAACCTCCGACAATGCAACACCCACCCCCCCACCACCCAGTGCTCCATCCGAGTGTCTGCTTAGGCTATGTGAGTTCAAGTCCCGACCTGGAGGCTTGAACCCACAACCTTCTGACTCAGAGGTGAGAGCGCTCGCACTGATCCAGGCTGGCGTACAACGGATACTAAGCCGTTCCGGTAGTTTAAAGCAACTTGTCATACTAACCCCCAATCTTAAAGGCTGCCTACCTCGTTGACCACGCTTTCGGTCACCTTTAGCTCAGTCAGTACTATCAAACACGTTGAGAGTTTTTCTGACCCGAACGGCTGATGATGTGTAAATGTTAATTTGTACCGTCTCCGTTTTGACTCCCTAACTGTGATTTATTAGGGGGAAATCGACACTGTAGAGCCCAGGTAAACTCAGGACAGGTTCCTCTACCTGTCCCTACCCTGCCCTGCCAGCGGGGGGAGAGGAATTAGATCATATCTGATCTCATCCTTCCCGAATCTCCACCTGAACAGGCACAGACAGCACCTCGGTTGAACGTCTCACCTGAAGGAATGTACCGCCAACCATACCATTCTTCCCCACCCCCTCCCCTCTAGCCTTGCCTTGGGAGCGTCAGCCTAGACTGGGAGCTCAAAGTCCCCGATGTGTGGGACGTGAACCCACCATCTTCTGACCCAGTTGCCAGAGCAAAGAAAAATATGAACGAGAGAGAGAGAGAGAGAGAGACAGAGAGCACACTCGCGCGCGGGCGCGCGTGTGTGTGTGTGTGTGTGAGAGAGAGTGTGAACGAGACACGGCGAGAGCGTGTGTGCGTGTGTGAGAGTGTGTGTGAGAGAGAGAGAGAGAGAGAGACAGAGACAGAAAGGGAGAGATCTAATTTGAAAAGAGGCAAACAGACTACTTAAAATCGGACCGAGACCAAATAAGCGCATTTGTAAAGATTTACAGAGCAATAATGAGCACAGATCAACACTTCAACATTACTCTAACGGCAGGGGCAGTACATTAGTGCTGTGTAATCGTCTCCCTTGCCTGGCTCGGGCACCACACCTGGGGATCAGGAGTCATCTTATTACACACACTCGATCACCAGAGATCACTCAACATGTCACCCTCCAGCACAGTGCGTCTCGCGCAGGCAGATACCAAGGTTACTGCACATCAGACCTCCTTACTCTGTCACACCGCCCTCACCACACACTGTCAAATAACCCCCACGCACGCAACCCCCAATGAACGCTGTCACGCTGCCCACCCCCACCCCAGCCCCCAACGCAGAAACCTGACCTCTGCCTCCAGACGGGGTGGGGGGGATTTTTTTTTCAGATCGAATCAAAGCGTGGCAAGTGTGTTGGGATTATGCGGCAGGATTAGCCGGTGTCAATCTATCTCGTGCCCTATAGTGTGCGCGACACTGATTGCAACTGTATCCTCCAGGAGGGTTTTAAATCCCAAACTACTGCACGAGCGAGTGGATTTAAGATGGGGAATCCGGTTAACTTTACAGCTAAATCCTGCTCGACGGATGAGCTTTGATCTCGAAAGAATTTACATAGAACTGACATAAATATATACAGCGCTGTCCAGAAGCTTTCCCTCTGTGGCACTAACGATGACTGAGCCTTCAGACATTTTGACCCCAACCACTCCCTCCCCTCCCGTCCCCCACCCCCCGCTGTTCCCCCAAATTCCCACCGTCTTGCGCTTTCTCTGTCTACAAAACCTTCCTGGAAGCCTCTCCCTTTGACTGTGCTTTCGCGCCCCCACTCTGCCCCCAGCCCCCGCCCGTGGATCAGCGATCCGCACATTGCACCCACAAAATATACGGTCACTACACTTTACAGTATACTCTGCGAAGCTCTTTGAGATGTCTCAACGATGTGATAAGGCGCTAAATCAAAAGCAAGGGTTATCATTACTTTAATATTGATTTGAGTTATCACCTTCAGAGTTCAACCTTATCATTATGTGACTTCCTCGCACTCGATCACTGACAGAGGAACTTTGATCACCTCCGTGACAAAATAGACGGTCAATTCATTTCACAGTATATCCCGTGAAGCGCTTTGAGACGTCTCGAAGACGTGATCAGGCGCTGTATCAAATGCGAGGCTTATTATTATTATTAAAATACTGCACTGGATTGTCGAAGGCAAGACGCCCACTCGGGCGAGGGACAAACTGTGCTCGTAACAATCCTCATTAAAATTAAATTGCGCAGCTCACTGGTGCACAACACTTTTTTTTATATATATCTACTGCAGCTTCTTCTCAGCAGGACTTCGTAATCCAATGGGGATTTAGGCGATTGTGATTCATCGCATCTCTAGCAATTGAGAAATTTGCCAAGTAACATAATAATAATATTAATAATAATAATAGTTCTCGCAAGTAACGGGAATAACTAACTCAACCTCCTTCTCTCTTTCCCAAACCCTTCTCCATTCCCGGCGATGGTCTCTCAGCCAAGGTGTGGGGAGGGCTGAGGGGCGTCTGTCTGCGTCACTCTAGTTAGTAGGGCTGGAGTGAGCCAACAAGTAGTCATAAACAACTCGCACCAGGACAAATTCCCTTTTCTTTTCCAATAGAGTTGTGGGATCTTTAACACCACCTGAACGCTGCCCAGACAGAGACCTGCCCCTATTGTATGTCAGGGCCTTGGGACGTCCTCAGGACGTGAAAGGCGCGAGACAAGTTGAACATCTCAACCATAAACGGTACCTCCGAAAATGCAGGGCTCCCTCCAATTCCTCCCGCCCGCAAATCCCCCCCAGTATCGCACTGGAACGTCAGGCCAGACTGTGAGCTCAAAGCTCACCACTGCCAGAGACGCACTTGTTCAGCACTCAAGGTGAGGATAGCACCAACCACAGGACGACAGTTCTCGCTAAACACCTTCACAAAACCTGCTTCTCTCGATCGCCTTTCAAGGCTTTGACTCAGGCCGTCACTGAACCCCGGGGCCAGAGCTCGCGAAGACGCGTTGGTAAAATGTGGTTCACTTACATTCCAAAAATCAGATTGCAGAGAGGGTGCTGTTCCCTGACCCGTGAGAGAAGGGGTTGAGGGATCATCCAGGTACAACTTCTACATCCTCCAACCCTCCTCTTCTCTGTCCAACTGCTTGAACTGGGAGCTAACCCGACCCCTAACCGTACAATCCACAAGCACTCGTCGGGTGTGCTGTTGCCACGGGAGACAAAACAGAGTATGATTATTAGACCTGTCTAACTTGATCTGTTGACAGGGAGTCCCCACCATGCCTCGACATGGGCAGTGCCATCAGAAACATAATAGGGAAAATATTTAGACTACTCAGCGTTGGCGCTGACAGCCACAAAGCAAACAAAAAGGTAGACAATTATCCTGCATATCGCGCTGCGTATCGCAATGCAGAGTGGCTCAAATCATCCGCTTGCAACACTCCATGTGATTTATTCAGCTGCCCGTCTCAGAAGCTACAGAGAAAAACTCGCCTTTTTACAGCGTCTCGCTCTTCGTTCTCGAGGGAAATGGCTGGGTTTTTGCTGACGCACTTAGCAGCCGAGTTTGCTAACAGCGAGGTCCCACAAACAGCCATGAGGCGAACGACTGATTAATCCAGAGGATTGTTGGCCAAGGCACTGGGAGAAACACCCTTCTCTTTTCGAGACAGCGTCGTGGGATCTTAAACGGCCACCACTTCCGAAGCACGGCGCCTCCAACAGTGCAGCTCCCTCTCCCTGCTCCACTGGACTGTCAGCCTGGATAGACTGCGAGCTTGAAGTCCCGACTTGGGGGGGGGGGGCTTGAACCCACAACCTTCCGACTCGAGAGATGAGACTGCTACCGACTGAGCCAGGCTGTGGACTAAATGCGTTTGAAAACCCAAACTGAAACTGGAATCAGATAACGAGGCTTGGCCCTGTGTTTAGGCTGGGAATTCCAAACTGAATCCACAAGTGTTAGCTTGACTCAATGAGTCAGGAGGTTGTGGGTTTAAGCATCATACTTTGACTTCAGAGTGCAAGCTGAGACTCCAACACAATGCTGGGAGTGCCCTGTACTGTTAAGAGATGACATCTTCCCAGTGGGAAAAGAGAAGGGAGTTTCCTTCACAAACACGCACGCACTCACGCACATACCCACACACACACATACACACACACACCCCCGACCCACCATCCACGGTGTCCTTCCAAACATTTCCGGCGACAACTCGGTCATTCGCTACGTTTTGTCGGCGTTATAAAACTTTATTTTGTTATTTGGCCCACAAAATATAGTCGATTCACTTTACGGTATATCCTGTGAAGCCCTTTCAGAGACGTCTCGAAGACGTGATAGGGCGCTATAGCAAATGCAAGGTTTATTATTATACGGCAGGCGTTATATGGAACGCGGGCATTACTATTGAACTTGCAACATCAGCAAAAGCAATGTGCAACCTCTCGAGGGCGGGTGCCTTGCTTAGCGCAATGAGAAACGTTTCACTGCATTTACAGGAAGTCATTATCTGGGTGGAATTTCAAATTCAGCCAATGTCAGCAAAGAAGCTCAGCTTCCCACAGTCTCAATAACTCCCAGCCCGTGCCACAGACACTCGCTGCCACATCTGCCTAGTCTCAAGCCAACACCTCACCTTGCCATGGAGATTTTGCTGATGCAAGTAAAAGGGGAGATTAAAAAATATATATAATTCCAGGATTGGCTGCACTGCCAACCAGGTAACGCCTTCAAATTGTTTGGGATTCGCGGAGCCGTGTAATACAGGCGTGAAGTCCCGTAGCGTAGTGGTTAGCACGCTCGCCTCGCAAGCGAGAGGACCCAGGTTCATTACCTTACTCCAATATGCCTCTGTTTACCTAGGAGTAAGTAGGAACCCAGTTATTCCACGGTTTACTAAACCTCTGAAAGCTCAAGCTTAGCTGGAGGTCATTTTGATGATAAACCTAATCAATAATCATAATAATAATAACAATAATCCTTGCATTTAATGTAGTGCCTTGCTGAGAGAGAGCAAGAGATACAGACAGATGGATGGAGATAATAATAATAATCCTTACATTTGTTATTTATTTACGCCTTATCACGTCGTTGAGATGACTCAAAGCGCATTACAGAATTGCGGTATATTGTAAAGTGGAGTGACTGTATATTTTGTGGGCGGAACAAGGCAGACAATTGTGCACAGCAGTGTCCCACAAACAGTCTTGGAATGAGTGACCACATTTTTTTTGGAGGGATTATTACCCCCAGAAAGTGATCCGCCAATCGACTAACAACTAGGTTCCTACTCACTGCTATTATTATGATTATTGATTAGGCGTGCGGAGCAAGGAAAGTTGCCTTAGGAATTGCCCCGCCCGGGAATGGAACCTGGGTCCTCTCGCTTGCGAAGCGAGTGCACTGATCGCTACTCTTCTGGACTCCAAGAAACAAACAGGTGCAGAAAGATAATATATTGAAATCAAGCAAAAACGTACTGAAATCAAAAGTAAAACATTTGGCCGCATGCAAAACAGTCTGTCCGCCAAGGAAAGCCTCCAAAAACCCTCTTTATAAACAGCGGATATCAAGATCCCAAAACACCCACTCAACATAATTCTTCCCCTTAATCCCTTTTGCTGAGAATGTTAAGTAGTGGAACTGGAGACGGGGGTAGGTTTGGAATTAAAATGCTTTTAAATGGGTTTGGAGATTAGAAAAATATTCCATCTCCCACTGCCCCAACACACACACACACACAACACACACACACACAGCAGTGGATATGTGCAAAACGAGTGTTGCCGCTGAGATTAATTCCTTCAAAACTGGATAGGTCGGGAGAGGGTTTGAAGGATTCAAGGGTGGAGGAGGGAAAAGGGGAAAGATTATCTGTGGAGAAAAGGAGTCCCGCTTCGAATATTTCATACACTTTCCCCCGCGTTCTCAGAGATGCCGTCCTTTTGCTACAGACGTAAAACCGAGGTCTGTTTAGGGGGCGTCAAAGATCACTTCCTTCATTCAGCTCAGCAAGCGCCAGCCTACTCCACGTCCCCCCCAACATATCTGCATCCCCCCCCACCCACCTACCCACCTCCCCCACCACCACCCACTGTCGAGTGGGCTTTCACCCATTCTGCCCCCGCTCTCTGGAACTCAAAGCCTCCGACTTGCTCTCTCCCTCCCCACATTCAAAGCCTGTCTCAAGATGTCCCTATTTGACCACGTTTTCGGTCATCTTTCCACCCCACCCCCACCCCTCCCTTTGGCTCCCACTTCCCCTCCATCTCAGCCAGTGGTGTGAAGCACTTTGAGACGTCCTCCCGACATGAAAGGCGCTGTGTAAGTGTAAACTGTAAAGCTCCTACGACTCTGTTTGAGAAGAGGAGGAAGTTTCTCCAGGTGTCTTGGCCGACAATCCCCCAGATGAACGTCGGTCATTATTCCGATCTAAAAGGAAGCTCTCAGCTGCTCTCAGGGCCGAGGAGAGAGGGATACCGACACGGGAAGGATACGGGATTGGGATCCTTCTCTGCACGAACATATAAGGAATTGTGCTCCGTTTTGTGCCCACGTTGCAAGCTCAGGAAAAAGCCTCTGTCGTCAACAGAGGAAAATGAACCAAGGCTCAACTGACCAACCCGACTGGATTATTTCACACAGAACCCATTAAAATTACACACGACAGGCAGGCCAAGCTCCATTTAATGTTACATTTCAAGAAACACCACGGGTGGAATTTGGCCTTCTACACATTGGCTATTTTTGCTCCTCTCTCTTGTCTTTCTCTCCTCTTTCTAAACCCATCCTTCCGCTCCCCTTCGCTCTCTCCCGCTTCACTCCTCGCTGGCTCGCCTCTTAAGTTGAATCCCGTTCTTACGAAGGCCTCTGGAGGAGAGAAACCCCCATCTCTGTTCGAATGGCGCCATGGGATCTTTAACGTCCACCTGAACAGCGCTGCATTGGAATGTCAGCTTAGACTGTATGCGGGTGTGGGGGCTTGAACCCACAACCTTCTGACTCAGAGGCGAGAGAGAGAGAGTGAGAGAGAGAGCGTTACCACTGCGCCACATGTCTAGTGACCTTGACTGGAAAGCGAGAGCTTGGATTTTGGGAGTGGACGGGGTCGCAGGGAAATCTTCGCCAAACCGGGGTGTAAACGCTGAGACAGTCCCGACACCTGACCTGCCAGAGAAACCCAGCGAGGAAAAGAAAAAGGAAAAAAAGCAAATCGACTCGAATCCAAACAAGCCGACTTAATCCAGTCTCCTTTCCCTGCAAAAAACGCCTTCAAAAGCACCAGCTACCAGCGCATATTTCCATAAATCAGTATAATCGCGCTATATTTGCCGCAATACAGCCAGAGATAGCGAGGATTAGTGTTGCAAGCTCACAGGGTAAAGAGAGATAAATTAAATACAATGGAAAACTCATCCTTGATCAAATGGGAGAGCCTTTCTCCTTCCCCCACCACCCCAATACCCACTGACTGGCTGTCAAAGATACTTCACGATGCATTCTGTCGCCTCTCAGAAGTAGGAGCTGTTACTAAATGATCCGAATGAGAAGCGAGGATCCACTGACAGGAGAGATACTCTCTAATGAGAGTGATTACTGCAGAGACGGCGGGAGACTAAACTGGAACAGAGTGTGAAAGGAGCAAAGCGGAATCACGCTCACAAATACCGAGGCAAAAATATCACTCGCCAGCCAGTTGTGCACAGCAATGTCCCACCAACAAATAGCCATGGACTCGGTGACCGATGTTATTTTGGGGGATCGTTGGCCGGTACACCGGGAGAGAGAGAGAGAAACTCTTTAACTTCCACCCGAACAGGCAGACGGGGACCTCGGTTTAACGTCTCACCCGTCAAAGGGCGGACTCTGTTGTCCAGGAGAAGGGAATTTCTCTCTTCCCTGATGCCCTGGTCAACAATCCATCAAAGTAAATTGGGCGGATTGTTGGCCAAGACAGGCTCCTCCGCTGTTAAGCGCTCCGTGACTCTGACCTGCGTGGAGGGCGCTATATAAATGCAAGTCGTCGTCGTTGTTGTTGGTGTTTCAAAGTGGTTGTTCACCTTGTGGGTGTTCGGTGGACCTTGCTGTGCGCCAAATGGCTCGTCTTCGAATGCATCAACCCCAGCAAGTTGACGATGTGGGAAGCGCTTCGGAATAGCGGGCAGTGCGATTAGGTTTTGTATCGGATGGCAATATCGGCGGCAATGGCAAAGTGGCTCTGTGTGTGAGCAACACTGGAAATGCTCCACGACACACAGCCTGGAAACCACAAGGGCAATTTTCCTTCTATTCCACAGCAAACCGCCATCTGTCGGTCACAGCCGTTCCAAGAAAGCTTAGGGAAAAACCTGACACCGTCACAGGTCCTAGCGGTCCACAACACTCCACCACCCCCCCCCCGCCCGCCCACCCCACACCACCCCGCAAATAAATCTGTATCAACCATCCCGGCCTACAAATGCCCCCAGATAAAATCGGTTATTCAATTCACGAGCGTTTGCAGTGGAACTACGAAATACAGTCACGACACTTCACGGTAAAATGAGTCCCTCGCCTCACGTCCGATGGTGGGACGTCGCTGCGGGCAAATTGGCCGCCATGTTTCGCCCGCAGAATCCAAATACTCCACTCTACGGTAGACCCTGCTTCGAGACGTCTCGACGACGACGTGATAAGGCGCTGTATTAAATGCAAGGATTATTATTACTAGATTTATCTGAAGACTGAACCATGAAGACGGAGGAAGGAAGCAGTCTGATCCCAGGGCTCGGAGAGGGAGCAAGGACCGAATGGGGGAGGTGATGAGATGTGGGGGGTTGGGGGAGGGAATGGGGGGGGAGAAGAGAAAACAAAACACTCCCTTCAAGGTTCTGTTCAGAGAAGCTTTACTTCTTGGAACCCAATGTTGAATTAATTTTTCGTCAAAAGTAAACGAATATCAAGGTTATCAACGGTTTCTGGATTGATGTCCCTGCCTTTGGGTGGGGTGGGGGGGGGGGGGGGGGGAAGTGGAGGATAGGAGGAAAAGAGGGGAGAAAGACACCGTCCCCCCATCCCAAGGAAACGTCTCTTTGGGGTTGGGTTGGGGAGTAGCAAAGCTCATTCACATATGATGATTCGCGGCTGCCGGAGGGAGGTCAGTCATTAAAGAGACGGTAAATCAAATGCAAAGCAATGTGTCAACGAAAAGCTGGTGTTGTCGGCATGGAAACACAGCGCTCGGGTACGTACAGTCAAACCAGCGTCAACAACCGCTCGCGGCCCTGAGCCAAAGTGGCCTTTGTATAAAGGTGGCCTTCGCATAAAGGGTTTGTGGGTCTGTGCGGAACGTGTGTCTGGGCTGTTCCAGGGTGGTTGTCAACAGGGGATGGGGGGGGGGGGTTTGCTGAACGGAGGTGGGTTGTTTCTGAACAGGTTTTTGACCGCAGGCGCTGCCGGCCGTGCACAACTGGCCGCCGCGTCTCGCCCACGAAATACGGCAGTAGGGTTCACTTTGCAGCGTCTCCTGCGAAGCGCTTTGAGACGTCCGAACGACGTGATACGACGCTGCATCAAACGCAAGGATTATCGTTGAATAAGTTTATGTGGCGAACAGAATCCCGAGCGACAATTTCAGCGTCGCTTTCGGCGCGCGCGTGCGCGCACGCACCCGCAAAAAAATAAGTCAAAAACCTCAGCCGACCCTCGACTTAACCCACGGACGCAGTCTCCCCGATGAGAATCAATGCTTGTTATTCTATTCCCCCTCTCCGCCTCCTCCTCCTTTCCAAGAACACGACAAAATTAAATTGTTATTTCTCCTCGTGCGTTTTACGCAGACAAAGCCTACACACACGAGACTACTTGAGGTTTTGAAAAGGAAGAAATTTGTTCGCAGAGAGAGAGAGAGGGAGAGAGAGAGGGGGAGAAAAAATGAACCAATATTTTTATATCGCCCGACAAAACCGCTGAGCTAGTCTTTCCTCGGGTTAGGGGGGGTGGGGGGAGAATTAACAACCTGTAGTAGATGCTATCAGAAGGAGAGGATAAAATGGCATTCACAAAGACACCATCTTAGAAATATTATACACACACACAAGGCTTGAGATAGAAATCACACCCACCTTTTTACCACGAAAGCTTCTCTCTTTCATTCTGTACGCCCCCAACACGCACACACGCGCGCACACCCCCACACACTGTGTCTCTCTCCCCCCATCGCATGCACACACACAGACACACCGACAGACACATACACACACCGCACCAACGTGCCTGGCCCAGACACTCACCCAGTAAAAGGCTAAGCAGTTAGCTGCCACATCTCATCTCATCCTTGCTTGGGCTGTTTCTTCTCCAGAGCGAAACCTCACCACAGTGAAGCTGAAAGCCAGTTGGGGGTGGGGGGAACGAGCAAGCGAGGGAGGGAGGGAGGGAGAGAGAGAGAGGGAGAGAGAGCAAGGCTCGATGATGAATCAAGCTGTGTAGCTCCTTTGATTTAGCGAAGGCATCTCTCTCTCTCGGTCTCTCTCGCTCAGGTAGCTGTGCAGAATGCGGCTTCTCTCACACACTGTGAATGCAGTCTGCCTTGATCTCAGGTTCGCTCTCTCTCCCTCGCTCCCTCTCTCGCTCGCTCGCTCGCTCGCTCGCTCTCGCTGGCTATTGACAACCCTTGACAATGCCTGTCTCGCTTTGCTGGAAAAACCCAAAAGTTGCTCTCTGCCTACATAATGCCTTCCAGTGGTTGCCTTGGCAACAAATGACGGACGAGACGAGCGAGAGGAGAGGAGAGAAAGCGAGAGAGAGAGAGAGAGAGAGCGAGAGATGGAGGGGGGTGTGGGTATAGCAGCTTCCACGCAAACTGTGCAGGCAGCAGAGAACGATGTACGCAAATGGCTCCTATGTTTCTTCATCCCCCCCCACCACCGCCTGCCGCCTAGCATTCGAGACTTTATTAACCAGTCTGGTTGTCTGTACCCCCATAAAGGTGGACAGCTTGTCAGTGCACCCCGGGGGCAATGCTAACGAGAGAGAGAGAGAAGAGAGAGAAGAGAGAGAGAGAGAGAGAGAGAGGCGCAGGAGAGGTTTGGCTGCCAAGGACCAGCTTTGTCACACACTGCGTCAACCCCGCAGTGATCTCTAAAAGAAGGCGATCAGCAATGACCCGGGGCTGAGGGAAAGGTGCAGAGACCACATTCATTTTATACTAAAGCAATAAAAAGGAAATTGTCATCTTTCCCTACTTTTGCTTGTGTTCAAATTACACGTCTGCGCACACACACACACACACACACACACACCAGCCCAGACACACACACACACACCAGCCCAGACACACACACACACCACCAGACACACACACACACACAGCCCAGACACACACACACACAGCCCAGACACACACACACCCCAGACACACACACAGCCCAGACACACACACACACACAGCCCAGACACACACACGCACACCAGCCCAGACACACACACACCAGCCCAGACACACACCAGCCCAGACACACACACACACACCAGCCCAGACACACACACACACCAGCCCAGACACACACACGCACACCAGCCCAGACACACACACGCACACCAGCCCAGACACACACACGCACACCAGCCCAGACACACACACACACACCAGCCCAGACACACACACACACACCAGCCCAGACACACACACACACACCAGCCCAGACACACACACACACCAGCCCAGACACACACACGCACACCAGCCCAGACACACACACGCACACCAGCCCAGACACACACACGCACACCAGCCCAGACACACACACGCACACCAGCCCAGACACACACACGCACACCAGCCCAGACACACACATGCACACCAGCCCAGACATACACACACACACCAGCCCAGACACACACACACACCAGCCCAGACACACACGCATACGCCTAGACACACACACACACACCAGCATAAACACACACATCCACACGTACACACACACCAGCACAGACACACATGCATGCGTGCACATGCACACGCACACACACACTTGCACACGCACCAGCAGACACGTGCGTACTGTGCACACGTACACAAACACACACATGCACACAAAGGAACGCTTTGAGACGCCTCAACGACGTGATATCAAATGCAAGGATTATGATTATGATTATTTTTATAATTATTATTATTATTGCCGGGGCGCTGGACCAGGGTTTTCACGGGAGCTCGAGAGTTAACGAACAAAATGTTCAGGTTGAGGAAATCCAAGTTTCTTTTTCTTCAACCACCTCCGCGAAGTGATCGGCAGGAAATCTAACACGACTCTCTCACAGCGCTGCCATCCTATCCTGCAGCAAACTGGCAGGATGGAGTCTATTTCTAGAGGCGTCTTTCAGAGACAATGAATCAGAGCTTTTTTTTTTGAGTGTGTGTGTGTGTTTGTGGTGGGTGGGGAGGAGGAGGAGAAGGGTGGCAGAGAGAAGAGAAGAGAAGAGAAGAGAGAGAGAGGAGGTGAGGTTATCTACAATGAGATTTGTACGGTGAAGTGCTATCAAACGCGTAGGGTCAAAGAAGGCTCGTTGCGTTCACAGAAAATACCCGGTCTTCACATCACTGAATGCTAGTGTGAGCACAAACACACTAGGCTTCAGAGCAATGGTGTCAAGTACGCTGTGGGGTGGTGGGGGGGGGTGGGGGGGGCGGGGGGGGGGAGGTGAAGTGGGGGACAGGATTGAAGGAGAGAGATCAAGTCAATTTAACAGCAGGCTAAAGCTCACGCAATCCTCCCGGGTGGAAGCGGAGGATACAATTTACACTCCAGAGGATTAATCACTGCACATGATTTCCAGTTTGGAGCATTGGAATCTATCTGAGTTCCCTGGTGAGGGGCTTATCAATGGGGGGGGGGGGGGGGGGAACGTAATAATAATAATAATAACCTTGCACTTGATATATCACGTTGTTGAGACGTCTCAAAGCGCTTCACAGAATATACTGGAAAGTGAATTGTCTGCGCATTTTGTGTGCTCTGTGGTAATATATACACACAGTAAACTCCTGATACCGCAACCCTGGTTTAACTTGTCACTGTCGCTTAAGTCATCAAACTGGCAATATCCCTGCCTTTGGTTTGTGTATTCATACATATATATGCCTAACACGCCACTCCTGATAACTTGTCGCTGAGCCCTTTTCTCTTGGGGTGACGAGTTATCAGGAGTTTGCTACACAGGACAAAAAAAAAATATCGCAACCAGGTTAAGTCAACTCAAATGTACATCAGAAAATCAGGTCAACGGCACAAGGACATAAAGCACTTACAGAAAATCCTTCACTCCACTCGCGCTCATGACGAACAGCCTCAGGTTGAAGTGGGTGGGGGAGAAATTAGACAGAGGTTCGCAAAGTTCTGAATGGTTTTGGTTGATATTTAAGTGAAGGGAAGCTATTCCTACTTATTGGCGAGGAATAAAATCAAGGATTAAAGGGTACAAAATAGGGGCTGTTAGAGTAGGAGATTCTTAAAATCTTTTTGCACACTGAGGCCCATTGGGATGTTCTATTATAAATGTCTGACCGAACCAATGTTAGAGATGGAGTCGAGAGCTCCAGTGGGGGAGTGAGCACCAGCACAGACACGATGGGGAGAGAGCAGGTTGTACCTGAGATCATCGTATTAACCAACAACAGCAATAAATGACACTTACACAGCACCTTTCAGGTCGGGAGGACATCCCAAGGTGCTGGACGAGGGGGGATTTGCACCTGAGCTGGGGGTTGGGATCAGAGAGGGGTGGCGGGTGAGGGTGGTGGAGAGGGGAAGAGGACTGAAGGAACGTTTGAAAAGGAAGGTCTTGAGACGGGCCTCGAAGGAGGCGAGGGAGGGGGCGAGGCGGAGAGTGGAGCGGGCAGGCCGGGGGACGCCGAGCGGAGGGAGCGGACAAGTTGGCGACGTTTTAACTGGGATCCGGTGTCCCGAGCACAGAACGTCAACCAAACCTAAAAGAAAGAAGGCCGCTGTCTGGAGAAACCGCCCATGCACCTCCTGTCTCCACCCCAGTGAGTTCATCTTGTCTTTCAAGTCAAACCGGTCGGAGTTTGTTCCAAAGTATTAGAAAACGTACCAATCCCAATCAAATTCAATTTCGGGACAAATATTTCTAGCCCCAGCATTCTGCCCGAGGCTACGCAACCAGTCAACACCGATTACAATCAACTCCAGTGGAGTGTAACCTTCTCCCAGGACCCAGTCTCCGGCCATTTCATACAAAGATTAATTTTTGTTTCACCTCCTCCTCCTCCGCACCCCCACCCCCCAACCCGCTCCATCCGAGCTTCAGCTCACACCACACACACTCACGCGCCCCACACACACACACACGCCAATTAGAATTTCGATTGACGACTAGAACTGTTTTGGGCATGAAAGCCAAACATCAAACGGGATTTATAAAGAAACTGAAGTAAACGAGATGCAAGGATCCTCATCGACCTGCTCTTATTTCTGTCGGTGCTTCTGTTTGGCCGTGAGGTGGGTTTGGAGGTTACAACACCACCACACTCAGAACGCCTGTCAGTTTGAGCCCCTTAGGGTGACTTCTCTCACGACGGAGAAGTTTAAAATCCAGTTCATGGCGAGGCTAATGGCTAACACAGAGTCTCCCAATGCAGCGCGCAAGATAGTGCTGGAAATCTAATTTAATGGACTGTTACAGTCTCTTTCTATGGGGCTTCCACACGATGGGTTAGCAGTGTGGAGACATCGTCATTCACCAGCGGAAACTGAGACAACGACCGTCATCTTTTCTTCGAGTCCTGTCAATCAAAACGTCGCCACCAAATACACAGTCACTCCACTTTCCAGCATATTCTGTGAAGCGCCTTGAGACGTCTCAACGACGTGAAGAAGCGCCAGATCGAATCCAAGGATTATTATTGTGATATAACTGTTCGTATAAACTGATTAATAATAATCGAGAATAATCGAGCTCGAGAGTAATGATCATAACCATAATAATCCTTGCATTTGATACATCATGTCTTCGAGTCGTCTCAAAGCGCTCGTCTCAAAGGGATATACTTTACAGTGGATTTGGCTGTGTGTTTTGTGGGTGAAACACGGCGAATAACAACAATAATAATAATAATAATAATACCTAGTCGTGGCTTCATAAAACGGCACTCGATGCCAAGATGATGAAGCCTTTGGCATAAGATCCGAGCGCAGAATCTCGTCAGAGTCTGTGCCTTAAGTCGTGGCTTTTGGCTTTTACTTCAAATAAAATTGTGGTACAAAAGAAATCGCATCTCTTCATTACCTTAAGTACGGGAACTAGTCCCAACAAGACACCATCTGTTAATGAACTATTTCATCAGGTTTAGCCACTGAACAAGATTTCCCCAAGACACTGAGGGGATTAACAATAAGACTTTGCTGCAGTGAACTCAACGTCCTATGTTAATGCAATGTCCTGGCTGACAATCCCCAGGTAAAGCTCACAGCTGTCTGTGGGTCGAATGCAGTCACTACACTCTATGATAAATCCTGCGAAGCGCTTTGCTGCATCCTACCGACATGACATACGCCATATCAAATACGGAGATTATTATTAATAAGAATTATTAACAATTAACATTATTAATTGTGTCCACAAATTACACAGTCATCGCACTTTACAGTATGTTCGGTGAAGCGCTTTGAGACGCCGCAACGACGTGATAAGGCGCTGCATCAAATGCAAGGATCATTATTACTATTATTATTAATAAATCACACGGCTGTTGGATTATTTTCCTGCGTAGCGTTGAGTAAATCTCGTGTGAAATGCCCACAGAATAAACACAATTACTCTCAACCCATAGAGGATGGCAGCTGTGTCTGCAAATCTCCCACAGTCCCACTTTAATGTTTAATGTTGACCAAAGAAAAACCCTCAAAGGAGATGCGAAAATTAACAGTTTAATTAACTCTGGACCAGACTCTGATGGGAGAGAAGCAGGGAATTAATTACATTGCGGGTAATAAATAATAATAATCCACGCATTTCATTCAGCCCTTTTTTATGACTGAAGCACATCTCAAAGCACTTCACGTGTTTATTGCAAAAATGTAATATTAATAATAATAATCCTTGCATTTGATACAGCGCCTTATCACATCGTTAAGACGTCTCAAAGCGCTTCACAGAATATACTGTAAAGTGAATCGACTGCGTATTTTGTGGACGAAACGCGGCAGCCGACTGCGCACAGCAGCGTCCCCGCAAACAGCCGTGGATTGAGTGACCAAATTATTACTATTTATTTTCGAGGGATTATTCCCCCCGGAAAGTGATCTCGAAATTGCCTAACAACTGGGTTCCTACGTACCGCTGGGTAAACAGAGGCGTGTGGAGTAAAGGAAACTTGCCTACGGTTTCGTCCTGACAGGGGATCGAACCCAGGACCTCACGCTTGCCAGGCGAGCTCTCTAACCACTACGTTTCAGGACTTCACAGGCACTGTAAGGTGCAGGGACTGTGTACGTTTGGAAGGATTCAGTGATGGCGACGGGTTTACCGTTTGCTCCAATAATTTCTAACCCGCAGAGTCAGTCGAATGAGATATGGAGCACCAATCCTGTCAAACACGGTGACGCGACTGTTAAAAGGCGGCAGTGACAACGCCGTGAAAGACTGACAACTCAGATAACGAAAGATAACATCGCGGCCACGATATTCTATCTTTATACTTCATTTCCTCTTTTATTACCTCCACGGCCTCACTGAAGATGCTGAGTGGATACCGGTCCACACAGTTAGGAACCCATGGAGAGCTTGGCGAGCACTCTAATGGACCTCCTTATTTACACAGGGCAAGAGGAGCAGGGAACCAATAATAAAGAGCAAATGACTAATTCGTTCGCTCATCAATTGAAAGAGAATTGACTGTATATTTTTGGGGGAGAAACCCGGCAGCCAACTGCGCAGACAGCAGCGTCCTACGTACAGTCGCGGATCGAGCGACCACAAAAAAATAAACTGAAGGGATCATTTCCCCCTGAAAAGCGATCCGCCAGTTGATTAACAAGTGGGTTCCTACTTGCTGCTAGGCCAACAGAGGCCGGTGGTGTAAGTCTTTCTCTACGCGTACGTACAGACACGTGTGTGTATATGTGGTGCGTGTGCGCGCGTGCGTGTGGGGGGGGAGCGGGGGTAAGTGGGATAGAGCGCCTACAATGACAAAGTGTCTCAAAGGGTTACTGTCAGGTGTACCTACCGGCAAGCGAGGATGTGGGAGAGAAACTCCTTTCTCTTTAGGGATAAGAGCATCCAGTCAAAGTCAGACAATCGATGGTGTCAATTGTATTTTGCGAACCAGTCACACACACTTCACTCTGTCCGTTTCGCAGAACAACAACAATAATAATCCTTGCATTTGACACAGTGCCTCGTCATGGTGTTGAGACGTCTCGAAGCGCTTCACAGAACGTACTGTAAAGTGGAGGGACTGCGTATTTTGTGGACGAAACGCGGCAGCCAATTGTGCACAGCGTGCGCTAAAGTAAAAGTATCCTTCAGCCCAAAGCACCCAGAGCTCTAGGCACAACTGGATTGATATATATATATATATATATACATATACACACACACACACAGACACACGCTCAGGGGATCAAAAGTCACGATGCCATAGCAGTGTCTAAATCGTCTTAAATTATAATTTTTATTTTGTTTTTAAAAGTAATGGGGTAGTTATCACAACCTTTTGGTCACTCTATATATATGTATACATACACACACACACACAAAATCTTAACATAATTGCAAGCGAGAGAAAAGGAGGCAGAGGTGAACGCGTGTGGCTTTGAAACGTCAATAACGCACTAAATTAGTCACAAACTCACAGCTTAAGCCTCGAGGCCGCCCGCGACTCAGTTTTCTCACAGAGGAAGGAAGGCGCTTTGTCACTTTATATATATATATGTATAAAAAGTTGCATAGAACAGCTGAGGACCAGAGGGAGTGATGGTGGGCATCTGAGTCACCAGGTGGCCAATAATCCTCACTGTGGAGGCAGGATGCAAGGCAGGGGAGGCGATGACGCTGTCATTAACATACAAATGAATCAAAGAATGGGAGGGGGANTTTTACAATAATAACGACCCTTACATTTGATGTAGCGCCTTATCACGTCTTCGAGACGTCTCAAAGCTCCTCACAGGATATACTGTAAAGTGAATTGACTGTATCCTAAGGGGGCAAAACACGGCTCACAACCAGATCTGGGGCGGATTCTGTCTTAGTGTCTCAGCTATTCATTTCCTTACTGGTACCCGGGTTCTTTACAACCACCCATTCCCTCTGCACCAGCTCCTCTCTCTCCCCCTCCCTTACCTCCCCAGCTTTATTCAGTCGAAACCCGCGCTCTCACACACAGTCGAAACGGGAATCTTTGAAAAAACAGTCTTCGCCCCTCTCTCCCCCACCCCACCCCACCCCACCCAACACACACACACACACACACACACAGACACACAGTTGCACCAAAAAAGGAATTGCAAACAAGAGACACCGCGGTTTACTGCAATGACACATCTTACAACCATACGCCGCTTGGCTCCCACGCGCTGCGGGCAGGCAGCCAGCCGGGCGGCACAGTTAATGCTTGGAAAGTGCCCAGAAAACTACAGTGGAAAAGCCAGACTTGCCGAATAGATGGATGGATGGATGGACGGACGGACGGACGGACGAGTTTACAAGATAAACTGCAAAGTGAATCGACCGTATTTGGTGGGCGAAAGGCGAAGGAAACACAGCACGAATTTCACGCCCTGAACACGAAGGACCACTGGGGCGCGAACTCGGGGCGGTCGATAGTTTCCAAATTAAATCATCAAGACTCCACAGTTTTTACCTCGCCAGCTCGGAAGCGTCTGTCCGCATAAATCGCCCCCTCCCCCGCCGCCCCCTGTCATCACGTTATTTTATCCCCATGGGCTTCAGGCTGAAATACAGACTGAGACGCATTAACGGGGTTGGAAGTCACGACGCTGCCGTAGCTCTGAGCTGCTTGATCTGAGATTCCTTTCATCACTTCGGTGCTGCATCGCCGGATGCCCTGTGATCGCCACCTGCTGGAGTGCCCGGGTCGGTCGCGACGCTCACGGCCACGTCTGGCAAACCCCGACCCCTTTCACCGCCACCCGCTGTCTGATACGCGACGGTAGCCAACCTCGCGTTTGCTATCGCGCCCGATCGCGTCTTCGAGACGTTCTCAAAGCGCTTCGCAGGACGCACCGTGAAGTGAACGGACTGCTGTATTTCGTGGGCGAAACGCGGCAGCCGATTGCCCGCGGCAGCGTCCCCACAGACAGCCGTGGGTTGAAGCGACCAAATTATTTGTATTTATTTAATTTAAAGGGCTTATTACCCCCACCGGCGATCCACCAATCGACTAACAACCAGGTTCCTGCTTGCTGCTCGGTAAACAGAGGCGTGCGGAGTAAGGAATCTTGCCTAAGGTTTTCGTCCCGCCCGGGAATCGAACCCGGGTCCTCTCGCTTGCGAGGCGAGGGGTCTAACCACTACATTCCGGGAGTCACCACATCAAGATGCGAGGGTTATCGATATTTATGATCAGTCTCAAATCCACGTTGAAGGGCAGCAATGACTGGGGTGGAAACCCACTTTATTCCGCTCACCTGCAGAAATATGTAAAGTCGAACACAACAGAGAGGTCTTGATGGAGCCACCATCAAGGGAAAGTCCAGAGAGAAAAAAATACACACTTCCACGTTCAATTCAGCAGCAGGAACCAAATAAATGGCTGAATTTTGGACTTCGCAACAATAAAATAGGGCAGCCCTGAACAGTGGCTTATTGAAGTGGATTACTCACCACATCCTCGCGGAGAAACAGTCGATCATTCATTCACAAGGCATTAATAAACGGACAAAAGGACTATCCCTGCGTGAACTTCTGAAGAACTCGCTCTGACTGGCAGCTTCCCTGCAGCGTGTTCCAGCTCACACCTCCCTGCTCCAGCTCACACACACCCGCCCTGAGCTCTCCAGGCTCACTGACTGGTCAGACGTATGTATGTATGTATGTATGTGTGTGTGTGTGTGTGTGTGTGTGTGTATGTATGTGTGTGTATGTATGCAGGTGTTGTCTGTGTACTTATGTATATACTGTGTATGTGTTTCTCTGTGCGTCTCTGTCTGCCGTGCGCAATTGGCTGCTGCGTTTCGCCCACAAAACACACAGTCACTCCACTTTGCAATATATTCGGTGAAGCGCTTTGAGACGTCTCAGTGACGCGATAAGGCGCTGTCTCAAATTCAAGGATTATTATTTTTAACCTGTCTTATCCGACAAGAGGATTGCGTGTACGTATCAGTGGGTGCTGGTACGTGTGCATGTTCGTGTGTGCGCGCGCGCGGGCGCGCGAGAGCGACTGCATGTACAGGAAGCATTTCTTTGCGCGAGGGAACCAGGAAATGTACAATCGCTGAAATCGACCGTGCATTTTGACCCCCGGTGTAGACCAGGCTCCCAAATCCCACTTGGCTGACAACAGCATTTCACCCAAAGAATATTCAGTCACTCCGCTTTACAGTATAGCCGAGAAGCGCTTTGAGACACCTCGCCGGCGTGATAAGGCGCCACGTCAAGTTCGAGTTACGTTAACAATAATAATTCCCGCATTCGATGCTGAGCCTTTTGAAGTCTGAGCGTCTCTAAGCTAAGACGTCGTGACTGTGTCTTTCTAACGCTCCAAAGGGGCGTTCACTGTGATTGCTCCCACGTTCCCGACCCTCTCCGCAGCCTTTGGAACTCGCTCCAAACGTTCCCTCTGCAACAGTCTCCGCCTGCTGGACCACAGCAGCCACTGCGCCCGTAAGGCAAGTAATAATCCTCGCATTCGATCCCGGCGCCTGATCCCGTCCTCGAGACGTCTCAAAAGCGCTTGGCGGGGCACGCCGCGAAGTGAACTGACTGCGTATCCGTGGCCGGATACGAATAGCGTACGAGTAAGCAAAGCACCAGGTTGCCAGCTGCCTCGCCCGGCGACCGGGTGCTTCAAACGACGCCGGGTATCAAGTGAAAACTCTGCACCGAATGAGGGGAGAAACGCCCGAAACATGTCACATTTGTCTCGGCGGCCACTTCGATTCGGCTGTTGTTTTTTTTTTACAAGTCAATTTTAGCCGAAGGGTAAAATCTCCCCGGATTTGTTTCACGCAAAAAGAATGCACTTGAGATAATTCGGCCTTTGTCGTCATGTGCAATGTGCCTACGTGTATTAAGGGGCGTAGAGGAAACCACAATAACTTGCATTTATGTATTATATAAGGTCTCGGAGCACAGCAAATGGCAGGGTTGGATAATAATAATTCTCGCAATTGATATCGCGCCTTATCACGTTGTCGAGACGTCTCAAAGCGCTTCATAGAACATACTGTAAAGCGAATTGACTGTGTATTTTTATGGGCAGCCAATTGTCCCGCAAACAGTCGGGGATTGAGTGACCAAATTCTCTTGTTAATTTTTCTTGCCGCGTGAAGATGAAGGGAGATGGGTGGGGGCGAAGGGGTTGACCGTAGGTGCGGTCGAAGATTTTAAGGCGGGATTTAAAGACAAGGCATCGACAGTGTCAGGCTCCACCATTGTCAAGCGCTCTGGGACGCATGAGGGGGTCCATATAAATGCAAGTTGTTGCGTGATGCCTTGAAACCTTTAAGAGGCAGCAAAATAAATCAATAAAAACAAAGAAATACGGTACTGCAGCCAACATTCAGACGGGAGAGTTTGCAACAAATCCGGTCAGAGACCAAACAGCCACAGAGGATCAAAGGAAAATGAACGACTAAAGCTTCGGAGGAAAAATCTTTCGTTTTGAAAAAGAAAGGAAGAGAAAAGCAAGATGTTGACAATGTTTGATTCACTGTCTCTCTGTCTCTCTGTCTGTCTGTCTGTCTGACAGGAACAAGCGCTTTCAGTCTTCCAGTGAATGGAGCTTTATTAAGAGATGAAGCTGAAAGCTTGACGCATCGAATGGGACCCAAACTTCCAAGGCCTCAAAATAGTTGGCTGTTCACATGGAAAAGGCAGGAACGAGCCTGTGTTTAGAGGGGGGAACAGCCCAAGCAGAGAAAACGGACGTGGAAAGTGCACAAAACTCTCCTCGAGTGAATGGAAAATATACACACACAAAAAAAGTGATGAAATTCACTTTCTTTTTTTTCTCAGTTCTCCATAAGAAGTTAGGAGCGGGAGGGGCCGTTCAGCCCGTCGAGCCTGCCAACACTCGCATACAACGCCCTCACCTATTCCCGGGATACGGCATGCCAAGTGACTGCCAGGATGGTTCGAAGGCAAACTCGACGGACCTCGGTCTTCTTTCGTCCAATAATTAGCACGTTCTTATGTTCCACTGCACACTCCGGGCAAGAGACCTATCCCCGAGTGATCACAGAGCTTATGCAATCACATTATTGTGCGTTCAGTTGCGCGAGGATAGAGCAAAGCCCGTGAGCAACCACAGTGTGGTCAGCCATGTCACACAGGGGACCGTGATGGTTTTGTCAGAGACACAGGCAGTGAAGCAGCAGTGTAGCAGCTCCTCAGGCTGTGCCGTGCGGTGTTACGCTGTGACTGGATTCCGTGCTCCAAGGATTTTCCGGGACAAGGCAGTGGGAGAGGGGTGCCCGGGTAAGCCGGTGTGTCTTGCCGGAGGGGGGGGGGCTTACAAGCAGAGAACAGCTGGCCCGTCTCTGCTAGCCCCCCCGCCCCACCACCAACACCCCTCCCTCCCACTCCCACTCTTGGAGCGCTTAACAGTGGTGGAGCCCGATGCCAAGGGGGGGGGGGGGGGGGCGGCGGAAGATGACCGTAGGCACAGTCGGTCAAAGAGGGAGGCGGCCTGAAAATGGGGAGCGAGGGGACGAGGCGAAGGGATCGAGGGAGGCAGCGCCGCGGCTTTGCCTACGATACCCGTCGCAGCTCCGAAGCACGTGCGGAGATGCCCAGCGATGCAGAGAAACAGGCGTCAGCGCGGCCCGGGCCACTCATCTCGTACGTCCCGTACGGTTACGAATCATATCCGCGAGAAACAGAAGCTCGTGGGTTTCGAGCTCCGGGTGGGGGAACTTTGAGCTCGCCCAGGCTCGGCTGGCGGGCCAGTGCTGCGCTGGGGGGGGGGGAGTGCCGCACACTCTCGCAGCATCGAGCCGCCTCAAAGCGCTTCGCAGGATTCCAGCGTAAAGAAGTGACTGTGTATTTTGCAAGGCGAACAGAGGCAGCCAAGCCGACCTTCCCTGAAGCAGTCACTTTTGTTGGGTGTGTGAGATCTCCCTCCCCTGTTACAGCAAGTGAAACAAAATCAGGAATTAAGCATCCCACAACAACCACACTGCACGGTTTCACATCCCTTTACATTCCCACACGTAGCGCAACACAGCCTCGTTTCCTGTGCTTCACATAACCGTACACAAGGAAACCGGCAAAGCGTCAGGACCTGGGGTTCGATTCCCGGGCAGGTCGGGGCGAAACCCTCGTCAAGTTTCCTTACCACACACACACACACACACACCTCCGTTTACCCAGTTGTCAGTCGATTAGCGGATCGCTTTCCGGGAGTGATAATCCCTCCAAAAATGTAATAAATACAAATGATGATGATAATAATAATCGGGTACCACTCGACCCACGGCTGTTTGTGGGGACGCTGCCGTGCGCAATTGGCTGCCGCCTTTCGCCCAGAAAATATACAGTCGATTCACCTGACAGCATCTTCTTCCGCGAAGCGCTTTGAAGCATTGTGTCAAATGCGAAGGGTTGTTATGATTATTGTTTAACAAACACCCGCGTTTCACTGCCATCAGTTACAGTGTTAATTCTACGGAGCGTTAAGCAAAGTGTAACTTTGACACCACACTATAGATACCGGGAAAGAGATTTCGTGTCCGTTTCGTACAACACTGAGCGACGGGAAACAACTTTGCAAGTTCCCCATTTCAATCAATTACGGAGTTGCACTCTGACCACACCAAAGCGCTTCACGAGCTTTTCCTGTAAAGCTAGTAACCGTGTGTATTTCTGTCAGGCGAGGCCAACCCAGTAGCCAATTTTTTTGGCACGGGCTTACTTACGTCCCACGAAATCAACGGCCGATTTCTGCCGGGACACTGGAGCGAAACTCCCCGTTTTTTTTTTACTCTGCGGAAAACAACGCTTAAGATTTTGGTGTTATCTAAGACTGTTGAGCTCAAAGTCCTGACGTCTGAGCCATAATCGCAGGTGAGAACGCCACTGACTAAGCCAGACCGACACCGAAAAGAACCTCGAGTTTCCTTACTCCACACACCTCTGTTTACGCAGCAGTCAGTAAGAACCCAGTTGTTAGTCGATTGGTGAATCGCTTTCCAAGGGGGTAATAATCCCTCCAAAAAAAAAGGTCACTCCACCCACGACTGTTTGTGGGACAGTGCACAATTGGCTGCCGGGTTTTGCCCGCAAGATACAGTCAATTCAGTTTACAGCATATATCCTGCGAAGCACTTTGCGACGTCTCAAGGGACCGATAAAGCGCGACATCAAATGCAGGGATTATTATTATTATTATTATTATTATTCAGGATTATTTATTTAAGTCGTTCAGGAGGAGGGGGGAAATAATTAGTGCTAATTATTAAACCAATAATCAATCATCAAATGATAATTCATTATTATCCAGATAATTAACGATTAATTAACTCTTAAAAATGATTACATATTATTGTGGAGTCCCACAGCGGAGTGGTTAGACCGCTCCCGGGTTTGATTCCCAGGTGGGGCGAAACCTTGTCAGGATTCCTTCGTCCGCAAACCTCTTGCGGTGAGCAGGGGGTAATGATCCCTCAAAACAAACGCGGTCACTTGATCCACGACTCTTATTATTCTAGGGATGTTTTGCAATTTTCCACAACTCATTCCCGAAAGCAACTGCCTTCTGCCTTTGAAATTAAAAATAAAAATTGACATTAAATCGCACTCTTCACGACAGACGCGTGAAATTCTACCGTACAGAGCGGCCTTGTGTGTGTGTGTGTGTGTGTGTGTGCGTGTGTGTGTCTGTGTGTGAGAGAGAGAGAGAGAGAGAGAGAGGAGGGTGGGGGGTGGGGGGTGGAAATCCTTTTCAACCTTTGTTTTTCTTTAAAAAAACTTTGCGGAAAGGTGTTTCCTGAAATTACAGTGTGGGTCAATTGTTCTATTGTTAAAATCCCCAAAGGAGCGAACATCACTCTTTTGGCCCACAATCACCCTCCCCTCTCCCCCCCACTCCACCCTCGCTCTCGCTTCGCACAGTATAGACCATCACTGACAGACCTGTCAGCACTTACTCTTAGTTAAAATTCCTGAGTTTTTAATCCCATCGGTGATCGCCATTGTCAACAGTACCTTTGCGTCTCTCCGCAACAAACAAAATAAATCTACGACTTAATTTCGCCCACAAAGCGCACTGTCGACGCACTTTTACTGTGCATTCTGTGAAGCGCTTTGAGACGTCACGTCAGTGGGATAAAGCGCTCTATCAAATGCGAGGATTATTAGTATTATTATTATTATTATTATTGTCGTTAATCCGGTTTGGTTCTGGAGCAAACCTGACTGACGAGCTGAGATCCCAGTTTCAGGGCGTGGAAACGGGAGGAGACAGATTCTCTCTAACATCAGAACAGGAATCCCAGCAGTGACAGAGACACTCCCCCACCGCCCCCCACCCCACCCCACCCCAATAAAATTGGTCAATAACTTTGTGGCCGTTTCACGGGACATTTGCCCGTGAATGGGATGTTGTGCGCTCGATTGAACAGGCAGAGTCGGTGCTTTGGTTTAACGTCTCAGCCAAAGGTCGGCAATACTCCGGCGATACATGCGCTCATCCACCAGCACAGAGCTGGAGCATCAACCTGTACTATACGAGTTGAAACCTACAACCTTCGAAGTCACTCTGACATACAAATTCACAACAACACCCCACCTCGCGCGCGCGCGCGCCCGCCCACACACACACAGACACACACGTCATACGTGTGAGAAGACGATATTCTTCGCAGGAACTTCCTCATTGCTATCAGCCGCTCACAAGACCCGAAAAAGAAGCGTGAGAGCTGAGAGAACCTTTATCTCAGACCACAAGAGAGCCATCGCAACAACACCTCAACGTGTTGCCGCCTGAAACACAATCCCAGAGCCAAAGCCCTCGGAGCCACCACCATTGCTGGCAGTTTCGTGCCCAAAAACATACCCGAACATACCCATTGCCTGGTCAACCAGCCAGCAGAGCTCTGTCAGGTCGTGGGAAAGCTCTGGGCTTGATCCCACTCTCCTCCCCCACTCCCTCCCCCCAACCCCCCACCCCCACCCGCCACATCTTTGCAGCCTCAGAAACCCACAAGGGCCAAAAGCATCTTTCCTGCAGTCACATCCTGTGGTAATGACACCCATTGGGTCTCAACCCGACTCGGTCGGTCAAGCTCTCGTCCACATAGTCACATCATGACTGGAGTAATAATAATAATAATAATGATCCCTGCATTTGATACAGCGCCTTATTACATCTTCGAGACGTCTCAAAGCTCTTCGCAGAATACACTGCAAAATGGATTGACTGTGCATTTTGTGAGCGAAACACAACAGTCAATTGCGCACAGCAGCGTCCCCCAAACAGTCGGTCGTGGATTGAGCAACCAATTATCTTTTTGAGGGATTATTACCCTCGGGAAAGCGATCCGCCAATCGCCTAACCACCGGGTTCCTACTTACTGCTGGGTAACCAGTGTGGGGGTAAGGGAACTTGCCTAGTATTTCGCCCTGCCCGGGAATCCAACCCAGGTCCTCTCGCTTGTGAGGCGAGCGCTCTAACCACTGAGCTCCAGGACTCCACATAGTCAAGACTGACACTCCTGGAGTGTATGGGATGGCGAAGGGACGAGGGGGTGGTGGGGGAGGGTGGGTGGGGGGGGGGGGAATGAGGAAGTTTGCATTGTCCGTCCTTTCGGTGGGGACATTAAATTGAGGTTCCTTCGCCTCATGGCTCTTGAGGCGACCCACAGTTCGTCGAAAAATGATTGCTGCATTCTCCTACAAAAATCAGCTAACCACACTTGACAGTAATTACTGTGCAGCACTTTGAGACGTGATAAGGTTATCAAAATACAAGTGTTTCCTTTCCAGTAAAATTAAAAGGCAGATGGCAGACAAAGAGGGAGTGGTGGGAGGGGTGGGGGGGGGGGCAGGGGAGAGGGAATCAGCATCCCTCACTATTCCGTATGTCCAGTATATGTTTAAAGAGCCCTGTGGTTAGAGCACTCGCCTCGCAAGCGAGAGGACCTGGGTTCAATTCCTTGGTACGGGGAAACTTTAGGTAAGTTTCCTTACTCCACGCACTTATTATTCTGGTTACTCAGCAGTAAGTTGGAACCCGGTTGTTAGTCGATTGGCGGATCGCTTTCCGGGGGTAATAATCTCTCCAAAAAAAAGGATTATTATTCATTATTATTACACTTGGTTCTGAATGGTCTAAACCTGTGATGTCCCTTCACACCCTAACCCCGTTCCTTGCCTCTCTGACCTGCTCGTACCCCACTCCTCTGCCCCCTCGCACCCCCCACCTTCACTCAGCGAGCACAAACCTGCTGCGTGCTTTGACCCTCCCAGTTTCCCTTTATTTAACCCACACCCACCGCAAGAAACGTACAGTTCCTTCCCTCGAGAAAATGCCACTTTACTTTCACAACCGCCAAAGATTGATGATCCAAAGCAGTTCTTCCACAAACCCGTGAACTTCAATGCCTTTCTCTTGGCTTTCCCACTACCACAAATGGCTGCCGTGTTTCCCCCACAAATACTCAGTCACTTCACTTTGCAGTCCATTCTGCGAAGCGCTTTGAGACGTCGCGAAGAGGTGAAAAGGTGCTATATCAAATGCAAGGATTATTATTATTATTATTATGGCCAACATGTTACTGTCTGTTGCTCCTTTCTAATTGAGGGCTGCAGTGTCAGTTTATATATCTGTGTATGTGTGGGGGGGTGTTGGGGGGTGGGGGGTGGGGAGGTGGGTGGAAGGGATGGAAAGGATAAATTCCAGGATTGGGTTTCCCTCGTTTAGATTCCGCCGGTGCTTGCCGTTTATGCACCTACGTCAGATGCGGTGATGCTCATTATCCGCTTGAATTGGCCCCAGATCAAGAGATCGCCAAGAGAAAAAAAATGGGTGACTTGAAATGAATTCGAGCTTCATCAGAACTCTGCAAGCGCAGCATTTAACAACAGAGGGCACTTCACACCGACTGCTCCTTTCAGCGAATGGAGCGAAACCTTGGCTCTGGAACAACGTATGGTCCCACACCTCAAGCAGTGCTTCTCAGGACTCCAGAACGTCAGGGTAAGTGACTGAGCCGACCCGGACCCTGCGAACGTGCAACGCTGTTTGCTGGACATTGATTCGGAGGAGACGTTAAACCGAGGTCTTGCTTGTTCAGGCGGATGTTAAAGAGCTCGTGGTGACGGTCCCCCAAAATAAAATTGGTCACTCGCTCCGCGGCTGTTTGTGGGGACGCTGCTGTGCGCAATTGGCTGCCGCGTTTCGCCCACAAAATACGCAGTCAATGCGCTTTGCAGTCTACCCTGTGAAGCGCTTTGCGATGCCTCGACGAAGTGAAGAGATGCAACATTAAATGCAAGGATTATTATTAGTCTGGACCGAGAACTCAAAGCCCTGACCTGGAGCTTGTGAACCCACAGCTTTCTGAGGCAACAGCAGCAACAACAACAAGATTACATTTGTACAGCGCCTTTCAAGTCGGGAGGACGTCCCAAGGCGCTGACAGCACAGCAAAGAGCCAGGCTGTGTGCTTATCTTTTCTGTTCTGCGGACACGGAGAGAGAGAGAGAGAGAGAGAGAGAGAGAGGGGGAGAGAGGGAGAGAAAATCTGAAATAAGGGCTGGAAATCCATAGCAGATTAGGAAATGTACCACAGTTGAAACTGATTAACGGTGTATTTTGACCCCTGGCTCCCAATTCTCACTTGGCTGATAAAAAAAAAACTTCGGCCAAACATACGGTACATATTCCGTGAAGAGTTTTGAGACGCCTCTCAGCCACGTGATAAGGCGCTACTTTCAGCGCCTTTGGGATGTCCTCCCAACGCGAAAGGCGCTATACAAGTGTCACTTGGTATTGCGTGGTGTCACATGCAAGGATTATTCCGAGGTAAAAATAAAATGCAGTTAAGTAAATATTGTGTACGTAAACATTGAATGATTTATATGTAAAATATTTTATAGAAAGCTCCCGATATCTCGACACCGACACCGACTGAACGTGTCACCGCCACCGAAGTCATTGCGTTGTCACAAATCCCGGCCGCGTTTATTCATGTATTTAATACACGTTCCCTGATAACTCGTCGCTGAACCCCTTTTCCCTGAGAGTGACGGGTTAGCAAGAGTTTAACTCTATTCAAGCAGATAAATATTTGTTGGGAGGGGGGGTTTATGGGTTATGCCATAAACGTAAAGAAGCACTGTTTCTTCGAGTCACTAAATAAATAAAAATCAGCGAAACGTGTGTTTTTTGGCGAAAAAAAAGACACTTTTGAATAAAACGACAACTATTTAGGTATATTTGCCCGTGGCGTCAGGCGGTCATCTCTCAAAAGGCTCGACGCGGCTGGAGGGCACTAAGGACAGGCGGATGTACACCCCCGGCTCTGTACCAAAACTATCCATCCTGGCAGCTTGACACGTTCGTGCCCCCAATACCGCAGCGACTTGCATTTACATGGGCCCCCCCCTCACCCAGGGTAGCGTCTCGAGCTGGGGGGAAAGGCGGTGGTGACCGCGGGCACGGTCGAGGTTCTGACCGCTGTCCATCCGACCGACCGACCGGCCGGCCGGCGGTTCGACAACGCTCGACGGAAATTAAACCTTAAAGGGTTTTTTTTTGCTCCTTTTGGGGGAAAAAAAAGTCAAGTGGGGGTCAAAGGGAAGGTGTTTATCACGTGGGGCGAAAGGGATTTCACGTCCCCCCCTTTTTTGGGGGCACAAAACCCGGCTGTAAGTGATAGAAAAACCTGACGCGCTGAGAAAAGACACAAACGCACAGGAAATCAGGTTGCGCTGCTCCTCCCGGACTAACGTTGGACCTTTCCGAGGAGGGGGGGGGGGGGGCCCTCTGGAGTGCTTCGCTTCCCTCCGCACGTGCAGAGAGAGAGAGCTACGCGCACTGTCGTGAGGGTTATTTCGGCTCTCAACAGCACACAGCATTCCCTTTGCATGACGCGCACACGCAACCGCAGCTACAACAACAACAACAACAACAAGATTGCATTCATGGAGCGCCTTTCACGTCGGGAGGACGTCCCGAGGCGCTGGGCAGTTGGGTCGGGACCCGAGCATTGGGGGGGAGGGGGGGGGGGTGGGGGGGGGAATGGTCAGGGTGAGGGGAGGGAGAGCGAGGAGGGGGTAGAGGGTCGAGAGAGGAGCTGAAGACGCGGTGGAAGAGAAACACGGGTCACACACAGGTCTGGGACGGGGATCGGAAGGCAGTGGTTGCGAAGTTACTGCTTAAGACGGGTCGGATGATGCCTCGTCTCAATCTCTCCCCTATCTGTCTCCCCGGCTTCTCTCTCTCCCTCTCCCCTCTGTGTCTGTCGCTCTCTCTCTCCATCTCTCTGTCTCTACCCCCCTCTGTGTGTGTCTCTCTCTCTCTCCATCTCTCTGTCTCTACCCCCCTGTGTGTATGTGTCTCTCTCCATCTCTATCCCTGTGTGTGTGTGTATGTGTCTCTCTCTCCTTCTCTCTGTCTCTACCCCCCTGTGTGTCTCTCTCTCTCTCCATCTCTCTGTCTCTACCCCCTGTGTGTGTCTCTCTCTCTCCATCTCTCTGTCTCTACCCCCCTGTGTGTGTGTGTCTCTCTCTCCATCTCTCTGTCTCTACCCCTCTGTGTGTGTGTCTCTCTCTCTTCATCTCTCTGTCTCTATCCCTGTGTGTGTGTGTGTGTGTGTGTGTGTGTGACTCTCTCCATCAATGTCTCTATCCCTGTGTGTGTGTGTGTGTGACTCTCTCCATCAATGTCTCTATCCCTGTGTCTGTTGTCTCTCTCTCCATCTCTCTGTCTCTACCCCTGTGTGTGTGTGTCTCTCTCCATCTCTCTGTCTCTACCCCTCTGTGTGTGTGTGTCTCTCTCTCCTTCTCTCTGTCTCTAACCCTCTGTGTGTGTGTGTCTCTCTCCATCTCTCTGTCTCTACCCCTCTGTGTGTGTGGATCTCTCTCTCCATCTCTCTTTCTCTAGGTCTCTCCCCTCTCCCTTTTCCCCCTGTGTGTGTGTGTGTGTGTGTGTGTCTCTCTCTCTCCCTCTCTCGCTGTGTGTCTCTGGAGCTCTGTGTACCCCTCTGTGTGTGTGTGTGGGTGTCTGTCTCCATCTCTCTGTCTCTAACCCTCTGTGTGTGTGTCTGTCTCCATCTCTCTGTCTCTAACCCTCTGTGTGTGGGTGTCTGTCTCCATCTCTCTGTCTCTAACCCTCTGTGTGTGTGGGTGTCTGTCTCCATCTCTCTGTCTCTAACCCTCTGTGTGTGGGTGTGTGTGTCTGTCTCCATCTCTCTGTCTCTAACCCTCTGTGTGTGGGTGTCTGTCTCCCCCTCTCTCTCTCTTCTCTTTATGTCTCTCTCTCTGTCTCTCCCCTCTTCCCTTTAGGTCTCTCTGTCTCTCCCCCTCTCCCTCTCTCTATCGCCCTTCTCTTTACGTCTCTGTGTGTGTGTGTGTGTGTGTGTGTCTGTGGGGCAGTGTGTGTGCCTGTGGGGCAGTGCCTCCCCCCCCCCCCCAGACTTACCGGGTCCCGGTGCTGCCGCTGGTGGTCCCCCGGTGCCCCCCCCCCCCGGGCTGTCCGGGGCCGCACTGAGAGAGGGGGAGAAGCCGCGCACCAGAGCCGCGCGGTCCACCGCCATCCGCACCGGGAGTGGGAGTGAGAGAGAGAGAGACAGAGCCGCTCTCCCCCTCTCCCCTCCTCCTCCCCCCTCACTCCCCCTCTCCCCCTCCCCTCACTCCCCCTCTCCCCTCCTCTCACTCTCCCCCTCACTCCCCCTCCTCCCCCTCTCCCCTCCTCCTCCCCCTCACTCCCCTCTCCTCCCCTCCCCCCCTCTCCCCTCCCCCTCACTCCCCCTCTCCCCTCTCACTCTCCCCCTCACTCCCCCTCCCCCCCTCCCTCCTCCTCCCCCCTCACTCCCCCCTCTCCCCCTCCCCCTCACTCCCCCTCTCCCCCTCCTCTCACTCTCCCCTCACTCCCCCTCTCCCCTCCTCCCCCTCACTCCCCCTCTCCCTCCTCCTCACTCCCCCCTCCTCTCCCCCTCACTCCCCCTCCTCTCCCCCTCCCCTCACTCACTCCCCCTCCTCCCCCTCTCCCCTCCTCCCCCTCACTCCCCCCTCTCCCCTCCTCCTCACTCCCCCTCTCCCCTCCTCCCCCTCACTCCCCCCTCTCCCTTCCTCTCCCCCTCCCCCTCACTCCCCTCCCCTCCTCCCCTCACTCCCCCCTCTCCCCTCCTCCTCACTCCCCCTCTCCCCTCCTCCCCCCCTCCCCCTCACTCCCCCTCTCCCTCCTCTCCCCTCCCCCTCCTCCCCTCCTCCCCCTCCCCTCCTCCCCCTCTCCCCTCCTCCTCTCCCCCTCTCCCCTCCTCCTCACTCCCCCTCACTCCCCCTCTCCCCTCCTCTCCCCTCTCCCCTCCTCCCCTCCCCTCACTCCCCCTCTCCCTCCTCCTCCCCTCACTCCCCCTCTCCCCTCCTCTCCCCCTCTCCCCTCCTCCCCCCCTCCCCCTCACTCCCCCTCTCCCCTCCTCTCCCCTCCCCCTCACTCCCCCTCTCCCCCTCTCACTCCCCCTCTCCCCCCTCTCCCCTCACTCCCCCTCTCCCCCCCTCTCCCCCTCACTCCCCCTCTCCCCTCCTCTCCCCTCCCCCTCACTCCCCCTCTCCCCTCCCTCTCCCCTCCCCCTCACTCTCCCCTCCTCTCCCCCTCCCCCTCACTCCCCTCCTCTCCCCCTCACTCCCCCTCTCACTCTCCCCCTCACTCCCCCTCTCCCCTCCTCTCCCCCTCCCCCTCACTCCCCCTCTCCCCTCTCACTCTCCCCTCACTCCCCCTCTCTCCTCCTCTCCCCCTCCTCTCACTCTCCCTCTCCCCCTCACTCCCCCTCTCCCCCTCCTCTCACTCTCCCCCTCACTCCCCCTCTCCCCCTCCTCTCACTCTCCCCCTCACTCCCCCTCTCCCCCTCCTCTCACTCTCCCCCTCACTCCCCCTCTCCCCCTCCTCTCACTCTCCCCCTCACTCCCCTCTCACTGCTCGGGAGCAGCAGCGCCACTCTGTGTGAGCGTCAGCGACAGCGTCTCTCACTCCCCGACAACACAGTCACTAACTCACACAGTCACTCAGTCACTCACACAGTCACTCACTCACACAGTCACTCACTCACTCACACAGTCAGTCACTCACACAGTCACTCACTCACTCACAATCACTCACTCACTCACACAGTCACTCACACAGTCACTCACTCACTCAGTCACTCACTCACACAGTCACACAGTCACTCACTCAGTCACTCACTCACACAGTCACTCACTCACTCACACAGTCACTCACTCAGTCACTCACTCACTCAATCACACAGTCCCCACTCACACAGTCACTCACTCACTCACACAGTCACTCACTCACTCACTCACTCACTCACTCACTCACTCACTCACTCACTCACTCACAGAGTCACTCACTCACACACACAGTCACTCACTCACACAGTCACTCACCCACACACACTCATTGATACACTCACCCACCCACACACTGCCCCCTCCACACACTCACTCACACACTCACACACACTCACTCACACACTTACTCATACACTGATACACTCACTCACTCACACACACTCACGCACCAACACACCGCTCCCTGCACACACTCACTCACTCACTCCACACTGCCCCCTGCACACACTCACTCACACACACTGCTCCCTGCACACACTCACACACACACTCACACTGATACACTCACTCCCTACTGCCCCCTGCACACACTCACACTGATACACTCACTCCCTACTGCCCCCTGCACACACTCACACTGATACACTCACTCCCTACTGCCCCCTGCACACACTCACAGATACACTCACTCCCTACTGCCCCCTGCACACACTCACACTGATACACACACATACACTGAGATACTCACACCGCCCCCAACACACTCCTCACTGATTCACTCACTCCACACTGCCCCCTATAAACATTCACACCAACATACTCACACTCACACTGATACACACACTCACACTGCCCCCAACACACTCACACTGATACACACACTCACACTGAGATACACACTCACACTGCCCCCAACACACTCACACTGATACACACACTCACACTGCCCCAACACACTCACACTGATACACACACTCACACTGCCCCAACACACTCACACTGATACACACACTCACACTGAGATACACACTCACACTGCCCCCAACACACCCACACTGATACACTCACTCACTCACTCCACACTGATGCACACACTCACGCACAAACGTATTCACTCTCTACCCCCCTCGACGCACACTTGGACACACACACACACAAAGATACACACACTCCCCTCACGCTCTGACTTACTTACCCCCAACTCACTCATTCACTCACAGACACAAACTCACTCACCAGCAATCATGGCCCATCACTCCCCCCCCCCCCACCCCCCACCCCACATGTCAGAAGAATGCATCAAAGTGCTTCACTGTGAAATGGAGTGACTGTGTATTTTTACGGGCGAAACGCGGCAGCACAATTGCGTACAGGAGTGTCCCACAAACAGCCACGGAGCGAGTGACCAATTTTATTTGAGGGGATTGTTGGCCGGGACACAGTGAGAGAAAAAACTCCTTTCTCTTTTCGAACAGCGTCGTGGGATCTTTAACTCCCACCTGAACAGGCAGACAGGACCTCGGTTTAACATCTCATCCGAAGGACGGCACCTCCGACAACGCAACACCCCCCCACCCCCCCACTCCCCCCAGCGCTGCACTGGAGCGTCAGCTTAGACTACGTGAGATGAGATCCTTACGTTGGGGTTTGAACCCACAACCTTCTGACTCGTAGACACAATACATGTGTATATAGGCTGGAATTCACGCGCAGGAGAGGTTACAGAGGCCTATGACTGGGGCTCCAATTTTCCAGACCGAGGTGGATGGACATTTGTTAGGTCAGGTATCGAGGGATATGGAGCAAAGACGGGAGTTGAGGTACAGATCGGCCGTGTTCTAATGGAATGGCGGAACAGGCTCGAGGGGCTGAATGGCCTCCTCCTCTTCCTGGGGAGTTAGCAGTTGGATCGTCCATTGTCCGTCGGGAAACGTAGGTTCCGCAAGGTTTCTCTGCCTCACTTTAAATCTACCGACGAGAGAGCCTGACAGTGGGCCAGAGACACGGAGTAGTAATCCAGCGCCCCCCACCCGGGTCATTTAACAGTGTAACCAGTCCTGCGTCTTTTTTTTTTTTGCTGCTACTGCGTCAAAATAAATAATTCTACAGCTCACCAGGGAGCGATGGGAAAACTTGGCAACGTATATCTGATTTGCATTATAAGGCCTCGGAGCACAAATTCAACCGAGCAGAGCTGTGCCTCTGTAACGCACAGTGTTAATGTACTTTGTGTCTAAGAGACTGTTGTGTAATTGAGCCGATGCTGACGATTTGGTTGAATGCTTGGGTTGGGAACCATCCTCATGTCGGTATTAGACGCCCAATGATTTGTCCTTGCGAGTTAGTTACCTTTATTGTTGAAGGCAAAATTTTGGGAGTGAATTTTTTTCTTCAAGAAGAGAGAACAACTAATACATATTGTTCAAAACAATTTACTGAAGCGATGCCTTCTTGGGATAGACAGAAAGGAATGTACAAATCTTCGGCTCACGTCCCCAGTCGCTAACCTGGGTGGAAGGCGGGTCATGAATGCAAGTTGTCGTCGTTGTCGAGCGTCTTCTGGAGCGTGTAGTGATGCAGAACGCAGCCGAAGATCAGAGTTTGGGGGGCTGGTGGGGGGAGAGAAAGGAAGCGATGGGCTTATAACAAAGATTTTAGATAACGCTACTCAGAAATGCAACTCAGGTTTGCAATTTCTCTGTGCGTCAAAAGTAATCAACTGCTCCACGGGAGAAGCTAATGCTTTTGATAAAGATCACTCGTCTTTGAAAGGGAAAACTCATTCAAATAGACAGGAGTGGCGGCGTGAATGGAGTCAAAGATTGTCCCAATAAGGACGGGGTTTGGTTTGCACGCTCTATTATTTTCAACAAAAGAAATCGCAATAGCATTCGAATATAATTCTTTTAAGGTGTGACGTGAAATCAATGCTCTTATTCACTCTGCACTCTTGACGCACTGGTACAGGTTAGAGAAGACCTAAGGATGAGATTTTCTGATTGTCAGCGAGTTTATAGACCTGGTCGATTGGGTGGGGGGGGGGGCGGGGGGGGGGGATGGAGAAAAATCCCTTTGCAAACTCATGGCTCTTCAAGGTTATATGACACAGGAGGCCAAACAGCACATCAAGCTCCGCTACTTAATCAATGAACACAGATCTTTTAATTCTATTTACCTGCCCTTTGTAAGCTACCAAATCCCTGTCTCCCGCTGAACTTTACCAATCGATTTCTCCAGCTGGACAGGAGGTGAAAAGACTGAACTAATACTAACAATAATCCTTGCATCCGATACAGCGCCTTATCGCGTCGTTCAGACGTCTCAAAGCGCTTATCAGAATATATTGCAAAGCAGATCGACTGTGCATTTTGTGGGCGAAAGGCGGCAGACAATTACACTGCAGCGCAGCAAGTCGCAGGCAATATTTGAAACTTGTGAAATATTCGGTAGATAAACCGTAATTCCTCGCGCAACGTATAACTCGTGCACTGCTCTGGTTTGCACGACTGTTTCCATCAAAACTAGGAACGTGCCAAAGCACTGTGCTTTGCCGAGACCTTTCTAAATGAAATGTATTCAGGTCAGCTTTGGAGTGGTTTGCGTGCGTTTGTGTCCGTGTGTCAAGTTTGCTTGCGATTCCAGGGTTTAACCTCGGAGCTTTTCCGAGGGTAATCGGTAGCGAATAACACGGTTATATAAGGAAGTCTTCAGACCTACTTAGACATTGGCTATGTACCTGAAGCGCTCAATCGCAAGGAATGTGGTGAAAGGCTCGGGGCAGTTTGTGAAATGGCTGTGCCGTTAGATGATTAATAACCTTAAATTCCACACAAATGATTAAAAGATAGGATTTATTATTACTACTCGAGAAAAACACGTCCACGTGTGTACCCGGCTCATGATATTGCCCTTTAAAACGTTCCCTTGGCTGCGAGGGAGTAATTATTTAATCGTCATTTGGATGTTGCGTCAACTTAAATGGCTATTTTCCACCGCTCCTTCCCCCCACAATTTCCCTTTTTCTTGGGTTGCCCTTGTGACAGCAATCTAGTCTTTGCCTTGGAATATCTGGAGGGCGTCGATGAAAGGTGGGGAAGAAAAATGACTGCACGCTTGCGATAAAGTCACAGCACATCTCATTAGAAAAGGCAAATTTTGCTCGAATTCAGTGACCGTCCAGTTGGTGTACCTGCAAACTCAGAAAAGGGAGAGGTGGGGGGGGGGGGGGGGTGGGGGGCAGTGGATGTTGCTATTCGGAAAGGTCCCCGAGTCTCCAGGCCATCTGTTCCACCCGAAGGAGATTTACAGACACCGACTCGGTCCTCCGCTGGAGGCTAAACAGCTGTTCTCTGGGAGAAAGAAATCAATGAGAGTTAAAACCAATTTGTCAGAAACGCGATAGCAAAAGGGGAAACGATTTCACAGATTGTGGAGTTTCCTGAAATCGATACGCAAGTATTAAAGCATAAAAACAGGACGAGACGAGACGCTAAACCGAGGCCCCGACTGCTTATTCGGGTGGATGTTGAAGATGGCTCGGTGCCCCTCTTCAAAAAGAGGAGTCTCTCTTTCTCTCTCTCTCTCTCTCTCTCCCGACCGACAATATCCCCCAAATAACATGGGTCGCTCACTTCATGGCTGTTTGTGGGAAACAGCCGTGTGCAAAGTGGCTGCCGCTTTTGCTCGCAAAATACAGTCACTGCACTTTACAATATATTTCTGTGAAGACCCCTCAACGCTGCGCTAAGGCGCTCTATCAAATACAAGGAAGTATGATTATTATTATTAATATTACAGTATATCCCTCTAAGTGCTTTGGATGTCCTCCCGAAGTGAAAGGCGCTTAAAACGTAAGTATTAGGGAGGGTTAAAAGGTAAATCCTAACAATAATCCTGGCATTTGATAGAGCGCCTTATCATGTTGTCGAGGCATTTCAAAGCGCTTCACAGGACTCTCATGTATAGTGGAGTGACTGTGTGTTTTGTGGGAATCGGTTTTGTTTATTCTGAGCATCAATGTATACAATACGTTTGCATTATTAATATTGTCTTAATCACATTTTGGTGGGTTGGAAATTGAACCTTTTTTTTAAAAAAAAAACCCGGTTCACTGGTGCCCCTCCCCTCCTCCGCGCCCCCTCTTCTGATTCTCGAAAAGGTCACTGGAGATGGGAGGCATTAAGTGAATAGATTCTGGAGCAAAATTGCAATTTCAGTTCAATTCACTTATTTTTAGCCCCGAAAACAGTCTTCCTCACGGAACATAAAGACTAGACTTTAGGATTGGCTGAAGGTTTCGGTGCAAAACTCGCCCACAAAATACCCAGTTAATTCACTTTACAGTATGTTCTGCAAAGTACTTTGAGACACCTCAACAATGTGATAAGGAGCTATATCAAATGCAAGGTTCATTTATTATTATTATTATTATTGTTATAAGACTCAAATCAGGATGCAGTTTATAATAAAAAAGGGTTTTAAATTCCCAAACCAATTTATGTTTTTGCGGAGAGGCTCACGGATTTGCCTCAAAGATAGTTATTTTCCAAGTCTGTTATGTCATTTGCTTAATAACCCTCATATGCTCATCATATGATCCAACCGTTCAAAGTCTCCTTTATAGTCAGTCAATTCACCACAGTGCGTTCTGCGTCCAAACCATTTGGTAAGGCAGAAAGAGACGCAATTTTTAAACTTTTTTTTTCCCCCATCTCCCACCCCCTCGACAAATTTCTCTGGCTTTCACGACTCAAGTTGACAAGATAATAATAATAATAATCCTTCCATTTGATACAGCGCCTGATCCCGCCTTCGAGACGTCTCAAAGCGCTTCGCGGGATATACTGTCAAGTGAATTGACTGCGTATTTTGTGGGCAAAACCCAATAATCCAAATTATTTTTATTTATTTTGAAGGAATTATTAAGATGGGTGAGAGTGAGTCTTACCAACTGAGCCAGGCTGACACACACACACAAACACACTGGGCTGGGGAGGGTGTCCACTCTTACCAGCCTATTTCTTCCCCTTCTGCAGTCTGGTCAATGGATTCATCAAAACCATTAAAACATGGCTTTGGGCAACCGCTGATAAGATTTTTCCGGCTCTCTAATCACGGTGGGTGTAAATTAACAGTGAATCGACTTTACAATATATTCTGTCAAGTGTTTAGAGACATCTCAACGACGTGATGGGGCGCTACGTCAAATGCAAGGATTATTATTATTATTATTATTAAGGTACAAAAGCACTTCTCACACCCAGGGTCTCTCTCGCTCTCCCCCTTCCCGTGTCCACCTCTCAATGAAGTCAAGCCCTGACGTGTTGTATTCCAGGTCTGCCCCCCACCCCCTCTCTTGACCTTCATTACTTTATGCAGATTGAAGCTAATTTACCAACAGATTAAACAAAGGCGTCTCCAAAGGGGTGTTCGCAGGGCCGAAGGCACTTTGCTGTGCTCACAGCGGCAATTCCTTGTATTTCTTTCATGTGCTGATTGGGTTTAGTGAAGATTTATGGTGTGTGAAATTTGCGCATTCGCTCGTGCAGCTATAAACAGCTGCCTTGCCCCTCTCCCCCTCCACCCCTCCTCTGTTCCGGGACTCAATGCAACACACAGTGAGCTGAACCGGTCCCAGAAATGTATTATTTTATATCAAACCAAAACATTGTCAACACATAGATTGAGCAATATTTCGGGACAATGTGTTGTAAGATATTATGATACTACAGGCACCACTGAGTGAAATTTAATGTTGTTTTTAACAACAGCTGGGCTTCATTTAAGATGATCATTGGTAGACAACTTAACATTTGTGAAATAAAATATTGATAGCTGTCTTTGCGAACAGAAGTTGTTTTCTCTAATTTCTTCCAGTGACCAAAGAACAGTGCAACGCTAAACACTTCGCTGTTTTTTTTTTTCTGTGTGTGTGTTTTAATCGGTGATACGAATTTAGGAATCGCTCGGTGAAAAAAGGCCAAGGTCCATCTAGTTCACCTTCTACCATCAATAATAATAACTACAATAATAATCAAAATAATAACAGTAAACAATAATAAGAAAGGCCGCATCTTTGGAATAATCGGAACTGAAACAGCGAAAGCAGGAAAGGCACAGAAATCTATAAGAGAAAGATCCTTAAACTGAAACATCGATCGGCATAACTTGACCGTTTCTGTTTTGAGCAGTTAATTACAACATATTTTGTAGGAGAGAGGGCGGATTTGCATCAAGTGACCGGAGCCTCAATTCCTGACTGACCGATGGATGCTTTTAAGAGCACCAGAGACGAGCGTTGGCTTATCTTCAAACCTGGACGTGTCTGATTTAGATTGAACCTGATATTATCTCCCAGCAACTGACTTGCCCGGATACAACAACAACAGAAGCGCCTTTCATGTCGGGAGGACGTCCCAAGGCGCTGGAAGGTTTGGAGTGCAAAGTGTGTTGCGCTTATACAGTGCAAGTTGTCGTCTCGAGGTACAATCTTCCTGTGTAATTACTGACTTTCCTGCGATAAGTAGAGAGAGAGAGAGAGAGATGAGCATCAGTTGGGAGTAAGTGTTTGGATATCTAATCTCTCCAAGATTAGCCGACCCCGCACAGCCTAGACAGAGTTCAAAGTCCCAACCATGTGTGTGTGTGAGTGTGTTGAGCACATAACCGTCCAACTCAAGAGGTGAGAGTGCTTACCAACCGAGCCAGGCCTGCAAACGTACGGTGAAAACCCATGTTACTTTCAAAGAGGTGAAAGCACAAGCAAAAGGAACTCATACTGTGACAACAAGCTCCCTCCCTATTAGCGCAAATCAGACGAACTATTTACAGAAACGCATTTACACAAAAAAAATTGGTGGTTTTTAAATTAAAAACAAATGGATGGCCTGCTCGTTAATCTCTGTTCACAGGCTCCACATGCAAGAGGCACGTAAAATGGATCGTAATTAGCTTTTAACGGTTTAGGCTGCTGCCTGTTGATCGGAGGTAATTTGTCTGGCAACAAGGCCAGGGTACACCACTAATCCTATTAGATGAAATATCCTTTACAAGATAATTAAGATCACCATCTGGCAAGTTCCAAGTTGATATTACAGGGCTCTCCTCTCAACAGCCCTCTTCAACAACATTCCCCCCTCAATACCCACACCCCCACCTCCCCACCCACCACCGCCGAATGCTGGGAGACAATATCAGGTTCAATCCAAATCAGACACGTCCAGGTTTGAAGATAAGCCAACACTCGTCTCTGGTGCTCTTAAAAGCATCCATCAGTCAGTTTGGAAGATGACACCTGCTGATCTTAATTTAGAATTACCGCCGTTGTAATCCTGCTGAAAGTGCCAATCACAAGCCAATCTCACCCGAGACAGGGTGGAAGTCAGCGTCTAACAACGTCAAACTGTATGGAGAGACGCTCATTTATTTCTGAAACAAAAACAGAGAGAGCTGGGAAAACTCAGCAGGTCAGGCAGCATCTATGGAGAAAGGAAAGTGAGTCAACGTTTCGGGTCGTAGGTGCTGCCTTTTGGACGAGATGTTCACAACTACCTGCTAAAGATCCCACGACATTGTTCGGAAAGAGTGTCTCCTGGCATCCTGACCAACAACTATACCCAGGTAAGATCGGGTCACTCACTTCATGGCGGTTTGCGGGACACTGCTGTGTGCAAAATGGCTGCCACGCTTGCTTACAAAATGCAGACGATAGTATTTGTACAGAAAACTCTTAAAACGCTTTGAGATGCCTTAATGCGATAATGCACCGCATCAAACGCGAGGATTATTCAATTTATTGAAAGAATATTTGTGATGCAGTATCAAACACGGCAGACGAAGGAAAAGCCACTCATTACGGGATGAATTCAGACGCGCCCAAGGAATAAAAAATTCAGCAAAAAAAAGTCAGCTCTACCTTTGAAAGCTTCGAGTCTTCCCTAGTTGTTGGATTTCTGTATTTATATGTAGTCAGCGCTCTCTCCATAATTGGTCATTGAAGCTCAAGACTTGGAGTGGAGTATGTGTGTGCAACGCAATGTGACAAATCATCTGGCAGTCTGCCACGAACAAAACCACTACAAGAGTGCATTGGCAGGACAGTGAAGGAAATGTGCTTAACGCTGACTCTCTCGGCTCAGTTTGGAAGTTCTGAGGGGAGCCAAGTGCAGAATTGTGTCATTTGAAGAGTGGCCTGGGTACGTATGCCTTTCTCTGTCTGAGTTCAATGTTCCCGACTGGCATTTAATCCGTGCAATTCATGATGGTTGAAGTCCAAACCAAACTCTGCACTGTGGACCCACTCTTGGTGAAGTTCTGCCACACCACCCTGCGTGTGGGTTGCAACATAAATGCAAGTTGTTGTCGCTGAAGTTCACTCAAACCCTCGAAAACTAATGGACCTAACGAGGTGGGAGCAGAGGATCCTGCAGCTAAGACAACCTGGCCCTAGCTAACCGGGTCCTGGATTGAGTTGGGGTCTGCATTGGTGCTTGAAAGGGAAGAAACTGCTTAGGGCAGACGTAGCTTGAGCACTGAACCCATCAAGTAAGATTTACGGTCAGGACCTGACGTGAAGCGAACGTTTCTGAAGGCTTCCGAGAGTTGACGTGAATCAGACAAGACAAGAAGTGCCCGAACATGTTGGTTGAAGCTTAGGACACTGTGGAGGGTTCAGCTGAGCTGGTGCTGAAAGCCTTTCAAGTATTGTTGCTGAAGCCAACAATTCTATCAGGCTTCACCAGTCGGGTCAAGACAGCTGCTGTATGGAGGGGACGGGGGGGGGTGGGGTGTGGTGTCCGAGTCAGCCACTAATTAGAGCTGCAGATGCTTATCCTTTTTGTAATAAGCCACCTTCACCCTTCACCCCCCACCCTCCCAACTGCTACCTCACCTGCTGTCAAGACATTTAAGGCAGGAAACATCGACAATGTCATTAGGGAGAAAGTCAGTAGCTAATTTTCTGACAATTCTGATTTGAAAGTAGCAGAGAGAAAAGAACACGGATCGACAATAAAAGTGATGAATCGGGGGGGGGGGGGGGGGGAGAGGGGAGGGAAGAACTGGATTTCCGTCCACTCACCTTGGCTCAGGGCCTAAACTAAGGATGGTTTTCCCAGTTTTGCCGTGGGGGAGGGAGAGGCTATATGTGGTCTTTTCCTGGATCAATGATCTGGTTATTCATAAACCACAGCTGCGGTCCTGGCATTACATCTGGGATAGTTGAACCATTTACCCTGTTATTTATACAGATGTGCCTACGCTTGTATTTTCCACTCCACTCCCACTCTTATCCTTACTCTCTTTAACTACCACACACTTTGCGCCTTGAAAGTAGTTAGTGTCTGCTGCTCACCTCAATCGTTCAATGCGCAGGTCAGGTCTCTGGTGTCTGTTCCTCTGTCCACTGTTTGTTTGCGATCAAGATGTGGACGGGTTTGTGTTATCCTGTAACCTAGTTTTGTCTCCCCCGACGTTTCAAAGATTTTGAAAGGAAACCGTACTCGCTCATATATGGTATCCTTGAAACATTTGCAAACGAGATTGGAAATGTTAATGTTGAGGTACCTTTTCCTCGGGGGGGGGGGGGGGGGGGAGAGGAAGGGACACATTGCTTATTTTAACAGGCATGTATATAAAAAGGAGAGAGTATGCAGGATTTTGCAGGAGTATCGCTAGAAAGAAAGTCAATCACATCTCACTTTGGGGCTGAAGCTGGAATTCAAACATAACTCTTCAAAACCTATTTTTTTTAAAAAAAAAGAATCTGCAGACACCATTGAATGATTCTGCATGGATGGTATGGACAGAATGCAGTCAACTCCTGATAACTCAACCCTGTCTTAACTTGTCTCTACCACTTAAGTTGTCATGCTGTCATTATCCCAGCTGCAGTTCTTTATGCATTTATAAATATGCCCAACTTGCCACTCTGGATAACTAGTCACTGAGCCCCTTTCCCTTGGAGTGATGAGCTATCAGGAGTTTACTGCAGATATATATATTATAATAATAATAATAATCCTTGCATTTGATATAGCGCTTTTCACGTCGGGAGGACGTCCCAAAGCGCTTCACAGAACACACTGTAAAGTGAATTGACTGTATATTTGTGGGCGAACGCGGCAGCCAATTGCGCACAGCAATGTCCCACAAACAGTCGTGGATTGAAAATGACCAATTTATTATTGTTTTTGGTTTTGGAGGGATTATTATTATTAGGCTCTGTGTGGAGTAAGGAAATTATATATTTTTATGTATAAAACGTTCTCTTTACCATGATTATTGGCTGCAAGAGTGAATGATTTTTAATGGGCAATGCAACAGATAGATAGGGCCTCTAAAACTGTGAGTAATCAGGAGAATTTGTGATTCGCCAGCATCGTGTGAAAAAGCAGGTTGCTGCCAAATACACTCGCAGTAATTCAGCCAATATCAATCACACTGCGAACCCAACGTGAAAAACATTAGATAGCGGAGAGAGCAAAGACTAAACAAGGCTAGGAATTCTACGAATCAAGAGGGTTATTAACATCTTCTTTTTATTCCAGCGGTTTTAATGTGGCTTTCAACGGGGAGGGTAGAAGGAAAAGGATGAAAATATGTTATGCATCATTTAACAGAACGGTAAATGTACAATAATCTTTTTCCTAGAAATACAGTCGCTCCATTTCACAGTAAACCGTGAAATGTCCTTCAGACACGATGAAGCACGACACCAAGTACAAGGATTATTATTATTATTAATCTAACAAATATACAATATTTTAAATACTTTAACCTCTTGCTGTGGTAATTGTTCGGTGCTTCTCATCCTCGTGAGGCTTATTTTCCAATACATTTCTGACATTCTTTATACGTTACAATGATATTTGACATGGTGCCATTCATATTGGGAGGACGTCACAAAAACACTGCATAGGATTTACTGTGAAGTGCAGTAACTGTGTATTTCCTAGGCAGCTATCACAGGATTTCTAACAGCATCTGTGAATCTGTACATCTGCGTAAGCCATCTGAGGTTACTGGGGGAAAAAAAAACTCAAAACGTTGATTGCATAGGAAAATATACATCACCATTCGTTCCGTGATGCCATGTGGATGGTTTGCTATCTTTTCAGTGAGTCGTCGACAGTTGTGCAGCACCACCTGCTGGAAAGCTTCAAGAGTATATAAAAAAAAATGATCTTTTCCTTTGCTCCCAAAGAAAAACTTAGCCACCTCGCATCTAAAACGTGTTTTTTTTTAATGCTAAAGGAGGCTTTCAACAAGATGATCAAGAAATGCTGCTGTAAGGTCCCTGATTTTTAAAAAGGTTTCAAAGGTTTCTTGTTTTGTTTTGGTCAGATACGCGCGGAAACCCATCACCGTCGCTTAAGAGTTTCCAAACCAAGCTGAGGTTTTCATGCCTCCCACCGACACGTGGGAATTCCAGAGATAGTTTGTTGGAATGGAATGCGCTCTCTCTACCTGGAGGGACACATTCCCGGCTTACCTAATACCGGAAAGTATTAGGCGCAGGTTGGCAAGAGCCAAGGCTTGGGGGAGCCCAGAGTGTGCGTTGGGGTAACTGCTGGAGTCTAACCAACTAAAACCACATAGCTCGCCATTGATGCACTACTGTATATGGCAATGCCACTGTTATCACATCTGCTGATATATTCCAAGCAATGACTGCTGGGGAGTTTTGCTTTCGTCACTCACATAAGTGAAAGAATCTTTCGCCACCTCGCTAGCTCTTTCCCCCAGGCTAAATATAATTGGGGGTACATTGGATTTCACAAATTATTTCAAGCTGCCGCATGCAGAGACTAATCATATACAAAACCTCCACAGCTTCACCCCGAATTCCCTCAGTTCGTGAATAAAACTCCAGGGTAGAAATCTGATATTAAAACATTCAGCATTAACAAGTTACCTACCACCGAAGCCACTACAGAAGTGATCCCATCCACCCTACTGTTCCACTGAGTAGATGTTTGCTTATTTCAGTACTCGGGCTTGATAACCTTCGCTCTCAGTTAAGTTACCAGGATCTATTTTTGTGTCTTCTTAAAAACAACCTTTAAGCATCTTGTGAACACATATAACCTCACTCGCTCGGTTTCTCTTGCACCCAAATAAATGCATAGCACTGGCTGCTCAGAAATATCTTCCGCACAATGGGAAAAATGCAATGAAAGGGGCTAATTTTATTTTAGTTTATGTTAGTGAAACTGTGGTGTTGTTATTTAATTGCTGGGGGGAAAAAAATCCAAAATGATAGGAGAAGCAACGAGAGGAATTTTATCACTGATACAAAGCAACAGGACAGTCTTGGCTGATCGCCATTTAGATCTGGTGCTCCTGCAGAGACTTGGTGTTGCATCTCTCACAGGCTTACGCTTGTGTTCTTTGATTTAAGAATGAATATTTTGTAACTTGTGGTGTGAATCTATATGAATTAATTGCATCGTCCATACTTTAGTCTACAATTCAGTTCAGTTGAGAGCTGTTTATACTTAGAATATTTATGTTAAGACAATGATCAGCCAAGATACATATTAATGCTTTTAAAATTCTGCAATAAATGGAATACTGTGAAGTTTATTGGACATTATTTAATGACTAGCCTTTCAACCATGTCCTGAATAGTTTTAAATCAATGAATTTAAACTGTGAGGAGTGACATTTTCCATTTGGCCTTTGCAAAAAAACAAACAAAATCAATTCACAAAACACACACAACTCACCGTTTTCTCCATAGTCACATTTATTGACATAGCCAATATGATTACCTTTGCACAGATAGTCCTGGGACAATAAACCTTTCTTTAGTTTTCAATTATTTCCACGTTATATGCCAACTCTTTAACCTAAAGTTAACATTTTCTGAAACTTTTTTTTTAAAAAAACACTTTAATCTTCAATTTAATTGAAAAATAATCTGTGTAAAGGTCTCTAGGCTGGCACACATGCATATGACATTAAGTTTAGGCCAACCTGCCACTAAATGATAATGCACATAAAAAATAATACAGTACTGTGAAATTGCTTCAAATAAATACCCACATGAAGTACATAAATTTTTTTAAATGTAACAATTGAGCGTATGATCAATACTGCAATAAAAGGAAAATAGAAAGTCTGCACAGGTAAGAATCACACCACCATTATTTCAGTGAACAGAAAATATCTTTCTCAACAACGCTAGGATTCATCATCAGAATTGCACTTAATTTAAACACGCGTCTCAATTTGAACCAATTTATCCGGACTGGGCCTCGACAAACACCACCCGAGTGATCGGGTGTCTGGATTTGTTGATGCCGTGTTTATTTTCTGTTTGCTGAATTTACACAATGATTACATACATGGCTGGTAAGAAAAATTATTAATGTCTCACGTTTCCACACCTGCCGACAATACCAGTTACTGTGACCATCACCATATGAATGAAGCTAAGATACATTTAATATAGACCTCTGTACTGCAACCACACATGTGTTAATACAGTTTAATTAATTTTTCTGTTAGGAGTCCCAAATCACTAGGTTTGGTTCCTAAAAGTACGATAATTAGCATCCCCTGAATTTTGCATGAATCTGCATCTCAAAAAGCATCGTCGAACTAACAGAATTTCAGACAATTTCTTCGTAAAATTAAGACTATGGTCGATCGAAATTCTGTGCAAGGAGTCGGTTCTCAATTGCACTTATTGCTCTGAACATTTTTTTTTAGAAATTTGAATAAAATTTTTGTTTTGTGTTCAATAAATTAAATTAGAGGCTCGAGCACTCTCTCCGGAAATTATCAAAGGCACTAACTGGCAAAATTAACAAAAAACAAGGCAATGGAAACGGAACACCCCGCAACAGACAATCTTCAGCTTTTTTTTTAATCTGCTATGTGTACCAAGTTTTGGCACAGCGACAAAACAAGAAAATAATGTTCGCAATTCCAATTTGGAATTTATTTGGCGTACTCGTATAAAATTCTGTTAAATCGATGATACTTTAGTCTTTTTTAATAAAAAAAACACAGAAATCCTGGCATCTGTAGGTAATGCTACTTTTCAAGTGCCCCATTACCGGTTACCAGAACAAAGTCAAGTTTTCTTCCTTGTTACAATTGAACTATTCCTAAGAATAATAGACATGAAAACCCCAGAATTTGATCACCCTGGATTTTAGAACATGGCAGTTAAACATCAGTAAATAAAACAAGAGCTTAAATTTGAATGGAGAAAATGCTGAAGCACAACGGAGAGTTTACAACAGAACCCCCAGGTTGTGTAGAAATTCAATTCAAATACAGGTTATTAAAACAAAATACACCCACTACAAACATGCTGGTGCAGGGGAGCAAGCCACCAGAACAAAATAACCAGGGAGAGGAAGGGGTTTATTTCTACATACCACAGCATTTTCTACCCTTCGTAAGAATTTTAAAAAAAAATATCAAAAGTGCACGGGTATAACATCTGATTAAAAACACTGAATAATTGCAACACAAAAAACATAATGATTACCATAACACGCGTCTCCGACTCCTGTAATATTCTACTATAAAGCAACAGGTTATTCAAATCATTGAAGATTTCTTCAATACTTGTGAGTTCTCTTCCTGCAGCAGCAATTAGCAATGCATTTTTGTTCATACTTGCAATGTTATATTGTGATAGAAAAACACAAGGCATTAGACTTTATTATTACTATGGTTCAATAGTGTTTTCTTCACTACCAGTTCAGTTTGTGCCACAAGCTACTCTGCGTTAATAATCTCTAGCAATTTTGTTTTTAAAACGGGGGGAATGCAATAAACTGCACTCTCAGTCGGAAAGTCCATCTCCTGGGACTATTATCGCTGAAAAAGGGAAAAACAAAATAAAATTAGCCCAAAAAAATTTATCGGAAAAACAAACACCTTCTTCACATGATGTAGTTCATGAAGAATGAATGCATAGCATAAAGGGTTTGCCAAGCCAGATTAGTCTGTTAATGAGAACAGTGGGACTGTTAGAGGTCAGAGAAGGCAGCCATTCTGAAGTGCTTCTGAACATATCAAGCATCAGGGAAGGGAAGGTTCAATATGATATAAGCAACAAGTCGAGAGCCATTTGCAGGAAGCTTTGCCTCACAAGTATTGAGTGACCTTACACGGTCATGCAGGGAGAACAGTTTATCAAACTAACTGCTTTTTGGAGCCATTAGCATTACACGGAGACATGCAGGCCATTACATGCAGGCTGGTGTAAGGAATAGCAGATCCAGCCAGAGCCATAGGGCAAGCCTGTGAGCGGAGGTAGGCAATAACATTGGTGTCCCAGCAGCTGTTAAGAGAACACTAGATATACAGAGTGAGCATTCCAAAAGGGTTTGGGAAACTTGTGCGGGATGGATGCCATTATCAAAGAACCAGCTTATACTTTTAAAATACATTTGAACAGTTGCTCGAAGTCACTCTACAAAATGTTTTTCTTTTTTTTTTGCCAGTAATCAAATTTGCTGCTTGTTTTTTTTTTTGACATACACACACACTACCGTTAGAGAGAAACAATTGTTCCTTTAAAAAGCTTCCGGAAACATTGGAAGCAAACATACATATGCTTCAAATAGAGCAACAGTGTTTAAGTTCACATTTTGAAATGCCAGTGTCATTAAAACCACTGGTATTTATTTCTCAGTAATCCACAATGCAATTAAGTACCAGCAGAATAAAGGCCTTTGAAGGGTTGTGCAGCATAAAAGATTAAAACAGGGTTGAACACTAACAGATACTCTTACATACACAGAATTCCAATGACGCTATAGATGGGGAACAATGACAATTAAATTAAAAGGAGCAAGACTCTTAATTCATTTCAAAGTTCTGCTTCGTAAAGAGTTCTTTTGGGGGGGAAAGAGTTCTGCCATTCAACTCTGCTTCAAGTCATTTTGAAGCTCACAGCCAGGAGAATACTACACATCAATTCACTGTGAGAAGCTGAACGACATAAACGAGTCCAGTTTCCTTTTGTGACCGTGAGATCATACCCTGCTAATCTAGGCCAAGAGCCACCCAAAAGAGAGAGGGAAAATCCACAATCACAGCTGTCTGTTATATGTGCAGGTTCATATTTAATACTCGATTACCAAACTCCGAACAGTATGCGCTTTTTACTATAGCTTTCTCCATATCGGTAGTGGACATGCTATATATTAATTTGCATGGTCTTGGTTACGGACCATAATTAATTGCAAACTTTACCCTCTTGTCAACAGAACAAGATTAACTGCATTAAAGATGCAGCAATTCAGAAGCTGCAGTTTGTAATCTAAGTAATGATACAAATCCAATGCATTTCATTGAGAGGCACAGCACAAACTAAACAAAATCCTTATAGGGACATTGCTCCGGGCTTTTTTCTAATAAAAAAAAGTTACACAATTCAACCGAACCGTTTGGCAAAATATTGAATTTTGTATTTCACAAATTGGGGATTTTCCACGTTGCGATAATATTTAGAAAAAAACCTCAGCACTCTCTTTTTTGGGGACGGACAACAAGGCGATTAATGCACAAGTCGATTACCTTGTGCTTTTAAAGTGATTTTTCCTGACTACTTTAAGGCTGCGCAGCGATATGGAAGGAGCATGCTGCTTATAATCTATGAGAAATGGTAGTTAGGTGAAGAAGATCGAGCAGCAGTACAGGAGGATTAACAGTTTTAGAGAAAAATGTTCATTCCGCATTTCATTCCATTTCAGGCAGGTTGTACATTTCCCCTAGGATTCACGTAGGATTCACGATTACACAAAGCAAATGGTTAGTGACAGACAATCCAACACAGGGCTTTACATTAACAAACCACATTTTTTCTTTGCAATCATGACATCCCCTGCATTTTACAAAATTTCTCATCCTGCAAATAGGATATGCATTCGATTTACTATTTGCAGCCAGGATGTTTGCATACTGTTAAATTTCAGTAGTTTTGATTCACAAGTTGCAGAGCATATATTAATTAGCACGAGCACTTCAACTCATCAATTTTTTTTTGCATTCAACATTTGTGTTCTTTTCCTAAGACCTGACCAGTGGGCACTTAATGCAGAGCCCTGCCATCAGAGTTTTTGGAGACATCTTTGAAATGATTAGAATACATGAACAAACAGCATTTAACCATAAACACAGAGAAGCATTGCATTTTCTTGGAATTCTAGTGTGTGCATACTGGAGCCGAAATATCAAATTGAAGCTGAGAGTATCTCTCGGATACCGAATAACCTTCACCCACTTTCAAGTTTTAAGAACAGCGTTAGTAAATGGTAAACTCCGAGAACCGTTACGATAGGAAAGCACAATTACAAATGTTCTCATTAAAACATTTAGAAAACTGCATCTCAACGTGAGCATCATTTTGGTTAAAAAAAAAGTTAATCGTTGAAACGCAGTTGGAATTGGGATGGCGTGAATTTGCATATATCAATACTGTAAACATGTGCAACATTGTTAAAATCTTAACACCCCCCCTTCGTCTACAAAGTGAAGTGCAAACTAAAGCCGGGAGGAAATAAAAGCACATTTGTGCTGTGCAGACTTCAGACAGTGGTACTGTAGCAGGCTGACAAGATGAACGACACCTCAGAGATACCCATGCTACCCATATATATGCATGGGTACGAACAGTTAAAGCCCCCACATCACAAAGTATTTACGTTAACGAATGCAGCTACTTTCATCTCCATACATTATGTACTGGTTAACATACAACCCAATACAGATCAACTCACTGCAATGCTAAAAATAGGGGCGTTAACGCTGCACTGAACACCAAAGTGTTACACCTAGACTTTACTACCAGACTTCTTGTGAGCCTCTAGGTACCACCGGTCAGTCACAGTAGATTTTATACTTTTCACTGCAAAACACCTGGTTATTGACAACGATTCCCTCTTGTCTGACAGCACAAGAGCGCATGTGACTTACACTGGGATTGTTAACTCTGGGTTTTGTCCCCGATTTGGTTCGGCCACGCCTGTTCTGCTCGTGGTCGAACTCCAGGTCCTCGAGCCGCTGTGTCAGTGCCAGTTTCTGCTGAATGGCCATGCGAAGCAGAGAGTTCAACGTCTTCTTCTCATCCTCAGCAGCAGACAGCTGACGCTGCATATCATCCAGCTGTGTCACGTATTCATCACATCTGGAATACAAAATCATTCGGCTGGCTTAATTTCTGAGTGGCAACTGACTTTTTCTCATAATCATTCCAGTTCAGCCAGTTTACTCCACTGATAAATTGGCACTGCATTTTGCCCACAAAAATACAGTCAATTCATTCACAGTATATTCTGGTGAAGCGCTTTGAGACGTCTCAAAGATTACTATTAATATTATTGTAAAATTTTCTGGTTTGGTCTATGTCATTTAAGACCTGTTGGCCAATTAATACATAAACGACTACATTTCGCAGTCAAGAAATCAAGAATTTTTTTTTGCATTATTTAAAACATCTCGATGTAAATTTAAAACCAATACATGCACCTACAAGACAGATACAGTATAGCATTTTAATCCTACAACACAAACCTGCGAGATCAACACTTATGCAGTTCAGATCATTTGCAGACGACTTCTGCTATGATCAGAAATGATTGGTGGAGAAACAGTGCTTTTGTTTTCTATCCACAGTAGCCCTGTTTACTACATAAACTATTGCCAAACAAAAACCAAGCAAAAGCATATGAGCCAAGGATACATACACTGTAAATAGTAACACATTTCCGTTCCAACAATGATCCACATTCTATGTACGTGAAGGCTATGGTTCTAAGCTGGAAGCAATGCTTTCAATGATTATGTTCAGGAACAACAATGTTATCAGTAGTGTAAACAAGCAGAGATGTGGAAATATCCAAACACACTGAAAATAGCCGCACTTAAGGAAGAAGCATCAACATCTACACTGAAAGGGCACATGACAATAAGAGACCGTATGTGCTGAATAAAATGTTGCAGCGTTTAAAGAGGTATGAATCGGTGTCAGGAATAAAACAGTGAAACAGACCCGACTCCAGTTCAGAGGTTCACCTGCTGCTTCCACCAGGGAACTGCACGCTCCACAGCTAAACAATGGGAGAGGAAAGCGAGGTTTACTGACAAGGCTCACAATTCTCTCCCTCTGGAAATCTGCCCTCCTTAAAACGGGAACTCAACAACATGGTCCTTGCGAAGAGGTGTCGGCAAAAAAAAAACGTTAAGCAATTGCACTTTGTCGAAGGGTTTCGTTTTCTGAAGTAGGTTTCAACGTGCAATAATAATAAATAATAATAATAATAATAATCCTTGCATTTGATATAGCGCTTTTCACGTCAGGAGGACGTCCCAAAGCGCTTCACAGAACACACTGTAAAGTGAAGTGACTGTATATTTGTGGGCGAACGCGGCAGCCAATTGCGCACAGCAATGTCCCACAAACAGTCGTGGATTGAAAATGACCAATTTATTATTGTTTTTGGTTTTGGAGGGATTATTATTATTAGGCTCTGTGTGGAGTAAGAAAACTTGCCCAAGGTTTCGCCCTGACCTATTATTTATTGTTTATTATTTACATGAGAAATTATTTACATGAGAAATTTGGATACACACAATGTTTCCAAATTGGAAAACATACAGGATATACTGGCTTATAACTTTAGAGACCACTTAATGCCATCAATAAATATCCACAGTACAACTCCGGGTTAGCGACGCACCCTTAATTTATTTATTTATTTATAACGATTAATTGTCATCGTTTCACGCGATAAAAACACTTGTGGCCGTCTTGATAATGAAATGCTAATGCCGTGAGGAACGACGGACATGTTCCTGCGTTGCGCGATTACCGGTCAGTGGGTTTTCATAACTAAAATGGTTAAGCCCCCACAACCACCCCCCCTCCCCACACAATAAAAAACCCTAACCCTGCCACAAGATCAACGGTTTGGAGAGTCGCTCCACAGCACCGGAATGCAAGCGTCACTTGCACGGTTTAAACGGTAGGTGGCGCTACTGCATAACCCACCGCCGCCGCCAATCGCCACCGCCACCGCCACGGCTGCTGTGGCACCGAACGGCCAATCTGCTCGGTCGCAACGTGCGGCGCAGCGCGCAGGCAGCTGTGTCACACAAGGCAGCTGAGGAAGCCGCACACACACACACACACACACACACACACAAAAAACATTCAATGAAAATACACGCATCCTTCAGCAAGCTCCTGCGCTCTCTCTCTCTCTCTCTCTCTCGCACAGTTACTGCGTAAGCCGCCGCGAATCGTGAAAGAGAGATTTGAACGCCATCCGCTGGCTTGCCCGCTGACCGCTAACGATGTGTCTGATACAAAAAAACACACACTGGCTGGAGAGACTGCATAATGGAATTCAAATCGTAAAAAAGCACCCACGTCAAGCTACTAAAATCTGATATGCAATACAAATTCACATTTGTATAGAAATAATAGCTCGTGTCGGGAAGACGTGATATATTGTATACAAAAGTAGAGTAAAAGTCTAAATGTTATATTCGATATTGTTTTATGCTACATGTTTAAAGTCAAAAGCAACGTTTATAAAAATAATAATCCTTGCATTTGATATAGAGCTTTTCACGTCTTCTCGACGTCCCAAAGCGCTTCACAGAACACACTGTAAAGTGAATTGACTGTATATTTGTGGGCGAACGCGGCAGCCAATTGCGCACAGCAATGTCCCACAAACAGTCGTAGATTGAAAATGACCAATTTATTATTGTTTTTGGTTTTGGAGGGATTATTATTAGGCTCTATGTGGAGTAAGGAAACTTGCCCGAGGTTTCACCCTCTGCCTGGAATTGAACTCAGGTCTCTCACTTGCAAAGCGAGTGCTCTAACCACTGAGCTACAGGAACCTGACTAGAGCTTACTTGGTTTCCCGAAAATATTACATTTTACAGCAGCACAGCTAGGTCCCAATTGCCATTCCGAAATTCTTATATGAATATCAGGTGAAAACTGCGTCAGGCTCATTCGTGTTGGCTGCAAGGCGAAATAGCCCCCTGACATTTGCTGTAGCTTTTGGAAAAGGTCCAGCGGTGCTAAATTCTCTGGGTCAACCCTCAGTCTAGCAATACACGCACTGCATCTTGAAAGACGTTGCATTACTTTTAAATAAAATGCATTCATATCTACAAAATCTTTGGGCTTCACTTGACTGGTAAGAATGCGATGGCTTAACTTTATTCCAGATGAAAGCTTAATACGAACTGACTGCAGGTACCAGTATAACTGGGACTATTGAGCACTGATTTGTTCACCTGTTCATTAATGGCATTAAAGCTAAAATAGTGTACCCTCTCGAGTCTTTCATGTCTTATCTGACAAAGCACTTGCTCTTACAGGATATACTGTCAGGAAACTTGATGCTACGCCTGGCAGACATTTTGCCCAATTCAAGAACACTTGGACTGTTAAACTTGCTGACCCGTCAATATAAATAGGAAAACTACAATTCGCTTTCCGAACACTAGAAGTTTAGACTGAGTACCGAGTTTTCGCTTTAATTCTTCGCTGATGCATCCTCACTGATTTAATTTCTCTGAAAACACCACCCCCTCCCCATGACTCATGAGAAACTGCTGCTGGAATGAAAACAAAAGCACAATGGAAGAAACAGCTATTTGGTTTTCCAGCCACACAAAGCTACCCATTCTGGACTTCAGCTCACTCCCTGCCTGCCAAAACAAAGTGTTGTACAGGCACTGAACTCTAACAGCGCTGAAGAATAGAGTCATAGAATGTTACAGCGCAGAAGGAGCCCATCCAGCCCATCGTGCCTGTGCCGGGATCTTTGAAAGAGCCATCCAACTAGTCCTGCTCTTACCCCACAGCCCTGCAAATGTTTCCTCTTCAACAACCTACCCAATTCCCTTTTGAAAGCTGCTTTTGAATCTGCTTCCAAATAAACTCAGATTATATATTCGTCTCGCTGTTCATCTCCACTGTACAACTTTTCCTCAACAGGTACTTCCTTTGCAGCAACACAAACAATTCAGTTCCTCGGAGAATGTCAATCTCAGTCTGTATAATCCTTATTTCTTCCTTCAGCATTCTTTTCCAGCAATGATTCCAGGTGTATGAAGGTGTTAATTGAGAGTATCAACTGATTTTGACAGGAGGCGGTTACACATATGAGCAACTTTTAGGGGGAAACCAAATCCTAATCTCTATTCCTGATCGAAACTTTAATTTTAGGTTCTGGTTCTCCTCTCATGATCCAAGACAATTAATGTGTTTCTATCTACCTCATCTACTTCCTGCTTCTATAAAAGCACGGGGTCAGTCCTTCACATCAATTCCCCCCCCACGAAAACAAAAAGATGTCATGACAACCCAGCCAGCCTAAATCAGTGAGCGCAAAACATTTTAAATTGCAGAATAAAAACAGAAGGCGTCATAATTGAAGCATTGAAGAGTGAAATCAACACCATAAAAGGAATCGTGAACTGTTTTAAGTTTTAGGCTTCCATCAAAATATCCAAATTCACTCAAAGGCTGAGTAAAATGGCTTAAAATATTCTGTTGGTTTGAAAAAACGCAAATATTGGTTGATGGGCTTGATGAATGATACTTATAATTAATGAGACCGGATGGTGTGTACTTAGTTAGCTCTTTTGAACACATACACTTCCTGTTGGTAATCGCTTGATTGATGAAGACATTTCGTAGCCTTATTAAATCGGTGAAGCTTCAAGGAGGCACTTAGAACAAACATTGTGTGTTTCGGATAGGAATCCTGCTGGTTTCATCTTTGAAGAAAATAATTTTAGGCACTGACACAACTCACATGAATCACACTTCCTGTTGACTGTGGAGGAGCATGATGCACCACTAAAAANTTGAGTTACAATTCCCCTCCCTCCCACCACCATTCTGGTAGGTTCAACTTGAGGCTCAAGACTACACAGGCAAGGAAGGTTGCAGGTTTGATTCCCTTTCTGTGCTTCAGCTGATCTCGGCCATGGTACAGCTTGGAGCACGCCAGTGTCACCCTTTGACTTACCTGAGCTGAGGAGGAGAAAAGAGTGACGGATTCTGTTCCTTATCACTATCCTGCTGGAAAGTGTGCGAAATCTAGGTTTGGTTATCGCAGCCTGCTGACATTCACCTCACTCACCTTCTAGGTTCACACGCAGAGGATATATTCCAATACACGGTCCCGTCATGCCCCCTCAAATGATCGCTACAAATGACGAGATGCCCAGTGGTTTCGTAGGAAAAGTATATTAGCCTTTCTCTCCATTATTTTCCCCCCTCTCTCATTTTGATCTTTAGGTCAAATTTGGAACAAAGAGACAATTGAAGGAACCTACTCTTAGACCTTTGCTATATTCTCATCAAGTCATTTGCTCAGAGATGTGTCAGATGAGCTTGCCAGACTTTCTCTCCCTCAGATTTTCCCTTTTCTCTAGTTTACATTTGGGGCAATACGGCAGGATCAGAGCCCCCCCCCCCCACCCCATAATGCATTGATGTTCCTCAACAGATCTTGTACTCTGTAACTTCTCATTTCAGTAAGTTTTGCCTGCTGGCTGGCCTGATGGTAAGGAAAGTAAGAAGCAAGTGCTAAATGAGGGCAGTGCTCTCTCTACCTTTCGAAGAAAAAAGTAGATCTTGGTAGACAGTAGATAGTTAACTCAATTAAATCACAGGTGCCATTTTATGAACACTGATGCAGATATTTTCTTACTCGGACATAAGTTGAGAAGCTGACTCCTTAACACATTAATCATTTATTGCTATGAAAGATATGGGGGCAAGACTTTCAATCCCACAAACTCGAAAAATGCTCCAGCAAAATTAAATTGTTTAATTTAAGGACTAATTCCTGAAGGGTGACAAGTTTAAGCTAAGCATCAGACTTCATCATCTTATAGATTATATAGGAATTTTAATTGCAATTTGAATAATATATTTGGCATGTTGACTGTGCATGCACACCGGGGGCAAAATGGCTCCAAAGTTCGCTATATATTGGTGCAATCGAACAGCGAGGAGATAACAATAGTCAGCAACATCAAAAACTGCTTTACTTTTTAATTAAAGGCACCATCAAGAGACAAAAAATTATATACTTTAGTTTTTAATTCCATCCTCTCACCATGAATCAATCACCTGAGATTTTCAGGGTGGGGAGAAGAGAGAGAGAAAATTTCACCGTCTACTTCACTGGATTATTTTCCCTCCTCTATGACTAGCCTTCAGCTATGAGGTGAGTGTTGGCAGGCTATTCACAATGCTGGTTATAAATTTGTAATGAAGATACTGTAAAGCTAAGCGTTTCAAAGCTCGGGAGGTAATCAGTCAGGGTTTATCAACAGACTGCAGCGAGTCGTGGCAGAACATGGATTTATAAAGAGAGTTCACAATTTTAAGTCACGTTTTTAAAGGTAAGCCACATGGCCAGAGGGAAAGGGGAAAGTGTATAAAAATTGGAATGGAAGTCGATGCTCCTCCATACACCCAGCTGCCACTTACCCATACCCAGATGTAGGAGAAAGTTGCCTGCCTATTCCCCTTCAGTTGAAGAACACCTCAAGTTGCCTGCCCTCGCACCAGTTGAAGGATATGTAATCATAAGAGACTTAGTGGTAAATGAAATGAAAAGGATCGAGCGAAAATTGAACCCATGCGTTTCACCAAAATTAATTAGATTCTAAGATAACCGTGCCTTTACCTTGTAGCGAACATTGCCCTCAGAGATGAGAAGGTAGCAGCATCTTCTTTCAAAGCCTTGAGCTCATTGCGTAGTTTCATCATGGTCTCGGTCACCATAGCCTTCTCGTTTTCATATTTGCTCTTCAGATTTGCAAGGGCGACCTCTGCAGTCTAAAAGAACAGAGATTTTTCTAAAAAAAGTCTTTCACTGTCAATTAATACCACGTACATTTTGAATCATATTCCAGCAAGATATCATTAGCTGTTCCCAAAGCTAGTTTAT